>NC_062220.1:19515830-20140830 GCF_902686445.1 Sciurus carolinensis
TGACTCAGTTTTGGCAAATTATGTTTGTATAGAAATATATTCATTTTTCTAGGTTTTCCAATTTATTTGAGTCTAAGTTTTCAAAATAGTTCCTAATGATTGGCTGAATTTCTGAGATGTCTATGGTGATTTTTCCTTTTTCTTTTCTTTTTTGTGGTGCTGGGGATCGAACTCAGGGCCTTGTGCTTGCGAGGCAAGCACTCTACCAGCTGAGCTATCTCCCCAGCCCTGATTTTTCCTTTTTCATCTCTAAACTTAATAATTTGGGTTTTCTCTCTTTTTATTTTGATTAGTATGACTAAGGCCTTATCAATCTTATTTATCTTTTCAAAGAAGCCAGACTCCATTCTCCAAAGCTTAGGGCTAAGTATACACTGCTCTCCTCTCCTGGTTTGAGGACAGAACTCTGATAGTGTCTGAGCTTCATTTCTCAGAAGGTTCTTGCTGTGTGTATTAATCAGGGTTCTCCAGAGAAGCAGAAGGAGCAGGATTTGTATGGCCATATGTAAGATGAGATTTGTTATAGAAATTGGTCCCTATAGTAATGGAATTCAAGAACTCCCATGATCTACCATGTGCATGCTGGGGAATCAGGAACTGTGGTGGTATGATTTGGACTGAGTCCAAAGGCCAAACTATGGGGTGTGGGGTGGAGGGTGGGAAGTCAAGGGTGTAACTCCCAGACTGAGTCTGAAGTATGAGGCAGCAAGAGCACAAGGTCTGAGGGCATAAGAAGGTGGGTGTCCCACCCAAGAAGAGAGAGAGATTTCATGCTTCCTTCACCCTTTTGTTCTGTTTGGATCCTGAATAGATAGGCTGATGGCTGCCCACACTTTACTTACTACTGATTGCAATGCTCAGATACAACCAGTAATGGCTTAACAATTATCTGGGTACCTCTTTATCCATTGACATATAAAATGAACAGCAGCACTGTCTAAAATGTGACTGTTGAAAGGGGTGCTGGACATTCAAACACTTCCCACCCAAGAGCAAGCTAACACTACTCTGGCTAGTCTCTCATGTTAAAATTCCAGGGAGGAGCTCTGATTACTCTAGCTGAGGTCCAGCTCTAGACCTGCCAGGACCATTCATATGGCAGCTGGTATTGAGGAAGGGCTCCCAATGAATGAGAAGAGAAATTCTGTTCTGAGTCCCCAAGACAGCAGACATTCAGTGATCCAAACACACGATTAGGACCTGTGAACTGAAGCCAGGCGCCCTTGCACCATCATTGAGGTGATCAGCAGCTAGAATCAGTGGAATCACATTCCCCCCACCCCACCATCAAGACCTTTTTGAGCTTATGTGGATTGTTAAAATCTGCCTAGGTAAAATGGAGTCCTTTGTCCATGGACATGACCTGGGAAAAACTGTGAAGTCTGGAAAATGTGTCCTTGGAGAGCTTCCCCTTGTTTTGACACATCTCTTCTTCTACACTCTCTACCACCACTCCCTGCCCTGCTCTGATTCTCTAGACTTAGCAATGGCTCCTTTGGGTGGGTCCTTCTCAGGAAAATTCCTTCTGGGTGGGTCACCTGGACCTTTCCTAGTCACCTGCCTCACCCAGGCTAGTCCAGGGCCTCCTTCCTTTAACAGTTTTTAGCATTTAGTCAAAAGGATGGATCTAGGTTTGCTTAGTCTGAAGCTTATGCAGTTTTTGTGCCTTTTAAGGCAAAGAATAGACATTTGTGAATTAAGAAACCATGTAAAAATGAGAGTATTTGTTTAGGTAGAAAAAAGTAATCACAACAAATTATAAAACTTAAAAAAGAGATAAAGACCACAAATGTCACAGAAAAAGTGGCGGGACATTTTAATTATTTGCCTCTCTTACAGTCACCTATAATACTGCTCTCCCCCTATTTTATGATTTCATATTTATGTCTCAAGTGACATAAAAATGTCATAGTATATTCTAATAAAATGCATCCTGACTCAATGTCCCTTTAATCAAATCCTAGAAATGCTCTTTGCTTTTTAAATGCCACCTGGGGCAATGTTTAGGGAAAGAGAGGGGGCAATGGCCAAAAGACATAACTTATCCAATCGTGGCTGAAACGTTTTGCTTTTCCAGCTTCTACAATGGCCTGGCAGTGTGTTTTCACTAGAAAACACACTGTCAGGCCCTTTGGTAGGTGGAGTGGGGGCTGCTCACTATAAATTCCCTGTGGA
The DNA here is from genome assembly GCF_902686445.1 of Sciurus carolinensis. Classification (NCBI taxonomy): domain Eukaryota; kingdom Metazoa; phylum Chordata; class Mammalia; order Rodentia; family Sciuridae; genus Sciurus; species Sciurus carolinensis. The sequence continues at coordinate 19,518,006 of NC_062220.1, forward strand.
CCTAAGCTGCATCAGGCCTGTGCTTGGCCCTGAGGTTGCAAAGGAGGATAGAAAACATTCCCTCCAGAGTGCTTCTGCCTGAGCTGTCTTAAGAGAAAACAGCTGGGCAGGAAGTAAGTGCATGTCCAATTGCTCCTCATTATTGAACTAAGGCTCTGCAGGTGTAAGTGGTGGGAGGCTGGACGACCATTTCCAGGGTGGACGGAACACGGACAGCATCCAGGGGAGAATACTCACTCCTTCCATGGTCTTTCATGCTTTCAAATCAAAAGCACTTCTCAGGACACTTCCTTTTGGGCCGTCTCCAGGGACAGAACAATCCTGGAGCTCTTCCAGGTCCTTGGAGAGGAGGGGCTAGTTTTGCTACCATTTTTGGCAGGTTATTTCTCTTCTCCCTCTTCCTTTTTCTGTTGTCATCCCTGTAAGTGAAGATCTCCTCCAAGTCCCCTACTAAGGACTCTAAGTACATTTCCTCTGGCTGTCTCCGGGCCCCCATAACCCCCTGCATTGGCCCAGATGTGAGTTCCTGCAGTTGCCTTCGGGCCTGGAAGCCCCCTACCTGGATTAGGAGCCTGTCCCTACCCCAGCCCCATGCAGTTACAGAGTAACAAACGCAGAGCTCTGTGAATGGCTGCACCCACTCCCAAGACCCGAGATGGTGTTTGTTTTATCAAAACGTTTTCAGCTTGGAAGCTGGTGGCTCAATACTAGACTGGCTCTGCACTGTGGGACTTGGACAAGTCCTTCTCCTTCTCTAAGGCTCAGTTTTCTCATCTGTAAAATACATGGTTGAACCAGATAAAATTTAAAAATCCCAATTTAAGATGTTGATGGAATACATGAGGAAGTGTCCTTTCAGCAGGACAATGGGGAGTGAAAGGGCCTGTGGAAAGTTTTTTGAGAAGCCCAAATCAGGAGTTAGGGTTCAAGGCACTTTCATCCTAGTTAAACAGGTAAAGCAAGAGGGAAATAAATTTGGGAATAAAATCACGTTAATATCATTAGACTAAGGTGGGGATAAACATTATCTTGGATTTGGTCCCACCCTGAGTTCCTAATAAGTAACTGCCTGAGATGTTGTAGGTTGTAAAGTCTAGCTCACGAATCAAAGGCCATGTACAGCTGGGGCAGTGGTGCACACCTGTAATCCCTACCACTGGGGAAGCAGAGGCAGGAGAATAGCAAGCTTGAGGCCAGCCTCAGAAACTTTGCAAGACCCTGTCTCAAAAAGAACTAGAGATGTAGCTCTGTGGTAAAGCGCCTCCAGGTTTGTTCTGCAATACCAAAAATATAAAAAGTAAATTTTAAAATGCTATGTACACTTGCTTATGTGCTAACCAATATCCAGTGATGAAAACATGAGAAACAAACATACTGATTTTGCAATAAGATTTCAGAAAACCTGAGCTAGTAAAACCATGCTAAAAATTGCAAGGACAAAAACTGATGCTGTGGGTGGAAGAGCTGAGGAGGGCCTTGTCCAGGGCAGGGCTGGCAGCTCTAGCCCTGGGCAGCATGGACAGCTGCCTCCCTTATATGAGGTTCTCCAACCTCAAAGCATCCTCTGACGGGCTCCCACACTTGGTGCTTACTTCAAGTTCATGTAGGGAGACATATCACCATTTACTTCAAAATAAGTCATTAAGTTTAAAAGGTAATCACTGGAGTAAATAGAATATTGACCAAACCTAATTCTAGAGTTTCACTCTGTCTGGATTTGCTCATGGTTTCTGCCTGGTCATTTCTTCCTCTGGAGTGATCTAGGTAATATGTCTCCCTTCCAATATTAATGGACTCTCTCCAGTGCAGAGCAAATTCTTCTGCTTTGTCTTACTTCTGCCCCACCCTGGCTCTGCACAAAGACCATGCCTGCCACCAGGGGTCTGCAGTCACCTTGCCCCGGCCCTGATGACTGCCGGGTCAGTGGACGCACCACTGGATCTATGGCCAGAGCTGTGAGGATGTATTTCACAGTGGTGATGTCAGGGGTAGGAAAGTGAGCTGATGATGGAGGAAGAGGGGACAGGTTTGTCCCCATGAGGGCAGCTGGATTTGCCCCAGGTGTTCATCTGCAGGGAGGGTGTGTGATGGGCATTGCCACAGTGTGCCAGGTCTTCACCTCCTTGAGGTAGGAATTCAATAAACAAATAAACAAAATCCTCTTTGTCCAACATTGAATTCAGGGTTGGGGCTCTTGGGGCACCCGGGACTTCTCACAGCAGAGTGACCCTTTCAAATTCAAGATTTAGCCAACTTCATCCTACATTCCTGGGGCTCAGCTCCCTTCCTGTTTCAAAGAGAAGTTCCTGTGACATCATGCTTCATTCTGCCATTGGATTGGCTCCAAGAAGGGGACTTCAATGTGATGACACAGGTGGGGCTGGATTCTAGCAACTCAATCTCTGTCCCCAAGGGGTGACAGTTCCTATTTACCCTCGAGTCCCTCAAACTCCACCCTACCAATGCTGAACGCCGTGAAGGGCCTGTCCTCCCAGGTTCCTGGGTGCACAGGGCATATAACCTACCTAGTGGGGCTTAATGCTCCTTGTCCTTCATCCCATTTCCATTTACTTTTACCCAGAGAACTCACGTGAGCAGCGACTGCTTTTATTTTTCAAAGTCTTGAGAATGAAATTAGATAATGTTTATAAAGTGCTCAGCTCAGTGCCTGATACAGAAAATTTATTTTTCACACCAAAATAAAGGCATATTATTATATACATAATTTTGTACTATCCTGTCTTTCAAAATACTTTTTAAATACTTTAACTGTGACAAATAAAAATGCCCCCTTTAACACATGGAATGCATTATAAATATCTTTCTATTTCAATAAACACCTTCCCACAATAGTACTTTGAGGACCTGGTCATTTAGCATTCCATAGAATAAATATATTCTAATTTATTTAACCAGTTCCTATTAAAGGACTTGCTTCAGGTTTCTCACTATTATGGCGGTCAAGGTCATTGATAAATATGAAAGTTGTAAAACATTTACCTATTAAAAGATAGAAGAAAGATTGGAAGAAACGTTGAAGCTTATTTCTGATATATATGAATGGTCTATATTATCTTCTAGGTAAGTTTTATCTAGTTACAGATAAAAAGAATCAAAGGTTAATGGTTGTTCCTGAGGTACAGATTCATGATAATTTATTTGTCATTTACTTTTCTTCAATGTACCTATATTATTATTTTATAACTGGGAAAAAGAATCGTTTATGATGTGATTTTAGACAAGAGTTGAGACAGGTTTTGTGAGCAGTGCCCTGTGAATCTGTGCCTGGGAGCAGAAGTGGGGCAGCTGCCAGTTGGCCTTGTGGAGCCGGCTGGGAGGGTCCAGTTTAAGGCTCAAGGTCCCCGCCTGGACAACTGCCGAGTTCTACGCTTTGTAACTCCACCTGCTTTTTCTCTTTGTTTTTCCTCTTTGTGCTGACAGAAGAGTCCACGAAAACAAAATGAACAGGCATCCTGCCTCTGCAGCAGAACAGAGGGAGGACTGGAGCCAAGCCTCCCTGTCCATTGCCAATTTGTGGGTCTCAGGGGTCCACTCAGGGTACTGGGTAGTAGAAAGCAGACAAACAGGCTTCCCTTCCCCACTAGAGGTCTTTGTCTTCTTTTCTCTAGGCAAAGGCAAGCTTCTCATCCTTCTTGGCTGATTATTTAGCTGTTGGCTTCCAGGTCTCTAAATAACATGGTTCCATTTTAGGTGTTCCTGACTGATGTACCAGTATGGAGGGTTATCATTTTATTTTCCTTCACAACCCTTCACTCCCCCAACATGGAGGCATCCTCCCTTCCCACCTTCCCCACAGAGAGCAGTTTTCAGTGTTTGCATGAGCAGGATTATGATGCTATTCAGAACTGAAACACTAAGTTCCTTTATGCCCAGCCTTTTGTTTTCCCTGGAGTTAACATTTTCTTTTTGTTTTCAATGTGCTTAATATTTTGTGTGCTTATCTTTAACTCAGTTCTCAATACTCTGCCTTTTGTCTAAATCTTTTCTTTTAAAGTTTCATTCACATCAAGTTGTCTTTCAAGTTCAGCTGTTTGACTGACCATCTCCCTGGAGCTGTCTCCCAACTGTAATCTAGAATGGCCACTGTCTGCTGCTGGTGCTCAACTGTCAACCTGAGGTACCCCTTCATCCTCATCCTGAAAATGTACTTCAGTTCTGTGTTGGCTCTCTTATTTCCATGCCTTTTTCTTCTGTTTTGGTTTTGTTTTGTATTGATTTTGGTGGAATACATAATCTGGTATCTCCCAAGAGAGAAAATGCATGTTCTGGTATCTCCCAAGAGAGAGAATACATGGGAGGTAATATTGTGAGACTGCATTTAGAAAAATATCTTGATTCTACTCTCACAGCTGATTGACAGCTTAGCTGGGTATAGAATTTTATGTTGGAAATAATTTTCTTTCAGATTTTTGAAAATATCTTTACATTATCTTCTAGATTTCCATGTGAATGTAAGAAGTCTAAGGCCTTAGATAATATCCTCTCCCATCTCCACTCCTGGAAGCTGGAAGGATCTGCTTTATAATTCAGTGCTATGAATTTCTGATCATGTCTTATGGAATGAGTTAATTTTCTTCCATAGTACCTTATATTCAATAGTCCCTTTCAATATATAAATATTTGTTCTTCATTTGCTTTGAGTTTTTTTCTGAAACTCCTATTATTTGCACTTTGGAGTCTCTGTACTTTAACTTTCTTATCTTTTTAAAAATTATTATTTACATCTCTTTGTATTTTTGCTCTTTGGCAAGGGGAAATTTCAATCAATTTTACCTTCTATGTCTTACCTTGAGTTTATTTCTGCAATAATTTTGTTAATTCTCTAATAATTTTTGTTCTCTGAATACTGTATTCCATTTTTCTGCATACTGCTCTTGATGTATGAATATCAGATCTTCTCTTAATATCTCAATGACACATGCATTTTGAAAATTATCACCTCCTTGCAGGAGAAGTTATTTTATCTGTTTTTTGTTTAGGTCTTTGTTATTCATATTCTCTTGGTTGTCTGGTGCCCCTTGTTATCAGCTGCTCATATGTACTAGTGAGGTCCTAAAAGGTTGACTAAAAGTTCAAGTCTGAGAATGGGTCTTGTTTCCTGTGACCTTCACTATAGCATGACATCAACCCAAATGCAGAGCTCACAATTCACGCTGTAGTCTTTATAAATGGCATCATGGGCTGGGGTGGAGTTCAGTGGTAGGGTGATTTACTTAGTGTGCCTGAGGTCCTGGGTTCAATCCCCAGCACTACTCCCTCCCTGCCAAAAAAATCATCATAATCTCCCTGGCAAAGCCCAATATTTGCCACCTCTTTTCTCTTATGCTCTCATATTATCCCCCAAAGAATCTTCTGGACTCTTTCCTGGAGGGAGAAGCCCTGGCTAGAAGTGTTCAGGAAGCCACTTGGGAATGTGAGCTGGGGGTTTCAATGTGCAGTCTGCATACATTGAATGAAATGTCCATATTTGGTATACCACTTCCAACTCTGCCTGTTTTCTTGTAACACAGAGACCCTGTGTTTTGCCTTTTCCAAAGAATATACCTCTTGACTTTCTCCAAGATGGGAAAACTGGTACTTTTAAAGGAATTTAACCTGTTTTAGCTGCACATTTATCCCACTTGGAGAATCATTTCCTGAGACTTTGTGGGTTCTTCAGAGTGTTGGCATTTATGTCTTGCTGGCATAGGATGCTGCTCTCTAGGGCTGTTACATCGGTTACCGCTCTCCACCTGCTTTTCGGCTGTCAAAATTTTATTGCAATTGCTTCATGCTCTATTTTCTTTATCCTTTGACTTTTGCTTCTAAAGTATATTTTAATGTTAAGTTTAGAGGGGTTTCAAGTGGGGCATGTGTGCAACCTGGTTTTTTTTACCCAGAAGTCAATGTCTTTTGGTGTGATTTTGCAAAAGACCCCTTATTTCCTTCATCTTGGACAGTTTCCAGCACTCCTATCCTCTCTACCCACTTATCTTTCTTGCTAAGTGACTGTGAAATTCTAAATTATAGAACTCTTTGCAAGATCTCCTTTCCTTCTAGTTCATGTGCCAAGATTATCATTTCTGAAAAAAGACAGACTGGTGTGGACACTGGCATCAAAGTCTTCTGAAGTACCTGTTAAAAAGGCACCTTCCTGGACCTCCCTGAGGCCTACTGCAAGGTCAGGACCTGTCAGGATTCTGGAAATTCGAATTGAATCCATAGATGATCTAATGCACATTGAAGTTAGGGCACCAAGAGAGACCAGGAGAAGTGAGGGGAGGGAGAATTGTATGATGGCCTACTTTTCATGGCAGTGCATCATGGACTTGGGATAGATCATTGCTGAGGTCACCAACCAGTTCTGGTCTGCAGGGCAAAACATGTGGCAGGTGAACAAGAATTCCTCCTCAATCATTCTCATCAATGGTGCAGTCATGCTTCTAGTTCAGTTTTTAGCTTAGAGGCTTCTGAAAATCTTTGTATTTCCATGTATTCCCTGGGTGCCTTAATGAAATTTGGAGGAAGTGTATCTAATGTGATTAGTCATTCTCCAAGTACCAGGAGAGCACCCCTTCTGTCATTGCCCAGCTCACTTCTGTCTTTTATCAGACCTTGTTGGTCTCTTTGCGACCTGCAGATCCACTAGGGAGGTCTACATGCTTCACTTTATGTCCTCTAAGATCCTAGAGTCCTATTTGCATTCGATTTCCTCCACCCTCATCCCTAGGGAATGGAGAGAAATAAGGGGAAACTGTTGGTAACAAAGTGGTGATGATTGAAACCCCAGGTCAACTCCATAGTGATGTGGAGCTGCAGCCTGAACTCTGGCACCAGCCTCTTTGCTCCCTGGGCCCAACCCAGGACCTATGCCTTCCTCCTCCTGTGCCATAATAGCAGTAAGGTGAGTGTGCACAGTACTGCATGGTTTGTAGAACACATAATTCTTATGAAACTACTTGAAGCAGGTATGCTCTTGAGTCCCGTGGTCCAGGGGAGGAAGAGCAAGCATGAAGAGATGAAGTGGCACCTGTGTCCCATGGAAGCTGCCTGGTGTCTTGGTGTGCTTGGGTCCTCCAAACAAATACTCTAGACTGTGTGGCTTAAGCAAGAGAAATGTATTTCCTCATAGTTCTGGGGCTTGAATTTCCTAGATTGGGGTGTCAGCATGGGTTGGGCTCTGGTGTGGGCCCTCTTCTGCCTTATAGATGACCTCCTTCCTACAGTGTCCTTACACAGTAAGAGAGCGATCTCATCTCTCTCTTCTCATAAGGACACTAATCTTATTGTGGGGACCTCATTCTTATGGCTTCATCTAAACCTAAATACCTCCCAAGGGCTCTACTTCCAAATGACATCAGGTTAGACTAGGGCTTCGACATATGAATATGGGCAGTGGGCACGAATATTCGGTCTGTAGTACCAAATGACATATTTCCGCAGAGGTAGGAATTTTGGTGTCTCGGTAAGTAGAGGAAGTGTTCACCGGTACCCATTCTGGGAAAAACATCGTGTGTGCATTTCCTAAGAGAAAGTCTCCTGGTAGGTCTGGAAGTCTTGGGTCTTCAGCTGTGGGAAGACCTTGGATGCTGTCTGTTTTCTCCTGTAGTCACAACTTCCAACCTCAATGCTGTACCATCCTGGACTGAATTCTGAGATCAGAAGTACTAGTCATCTTCCCCTTTATACCTTGTGGTTGCCTGCTATAAGGGGGCATTGGGATTCATTAGTGACTTTCAGAGTTGAGAGTCTCAAAGGGGGAATCAGATGTGTGAATAAATAATCACAGTGGGTGTAGCAGGTGTAATAATACTGTTACATTCTAAGTGATGTGGTAGCAAGAAAAAGGGGTGAAGTCAGAGAGGTGGGGGCACTTGACAAATGATAGAGAACCAGCTAGATGTGGGGGTCAGGGGTGGGGAAGAACCATTGAGGGGAAAGTCATGCTCATATTTACTGAACACCTACTATGTTTCTGGCATGATGGTTACTATGGTGAACAAGGTGACACAGTCCCATAGACCTTTTGGGGAAACCTTCCTTAGCATGGTTATTCTAACTAGGGCTGTCCTCTCTCTTAAATGCTTGCAAAGCACCATGGAACTTTCCCTCGTAGTGCTTAACCAGAGTTTGCCCTTGTCCCTCTGCACTAGAGAGTGGGCTTCTGTAGGCAGGACTGGTGCCTGGGTTTGGTCATCTGTCGTGCCTGAAGGAAGTGTGAAACTCATGGACAGCAGGGACAGGCTGATGTGCAAGATACAGAAGTCAGGGCTTCTTGCTTCCCCAGCTTACCAAATCCTTAAGTCACTCCTGACTTGCAAAGGAGTATAGGAGACCTCAGGGGAACAGGTTGGACTTCTCAACACTTCCAGAAGGTCAGATATTCCCATTTATCACCCAAAATGGACTATAAAGAGAGGAGACAGATGTTCCATCTAATCATTAGCAGAAATTCTTTAAGTTGTTTGTTTTTCCCACAAATCCTGGTTATCAGTTGTTCTTGTAACAAACATCCTATTGCAGTTTGACCCTGTGACTCAGACTTTCTGGTCAGAATTCTGGTACTTCCTGGCTGAAGCCCTTTTGGGCCTTCCCCAGTATCAGTTTCCTTGTACAGAGAATGTGACCCTACTCACCCCAAATGGTTCTTAAGATACTAACCAGTTCTCTTAGGTTTTATTCTTTTCTTTTCTTTTTTGGTACTGGGGATTGAACCCAGAGTTACAATACTAATGAGTTATATCCCCAGCCCTTTGTATTATACTTCAGAAAAATAAAATTAGAAAAAAATTTTCAGACAGGGTCTCACTAAATTGCCAAGGCTGGCCTTGAACTTGTGATCCTCCGGCCTCAGCCTCCTGAGTTGCTGGGATTACAGGCTTGCACCACCTCACCTGGTTTCAATATACATTTCTGAGTCTACAGATTTTGACACTGGACCTCTTCTTGGGGAACACACAAGTTATTGTTGAAAAGGAAAATGATGTTTTCTCTTCTTCAGACTTGAGCATTAGAATTGGATGGTGAAGGATGGAGGGAGGAGTGGGGCCCACAGGGAGAACTGCCCATGTTTCTCTGGGGAGTAATAAGGGTGACCAGGGAGATTGGTACCTAGATCCCAGTCCATGTATGCTCAGACCAGCTCTGTCTGTGATTGTTACACAAAGCTAGGTACAAATGAAATAAGGTGGGGAGTGATAGAAGGAACAGACAGAAAATGAACTTGGAGGGTCTGAGGGGTACTTCCTGTATGAGACAGGTTGGTAAGCTCCCTTAAATCCTATCTGGGACCAGGTATAATGTGAGGAAATACCTGAAGTCCATACAAAAGCATGTAAGAGTTGTGAGTCATTGCTCAGGAACTTATTCCCAATCAAGTTAGAAGTGTTCATGTGTTGAAAAGAACAAGAATGAAATGAAGAATGAGGGAGAGAGATCTGAAGTAGACCCTACAATAATACTAGGAGGTGAAGCTTCCAACGTGATTAGTAGATCAGTAAGAGCAAGTCCATCCCACAAACACAGGTCATGACACCACATGAAGATAGCCATGCATCAGACTCTAAACTTAACCATTAATGCCACACTTAAAGTACATACCTACTGTCAATTTTAAGAACTAGAATGGTAGAAATAATGATACCTAAAGAGATGTCAAGCTAATGCTGTGAAGTGCTGAGAGGCCAGGTAGATGCCACAGACCAAGGGGTATTGGCAGATGCAAAGACGTGGTCATAGACCAGCCCAAGCATGTGGATTCTGACACAGAAGAAAACAGAATAGAAAATAAATCTTAGTCCACCTGCAAGATATGAGAGTGCCAAAGAGCAGTAAAAAGATCTATACTTTAACATCTGTTATTTAGTGGGGACGTTAAAGAAAGTGTCCTGATGGGAACTACCTTCTGAGAGAATGATAAAATAATGGAAATTACTGCTGGCTGTTGAGCTCTGATATACTGCAGCCATTGAGTTAATGCACATTTCATTTGCACATCTTCACAGTTGCTTTGGGGGAGAGAACTATTATTTCACTGAGGAGGACACTGTAGCTTGTAGGAGTTGAGTGATCAGTCAAGAAGTGCTTCATGGTGGAGCCAGATTTAAACTCGCCTTTGGTCCACTGCTGTTAGTCAATGTCAAAAGTCAGCGAGAAACCTGGATGGTGAGTGAGCAAGGACCTGTCCTGCTGGCTGAGTCCTGACTTGGGCCTCCATCCCTTATCTATAAAATGACAAGGCCAGACTAGATAAGTTTCCGAGAGTCCTTCTGGGCCTGCAATGCTGTGAGTTTTTCTAACCAATGCTTGGGGTTTACAGGAGATATCTAAGTCAGAAGACGCACACACAATAACAATGGGTCACACTCCACGGCAAATTTAAGAAATATGAATTTCCATCCTGGTGGCAGATGCAATGAACTGTGACATAACAAACAGTACTGAGCCGCAATCCTGGTCACCACAGGAGACAAGTGGTAGAACAATGGAAACCTAGTAACAAAAGGGAGGGCTCACATCCAAACATGGATCAGAAAAGCACATAAGAAGAACACAGGGGCACAGCACGTAGATCTGTGTACCGACAGCTCTCTGTCAAGAGAACTGGAGTTAAAGTCTAGGTCAAGAATCTGAAAATAGAACTGGTCAAGAAAAATGGGTACTGATAGGAAGTCATGGTAAAGAAATGGGATGAGGGCTGGGGTTGTGGCTCTTGGCAGAGTGCTTGCCTAGCGTGTGTGCGGCACTGGGTTTGATTCCCAGCGCCATGTATAAATAAATAAAAATAAATAAATGTCAATCAACAACTGAGAATATATTAAAAAAAAAAAAAAAGAAATGGGAAAGCCTAACAAAAGTTGGAAAGGAGCGGGGAGAAACATGGAGATGGAATCCAAAGGTCTGAGTTTAGAATAGTGCAGGAAGGGCTTATTGATACAGTGTGAGAACTAAAAGTATGACGTGTTATTACACTGAAGCAAATACGTAGAATCAAATCCATCTTGCTCTTAAACAGGAAAGACTAGTGGCTAGTGCAGTAGTGCACTCCTGTAATCCCAGTGAGGCTGAGGCAGGAGGATCACAAGTTCAAGACCAGCCTGGCCAACATGGTGACACGCTACCTCAAAATAAAAATAGGATGTTATGTAAACCAGTGGTAAAGCAATCCTGGGTTCAATCCCTGATAACCGCCACCCATTCACCCCCACAAAAAAGATATACAGCAATTATAAAAAAAAAAAAGCGGGCTGGGGAGATCTCAGTTGGTACAATGCTTGCCTTGCAAGCACAGGCCCTGGGTTCAATCCCCAGCACCGCAAAGGGGGAAAAAAAAAAAAAAAAAAGCAATAAGCCCATGGAGTATATGATCCCAACTACATATAATAATCTTGAAAGAAAATAACATGAATAGTTAGAAAGATGCAGAAGTATTTGAAATTTTTGAAATATTCTCTTAAATGATTTCTCATGTGATGAACTATTGCATAAAATAATAGGAAATATATTTTTAAAATAAAAATAAAGCTCACCATCCTAAGAATTGTTATAAATATATTTGACAGTATCAAAATTCTGTGTCATGAATAGAGAGTTTATGGACAGAGAAAAACGGACATAAATTCACATGAATGCACATCTTTCATGGCATAATGAATTACAAATTAACATTTGGGATTTCTTTGCATGCCTGTAAAACTAGGAAAAAAACCCAAAATGATAGAAAAACCCAATGTTGGTATCAGTGGCAGCAAATTCAGCACTGAAGGCAAGGAAGTGAGAATTAAGGAGTTCCTTCCCTCCTGGAGCCCAGAAATAAAGACAAGAAAGGGTAGTGCACACAATGGATTTTTTGTGAGCATAATCATAAAGAACTAAAGGAATTACTGAGGGTATTAGAAATGGTTAGTATGTGAGGACAAAGGCATATGTACATACAGAGAGTGGTCACTAGAGAATAGCAGTCCCCCGACCCACAGGACACACAGTCCAAGCTTTTGCAATGGTGTAAGTAGAATATTTTTCCTTTCTCTATCAGATGCTCAGATTTGCAATTTTAAAACAAAGAGAGGTGTGTGTTTTACACACACACATTTGTGCACAGATAGCACCTCCGGTCGTTCCAACCCCAGATGCACAATATTCTCCGTTTTATTTTGGAGCTCTATGGGCTGGATCTTGGATCTAGACCCTGCCTGCATATTGGAGTTGCCTAAGGAGCTTGAAGCACCCTGGCTTGTCTGGAGTGAGGTCCAGGCATTCACTGTCATGTCCAGCCAGGGCACAAAGGCCACTTAGGCAGCAAAACTCCTTCATGAACTTTTCTATTTCCCTTACACAAGACTTCCTCAGTTATCCTCCAGAATCATCCTCTATGCAACTGCTTGAAGTCCTGATTCAAAAATACCCTTCTAGGGCTGGGGAAATAGCTCAGTTGGTAGAGTGCTTGCCTTGCAAGCACAAGGCCCTGAGTTCGATCCCCAGTACCGCAAAAAAAATACCCTTCTAGTATTATTTTTCAAAAGTGCCTGAACTTAATTGGGTTACAGATGCAATTAGATGCTGGAGTTCCAATTAAGATGCTCTCCACCCCCTCCGATTCTAATGTCCAGAGCAGAAAGACCAAATGACCTGACAGCCTGGGACTCTTTAGTGTGTGAGCATTGCTGGAGGGTGGCTTGGAGCTTGGGTCTTCCTCCAGGGCAGGCAGGCTGGGTAGGCACTGCTAGAAATTCTCACAGAGACCAGATGGAGAGGCCCAGCAGGAGCCTGAGTGGGAACACACTTGGGGATGGCCTTCAAATCTGCTCCATTCTTGTGGTAAGAAGGAGCCTGAAGGAAAAAGTCTGGGATTACCCTTAGTTTCTGGTACAAAAATGGGATGTGGAAACCCAGATTTTAGGCTGTGCAGATGTCTATCTTGGGGAATGTGAGAAGGAGCTGTATGTGTGAGCTATGCTGTGATTTGGGGTCCAGGCAGAATTCTTGGGTGCTGAGTTCAGAGTAGGGGGTGGAAAATGACCCCACCGAGCATGTTCAAGATAGGGTCTTGCTAAATTGGTTATGGCCTTGCTAAATAGCTAAGGCCAGCTTTGAGCTTGAGGTACTCCTGCCTCAGCCTCCCAAGTCACTGGGATTACAGAAGTGCATGACTGAACCCGGCTCTCTTCTAGCTTGGCATCTCCACTACTGGGGTTGGGTATGGTGGTCTTTCCCCAGCCACCTCTCCTACCTGCCCAAAGTGTGACATGATGGACTGACTACCTTGGAGCTTGGTAGGAGTTCCCTGAAACTGGGGAGAGCAAGGGTCTTGTGTTGCCTCTCTGCTGAGCTCAGTCATGAGCTCAAAAGTCTCCTCCGGGGCCAGGGACAGGCCTGTGTGGGAGCATCTCAGGGAGTAACTGCATTCTCCCCTTCCTCCAGGCTGCCCATTCTCCAGGGAGGGACCTTTGCTTTTGTGGCGCCTTCTCTGGCCATGCTCTCTCTTCCATCCTGGAAGTGCCCAGAGTGGACACTCAATGCCAGCCAGGTGAACACCAGCTCTCCTGCATTCGTGGAGGAATGGCAGAGGAGGATCCGAGAGGTAAGGGGGCCAGGGGAGGGCTGGGTGGGAGTGAGGAGGTGGTAGATGGGGATCCATGGTCCTTTCATTTGCTCAACCTTCATTAATCAACTCCCTGCCAGGAGAGATCCTGGGCTTTAGGATAGTGATGGGCAAAAGGACAGAGAGGATCCTGTCCTCAGGAAGCTGACATTCTGGTGTTCATGCTCCAAGAAGACTCAAGAGGGAGCCATAGTGCACGAAGAAAATAAGAGCAGGAGGGGGATGGGGGCTGCCAGGGAGGAAAGCCTGGAGCTTGAGGAAGGCATTCTTGGGGACTTGTTTGCATCTTTTTTTTTTTTTTTTTTTTTTAATATTTTTAGTTGTAGATGGACATAATGTCCTTCATTCATTTATTTTTATTCAGTGCTGAGAATCGAACCCAGTGACTCACACGTGCGAGGCAAGCGCTCTACCACTGAGCCACAACCCCAGCCCCCACTTTCGCATCTTTCAAGGAGGAAGAGTGCAAGTGACAGAGACAGCTACATTTGCTTTTCTTTCTTTCATTTTTTGTGCTTGTAGAGTCTCCTAAAGCAGGAGTCAGCAAATTTGGTTCTTGGACCAATTTCCACCTGTGGCCTGTTTTTCTTTGTTTGTTTGTTTGTTTTTGTTTTTTTAATATGAAAAGGTATATGTGGCAGAAACCACATGTGGCCCCAGATTTAAAATATTTAAAAGAGTAGCCTTTTACAGAAAAAGTTTGCCAACTCCTGCCCTAAAACACAGAGGCCAGGGCAGGGGCTTCTCTTCGGGGGGGGGCTAAGGCAGTCTCCCATCTCCTCTGTTCTTTCCCAACTTGAGGAGTTCAATGCAATGGGTCACAAAACCAGTATTCTTTCGTATTTTTTGCTCCCTCTGCTGGTCAAATATTTTTCACCTATGCTGTTAATGTTCTTTCAAGTATCCACCTTATTTTCTTAATTCATTGATTGGTTGGTTTTATTCACCAGGTCAGCCTATCGGGATGAGGGTGGCTTCTCCATGTCTCCCTGAATTATATTGATCTGCACACATGTCCAGGCTGGAAACCTGTTGGTCAGCAGACCACCTGTGTATCATGGTCCAGTCACAGATGAAAGCCACATGATTATAGCTCCAAAGGAGCGTTAGGACTCTCAAGGTTCAGGAAGTCACAGAGGGGATAATGAACAGTGATTCTGTTCTGAAGAAAAAGTGGTTGCAGGAAAGGTAGCAAACTGTGTGGTGTGTGCAGGATGTGGGAAGGGCAGGGATGGCAAGTTCAGTTTTCAACACACGAGACCAATTTAAACCTCACATCCAGTATCATGGTAGTTGGAGCTGCCTGGAACCATTCACAGTACCAACACATAAAAATGATGGAAGAACTGTATTTTCGAACACATACTTGAGCAGAAAGCCAAGGAGGAATGACTCTTTCTAGAAACAAGGATGGAAAGTATAGTCAGAAGCATGGGACTTATAATGGTGGGATGAGGAATTGAGCCAGACACAGGACAAAGGCTGGAAGTTTGGGTCATGATCAGCTGGGGTCCTGTGGCTTCCCCTTCAGTGAGTGGAGGTCTGTGATGGCTCTCCCCTCCAGCCAGGGAGAAAGGAAACTTTTCCCTCTGCCCAGAGGACTGTGGGAAGTGTTGGGATGTAGATCTGCCTGAGGGTTTAAACTACAGCTCTCAACACATGAGTGTGGTGGCAAGTTTCCCAAGCTCAGGAGTGGAGACAGGTCCTGTCAACAAAATACCTGTGGCTCGCAGCAGAAGAGAATGTAAAGTCACTCTGGAGGGAATCTTCCACTTTCCCCACTCCACAAAACTCCCACTGGAATAAAACAATCACCCTGAAGATGAGCCCAGAGGTGTAAATGTCAGCATTTCACACACGAAAATAATGTATTATGAGAGAGACTCAGCAGAAACAAGAGGTAATTGAACAGTGAAAGGCTATTAAATCAACATGATTAAGTTAATTTAAAAGGATCAAGAGTCATTAGAAACCATACTACACACAATAATTGAAAGAAGGACAGGGAAATTTGAAAATAAATCCAACAATGTTAGTAATGAAAAGATATAGTCATTGTAATTTAAAAATGCATTTAATGAACAAATAGCATTTATACACAGGGAGATTAATGGACTGAAAGATTATATAAGGAAATAATCCAGAATTCAGCACAGAGAGATAAATAAATAGGAATATTAAATAGAGAATAAGAAGACATGTGGAATAGAACAAGATGTCTACTTGTATCTAATAGAAATTCTGAAAGGCCATAATACAGAAAATAGTATTAGAAGACAGAACAGCTGATCATTTAGAACAGATGAAAGATGTGAATTCTCTAGAGAAAAAGCACATGAAGTCCCAAGTGGAATAAATAAAAGTAAATCCACAGTGAACACCTCATAATGAAACTGCTACACCAAATACGAAGAGAAAAATCGTAAAAGCATCAAGAAAGAAAAGAAAAATGCCCTACAAAAGCATAGAAATTTGAAATTCTGCAGCCTTCTCAGTAGGAAACCTCAAAGTCTGGAAGGCAATGGAATATTTCCAAACTGCTAAGAGAAAACACTGTCATCCTAGAATTCTGTCCCCAACTGTAGAATTCTGTATCATACAAGATTGATGACAAAAATCAAGCATTTTCAGTGAAACAAAGATGCACAGAGTTTATTCACTACTGACTTTCAATGAAATAACTACTAAAAGATATTCTTCAGGCAAAAGAAATAAGTCTTGAATTAAAGAGTGGTGGGAAAGAAGCAATAGTGAAGAACCAACCATGTGGTAAAAGCATAGGTGTATTAGTCAGCTTGGGCTGCCATCACAAAAACACCATAGACTGCATGGCCTAAAGAGCAGAAATGAATTTCCTCACAGTGATGGAGGCTGGAAGCCTCAAATCAGGGCTCTCTTGTTGGCTTGCAGACAGGTGCCTTCTAACTACATCCTCCTATAACTTTCCTGGACGCATCAGGGACAGAGAATCTTCCTTTTCATATAAAGGCACCAATGCTGTCATGCGGGCCTCATTCTCCTCACCTCACCTAAAGCTCATATCTTCCAAGCCTCCATTTCCAAATACCATCACATCGGGACAAGGGCTTTGATATCAAAATGTGATATATGGCACAATTCAGTACATGGCAGTAGGTAAATCTAAATAAGCAGTAAGTGTAGGAAAATACAGTACAATTCATAGTAATAATCAACAGTGGGAAACATTTGTCAATAATGGCATGGAAAACAAGATGGTGATAGGAGTTGAAGTTTTTTATAGTCATTGTACTATTTGGGAGGAGGAAAGAAAATTTTATTTAGTGTAGACTTTGTTATGTGAAATATTGATACGAAAAAGTTAAGAAAAATTTCTAAAAGATTATATAGAAGGTATGACATCCAAACTGGTAAAGAGAGGAAGTAAAGTAAATTCATTCATCCAAAAAACGAAGGATGGACAAACTGAGGTCAAATCTGGCCTGTCGCCTGTTTTTGTATAGCCCATGAGCTAAGAATAGTTATACATTTTAAGTGGTAATTTTAAAAAGCTCAAAAGAAGAATATTATGTCCTGAAATGTCCAAATTGCATGATATTCAAATTTCAGTGTCTATAAATGAAGTCCTATTGGAAACAGCTATGTTCATTTGTTCACATCTTGTCTGGAAAAGTTGCAACAAGCCCGTATGGCCACCAAGCCTGAAATATTCTCTCATCGGTCCTTTACGGAAAAAGTTTTCTGACCCCTGCAATAGGCAGCAGGAGAACGGAAGACTGTAGCGGCAAGATGTCCAATACACACTGAATTGTCACAAGTCATTTCATCACCATGACTACGACTGATAAGGAATCTTGAAGCCTATTTCCTGAAAAGTTTCATGTTAAATGAAAATGTGCAACAGACCACTGGAAATGCTGGAGAGAAGCGTGACATCAGGTCTCTCCTCTCAGTTCCTTGGGGCTCCAGCTTTGCCTCTGCCCTGCCTTTGAAGGCAGCCGGAGGGGTGACCAGACTGAGCAGCAGGCTGAGCAGCTCGGCCTGTTCTGGTGGCCTGGGCTGAGCCGAGACCCACTCTCTCCCTTCAGTTGCAGGGTGCCATCATGGTTGCTTCCTGTGTCCAGATGCTCGTGGGATTCTCAGGCCTCATTGGCTTTCTCATGCGCTTCATTGGCCCCTTGACCATTGCTCCGACCATTTCCCTGGTGGCCCTGCCTCTCTTTGATTCTGCAGGCAACGATGCTGGAATCCACTGGGGCATTTCCTTCATGTAAGTACTGTCTTGGGAGGAGACATCTAAGCCCATCTAAGCATTCTTGGGTGGGAGATCAGTTGTTGAGAAAAATAGGAGTCCAGGATATCAGTTTTCACTGAACTGCACAAAGAGTGGCCTCAGCTCTGAAGCATGTTAGTCTAGAGAGAGATAAGACTTGAATCTGAGTGCCCGTGATTCCAGGAGGCAGCCAGCAGGCATCAGAGCTATGTGCATGTGGAGGAGGGGTGATGACGGTCAGCTGGGAGGATCAGGAGACTTCATGGGAAGCAGGAAACGAGGCCTCAGGCATTTAAACAGTTTTGAAGGGACTTGGGAGTGACACTTGCATTCACTCTGCCTCTTGTGGTCTGAGGTGAGGTGTGGGGATCATCAGACCTGCATCAGGCCTGCCTGGGAGGTGTGACCGTCCCTATGGGCCTCAGCCTGTTCCTCTCAGACACCCCAGAAACAATGGCCTCCTATCCCACTGTTCCTCTTCAGCCACCAGCAGCTGAAGTGATGCAGAGATGGCAGGACTCTGCCTGCCCTGCAGAGAGGGGCCAGCTGGAGCCCCTCCTGGTGAGGCCACTGGTTCCAGAGACACCTGGTGGCTCAGCTTCCTGGGCCACCCTCAGAGCCTCGTGAGCCCCTGCCCAGAAGAGCCCGGTTTTCCAGGTTGGGTGTGGTTGTTTGTTTGTTTCAGGACCATCTTTCTCATCGTGCTGTTTTCCCAATTCCTGAAAAATATTGCGGTGCCTGTGCCTGTTTTTGGGGGAGAGAAGAAGTGTCACACCTCCAAGTTCTACCTGTTTCAGGTCTTCCCTGTAAGAAGTACCCCTCACCCACCCTCTTCCATTCTTAATCGATGCACCTGGAGAGTATGAGCAGCTTGCCCGTGCCCAGGTGGCCCCCAAATCAAAGCTCCTCCATGTGTCATGACCTCTTCCTGGGAGGCAGAAAAAGAATCAGGTCTGTGGGGTGTACCTCCTGGCAGTTGGTGGCATTGCATTCCAGGTCCCAGAAGCCCTAGTCACTGTTCTGGGCACAGGTGTGGGACAGTCTTCTCATATATCTGGTTGTCCTCACAGCAAGGTACTGGGAGAGACAGCCCGGTTCACCTTGAAGGATGCAAATCTAAGGGCCTGAAAGAGCCTGCTGAGATGAGTTGCTTAGATCAGGTCTTTCCCAGTGGCTCATGGGTCATCCAAGTGCTGGTGAGGAAGATGGCGTCTCCCTTCCTAGAGCCTTCTTTGTTGAATTCACACAACCCTGTCCAGCGTGTGGAGCTGCCAACATGGCTGTGTCTTCAGGTTTAACTGTGAACTGTATTTCTCAAGGTATAAAGAAACTTCCACATAATGATCTTGTTGATCTTTCAACAAACCTGCAGTCCAATGATTCTAAAATTCGGTGTGTACGTGAATCACTTGAAGAATTCATTAAGAATCTGGAGTTCTGGAGTCCCACCACTGAACATAAAATTCATGTATCTGAGGACCTCACTTCCAGGCCCTGTTTCAGGCCTGCAGAGTAGTGATTGTGATTCCATGGTACAGATGAGAAAACCAAGGCCCAGAGGGTTTCCTCCCAGGTCACATGGTCAGCAATCAGAGAGAGAGCCTGGTGTAATGCTGCTCCATGCTGTGCCCAGTGGGCTGGACTTTCTGCCCCATAGTCTCCTCCCATAGATTATTTTGTGTTATTTCCAGTCTGTTTCTTTAACATGCTGATTTATCCATGGACACAGCAGGTTCCTGTTGTCATTAGCAGTGTTGGTCACCCAGCACTTCCTCATCTCAGAGTGTTTGTGGACCCCTCCTGAGGCGGGAAAGGGGGCAGGAACTGGCAGAGCTTGAAGGGACGCTCCCTCTGGCAGGTGCTGCTGGCTCTCTGCATCTCCTGGCTCATCTGCTTCGTGCTCACGGTCACCAACACTCTCCCCTCGTCGCCCACTGCCTATGGGTACCTGGCCCGCACTGACACCAAAAGCAGCGTCCTGAGCCAGGCCCCTTGGTTCCGCATCCCTTACCCAGGTAAGGAGAAGATAGGTGTCCCTTCTTGCTTGGGACACAGACTGCGTGGCTCAGGTCACTGGTTAGAGACATGAACAGGGCTGGGGAGGGATTGTTAAGGAGGGATAGGCCCCAGGGAATCCATATTCCTAAAAAAGGAGACCCCAGGTTGTTCTAAGAATTCTTTGGGGTGGTGGACAAAGGCTGGCCCTCCCAGACCTCCCTCAAAGCTGGGCGACCTCCCTGGTCCTCCACATTGCCCAGAACCCTTAAGCCTGGGGATGGGTCGGGGGGGGAAGAGAGAGGCCTGACCTCCAGCTGGACCTTCATGTCTCCTCATGGTTTCAATGGATCTCACAAAAGGGAGACACAGCACTGAACTGGAGTATTTCTGGGGAGACCAGGTAATCCCTTAGACCACTTCTGCTCCTCTTTCCCTATGGTTTTGCCTCATAGTGTAAAAGTATACAAGGTGTCCAGGCATGGCCAACCTGGCCTCAGGGATGTGGACCTAGGGCCTCCCTTAAGAGTCTCAGCTTTTGAAACCTTCAAGGCCTCCCTAGGAAAAGGTCATTTCTGCCTCCTTCTGTGCACAGTGACCTCAAGTTCTGGACATCTGATGTGGTTCAGGAGGAATGGCAGGGCAGGAATCCCAGCCAAAGCCTCTGGACAGTTGTGAAAGCTGAGGACTCTTACAGCCTCCCAGAAATCCCTCTTACCAAGAAATGACTTCGGTTTCCTCAGCCTCCTCTGACTGGACTCCCCCTGCATTGCATTTTCAGGGCAGTGGGGCCACCCCACCGTCAGCCTGGCTGGGGTCTTTGGCATCATCGCTGGGGTGATCTCCTCCATGGTGGAGTCTGTGGGTGATTACTACGCCTGTGCCCGGCTGGTGGGAGCCCCACCTCCTCCAAAGCATGCCATCAACCGTGGCATTGGCATCGAGGGCCTTGGCTGCTTGCTGGCAGGAGCCTGGGGGACAGGGAATGGCACCACCTCTTACAGTGAGAACGTCGGAGCGCTGGGCATCACCAGGGTAAGTGACAGTCTGGGCACCTGAGTCTGTCACCATACCTGTTAGTTTCCTGTTGCTTCTCTAACAAATTATCACAAATCGATGGCTTCAAACAACCCCAACTTATTATCTTGATCTGGAGGCCAGATTTTGGACACCAGTCTCGTGGGGCTAAAATGTTGGTGTCGGCAGGACTGTGTTCCTCTCTGGAGCCTCTGGGGGGACCCTTACCCTGTCATTTTCTGTCATCCATAATTTGCCGTGATTGTACTGTGGCCACTTTCTCCATCTTCCTCTGCCACTGTGGGAAAGGTTCTCTGCATTCCAGAACCCATGGACATAGACTGGGCCCACCTGGTTACTCTCCCTTCCCAAGGTCCTTAATGCAATCACACCAGCAGAGTTGCTTTTCCAGTTAAGGCAACACATTCACAATTCAGGGGTTAGGACATGGTGCCTTTGCAGGGCCCGTGGCTGGGCTTTACATACTTGACCTTATTTGATTGTGGCCATGCTGCAGGCAGAGTCTGTTCTGGCACTGGCACGCACTGAAGACAGTCCTCCTTTCTGGAGTTTAGGTGGGGGTTTCATTACCTCCAGCCCCGAACGATCCACTGTACCTGGCCAGCCCCTCCTGTTGTCCCCAGGACTCCTCACACACATGGCTTCTGGGAAGCCCAGCACATGCCCTATCTGACCTCTGCAGTCCCTATCTTGGTTCACCCCACCGGGCATGTCATCCTTAGCTTCTTGTTCACCTGTTAGTTCTAATTTCTCCACATGGCTCCCTTCCTGTCTCCCTTCATCTTTCCCAGTGCCACAGCCTGTTCATCTCCCAGCTGGTTAAACTAGTGCCTCCCATACTGTCTTCTCAGGATCTTGCCCACCTCTAATCCACCTACCACATGACTGCCCAAGGGTCCTTTTAGAACCCAATTCTGATTAGGTTGGTCTCTGCTTAAAATCTTCTCATGGCTCCCCATTTTCTACAGTATAGTTCCATCAGGTCAGCAAGAACTCTTGAGAATGATGCTTTCTAAAGTGACTTAGAGCCAGGTGCTGTGGTGAAGCCTGTAATCCCAGTGGCTGGGAAGGCTGAGGCAGGAGGATCACAAGTTCAAGGCCAGCCTCAGTAACTTAACGAGGCTCTAAGCAACTTAGTGAGACCCTGTCTCAAAATAAAAACTAAAAAGAGGGCTGGGGCTGGGGCTCAGTGGGTAAGCATGCCTGCCTTCAATTTCGGCTACCAAAAATAAATAAAGTGATTTAGAAAGTCATAGTGATGCTTTTTCTCTTTCCATGTGCTTCATTGTACTCTGGTGGTGGTTCCCAGCACATGTCCTGTGAGCCCAGGAGAAACAGAACACTTCCCCTCCCCCACACCCCAACTCGCCCTGTATCATGGCTCCCTCGGTGGCTCTGATGTGCATCCTGAAGGCTCTGAGGCTTTACAGCATCAGATCTCTCTCCTCTGTGCTCTGCATGACCTCTGGCATAGTAGGAGCTAAACTCTGAGTGAATGGCTGAGCTAAGCACCCAACCCTACAGCAAGTCCTGTGTTCCATGACACCCACTCTTTAAGAGTTCAAAGCCGTTCATGCAGGTGAGGGGAACATCTTTCCACAGGAGGACCACCAACCCACACAGAAATATGGCACAGTGTGCTACATGAGTTTGAAGCAGCAGATATTTCCTTTCCCACTAAAGGGAACAAATCTCATGCCAACAAAAAATTATTTTCAATAAAAAAGTCTATTTTTCTGGACATAATTTCTAAATTAATACCATTAGAGGAGATGGGGGGAAATAGGAAATAAAGATACACAGATGAAAAGCAGGCTACAAATCAAGTGTGAGAGAGAGAAACCAGGAAAGAGGCCAAGTAGTAAGAACACTTGGTTTTATGAACTCGTCCGGCCCCTTGTGGCCCTTTGGGGTACTACACTGTTGTGTCTCTCCCGCAATGAGTTCCCACTACTACTTGGTTCTCTCCAAGTCTTAGGGGAAAAAGACTAAAGGCCAGAGTTCTGCCAGTTCTCTAGGATGTCATGCTGCCAGCCCAAATGTCAGTCCTGAGACTAAAAAGACCCAAGGCTGTTTGTGAAGTGCTTGCAGTAATAGGATTGGGGAATGACTACCATCCTTATGAGATGAGTGGCATGTGCAAAGGACATTGGTTGACCCTGACAAGTCTATCCATTGTGTTTGTAGTCATGCCTGTGCCCCCATAGCTAATTGTCAAGGCTGTAAACTAAACAAAAGGTTCTTGATGTAATAGGAATTCCTAATGAAGACAGTTAAATAAATAAACTCTTAGCTTGAAAAGAGTAAAATGGGCAAATGCACAATCTGCTACTTTATCATTGCATTAATGGACTTTAGTTGAGGTTTTAATTGTGGTAAAAAGCACCAAACATACATTTACCCTGGTAACCGTTTTTAGGTATACAATTCAGTAGTGGTTATCATATGTAAATTGTTGTATAACAGATCTCTAAAACTTTTTCATCTTGCAAGACTGAAACTACATTACAGTATCTTTTAGGGGCCAGGGGTAGGTACACAGGAATGAGAAACAGGTTCAAGAACTATCTAAATGTGTTCATCAACACTGGACTCCTGAGGACAAGAATATTTGTGGTACAGCACTAACTTTTAAGAATGATATGGAATTCCCAAAATTAGGGGTCATTTTTGGAAGACTTGTTTCCAACTAGTTTTAGGTTCACAGTTAGATTGTGTAAGAGATAATGAGACCTATTTCTGCCACTATGGTGGTGCATCTGTTATGATTGACGAACTGACATGATCATCACCACCCACAATCCATAGTTCACATTTTGTTCACTCTTGGTGTTGCACATCTTGCAGGTTTAGACACATGTATAATGACACATATATACCACTGCAGTATCATACAGAATAGTATTATTACACTGAAACTCAGAGGTCATTTCTAAGAGAAGTTGTCACCCAAATCCCAGTCTGAGTCCTGACTATGTCAGTAGTGACAGCTGTGTGCCCCAGCAATATGAGACCAGCTATGGGATGGGGTGGATATTGACGAAGGTCCATGATCCCCACAGTAGGGGGATCTTTTTTTTTTTATTGTAAACAAATGGGATACAAGTTGTTTATCTATTTGTACATGGAGTCAAGGCATACCATTTGTGTAATCATAAATTTACATAGGGTAATGTTGTTTGACTCATTCTGTTATTTTTTCCCTTCCCCCCACCCCTCCCACCCCTCTTTTCCCTCTATACAGTCCTTCCTTCCTCCATTCTTGCCACGCTCCTTAACCCTAACCCTAAACCTAACCCTAACCCTAACGCTAACCCCTCCAACCCCCCATTATATGTCCTCATCCGCTTATCAGTGAGATCATTTGTCCTTTAGTTTTTTGAGATTGGCTTATCTCACTTTGCATGATATTCTCCAATTTCATCCATTTGCCTGCAAATGCCATAATTTTATCATTCTTTATGGCGGAGTAATATTCCATTGTATATATATATGCCACAGTTTCTTTATCCATTCATCAATTGAAGGACATCTAGGTTGGTTCCACAATCTGGCTATGGTGAATTGAGCAGCAATGAACATTGATGTGGCTGTATCTCTGTAGTATGCTGATTTTAAGTCCTTTGGGTATAGGCCAAGGAGTGGGATAGCTGGGTCAAATGGTGGTTCCATTCCAAGCTTTCTGAGGAATCTCCATACTGCTTTCCAGAGTGGCTGCACTAATTTGCAACCCCACCAGCAATGTATGAGTGTACCTTTTTCCCCACATCCTCACCAACACCTATTGTTGCTTGTGTTCTTGATAATCGCCATTCTAATAGGGGTGAGATGGAATCTTAGGGTAGTTTTGATTTGCATTTCTCTTATTACTAGAGATGTTGAATATTTTTTCATATATCTGTTGATTGCTTGTACATCTTCTTCTGTGAAGTGTCTGTTCATTTCCTTAGCCCATTTGTTGATTGGATTATTTGTATTCTTGGTGTAGAGTTTTTTGAGTTCTTTATATATTCTGGAAATTAGCACTCTATCTGAAAGATATTCTCAGGGGGAGCTTTTTTGAAGCCTGTGTAGAAACTGTGTTTTATTTCAAGATCTAAAAGCCATTATAAAGAGATAGCTAAACATATTTCTTTAGCATTCCAAGACTCGCAGCCTTTCGGGAATCTCTATTGCAAACCAGGCATTGGCTGTTGGTGAGAAGCAGGGCTGAGATGGGCTCTCAGACCCCCATTCTTACGCATGAGGCCACTCTGCCACCCCAGAGAGGCTAATCCCCTCACTGCACAGGCTTCCCAGGGGACAAGCCCTTGGGCCAGTGTGTGGACAGGTCTGAGAGAGACAGTGGAGAGGTGAGGCAGAGGCTGGGCACCAAGTTCAGCCCTCATTTTCTCTCTTCCCAACCCCATTTGGGAGCAGAGGGGCTGTCCTGGGGAACGGGGCCTGCTCCTGAGAGTCCACCTCAGCAGTGTTCAGGGTGACCTGTAACAAGGCTCCCCCTCTCCCTGGTGCCACAGGTGGGCAGCAGGATGGTGATCGTCACGGCGGGCTGCGTGCTGCTCCTGATGGGTGTTTTTGGGAAGATCGGGGCTGTGTTTGCCACCATTCCAACTCCAGTGATCGGGGGCATGTTCCTCGTCATGTTTGGGGTCATC
Organism: Sciurus carolinensis; assembly: GCF_902686445.1. NCBI lineage: Eukaryota > Metazoa > Chordata > Mammalia > Rodentia > Sciuridae > Sciurus > Sciurus carolinensis. The sequence continues at coordinate 19,543,546 of NC_062220.1, forward strand.
AGCGCCGTGGGGATCTCCAATCTGCAGGTGAGATGGGCGAGAAAAGCAGCAGGAGCCCACAGGATGCAGGTGAACAGGATGGGACAGGGCCTGGGGAGGAGAAGGGAATCCTTGGGTTGGAACCACACTGCTCTCAAATGGAAGGGAGAAACAGCCAAAGTGTCCAAACTTCTGATACCAGCTCCTCCCTCTGGGCCTTTCTCCTGCAGTTCGTGGACATGAACTCATCCAGGAACCTGTTTGTCTTTGGCTTCTCCATCTACTGTGGCCTCGCCATTCCCAACTGGGTGACCAAGAACCCTGAGAGGCTGCAGACAGGTGAGCGCTCCTCACCTCTCCAGCCATCACTCCACTCTGTCCCCTACACAGTCGCCACTCTGGTTGTGGAGCTATGGGGACCAACCCATGGTCCTGTGAACCTGTCACTTTTGTCTCACTCTAGGGATTCTCCAGCTGGACCAGGTCATCCAGGTGTTGCTGACCACCGGCATGTTTGTTGGTGGATTTCTGGGCTTTCTCCTCGATAATACCATCCCTGGTAGGGCTCACCTGTGAGCTGGCAGTGTGGGTAGATGGGTACAGTCTGGGCGACCTAGAAACCTTCAGGCTGTGACTACTGTGTCAGGCTGGTCACAGCATACCCTGTGCTCTGGATCTGGAGATGAGGGTCCGGACGGGTCTGTATTAGTTAGCTCAGGCTGCTGTAACAAAACATCCCAGCCCTGGGAATTAAACAACAAAAATCTATTCTTTCTCAGTTCTGGAGGCTAGAAATCTAGGATCAAGGAGTTAATAGATTTGTTTTCTCCTGAGGCCTCTCTCCTTGGTTTGCAGATAGCTTTTCCTCTGTATGTGCACATTCCTAGTGTCCTAAATTCTTCTTTCTTTAATATATTTTTTAGAACTCTTTTATTTATTTATTTTTTATGTGATGCTGAGGATCAAACCTCATGGCCTACACATGCTAGGGAAGCACTCTACCACTGAGCTACAACTGCAGCCTCCTAATCTCTTCTTCCAAAGATGCCAGCCTCGTTGGATTAGGACTTATCCTAAAGACCTCACTGTAACTTAATTACCTCCTTGTAAGGTTCCTATCTCCAAATAGTCACATTCTGAGAAACTTGGATTAGGATTTCAACATATGAACTTTAAGGGAGAGTCAGTTCAACCTATAGCAGAGCCCAGAATGGGAGATGTACCAGAAACAAAAGGAAAAAGATTCTGTCCTGGCTTTCATGAAGCCTATAATTTAATGGGTGAGCCATATCATATACATACTCATTCATTCTCTCATAATATTAATAGAAATCCATGAAGCATTTGCTATATACCAGGTGCTAGGCACTGAGAATACAAAGACTAGTAAGATATGCCCCTTACATAAGTCCACAGGCTAAGTGGAAAACAGTCAAGAAAGCAGACAAGTATAGTCCCAGGTAATAGGTGCTATGGGGACCAAACAGTGTGCAGGGTTCCAGGGAGCTGATGGTGGAAAGCAAGAGGTCGAGTCTCTGATGGCTCTGGGAGGGGCTGTCCAAGCCACCTCTCTTTCTCTTCTGGACCCTCCCTCAGCTCTCCTAAGGACCTCTGTGGTAGCACCTGCCTCATGGTATCTGTCCCTACATTGTTACTGTCCACCAATTGTTCCATGAACATTCAAGTGTGAACAGCTCTGTTCCCTAGAGCTGTGGAGAGGGGGTTCCTCCGTGGTTGTGCTGGGCACCTTGTGAGTAGGAGCTCAGAGGATGGCTGCTGAGCTGAGCTGAGCTGTGATTCTTGAGATGGGCTTGGAGGAGAGGGTGGAGGAAGGGGAGGAGGAGCAGAGGGAGGCAGAGGAGCAGAGGGAGGCAGAGGAAGAGGGGAGGAGATGAGGGAGGAATATTGATGGGGTCCAAGAGGAGGCCTCAGGTGCCAGCATGGGGGTACCAGAGACTCTCTCTGCCCTCTTTCCATGTCATCAGGACCCAGTCTTGACTTCTCCTCTCCTGCATTAGGAGGTCTGGAGGAGCGAGGCATCCTGGCATGGAATCAAGTTCAGGAGGAATCCAAGGAGACTCCAAAGTCCTCAGAGGTCTATGGTCTTCCCTGGGGGATTGGCACCAAGTTCTGCACGGCCTCTTGCACCCAGGTCCTCCCCTTCTGGCCCAGGCTGAAACACGGTGGCAAAGGTGAGGTGGACATGAGTCAACCTGCCCACTGCTCTCAGACTTCCTCCAGAGAGCACCTGTCAGGTGCCACAGAAACCAGGATGTGAGAAGGATGGTCCCCCTACATGGCCTAGCCCTGGCCACACTCTGGCCTTCCCAGAATGCACGGATCTGCGTTATGAATGGGAGGTGTCCACCTCCCCAACACCTCCAGCTCCAGTACACTGTGGCAGCCAGGAAACTTCAGATTATGATGGTGACCCGCAGGCTCTGCCCTGGTCACTTCGTCATTGTGGAGACTTCGACCTGTCCTCCTGCTCTTCTCCCAGTTCCTTTGGACACCTGTGGCTGCTGTCCACATGGAACTCTGCTCCTCCACTGTGCACTACAGTATTTTGAAAGATTGGGAGGAAGAGGCCTGGGTGGGGCTGTTTGCTGAAAGGCGACACTGAGAGGTCCATCCCCCAATATAGACCCAATTCTCAAAAGTGTCTCTTTGATCCTGTCTGCTCTGTATTTTAAGGTTGAGCTGCCCACTAAAGGCTATCTTTGAAGGTTAAATGCACATTAAAGTTAGGTAGGGTAGAGACAAATCCCCCTTCCCAGCACTCCCTAGTCCCAAGCTATGGCCAGAATACCACCACAACAAAAATCAGGCACATGCCACTTTTTTTTTTTTTTTTTTTTTTAACGGTACGTGGGATTGAACCCAGGGCTCCAGGCTTGCTAGCCAAGCATTCTACCACTGAGTTGTATCCCAACCCTCTTAACATTTCTTGATTTTAAAATTTGAGACAGGGTCTCACTAAATTGCCCAGGCTCAGCTTGAACCTGTGACGCTCCTGCCTGAGCCTCCTGAATAGCTGGGGTTATGGCATGCACCCCACACCTGTCTTACAACTCACTTTAATGAACACAGAAACTTTGATCATTTATGTCTTCTTCAGATCCACTGGACACCTCTCTGGCAGACCTGTATGAACGAGATAAGATGTACATAACCCACATACCAGAGGAAGACACTTTTTGAAATACTGGACAACTGAGACACCCACCTGTCTGGGACCCACTCACCTTCCCTGGAAAAATCATATGAAAGGTTCTTCTGCCAGGTGCAGTGCCACACACCTGTAATCCCACAACTGAGGAGGCTAAGGCAGGAAGATCACAAGTTTGAGACCAACCTGGGCAACTTAGCAAGACCACCCTATCTCAAAGTAAAAGATAAAACAGGCTAGGGGTATAGCACCCCTGAGTTCAATCCCCAGTAGTGTGCACTGACACCCACACACACCACTACACACACACACACACACACACACACACACACTCACAAAAGCTTCTCCTTTAGGTCAAGGGGTAAGATTGAGGGCGAGAGATTGAGGGTGTTCAGGAGCCTTCAAGAGCACACTGCTTCTCCTGCGCCTCCTGCCAGCTGCTGGCACCATCCCATAGGGATCCGGAACCTGTGGCCTGGTTTTTTTGTTTCTAATTGAGAACAGGTACTGTTTTATTAACTGACCAGATTACAAAAATACCATGGTAGGTAACTTAGTTCATCCTTCTAATAAGCCTGTTGATCTGGTGAAGCATCTCTACCGTCTACAGAATCAGTGGTCTTTTTCTTCATTCTACCTCTTGCAGAGGATAATTGGAAGGATCACAGGAACTTATTGCTTCTTTGAAGCATTTTCCAACAGTGTTAATCTCATGAATCAGCTACCCCATGCGGATGATGCCATATTTAGCTGAAGAGTGAGCAATTAAAGCGTTACCTGTCAAAGCAATTTGTTTCTTCTTGATTTTGCCATAGCCACGCTTGTAGATTCGTTCATTCACTGAATTCAGGTTTGGGTACCCCGTGCAATATGAGATTCCCTGATCCTCAGCATGTTAACTGAAACCATGTTGAGATTAATGAAGGTGCCGCTGAAGATCTGGCGAAGGTGAAGAAGTTGTAACACCTTCTGAACCTTTGGGCTCACACCAGTGATACCTCTGATCCTGATGCCAAATGCCAATTGGAGTTCTGCAGGTAGATAGAAGTTGCCAGCTTCTCCTGCCACCCTGGCCATCTGAATCTCCGTTCTGTACATCTGCCTATATTCCTTGGCTTTTTCATAGCTAAGCTTCCTCCTTGCCTTTCAATGCATCTTTTGGGCCAAATTCTTTCTCAGTCACTTTACTTTCAGCTCTGTGAAATTCCTCTGCTTTCTCTTAAGGGTTTCGGGCACAGCAGGAACCTTCTTTTACTTCTCTTTGGCACCAACCAGAAAAAGAGGCTGGCCTGGTCTTATTTAAGTTGAGTTAAAGCAGGACACAGACCCAGCAGGTCTACGTGGCCCAGTCACGCATGGTGTACCCTGTTCTGCTCACAGTCTCCCCTTGGTCTCCTGACTGCTCTTCAGTCTCCCTCCAGGAGTTAATGCAGCTTGGAGACCAGACAGCCATGGAGTAGCAGAAGTCAGGCCCCTTCCAGGTAGGGAAGGAGTTGCCAGGCCCAGGAGGCCAGGTCCAGGAGTGCCAGACAGGAATGAAGCATCTGCTGAGACTACAGGCTCTGCCAGACTGGGCTAGGTTACAGGCTGCCAGGAAACTGTTCTCAGCTCTACTACCTGGGAGTTTTCCAGAAACTTCCACTGTTTCCCTGGAGGGCTCAGGTTTTTGCCTTCAATTTTTGACAAGCACTAGGTCCTGCTAACAAGAAAAAGATCCAAGCCCTCTCCCAACCCCTCCTTCCCATCAAGAACTCTAGCCTCATTTGGCCACACCCACTCCTCCAGGAGAACAAGGGCAGACATTTGGATCTGGAGGTGGGGAAGGGAAACATGGTGCTGTTTCAAGAATACCGCATTTCAGGGCTGGGGATGTAGCTCAGTTGGTAGAGTGCTTGCACCACAAAACAAACAAACATAACCAAACAGAAAACACATTTCTACCAGGGCCTCCTGTGACTTCTCTCATCCACCATTGACCCCTCTCCCTTGGCACTGGGTGGGGGAGTTGGCTCCTGTAATGTACTTTCAGAGGTTTAGTAATTTCTATTCTCCATCAAAAATCCCTCAGGGAGAAGAGCAGTCTCCACCCCTCCTGGTGTTGACAGCTCAGTTGTTCCTTCAAATATAATGAATCTGGGGAATGAGGAAGAGTGCCACTTAAAATGAGGACTTTTGCTCTTTGAGGGGTCGAGGAGGTGACACGTGGGTTAAGCGTGAAACACTGAAGTCTAATGGACCCGCGTGATGCTCATGCTCCTAAGAACCATCCTGAATGGCACCAGTGTCTCAGTTGCTTGGCCAGTCCTGGAATGTTACAGGAGCAGTGCTAGCCTGCTGTGCTTGAGGGCTGAGTGCTAAGTACACAAGAGGAACATGACAGGCGACACCCCAGAAGATGATCCAGGCTGAGTATACCTCTAAGATCTTCTGACACATAGAGTCACTGTGGCAGGAACATGGGTTGGCAGAGCCATCCAGAGGTGGTCATGGCCTCCAAATTCCCTGCTGACATGTATGAGATCTCTATGCATTTAGTCAGGGCCCCTTGGCTGCAAGTGAGAAAGGTTCAACTCATAACAATGGGGGAGGGGATTTATTGGTCCTTGTCACCGGGAAGGAAGGAAAATGGGAAAGGTTATAGAACCATAGGAGGATCCTGAGAAGAACCGGGGCCCAAAGGATGAGAGCTAAGTCTTCTCTTTCTCTCCCTCCCCTCCACACATACCCTCTGTCCATCTCCCTGCTCCCTCTGCCTGCCTGTTGGCTTCTTCTCTATCACCCTGCTGAGGGTGATGGTCACAGGCCCCCCAGGTGTGGAACTTCCTCTGTGACTGCAAAGACAGAAGAAAAAGTCACCTCATGCTGGGCACAGTGGCACCCATCTATGATCCCAGCTATTTGGGAGGCTGAGGCAGAAGGATCACAAGTTCAAGGCAAGCTTCAGCAACTTAGCAGGGCCCTAAGCAACTTAGTGAGACCCTGTCTTAAAATGAAATGTAAAAAGGGTTGGGGATGTGGCTCAGGGGTTAAGTGCCCCTGCACCAAAAACAACAGCAGCAACGACGACCGCACCGCCCCCCAAAAAAAAAACAACCCACCTCTTTTGGTTGGAAATACAACTAAGGTGTGGGGCGGGCTCTGCAAGGAAGTTGGGTAGGTGTTGAGTTTGAAGACTCGAACTTTCCTCTTCCCGTGTTAGTTTCCTGTGGTGGCCCTAAGAAATTATCACACACTTAGTGATATAAAAGAACACAATTTATTCTCTTCCAATTCTGGAAGCTGGGAGTCTGACAAGAGTCTTACAGGGATAAAATCAAGTTATTGGCAGGCCTGCTTCCTCCTGGCGGTTCTAGGGGAGAATCATTTCCTGCCTTTTCCAGCTTCTAGAAGGGGCCTGTATTCCTTGGCTCATGGCCCCCTCCTTCATCTTCAGAGCATAATGCCTTGATCTCAGCCTCCTTTGCCTTATCTCCATCTCGTCTGACCTCCTTGCCTCCTTTTATTTATATTTGTGTTTACACTCAGTGCCCATCCAGTTTGCCTAGGATAATCTCCCCATCTTAAGATCATGAATTAGTCATCTGTGCAAAATCTCTACTTTAAAGGTGACATTCACAGGTTTTGGGGGTCAGACTGGGCATCTTTAGGAGTCCTTATTTGGCCTACTGTAGTCCTAATTAAAATCCTGTATTAGCTGCAGCCTTGTTGCCAAAAGCCAAGCTGGGGAACCTGCATAAAATTCATTTTTTCCTTTATGCATCATTGCTTATTTCTTATGCAGACCAGTGGTCAAATCTGGCCAGCTGGAATCCAGCAGGGTTCCTGACAGGGCTGCCAGGAAGTCTTAGTCTTTTCAGGCTACTATAACAAAATACACTAACTGAGTGGCTTGTTATAAACCAAATGCATTTCTCACATTGCTGGAGACTAGTAAATCCCAGATCAAGTTTCTGACAAATTGGGGTGGGTGAGGGCAGGCTTCCTCCTCGATGGCTACATCCTCACCAACATCATGCTGCAGGAGGTGGGAGAGATCTCTGTAGGCCTCCGTTATGGGGACACTAGTCTCTTTCATGAAATTCTGCTCATGACCTAATTGCCTCGGAAAGGTCCCATCTCCTAATCCCATCACCCTGGGTTTAGAATTTTAACATGAATTTTGGGGGGAACACAAACATTCAGACCATAGCACTACTTTATACTATGATGGCTGTTTCTTAAAACCGTGAATCTGATCTAAACTTTGGGAAAATGACACGCACACATGTCCAAATCTTTACAAATCCACCTGGTTGACTATGAATTTTCTCCCAGTGAAGCTGTCAGTCAGTGTCCACTGACAGTAGATTTCTGGGTTACACAGTAACTTCCACTCCACACCCAGAATCCACATTATTCTGCTATCACAAGGATGGCCTCCTTGCATGTACCGTTAGTTGATGCAAAGTCATGTATTTTTTCTCACCACTTGCTGGTAAAGTTTCTGAACCAATTCTACTCTTTTAAAAAAGTGTTTCATTCCTAATACAAGTATTTTGTTCTTAGAAGACACTCTGCAGTCAGTTCACAAAAAGACTGATCCATTTACGGGATCAGTGATAAACCACTTCTCAAAATATTTTTCTTTGCTGTCTAATTAGATAATACACTTGCATGAAATGTAAACTTTGGAAAATTGTGCTGGAAGCTGATCAACAGAAAAAAGTGAACACTTTGACCCTCATGCCATCAGACTTCCACCATGTCCTTCCATGCTGTTGTCATCTAAACCCCACTTCCCCATGAATGTTAGTGCATCTGCTGTCCCTCTCCCAATAATCCTGTCTGAACATTTGGTGACTTGATACCTAGAGAGCTTCCTCTGGTCTCTCCTTCCTTCAAGGTTCACAATAATCTAGTCCTTCGCTTACCTCTGTTGCCCTCCTGGTGGTCAAGTCTCACTTGGTGGCTTTGGGATTACCCACAGCTGTGCCTCCCACAATCCTCAATTTCCAACAATTCCAGCAATACTGTTTGTAGCTCACTCCTTCTAGTCTCCCAAGTCCAACAACCCTTTAGCTAGCCAGGATCTGAACCGCCGTCTTTCCCACCTCCCTCTTGCCCTTTCTTCCGTCTTGTCCAGCCTCAATTCCATGGTCAATCTTAATAAGCACTGTCCTGTGCTCTTAATGCTCTTGGTCACCCCTTTCCTCATCACAACCTCTTGGCAAAACCTTAATACTGACCATAAACCATTCTTCACTCACCCTGTCCCTGGACACAGTGGTGCTGGAGAAAACACACAGCCTTGCTGACTGGCCTTAGATTCCTGACCGTGGACTTCATGGGCCCTCTGTGCTCCTGCTTTCCCAAGCCCACCACTTTCTCTGTCTTCTAAGACTCTGCCTCCATCCTCGTGCTAATTCTCAGTGTCCTGTTTCACTGAGAAATCTATAGGGAAGTCGTCAGCAGAGAATTCACATCTCTCCCGCTCCTGGCTCCGTACTCCCGTCCTGGGGTGTCCCTCCTGGCTTAGATCCCTGGGTTCTTCCTGGAAGCCCTGATTCCCACTCAAGGAATCACTGCAGCAGTCTCCCCTCTTGCATCATCAGATTTTCTCTTTCTTTTAATAATTTATGACTGCAATACACCTGCTAGTCTACTTTTTTTTTAAAGTCTGATTTCTTATGAGCGTGTGGCAATGATGGGCTTAAATAATAGAGTCAGACTCTATAAAATGCTATAAAAACTCTGCTGCAAACCCAGGACCTGGATTTAGCTGCTCTAGGGGACCCAGGTCACCTCTCAAATCATTCAAGAGCAGGCATGTTACCCCCACCCCCACTCCTGCCCCTGTGGCCCTTCAAATCCTGTCCAGTTAGGCAGTTCCATTTCTTCCTCTTCCTTAGGTTGACACCTCTAGGTCTTCTGAGTGCTTCCTGTGTTCTCACTAAACAGCTGCCAGCCAGGCTCAGCTTCCCAAGTTCAAGTCCCTGTACTTTATCCTTATTGTGTGCTGTCATCAGGGAGCCAACTCAGGATGAAGATGGCCAGGAGAGCAGGGTCCCTCTCCTGGGAAAGTCTCCTGTCTTCCCTGGGCTGCCCTTTTTCTGTCAGAGCACGTGGTTCCCGAGCTCCAGGGAAAGGCAGTTTTGTAAGAGGCATGTGCAGAAGGGGCAGATTTTCAACATTTCCATAAAGACAGAAAGGCCCATTTTGTCCAGAGTCAAGGTTGGAGGAGTGCCTCTCCCCTCCCAGTAGCTGGTGGGCCAGGGCTAATGGACAGGCCCACATGAGGTAATCAGCATGATGAAATCAGTACCATGCAGAGCTGAGTTAGCCAAGCCAGATGCCAGGCTGGGAGCTCAATCTGTCGCCCTGCCAGTCACCCCCTGGGCCCACACAATCTGCACTCAATAAACACTGACCTGCTACGGCTCAAGGTTTCCATGAATTCCAAGGTTACTGTCAGAATCTGCATGCCCATCCAGGTAATTTGATGGCTGAAGCTACAGGCCTCCCAGCTTCCCTCTGTCACCTCCTCTACCACCATCCTCCCCTTGTCACCTCCCTGGTCCCCCTCAGCTCTGACCTACAAGTGATGCTGGTGGATGGTGCTGTGAACTCAGAGGGCGGTTTCACATTTCTATGTCCTAATTCTTGAGTGGGCAACTGGAGCTTTCACCATTCTTCCTCCTTAAAAGAGCAATCAAGGTGCCTCCAGTCACTAATATATTGGGGGGAAAAACAAAGCAGAGCGAGAGGTGAGGTGACCTAAAGTTCTCGTTTGTTATTTGGTTTTGCAGCTTTAGCCAAATGGCTTCTCTTGCCAGCAAGACATGGTGACATTGAGAAGATGCCACCTATGAGGAACTGGCCCTCACCAGATTGTATCTGCTAGCCTTTGACTTTGGACTTCCTGGCCCCTAGAACTATGAGACATAAATGCTGTTGTTTATAAGGCAACCAGTTTTTGGTATTTTGTATAACAATGAATTTATAGCAAGGCTGTAGCAGCCTGAAGCAGGACTAGGACATAGTGGGAAACCCAGTACAACCTTGAGCTGATAACCTAGTGTGTTCTAGTCCTGGGCCGGGACAGAAGATTTTCTTCTCTGAAGATGCCCCAGACAATGTCAATCCCAAAGCGACAGTGCAGTCCTGGGATCAAGTCCACTTCAACCACAGGGGGAAAAAAAAAGGGGAAAATGGGTTCCTGAGAACTTTCAGTGAATTTTTGTCCATCTGGGAGCTGCAGGGAAAGGAAGGAAACACCCAGCAGAGGTGCACACACATGTGCATACTCATACACATAGCACACACACCCACGTGCTCATGCAATCTCATACCCACCACACATTTGCACACCTACTCACACTTGCTCACGCTGTCTCACACTGCCTTCTCACCTGGGGCTGGAGGTACTGGGAGCCTCACTTTTGTCCAGGAAACTCGCCACATCAAAGACATCTTCAAAAAGAATCTGCCAGAAAGCACAGAATTCAGTGTGTCATCAAAAACTTTGCACTTTGACACCTGCAAGACTGCTGGGCAGAGAGTAGAAAGGGTTTCTTGTACACTCCTCCCCAAAACACACAAGTGGCATAGCTGGGGTCCAAACGCAGGGTCCCTGCTCTGTGATCTTCCTGAGGGGTGAACATTGAGCTCTTGACTGCCCAGGACAAACTGCCAGCCCTGGAGATGGCTGAGAGAGAGAGAAAGTGCTGGGAACTGTCTCCTCTTCTAAGGAAGGTCGTGGCTCAGGCATGAGAGGTAACAGTGGAGCAGATCCCGTTTCAGCCTGGCAAGTCTCATCTGAACCTCCCAAGGTGGACATTGTGTTTCAGCCACATCGCATAATCCAGCACTCTCACATCAGGGCCGCTGAACACAGGGTTTGTCTGCAGGAGGGTCAGTTCCAGCCTTGGCACTCACTAGCTGTGACCTTGGGCAAGTTACTTCATCTCTCCATCTGTCCTGTATAAAACAGGAGTCACAGCTGCTATGGTTTGAATACTACGGTTCCCTCCAAAACTCAGGCTGAAAATTTAACTGCCAGTGTAATTCTATTGGGAAGGGAGGCTTTGAAGAGGAGGACTCTGCTCTCCTGGGTGGGTTTAATGCCTTTAAGAGAGGGCTTTCTGGAATGGGTTATCTTTCTCTCCTTCCTCTCCTTCCACATGCTTAACACTTTATATCATTTGTTGCTTTGAAACTTACATGGTTTTAAAAATTTTTTCCCCAACCTTTTCGATGACCTTCTCCTTCCTGATCTCTCCTCCCTAATCTCATTTTCTCTGAATCACCTGTTTAAAAATCCTATTCTCCATTATCGGCAGAATCATAGGCTTTGGGACAGGATTCCCTGTATTTCTCCTTTGCTAGAAAAACTGTATCCTTTTTCTCAACTGTGTCCTTGTTATTGGATTGGCATCAGGGACAAGACTGAGCTTTTGGCAACAGGGTCATTGTAAATGACCGTCTCCAGCTTGCCCTTTTGTCGACCTTCTCTGACCTTTACCTACTCCCACTGCCTATCCTTTTCTATCTCATTCCCCGCTCTGATAAGAAAACTCTTACTGCTGCAAGAGGAATTGGACAATGACCAGTCTTGCTGCTTCAAGCCAAGAAGTGGCAATGAGAGCAGTTGGAGTATCCCTTTAAGGGTTGATGGGGTTGACCAAGAGGTTCATGGTGGAAGTCATCTTGGAATGACTATGCAGTAACTACTTCCAGCTGTTAAGGGGCATTGAGAAGTGGCAGTGAGGGTTCCCTCAGTGACTGGTTCAGTGGTCTCCAATAGATGTCCATGTCAGGTTCCTTTGTGTTAAAGAGGAAGAGATTTTGTTGTTGATGAAAGACAGGAGTTTGTGTAGTAAGTGTGGTTTTGATTACTCTGAAGGAAACCAGGTATTCAGGGAATAATACAGCTCCCTACCACATTAATACCCCAAGCACTATGATTAAAAAGTTACCAGGACATATCCAGGTTTGCGTTCCCTCATTCCATAAAAGAACTTCCATCCATGTACATAGCGAGATCTGGACTGGACAGGGGAACTTTGGAGTCTCCCATGGGCTGAGTAATCTATGGCTAAGGCTGGAGGACAATCATATTCAGGGTTTCCTTCTAATGATTCTGGAAGGTGGCTGGGTTTAAATCTTTGCCAAGTTTTTATTTGAGTCACTGGCTCTTCTAGAAACAAGGGTTGATATTTCAGAAGGCAGTTATCTGAGAACCATAACCCTCCTTTAGTACTCAGAATTCCTGAAAGATCATGAGAAGTGCATACAGTAAGGTCCCTTCCCAGCATTATCTTAATTGCCTCAGGGACCAGCAAGGCTACTTCAGCCACCATGGGGACATCCTTGAGATTCCATATCAAGCTCTTTGCTGAGATATGCTATGGGTTGTTGAGCTGGCCCACTTCTTTGTGTGATCAGCCCTAAGGCCATTTCTCCCCTTTCACTCACAAGCAGATTAAATTCTTGCTCTGTAGGCAAGCTGAGAGCCAGAGCTTGAAGCAAGGCCTTTCTTAGGGCTTTGAATACTTTAACAGACTTTGGTTTCCATATTAGGGTGGTTGTCACCAGTGTAGTTTTTTTGAGGAGTTGTTAAATGCATCTGGCTATTTTCTCCTATATTGCAGGGTTTCAAAGCCTGCAATAGCCACTTATCCCCTGAAATCCTCTGAGTTGTCATGTGGTCTAGATAGATGCTATCATCCCATAGGGGCAATCCTCTCTTCCAATAGCCTGTGGATTCCCTGAGACAACTGTAATTCCAAGTATTGAACCTGAGGTTGGCATAATTGAACTTGCTTCTTTGAGACCTTAAACCCTCTTTTGGCTAAATAACTAGAAGCTCTGTAGAGGTCATTGGATATTCTACCTGGGTGGTAGTACATAGAAGAATCATCCACATATCAGAGGGTAGTTACAGATGACCTGTTCTTGAATTCTGCAAGATCCTTGGCAAGGATCTGTCCACACAAGAGGGAACTATGTCTGAATCCTGGAGTAATGCTGTCCAGGTTAACTGAGATCCACTGTCTGGCTCCTCAATGTCAAACAGATATTGTGCCTGGATGTCTAAGGGTACACAGAAAGGCATCCTTTAAATCTAATACAGCCAACCAAGCAGTGGCAACTGGGATCTCAGACAGCAAAATATAGTGTTGGGCAGCACAGGATGGAGGGGGATGACTGCTTCACTGATTGTCCCGAGATCTTGGACAAGGTGCCATTCCCTATTTAGTTTCTGGACTCTCCAAACCGATGTATTTCAGGAGCTATTGCAAGCCACCAAGAGTCCCTATTGTTTAAGGTTTTGAATAAACTTCTTTTTGCCTCTGGGTGTAGGGAGTGCTGTCCCTGGTGTGGGAAGACAGAAGGTCCTTCAAAGTTATTTTAACTGGAACTGTATCTTTTGCTCACCTGATTTTGCCCTCAGTGGCCCATACTTCAGAGTTTATATCACATCCTAATAGAGGTAGACATAATGGCCCTGGGACACCAAATTCATGGTGATGGATGCCTGAAATTTTGAGAGTATATCTCTTCCCAATAAAGGAGTAGGGCAACTGGGGACTCTCAGGATTACATGAGAAAACATCAATGCATCATTTCATCACCCCATCCTATTCATAGCTGAACAGGGGAGTAAAATATCCAGTGACAGGCCATCCAGACACCCTCGCATCATCATGGTATCAGAGAGAGGGGTTCCAGGATAAGAGACAAGTATAGAGAAGCTGCTGCCAGTGTCTACAGGGAAGCTGACCCTTTGGCTGTCTACTGAGAAGCATATCTGGGGTTCATATGTAGTGATGAGAGTCACTAGAACCATTAAGGTTGACCCTGGGCCCCTTCAGTCCTCGCTGGAGGAATCTGAACCATGACTGCCTGCACCTCTGGGACTTTCATTCCTCCAGATTGTAGGGTCTTGACAGATTGGACAGGACCTGGATGGGGTTGCCTAACATGTTGGCATTCCACTTGGTTATGTCCTTCCTTTCCAGTGGAAACAAGTTCCTTTTGTGATTTGAGGTCCATACCATTTACCCCCTTTAACACCCTAAAAGCTTCCCCCTGCAGGACCATGGCCAATACTTCAGGCTTCCTTCTATCTCCACATTCCCTTTCCTTCCTGTCCTCCTGATCTACATTATAAAAGATGGATGTTGTGAGTCAAAGGTTGTCATCTGACTGATCAGGGACATATGCCAATTTTTTCAACTTCCTCCAAATGTTTGGAGATGACTGATAAATTTATCCTCTAAAATTATGTGACCCTCTGTAGAGTCAGGATCCACTATGATGTGCTTTTTCAATGCCTCCCAGAGTTTCTCCAGAAAGGTTGTGGGGTTCTCCTGAGGACCTTGATGAATTTCAGATATCTTAGAGTAATTGGTAGGCTTCTGCCTCAACCTTCTGAGACCTTCAAGGACCAGAGCCTGAAAATGTCTCATATTCCAGTCATCCTGTTCTTTGTTTGGTTCCTATCTAGGATTGTTCTAGGAACTGACTGTGCCCTAGATGGATAGATTTCCTCTTAGTCTATGCTGCAGGGGCATGGCTGAGATTCAGATCATCTTCAAAATGCTCAGCTGCCCTTAAGAGTCTCCTTTTCATTAGAGCTCAAAATATGGTTAACAGTAACATAATATCCTTCCAGGTAGGACCAAACATTTGACATGTTTTGGAATACCTCAATCTATTTGTCTGGAACCTCTGAGAACTTTCCTAAGCCCATCTTTATTTGCCTCAGGTTTTGAAGGGAAAAAAACGAAAATGGACCTTGGTTGACCCAAATTTCCCTCGTCATTTCCTGAAGTAGTAGTATGCTTTGTCATCCTCTACGGGTAGATGTGGGGGGTCTTCAGTGGGGAGGACACAAAAGTTGTCAGCAGGGGTTAGTAGGGTGTTAATGTTTAGGTATTAGATGTCCCCCAAAGTGTAAGACAATACATGAGTTTGGAGGTAAAATGATGGGATTATGAGAGTCTTAACTCAATCGGGGAATAATCCCCTGATAAGGATTAACTGAGTGGTAAGTGAAGGCTGGTAGGGTGTGGCTGGAGGAGGTGGGTCATTCGGGAATGCTTTTGGGGTACATATTTTGTCCTTGTTGAGTGGAACTCTCTCTGATTCATGGTGAGATGTCTTGAGCTGCTTCCCAACACCACACTCTTCTGCTGATGTTGAACTCACTCCAAGCCCTGAGGAATGGAATTGGCTGTCTATGGACTGAGGCCTCTGGAACCATGAGCCCTAAAATAAACTTTTCCTCTAAAATTTTTGTTGAGTTTTTTCATTTATTTATTTTGGTACTGGGGATTCATCCCAAGGGTGTTCAATCACTGAGTCACATCCTTGACCCTTTTTATATTTTATTTAGAAACAAGGTCAAACTAAGTTGCTTAGGGCCTCACTAAGTTGCTGAAGTTGGCTTTGAACCTGTGACCCTCCTGCCTCAGTTTCCTGAGTGGCTGGATTACAGGCATGTGCCACCGCCCCTGGCTTCTTCTCAGGTCTTTTAGTCACAGCAGTGAAAAAGCTGACTAAAAAAACAGGGACTGGGAATTCTTGGTATTTCTCTGACTTTTCTACCCTGGAAGGTGTCTCCTTAGTCTTCTGTGTCATCATGGCAGTAATCATAGCTGAGTGTAGCTTACACTGCTGACATAATTTTGGGTTCTTCCTCAGAACAACAATGGCCAGAAAATAGGGAATCTCAGATCATTTTCCTTCCTTACAAAACAAACTAACCTGCAAGAGAGTATTAATATATACACTTCCCTCTGGTGGCCTAATTCTCCATCAGAAGCCATGGTCTGGTGACCATGACCTCTATGGAGGTCATACCTGACAGAAGAAGAAAATCAGGTGCTTTTTCCTAAATGTCTGTCAGTCGAACTTGTCCCAGTTTTTCAGTAGGCAGGTTAGTGGTGAACCTGCCACTACCTTTGAGGCTGAAGATCTCATATGGATAAGAGTAAACAAAACTCTGGTGCCTGCACCAGTACTGCCCTCTCATAGGGCTGTCTCTCTGGAGAGCTTCTCAAAGATTGGTGATCTTGCCCCTTTAACCCTCCCTGATTCACTGGATTTATTGTCCCCTGACTGCTAAGTTGTGCAGATCTTGGTCTCCACATGACAAAGATGCAGAGGAAGCCAGGCTTACTGGTCTCCCCTAGCCATTACTGGGCTTCAGATATGATGACTGATAATAAATGTCAGGTGACAGTGTGATGTATTCTTCTGCCCCATGTGTCTACAAAATTGAGCATAGTGAGTGTGAAATCTTTTGTTTTTTGCATTTGAAAAATGGCTTTGATTTGTAATGTCTGCATTTCCAAAGAAAAATATAGAAAGAACTTAAAAAAGCAAGGTAACTGGTTCTCAAAAAAAGTATCAATTCAAAAATTTACTGCAAAAGTATGTACTCCTTAAGGGTTTCTAATAAATTAACTCCATAACATTTTATGTATATTTATATATATATAATATATATATATAAATATATATTATATATATATATATAATCCCTGGTAATCCATAAAAGAGGGTCTATAATAGTAAAATAAAAAACTTCAAAAGTACCCCCTTCATAAAATGTATTTAACATTAGTTTTTCTCAAATTTAAGGAATGTAACAATATGTACAACTCGATGTATTAGTATAACACCAAAACAGTACAAGTCCCAATAACAGGCTGTCATAATTGTAAAATGTTTCCATCAAGTTAAAATTGGAGACCAGTATAGTTGAAATGAATACAATTATCCTTGGGAGATTGGCTTTCCAAGTGGAAACAGCAATCGTCTTATCTGCAATAGATTCACAAGAGGCACTGTTCAAGTTTAAAAAAAAAAAAAGATACATGCTTAGTTATCTTTCAGTTACTGGAAAACATGTTGGTTTCTTAGATGATCAATTAGTGATTTTTTAAATCTCCTTAAGAATGGCCCACACAGCAGAGTTCTCGATGACTGACAGGCGAAAGGCTGAGATGGGATTGAGGCTAGGATCCACCATTCCTTCTGCAACACCATTCTCAAACTTTCCTATCCTGAAATAGCCATCTTCTAATCATTTGTCTTTGGTTTCTCTGCTTATCTCCAAACCTTCTCTCTTAAAGGACAAAACTTCCACAGTTGTGTTGAGCAGAATATCTCCCGGATGCTCCTGGTTGCCGCTGTGGAAGAAATAACTTTCTATGTTGACTGGCTTATCAAATTTGAAGAGGATGTAGTCTCCAGGTATCGGGGTTATGGCCCAGAAGAAATCCTCCCTCATGTACATTTTCTCCAGTGTGTGTCCTTGGTAAACTTCAAGGAAGTAGACAACTCGGCAGGAGGGTTGACATGGATTTTAAGAAGTAATGGTTTCATGTAATCTTTATTTGTGAGTTCATGGATTTTTCCCAACAAGGTTGAATGCAGACCCACATGCTGGAAGAGGGAGGGTCGGAAGTGAATGCGCAGATTTGTCTTCTGCCTATCACAATGTTTTGCATCTTTTTCAGGGCTGCAGACTTTGACCCAGAGAATGTGGTCCAGAAGCCAATCGATGGGTTTCTCCTTATAGAACATAAATATGAATTCTAAGATCAGAGTGAGGTCTGGCACTTGAAACATTTTACCAATGAAGCCCAGCTGGGAAGATTCTAGAATCATCCATTCCTCAGAAGAAAGTTGAAGTGCAAAGTTTTTTATAGCATTAAAATAATTGTTTGACAGTAATGTCATCTTCAAGCTGAATGTAATATATGCCCTTCTCTTGAGCATACATCATTAGAAAACAGTAATCTAGGTTTTGCTTTGTTCTCCATTCTTTCTCCAGATTGGCCACAACACTGTGTACATAATATCTGTCTCTCCTATGAAGACTACTATAACACAGTCCATCTTCTCCTCAGGATACACATTATCAATAAGGAATGAAGAGTTTCTATGAGGTAAGATTTAACTTCTCTCTTCACTGTGGGAATCCCCATTACTATTGAAACTCCTGTTCTTCCACTGCTGATTTGCACAGCAGGCTGAAGGCTACCTTCATTTTGCAATAAATGAGGCAAATGATAATAAATAGTTGGCACGTGAAGGGATTTTTTGCTTGTTAACTACTTTAGTAGCTTTAGGGTATTACCTGAAAACTTATTCAATGCATCCTTGCTTCCATTTGTTTCAGCTCCTACACTTGGTACTGTTGGACAATACTATTCAATTCTGGGGAGCGCTGGGAGATTCTGTGCTCGGCTATTCTCGTTGATAAGCAATTAGTTTTTCTTTCCCATTTTGCCACGTAGTAGACCAAGATAAAGTGAGGAATGACATGATAAATGCTAATGCAGTGGCTACAGTTCCATTTCGGAGCCTCATCTCATTTCACCATCACACTGGTTCGTATGTTTGTGATGACAATCTAGACTGTTTTCTTTTTGGCCTAAAGTCAACTGAATCCAGTACTCCTGGCTCTAGGCCAATCAAAACAATCAATGCGGAGAGGTTCATTTCAGATGCTCAGGCAGAAGATGTCTAGCAAGAGTACCATTCAATTGCCACTTCGGATTGTCTTCGCGGTCTTCCTGGGCTCCTGTCTGAGGCTGTTTTCTCCATTCCTCAACCTGGAAGGGAAGCAGTGCCTGGGCTCCAGAGAAGCACGATCCTGAGAGCAATACCAGCCAGCGTGCGCGGGGTGCCACGCCAGCCATAAAAGCACGCCCCGAGATGTCACCTGGCACACCCAGTGGAGTCACCTAGGCCTACCGAGGGGGTTCCACCCGGCTTCCTCGGCCCGAAGAGGCTGAGGTCTGGGGGCTGGCGGGAGGTGCTCTTCCACACCGGACCATCAGGTCCTCACTTCACAGGCAAATTCGCCACGGCCGCCGCCAGTCCCCTCGGCGGCAAGAGCAGCCCCTACCTCGGCGCACCGCACACCTCGCCCCTGACCCATCTGCACGGTGGCGCCCACTCCGGCGGCAGAGAATCCCGCCCCTCCAGTAATTCTCCCTCCGCCTCCCTCCCCTCAGGAAACCCACACACTTTGCGCTACTTTCCCCGAAGTCCAGGAGCCCGGCGAGCGCGGGGAACGCACGGGGCGCCCGGCGGGTCACCGGGAGGGCGCGAGGCACCGCGCGATGCAGCGGCGATGCGAGGAGGGCGTCCCGGCCCGCGCTGCGCCCCCGAGGCCCAGGCGGCGCCCCCGGCCAGCCCCGCGCGCCACAGGCTAGAGCACCTCTGGCGCACCAGTTCCCGGCCAGGCCCCGGCATCCGCGGCTCGGTTACCAGCACGTGGATCTCGGGCAATGCGGACGCCGCCGAGGTCGGCCCCCGGCGTCGCTCCTCAACCCACGCCCTCCGCGCAGCAGCCCTGCACTCCCGCCGCCAGGCCGCCGCGCCCTCCAGTATGAAATCTTTTAAGCAAGGTCTGAGGAGACTCCGTAAGGCCAGGACCATCAAGGACACAGGATCATTTTAAAAGGGGGCTTTTCATCTACAATCTGGATCCCAGGGGTCTTGGAAGGACAAAGAAAAGAGAAACTCTGAGGAACTTCAGCCTCCCTCACGGAGAAATTTGAGGAAGAATTTAATTAACAGACTGTGAGCTGGTATCTCCAGTGGGCTTGGAGATACCCAGAGGGACAGAATTCAGCTCCCTTTAGGGGTGTGTGTGTTAGACTGTGTCTAGAGAAATGCAAATTAAAACCACTCTAAGATTCCAGCTCACCCCAATTAGAATGGCGATTATCAAGAATACAAGCAACAACAGGTGTTGGCGAGGATGTGGGGACAAAGGTACACTCTTACATTGCTGGTGGGGCTGCAAACTAGTGCAGCCACTCTGGAAAGCAGTGTGGAGATTCCTTAGAAAACTTGGAATGGAACCACCATTTGACCCAGCTATCCCACTCCTTGGCCTATACCCAAAGGACTTAAAATCAGCATACTACAGAGATACAGCCACATCAATGTTCACAGCTGCTCAATTCACAATAGCTAAGCTGTGGAACCAACCTAGATGCCCATCAATTGATGAATGGATAAAGAACCTGTGTATATATACACAATGGAATATTACTCAGACATTAAGAAGAATATTATTATGGCATTTGCAGATAAATGGATGGAACTGGAGAATATCATGCTAAATGAAATAAGTCAACCTCAAAAAACCAAAGGCGGAATGTTTTCCCTGATAAGTAAATGATGATATATAATGGGGGTGAGGGGTGGGAAGTAAGAGAAGAATGCAGGAACGTTAGAATATATAGAGGGAAACGAGAGGGAGGGGTGTATGGAAAATGGTGGAATGAGATAGACATCATTACCCTATGTACATGTATGGTTACACCAATGGTATGAATCTACATCGTGCCCAACCATAGACACTGAATGATGTATCCCATTTGTGTAAAATGAATCAAAATGCAGCCCCATTTGTGTATAATGAATCAAAAAAAAAAAAAAAAAGAATAAAGAGAATCAGATGCCATCCCTTCCCTTATAGACAAAGAAATTGAGGAGGCACATGGTGGCCACAGAAACAACAGGGCTGCCTTTGGCAAGTGTGCAACCCTTCAGTGTGAGAAGAGGGATCCCAAATCTGTCCCTACAAACCACTCTGAATGGAATATACCTCCTTCTGCAGATAGACCTCCAGCTGTGAGGGAGGCTCTTGGGAGGATCATGCATGGGGGAGGAGATGCAGGGGCTCCTATGGAGGTGCTGGCCTAGTGGACATTCCTCCACACTGTCATCAGTCAACCACCACAGGACACAAGGGGATGTTGGGAAACGGTCAGAAGAGGGGCCTTTGAGAGTCACAGAAGACTAGCCTTGGTCAGAATCAATCTCACAGTTGCTAGTTGCTTTTCAACTTCACCAAATCCTGGCATCGAAAGGCAGGCCAGGATCAGGGGCCACTGTCTACCTGCCCCAGGCACACCCCAAGCTGGGACAGAAAAGTAGGAAACAGCTTCATGGATCCCAACGTGCCTGGCCTGTAGGGCAGGTGATGAGGAACTGCAGAAACCCAGAAACCTGTCACCCAAGACTCGCTAATCGCTTTTAAGCAGCTGAAGGGTGCCCAATTTTCCTCCAAAAGACAGTGAAGGCAAAGAGTATCAGGTGCAAATCACTCACCTCAGTGAAGGACTGGGGATCCCAGAGGAGCCCCCAAGGTGTCACTGGCAGGAATCAGGATCAGGTTTGTTTTCCACAGAGTTGAAGAATGAACACTGTGAATGCCAAGGCAAGCAAGTGAGCAGGAATTTTATTCAAAAGAGAGGTGAAAGAAAGACTCAGAACTCCTAGGGCAGTGCACCTATCTGTCTATCTATCTATCTATTTATTTTGGTACCAGACATGGAATCTAGGAGCACTTAATTACTGAGCCACATCCCCAGCCCATTTTATTTTTTATTTGGAGACAAGTTCTTGCTAAGTTGCTGAGGCTGGCTTTGCACTTGCGAGCCTACTGCCTCAACCACCGGCATTACAGGCGGGCACCACCTTGCCTGGCCAACATTCCTTCTTTTAAAGGAAAATAAGGAGAAGTTGATGAGCTCCTTTTGATTAGTTCCTGGTATTTCAATTATGCTGCACTTGTGCAGGCGGGATTATGCAGTTTCTCTCCCTGAAATGGAGAGTGACACCTTTTGAGAAAGAGGGACTGTTTGATGACAAGCAGAGGCATCAAAAGTGGCCCCTCTCCTGCTTGCCCTCTTGTGGACCTTCACTGTCCCTTCCCTTCCCTTGAGGGTCTATCCTTTCCTGTCAGTGAGGCCTCTGCCTTGGTAGTTGCTGCCCTGACAAGAGGTAGTCACCCTCCCTTCCTTAGTCATTTCATTCAGGCGTATCCAGGCCAGCTTGGTTGGGCTGCCTTTGCAATGATTTCCATTCCAGCTCAACCAATTTTCAGCTTAGAAAACTCTTCAACCTCCCTGTTCAATACGGAGCCTCCTCCTCCCACTCCCGATCCCCCTTCCCCTGGAGCATGTTCTTCCAGGAGCTCTCTCCTGCCACACCCTGACAGGCTTGTGCTCTGATCTGACTCTTGGTGCCATGGGAATCATTAACTTCTGTGTCACACTTACCAACTTCTGAAAGCTTTGCCGCTGTTGGACGCACCTTGGTGCCCCGAGGGAGGAGGCTGGAGGGGATGTCTGTGACAGATCAGCCTGCAGGTAGGACCCGCAGGCCCCTCCCTCCCAGGGCCCCGCCTCTGCCCTGAGTCAGGCTTTGGGAGGTTAATCCCTCTCTCTGGCAGCGGTGTCGCCTCTTGGTAGGTGTTCTCTGTCCTGCTTCCCCAGGGAAGCTGGAAGGAGAGGACCCACCTTGCCATGAGCTCTGGGCTCAGCCGCGGAGGGCACGCTGGCAGCTTGGTGAGTGCTGGTGGAGAGGGAGGGAAGGGTGGAGCAGGAAGGAGCTGGGTGAGGTCCCGTGGAGGTCCTTGTGAGCAGCTGACCCCTCCGGTCAGGGAAAGATTATCAGTCAGGGTGGTGGCTCCCTCCCTGCCTCCAAGTTGAGCTCCCTCAGGGCGGGTAACCTCAGGTGACCGTCACAGCAGCCAGAACCTTCCTGAGCACTCCTCCGCACGGGAAGAGGTGGAAGGTGGTTTTCCTGACACTGCTGGCTCCATGCTGTTGGCTTTTCCTTTGCCTCCAGGTGGCCTTTGTTGAGGCTGTTTGTTTGTTGTCCAGGGTGCTCAGCCCTAGACTTTCTTTGCAGGAGGCTTTTGTGATTCCAAGGAATGAGAGTGAGGGCCAGAGAGATGGAGGGAAGAAACTCCCACTAGGTAGCCAGCCTGAGGCACTGTCTGCGCTACTCTTCCTTACAAGGCAGTGGGGCAGGCCTTCTCCTGTTAGAAGGGTGAGGAACCCGAGGCTCAGAGAACCCCGTCCCTGTCCCATCCTCAGCCTCTCCAGCTAGTCCCTGAGCCCTGGCCCCAGCCCCTCTCCAATCTATGGTGGCCACCCAAAAATAACAGGGCGACCTGAGTGGAGACTCTGTGTTCTCGCCACCACACACGGCAGGACTAAAGGCCTCTCCCTGCCAGGCCAGGGCTGCGGCCCTAAGCAGCAAGAGCCAAGGGATCTGGGGACAGTGACCACTGGGGAACCTGGGCTGTGCTCACAGATACAGGGGCCCACTTGCCGGCCCTGCCCACTGCGGGTCAGCTTTCTGCCAAGGGTGCCTGAGAGCACGCGGAAACCTGTGCGGTCGCGGGGACGCACGCAAGAGATTTGATTATGTGTCTGCCCACGGGGGGGGGGGGAGAGGGAGGAGGAGGAGAGAGAGAGAGAGAGAGAGAGAAGGAGGAGGAGGAGAGAGAGAGAGAGAGAGAGAGAGAGAGAGAGAGAGAGAGAGAGAGGAAGAAGAAGAAAGGAGGAGGAGGACAACGACGACAAGGGGGAAGAGAAGGAGGAGGAGGGGGAGAAGGAGGAGAGAGAGAAAAGGAGGAGGAGAGAGAGAGAGAGAGGAGGAGGAGGAGAGAGAGAGAAAAAGAGTGAGCTCTGTAAGAGGAGAGAGAGAATGGCGGGGGAGCTCTTCTTAAGTAGTGGGATTTCCCGGGCTAATCACAACGGACCAATGACTGACTAGGGAGTTGGCGGGCTCACCGTCTGGACCAATGGCTGCCGAGAATGCTCGCAGGCTGACAAGCGGACCAATGGCTGGCCGGGATGTTCGCAGACTGATAATCTGCGTTGTAAACTCGTGTGTGCGGAGTGGGCAGAATACTGGGGGCAGCAAAAGAGCAGCTCCATGCCAGTAGTGCCCACTACTATCTTCTGAGAAAGCTAGGGGTACTAGAGGAAAGCTCCTCAGCTGGCCTCGCCACAGAATTCTGTCATATTTCAGAGGAAAAAGAAAATTCAGATTCCATCACTCCATTTCCTGAAGCTCGCGGTGTTTCCTAGATCTTGGGCTTCCATGAGGCAACATGGAGAACAGGGGTTGTGGGCAGCTGTGCATCTCCTTTTCAGTGGGGTTGGAGCAGGAGCACCAGGTGAGCAAGGACACTGAGGCAGGATTGTTGAGGCACAGTTGGACCAACCTGGACATTGCATTGGTGAGTGTCAGGTGATTGGCAGTGTTAGGAAGCAACTCCAGGTCAGGTGGGGTCTGGACACTGGGAGGAATGGATGGCTGTGTCAGTACACGTGGGGTCAGAGAGGCAAGGGGCCCACCCCACTGGGGGGACACTGCTGCTCCTGCTGCAGCAGGGCCTCCTCTTGGTTTGCTCTTCACTCCTGGGAAGCTAAGGACCATCCCTGTACACACAGGGCCACAGCCCTGGGCAACTGCCCTCCACACCTGAAGAGGCAGTTGCTTACTATGGTCACATCTTGTAACTTCACTGAGCCTCAGTCCCCTCATCTGCCAGTGGGACAATAAGATGGTTGTGAGACTCAGGAGGGGAAGCATTGGAAGGTCTTTGTAGCCTGTAACATGCTATGAAATGCCAAGACTCAGGAGACATCTCGTTGGATCAAATCTTCCAGTGCAATTACAGTCCGCAGAATAGAGAGTCGTACTGTCAACATGAAGAGCTTGTTGGTGCTCATCCTGTCATACCGTTGCTCCTTTTTGGGGTGTGCTTCACGAAAAATCCACTTTCCCTCCAGGAAGGGGCTCATTGGCTTTCTGCTGCTGCTGTGTAGGTCACACACACACAGTTGTTCCCAGCAACGGAGTCCCCCATGTTCTCAAATGCCCTCAGAAGGGGCAACTCCCACCCCATTGGATAAGTCCTTCTCTGCTCTGGGGTGTCCCCTGTTTCTATGGATGTCTACCACACTAAGGGTTCATTTCTGACACTCAGACTCTTAGCCTACTGTGTCCCTGCTGGTTTTGTTTCTATGCCAGACATCTTTGCATGGATGACTCAAGGAAGTTTGCAACAAAAGTTGTATTTATAAAGAGTAGGTGAAGATAACAGAAATAGACACCAAGTGCCACAAAAGGAGAGAAAACCAATTGTGTTTGGAGAAAGGGGTGCCTCATTGAGGTCAAGGTATCATTCTGGGACTCTGTGCTTTGCCCCAGTGCTAGCCGATGGCTTCATGGAAGAGACACGTGCTTTTCCTAAGGGAGGAACCAGGTGTCCTCAGGGAAGACAAAGCTTTTCCCAGCTCCAAGTTTTAAACTTTTTCAATTAGGGCTTCATGGAGGATCAATTTCCCAAACAGTTGTTTTAAAGCCAATGCGAATGTGACTTCCATAACTTCAGA
The DNA here is from genome assembly GCF_902686445.1 of Sciurus carolinensis. Classification (NCBI taxonomy): domain Eukaryota; kingdom Metazoa; phylum Chordata; class Mammalia; order Rodentia; family Sciuridae; genus Sciurus; species Sciurus carolinensis. The sequence goes on from NC_062220.1 coordinate 19,568,914, forward strand.
CGGCCCATATTGATATGAAGACAGGATTGGAGTATTCAGAGAGTGACGGTCTTTGATGTTGGTCTCCACTCTTGCTTTCCTGGGAATAAAAGAACAGGTTAGAACGAGTCTTCCCTGTCAAGTTTCTTTCCTCTGTTTCCTGGCCCCATTCTGGGAATTTTGTGAGATCTTGGGAGAGGATGAGGTGAGCTCCCTGGGAGGACACACAGCTGTAGGAGCCGCAGCTGAGCCTTCATGGGCTCACAAGATGTGGCAGCACGCTGCACAAGCTCACACCTGTGAGTACCCTTAAGACAATCCCAGATTCTAGGTGGGGAGACAGGCTGGGAGATGTGAAGTCATGTGCTGAGAGTCATTGAGCTGGGAAGTGACAGAATCACATCTGCCCAAGTTCTTTTCTCTTTTGCATGCACATCTCTCAATCACCTTCCCAGAATCAGTCTGTCTTCAGTCTGTCTCACACATATTCTTTCTCCTCCTCCTCCTTCTCTGTTCTGTTTTTCTCTGCTGCCCCTCACAGATTCCCCATTCATTCACTAACCCCTCATGAGAAGTGCCCAGAAGCCCAGCACTCCCTCCAGAAGATTCCTCTTTATATTTAGCTCAGCATTGACCTGATTTGGAAAAATAAATTTTCTTCATGTGCAATCCAAGTACCAAGCAGCATCCATACAGCCTTCTGAGACAATTACTACATAAGTGGAGAGTATGGATACCCTCCATACTTAAGTGGAGGGAGGTGTGGATATGCTGGATGAAGGGATGATTTACTTCCCAGGAGGGTGAAGCTAGACAGTGCAAGATTTCATCACACTATTTGAAACAGCATGCAGTTTAAAACTTGTGAATATTTTGTTTTATTTCTGAAATTTTTCATTTAATATTTTCCCATTATTGTTTACCTCAAGTAACTGGAACTTTGGACAGTGAGTCCCTGGGTAAGGAGGAGGGCTCTATATAATGTTCCCTAGGGACAGTGCTGACCTGGAGATGGTGGGGACAAACACCCTTCTTTTGATCTAGAAGTTTTCTGGATTTCTGTCACATCTAAACAAATGGTGAACTCACCCATCTTCTTCCACTTTTCTGCAGAGCAGAACCACAAATCCACTAGGTAGTTTAGGAACCGTTACCAAGGTCTTAGGACTTGTAGGGGCCCATGACAAAGTTTTCATTTCTTTTAAAATTGGTTGGAAGAAATACACTTAAGGTCATAGAAAATGTTTTATTGTGATAATATATTTCTCTTAATACCTATGTAGTCCCAAAATATAATTTCAATATTTTTCTAAGGAGGGAGGACCCCATACAGCCAATGTGAAGTTCACAGTACTTAGGCATAGAGGAGGGTATCAGAGTGGATGACTTCAACGTTGTTCCAGGACTGTCTTCATGAGATGCCCATACATGTGCAGACCCGGCACTTGTGGTCTGGCCAGGGCCTGAGGTTCCCTTGAGGGCACTTCACATAGAATGGCCTGATCTTCATGCAGTGGCCTTGCCACCTTCTGGTCACACCACAGACAATGATTTTATGTTATTGCAACTTGTGGTCAGATGCTCAAATGTGAACCTCAGCCCATGTTCAAAGCCCTTCTATTTTAAGAGGTTCATATAAATACCACAGCTAATATTATTGAGTAGGTACACTGTGGATTATGTGGTTCTTACTGCAATTTGATTTACTCAGGTGTGGTGGTACATGCCTTTAATCCCAGCCACTGAGAACACTGAGGCATTAGGATGTCAAGTTTGAAACCCTGTCTCAAAATAAAAAATCAAAATGGCTGGGATTGGAGATCCGTGGTAGAGTGCTCTTGGATTCAATCCCCAGTACTGCAAAAAGAAATCAACTTTCTCAACCATCTGCAAGGATGGTGTTACTTCTTTATATAGATAAAATAACTGAGACTTGGAAATCTTACTAGTTGCCCAAGGCTAGTAAGTTCTCCAGTCAGAGTCGGAGATAGGGTCTATAATTCAGAGTTAATGTTGGTAAAACTGGTAGGAGTGCAAGTTGGCTGTAGACTCTAGATCCTTCTATGTGAACTGCACTCATTTACAGTGGTGTGTCACATTCAGTGAGTCAGTCTACACTGAGCACAGGGACTGCATTCTCTAGAGGCTGGGGTCTCGAAGGCAGGTAAGGCAATTTCAGTAAGTTCTTCCTGAAATTCACAACCAGGGAAAAACAAAGATGGAAACCATTCATTATGACAAATGTGCTTGGAACCGGGCTTTGGCAATGGGAGCACGTGCAAAGTGCCACGAGGGGAACCTACCATCTTCTCACCTTGAGGTTGCCCTCTCTCATCCACCACAGAGCTGCCCATCTGCCACGGCTTCGGGTAAGGCCTGCTTTCCCCTTCTATGGCTCCAGACTTGACACACAGGCCCAGATGCAGATGCACAACATAGGAAATCTCACTGTGTGGAGTCTGATCTCACATCCCCAGTGATTAACATCATCCCTGCCCCACTGCCTCTGGCCTCAGGAAGGCTCTCCTACCGTCCAGTGGGAGTCAGGAATTGTCCTTGATTCCTCTTGAAATGCTAACACATGTCCTTCTCTTATTCCCAGCAGAGGGATGATACATTGCTCAGATCCCACACTGTCAGCCAAGATGGAAGGAAGGATGGACAACCTGTGAGTCCCAGTAGCTCCATGGCCTATGGTGTCTTAGATATCCCACCATGGTATCTCTGCATCTTCTTGGGGATCGAGGTAATGCCACCCAGCAAGCACTGGGTTCCAAGAGGCTCTGCCTCCAAAGTCACCTCAACACAGCCCCAGATCAAACTGGTCAACACTGTTGACTTCAGCTAGCATCATGTCTTCCATGGTTGACCTTCAGGGGACCTCAAACCCCTTTAGTCTCCCACTCTCTGGACATTTGGGGAAAGGGATATATTATTAGAAAAGAATTCTTCCTCATGCTGAGCTGACTCACATCAAGGCATTCACCATTCCATTGTTCTCTTGAGTGGGGTCACTGGCGTGGTTAAGTCTACATCATTTGGATGAGACCAGAGAGGTGCTAGGCTCAGTACACTCCTTAGTGCTGGCCCTGCCAGCTGTACCTGCTCTTAGTGATTTAGCCTCCATCAAATGCCTTGTGTTCTCTGAGATCCAGAGCTTTATTTGGGGCCTGTGGCTGGAGCTCAGTGGCAGAGCACCTGCCTAGTATATGGATAAGTGGTGAGTTCAGTTCTCAGCACTGCAAGGGGAGAAAAAGATATTTATTTGCTAACAAGAGGGGTTTGACCCTGATGATTTTGGTTGTCATGACATGAGATAGAAAATGAAACATTGGTGGGTATTTGACTTAGACAATCTTGTGTCCTATATTGACCTGACTGGTGGCAGGTCAAAGAAGCATTTATAAGAGGCTATGAAGGGTGGGACTTGTCATGTCATGCATCTCAAAGGGACACAGGAGCAATGACAAGGATTGTCAAAGGTCATGTATATGCATATTGGCATTTCTTCTCTGGATCCCCCACTCCTTTTCCTTTAGGGGCATTTCACTCCTCACTGACTATACTTTGTTGAAGCTGGCAAGTTTAACCAAGAAAGGAAGAGGGTGGGCAACTTTCTTTTAGTGGGAGTTCAAAGTCTCCTCTGCCTCTAACACACATCTCATCCCTTCTTCTTCTGCTGAAGAACAGTGCTGATCATACTGGTTGGATTATTCCAGAACATTCACTGAGGGGATTAACCTCGTGCATAATCCACTGGTCCCGTGGGACATTGCTGGACATGTGACAGGAGCTGGAGCTGCCCCTCTAAAGGAAACCTGGCTTTGGATTTCACTTCCACTTTCCTTCCTCTGTTATTTCTATCCATAGGCTGGAGAGACATGGGGATACCTCTCCCCAGGTGCACTGGCCCAGGGTTCTTCCAGGCACCAAGGCCTGTTCCACCTTAGGCAGTGGACACCATGGTGTCTCAAGGGGTTAATTCTCTGTCTTGTTGGAGTCGTACGTTCTGTGACTCCACTTTCCTGGAGGGTAAATGGGTCGTGGAAAAGCAGGCCCATGCAATGTATAGAATGATTTTAGTTTTTAATGTTCTTAAGGAAACCTAACTTTCTCTCTGGTCTAATTTAGCTCGTATTGAGGTTTTAGATCAAACCCCAACAAAATTAGAACAGAATAACATGCTTACTTTGCCTCCTTTGTGTGTAGGTCTGGCTGTTTTGTGGAGGGGAGGGGTGCTTGGGACAAGGCAGGGTCAGGTGTTCTGGGTCTGTGTCTTCATTCCACCTAAGGACATCTTCAGGGGACTCTTCAAGGCACTGTCCCTCACAGCGAGCTTTTCATTTCCCTCCTTTCTTCCTCTCTTCCTTCTTGTGTATGTCTTGATTGGCCCAGCAGCTCACTTTTATAACTAAGACAAACCAAGCCTGCCTACCCTTTCTTCACTTACGCCCTATTCTTATAGGATGAGGTAGAGAACCCACTCTACTGGGTGAACCTGCAATGGTACGTTTGCTGCATACCGAGGGAGTCTATCAGTACCAGGAACATGAAGCTCTGTGCAGTGCCAGCACTCATGGTCTAGCTTAGCAGAGCCCAGGGAGGATTAGAGCAAGGGAAAGAAGCAGGTGGCTTCATGTGTCTTTGTTCTCAGAATGTTTGGCTCAGTGGTCAGTTCTTTGCTTGGCCCCCTTATCTACCTTCCTCCTATCCATCTAGCTATGTGTCTGTGTACATACCCTCTCTCTCTCTTTCTCTTTCTCTGTTTTCTATCTATTTATCTCCTATCACTCATCTCATCTAATTTAGCCTTTGCATAATTGAGGCTGTCTGCTATGAATTCTGCCCTGTCCTGCTCTGGGTTCAGCTCTGTCCTGTCAGGGAGGCCTCAAACAGCTGTTGGCCAGTGGCTCCAAGTGAACCCTCAGGCCTTTGTCCATAACTACTCTCACCGTTGCCTCATGGGGTGAGGAGACCCTTGCTGTGTTCTCATTCTTAGGCCCTAGTTTGGTTCCTGTTATGCCCTCCTGTGCTTGTGTTTCTGCCTCAGTTTCTTTCCTAGATACCAGTCCCCAGTGCCTGAGCCCTGTGCTCAGGCCCTCCCTCTGGCTGGGTCCCTGCTTCCTCCACCTAACTTGGATATTTGCCCCTCACTGATGGCCAGACCCCCACCATGCTCTTGTTCCTGCCCCGGGAAGTACATCCTTGTTTAGGCTTGGCCTGTACCCTGACTGGGTGTAGCCACAGCATTCACCCACTCATCTGTCTCTGCCCACAGCACTTCATCACGGCCCTGGGAGGACTGGTAGCGGTGCCGCTCATCCTGGCCAAGGATCTGTGCCTGCAGCATGACCCCCTGACCCAGAGCTACCTCATCAGCACCATTTTCTTCGTCTCTGGCATCTGCACTCTCCTGCAAGTGCTTTTTGGGGTCAGGTAGGTAAAACCACTCTGGATTCTGACTTACCAGCCAAGTATCAGCACAGTCTGCCTGGCCGCAGTTGGGGAGACGGTTTGGAAGCTGGAGTGGTGTAACAGAGGGGTGCTCCATCCATTTCTTTCTCTCTCTCTCTCTCTCTCCAGCTCCAAGACTGATGATCTGTATTAGCCAGGGTGTTTGATGGAAAGTAACACAAATCCAGATTAGCTTAGGGGAAAATGTGTTCTTTATGAACTTAAAAGATCAAACCTAGAACAAGGCAGGGGTGCATCTATGCCTCCAGAACATGAAGAACCAGGAACTCAAATGCCATTGAGCTCTGACGCTCGCTCACTCTGTCTCTGTCTCTGTCTCTGCTCAGGCCTTGTTTGTAAGCCCCTTGGCAGGAGTATCAATAGGGATGCAACAATTCCATGTGTAAGTGTTAGAAAGTTGTACCCCAAGCTGACAAGCTCTGCAATACAGCATGTCCCAATCTTCCCACCTGGAAGGCTGGGTTTGGATTTCGATTCCTCTGACTCCTTCAGTTTTCCTTTGCAGTCTGGCAGTCTTGGGATAACAGCTTCCAGCCTGTTCGCTCCCCCTTCTCTTCCCACTTCATGTTCTGTTCCAAATCACAAAAGGTCTCACATGCATGAGCGAGGACACCCCAGCCTGCACATCCAAGCCTCCCACAGCCACAGACCCCCCCACACTGCTGGCCCTTTGCCGTCCTTCATGCCTGTGGGGGCTCCAGTCCCTCAGCGTCTGCCTTAGCAAGTCAGGCCTGGAAAAGGGTCCAAGCAGGCCCAGGAAGGAGCACAGGGACACTCAGGCAGAAGTTGGGAGACTCACAGGAGAGGGCCCTGTGCCCTTGGTCCTGAAACTTTCTCCCTGAAGGAGCCAGGCTTCATCCTCCAAAGCTTAGAGCTAAGTGCGGGCTGCTCTCTGCTCCTGGTGGGAGGGCAGGACTCTGACAGTGTCTGAGCTTTGTTCTCTCAGATAGGTTTTCCCCTGACTTTTTTTTATTTTTGGTACTTTATAGTTTTACATATTTATGGGATTTGTTGTTACATATCCCTACATACACGAGATAAAACAATGTAATTTGGTCAGTGTCACCCCCAGTACTTCCTCCTCCCTCCCTCTTAGTTCCTCTCCTCTACTGACCTCCCTTGGATTTTCATGAGATTCTCCCCAACAATTTTATTTTCCTTTTTCCTTTCTAGTTTCTGCATATGAGAGAAAACATATGACTCATGACCTCCTGAGTTTGACTTATTTTGCTTAATATAATGGTCTCTAGTTCCATCCATTTTCCTGCAAATATATGAGTTTATATATATGTGCATATATATATATTTTTTTTCTTTATCTATTCATTCACTGATGGACACCATAGTTTGGCTATTGTGAATTGTGTGCTATAAACATGAATATGCATGCATCACCAGAGTAAATTGACTTTAATTCTGAGAAGCGGTCTAGCTGGGTCATATGGTGGTCCCATGCCTAGTCTTGAGGAACCTCCATGCTGATTCCTATAATAGATGAACTAATTTACAGTCCCACCAACAGTGTAAAAATGTTCTTTTTCCTCCACATCCTCTCCAGCATTTATTATTATTTGTATTCTTGATGACCTCCATTCTTACTGGAGTAGGATGAAATAGTGTAGTTTTGATTTGTATTTCCCCAATTGGTAATGATGTTAAACAGTTTTCCATGTATTTGTTTTTGCCATTTGTATTTTTTCTTTTGAGAAATGTCTAATTCATTTCCCCATTTATTAATTGGGTTATTTGATCTTTGGTGTAAAGTTTTTTTTTTTTTTCTGAGTTCTTTATATATTCTAGACTTTAGTCCTCTGTTAGAAGAGTAGCTAGGAGGGATTTTTCTCTCATTCTGTAGATTCTCTCTTCACATTCCTAATTGTTTCCTATGGTGTGATGAAGCTTTTTAATTTGAAGTCATCCCATTTATTAATTCTTGGCATTATCTTCTTAACTTTATGGGTCCTATTGAGAAAGTTAACTGTGCCTGCATGCTACAGTGCCAACCCTATGTTTTCTTCTAGGATTTGTATAGTTTCTGATCTAATTGCAAGGACTTTGATCCATTTCAGGGTGATTTTTATGCAGGGGGGCAAGATAAGAGACTAGTGTCATTATTCTACATATAGATAACCAGTTTTCCCAGTGCCATTTGTTCAAAAGGCTGTCTTTTCTCCAGTGTATGTTTTTGGCACCCTTGTCAAGGATCAGATGACTATAGATATATGGGTTTGTGTCTGTGTCTTCTATTCTGTATCACTGGTCTATATGTCTGTTTTTCTGCCAGTAGCATGCAGTTTTTGTTACTGTAGCTCTGTAGTATAATTTGAATCAGGTAGTGTATTGCCTCTACCATTCATTGCTTTCTTGGCTTAAAATTGCTTTGGCTATTCTGGATCTTCTATTCTTCCAAGTGAATTTAGGGCTGTTTTTTCTAGTTCTGTGAAGAATGTGATTGGTATTTTGGTGGGGATTGCATGGAATCGTATATTGCTTTTGGCAGTATGGCCATTTGCATAATATTAATTCTGCCTATCCATGAATATGGAAGGTCTTTCCATATTTTCAGGTCTTCTTTAATTTCTTTCTTCAATATTCTATCGTTTTCATTAGAGATCTTTCACCTCCTTGGTTAGATTTATTCCTAGGTATTTCATTTTATTTTTTTGAGGCTATTGTGAATGTAATTGTTTTCCTGATTTCTTTCTCAGCTGATTCATTGTTGGTATATAGGAAAGCTATTGATTTTTGTATGTTGATTTTGTAACCTGCTACTTTGCCAACTTTATTAGCTCTAGCATTTTTGGTGAAGTTTTTTGGATCTTCTAGGTATAGGATCATATCATCTGCAAACAGTGATAATTTGACTTCTTCATTTCCTATTTTTATCCTTTTTATTTCCTTCTCTTGCTTAATTGCACTAGCTAGAATTTCCAGCACTACATTAAATAGGAGTGGTGAGGGTAGACAACCTTGTCTTGTCCCAGATTTTAAAGGAAATGCTTTCAGTTTTTCCCCATGTACTGTGAGGTTTGCTCCTGGTTTTTTACATATAGCCTTTATGATGTTGACGTAGTTTCCTTCTATTCCTAGTTTCTTCAGTGTTTTTATCATTAATGGGTGCCAAATTTCGTTGAAGTCCTATTCAGATGACTAAGTGATTTTTTACCTTAATTCTGTATATGTGATGATGAATGACATTTACTGACTGGCATAAATGAAACCATCCTTGCATCTCTGGAATAAAACCAACTTGGTTTTGGTGTGCAATCTTCTCAATATGTTGTTGAACATGATTTGTTAATATTTCAGTAAGTATTTGTGCATCTAAGTTCATCAGAGATATTAGACTGGAGTTTTTAAATGTAGTTTTCTAGATGCGTCCTTATAAGCTTTTGGTATGCGTGTAATCCTGACTTAATAGAATGAATTTGGTAGTGTTTCATCCCTTTCTAGTTCATGGAACAATTTGAGGAGTTTGGGCATTATATCTTTTTTAAAGATTTGGTCTACCAGCTGAGAATCCATCTGGTCTTGGGCTTTTCTTTGTTGAACAGCTTTTTATTACCAATTCTATCTCATTACTAGTTATTGGTATGTTTAGGTTTTCTATGTTCTCTTGACTCAGTTTTGGCAGATTATGTTTGTATAGAAATATATTCATTCTTCTAGGTTTTCCAATTTATTTGAGTCTAAGTTTTCAAAATAGTTCCTAATGATTGGCTGAATTTCTGAGATGTCTATGGTGATTTTTCCTTTTTCTTTTCTTTTTTGTGGTGCTGGGGATCGAACTCAGGGCCTTGTGCTTGTGAGGCAAGCACTCTACCAGCTGAGCTATCTCCCCAGCCCTGATTTTTCCTTTTTCATCTCTAAACTTAATAATTTGGGTTTCTCTCTTTTTATTTTGATTAGTATGACTAAGGCCTTATCAATCTTATTTATCTTTTCAAAGAAGCCAGACTCCATTCTCCAAAGCTTAGGGCTAAGTATACACTGCTCTCCTCTCGTGGTTTGAGGACAGAACTCTGATAGTGTCTGAGCTTCATTTCTCAGAAGGTTCTTGCTGTGTGTATTAATCAGGGTTCTCCAGAGAAGCAGAAGGAGCAGGATTTGTATGGCCATATGTAAGATGAGATTAGTTATAGAAATTGGTCCCTGTAGTAATGGAATTCAAGAACTCCCATGATCTACCATGTGCATGCTGGGGAATCAGGAAATGTGGTGGTATGATTTGGACTGAGTCCAAAGGCCATACTATGGGGTGTGGGGTGGAGGGTGGGAAGTCAAGGGTGTAACTCCCAGACTGAGTCTGAAGTATGAGGAAGCATGAGCACAAGGTCTGAGGGCAGAAGAAGTTGGGTGTCCGACCCAAGAAGAGAGAGAGATGTCATGCTTCCTTCACCCTTTTGTTCTGTTTGGATCCTCAATAGATAGACTGATGGCTGCCCACACTTTACTTACTACTGATTACAATGCCAGTCTCTTTTAGAAACACTCTCAGATACAATCAGTAATGGCTTACCAATTATCTGGATACCTCTTTATCCATTGACATATAAAATGAACAGCAGCACTGTCTAAAATGTGACTGTTGAAAGGGGTGCTGGACATTCAAACACTTCCCACCCAAGAGCAAGCTAACACTACTCTGGCTAGTCTCTCATGTTAAAATTCCAGGGAGGAGCTCTGATTACTCTAGCTGAGGTCCAGCTCTAGACCTGCCAGGACCATTCATATGGCAGCTGGTATTGAGGAAGGGCTCCCAATGAATGAGAAGAGAAATTCTGTTCTGAGTCCCCAAGACAGCAGACATTCAGTGATCCAAACACACAATTGGGACCTGTGAACTGAAGCCAGGCGCCCTTGCACCATCATTGAGGTGATCAGCAGCTAGAATCAGTGGAATCACATTCCCCCCACCCCACCATCAAGACCTTTTTGAGCTTATGTAGATTGTTAAAAGCTGCCTAGGTAAAATGTAGTCCTTTGTCCACGGACATGACCTGGGAAAAACTGTGAAGTCTGGAAAATGTGTCCTTGGAGAGCTTCCCCTTGTTTTGACACATCTCTTCTTCTACACTCTCTACCACCACTCCCTGCCCTGCTCTGATTCTCTAGACTTAGCAATGGCTCCTTTGGGTGGGTCCTTCTCAGGAAAATTCTTCTGCGTGGGTCACCTGGGCCTTTCCTAGTCACCTGCCTCACCCAGGCTAGTCCAGGGCCTCCTTCCTTTAACAGTTTTTAGCATTTAGTCAAAAGGATGGATCTAGGTTTGCTTAGCCTGAAGCTTATGCAGTTTTTGTGCCTTTTAAGGCAAAGAATAGACATTTGTGAATTAAGAAACCATGTAAAAATGAGAGTATTTGTTTAGGTAGAAAAAAATAATCACAACAAATTATAAAACTTAAAAAAGAAATAAAGACCACAAATGTCACAGAAGAAGTGGCAGGACATTTTAATTATTTACCTCTCTTATAGTCACCTATAATACTGCTCTCCCCCTATTTTATGATTTCATATTTATGTCTCAAGTGACATAAAAATGTCATAGTATATTCTAATAAAATGCATCCTGACTCAACGTCCCTTTAGTCAAATCCTAGAAATGCTCTTTGCCTTTTAAATGCCACCTGGGGCAATGTTTAGGGAAAGAGAGGGGGCAATGACAAGAAGACATAACTCATCCAATCACGGCTGAAACGTTTTGCTTTTCCAGCTTCTACAATGTCAGATCACTAGAAAACACACTGCCAGGCCCTTTGGTAGGTGGAGTGGGGGCTGCTCACTATAAGTTCCCTGTGGACCTAAGCTGCATCAGGCCTGTGCTTTGCCCTGAGGTTGCAAAGGAGGATGGAAAACATTCCCTCCAGAGTGCTTCTGCCTGAGCTGTCTTAAGAGAAAACAGCTGGGCAGGAAGTAAGTGCATGTCCAATTGCTCCTCATTATTGAACTAAGGCTCTGCAGGTGTAAGTGGTGGGAAGCTGGACGACCATTTCCAGGGTGGACGGAACACGGACAGCATCCAGGGGAGAATACTCACTCCTTCCATGGTCTTTCATGCTTTCAAATCAAAAGCACTTCTCAGGACACTTCCTTTTGGGCCGTCTCCAGGGACAGAACAATCCTGGAGTTCTTCCAGGTCCTTGGAGAGGAGGGGCTAGTTTTGCTACCATTTTTGGCAGGTTATTTCTCTTCTCCCTCTTCCTTTTTCTGTTGTCATCCCTGTAAGTGAAGATCTCCTCCAAGTCCCCCACTAAGGATTCCAAGTACATTTCCTCTGACTGTCTCCGGGCCCCCATAACCTGCTGTATTGGCCCAGATGTGAGTTCCTGCAGTCGCCTTGGGGCCTGGAAGCCCCCTGCCTGGATTAGGAGCCTGTCCCTACCCCAGCCCCACGCAGTTACAGAGTCACAAATGCAGAGCTCTGTGAATGGCTGCACCCACTCCCAAGACCCGAGATGGTGTTTGTTTTATCAAAACGTTTTCAGCTTGGAAGCTGGTGCCTCAGTAGTAGACTGACTCTGTACTGTGGGACTTGGACAAGTCCTTCTCCTTCTCTAAGGCTCAGTTTTCTCATCTGTAAAATACATGGTGGAACCAGATAAAATTTAAAAATCCCAATTTAAGATGTTGATGGAATACATGAGGAAGTGTCCTTTCAGCAGGACAATGGGGAGTGAACGGGCCTGTGGAAAGTTTTTTGAGAAGCCCAAATCAGGAGTTAGGGTTCAAGGCACTTTCATCCTAGTTAAACAGGTAAAGCAAGAGGGAAATAAATTTGGGAATAAAATCATGTTAATATCATCAGACTAAGGTGGGGATAAACATTATCTTGGATTTGGTCCCACCTGAGTTCCTAATAAGTAACTGCCTGAGATGTTGTAGGTTGTAAAGTCTAGCTCACAAATCAAAGGCCATGTACAGCTGGGGCAGTGGTGCACACCTGTAATCCCTGCCACTGGGGAGGCAGAGGCAGGAGAATAGCAAGCTTGAGGCCAGCCTCAGCAACTTAGCAAGACCCTGTCTCAAAAAGAACTAGAGATGTAGCTCAGTGGTAAAGTGCCTCCAGGTTTGTTCTGCAATACCAAAAATATAAAAAGTAAATTTTAAAATGCTATGTACACTTGCTTATGTGCTAACCAATATCCAGTGATGAAAACATGAGAAACAAACATACTGATTTTGCAATAAGATTTCAGAAAACCTGAGCTAGTAAAACCATGCTAAAAATTGCAAGGACAAAAACTGATGCTGTGGGTGGAAGAGCTGAGGAGGGCCTTGTCCAGGGCAGGGCTGGCAGCTCTAGTCCTGGGCAGTATGGACAGCTGCCTCCCTTATATGAGGTTGGAGGCCTCAAAGCATCCTCTGATGGGTTCCCACACTTGGTGCTTACTTCAAGTTCATGTAGGGAGACATATCACCATTTACTTCAAAATAAGTCATTTAGTTTAAAAGGTAATCACTGGAGTAAATAGAATATTGACCAAACCTAATTCTAGAGTTTCACTCTGTCTGGAATTGCTCATGGTTTCTGCCTGGTCATTTCTTCTTCTGGAGTGATCCAGGTAATATGTCCCTTCCAATATTAATGGACTCTCTCCAGTGCAGAGCAAATACTTCTGCCTTGCCTTACTTCTGCCCCACCCTGGCTCTGCACAAAGACCATGCCTGCCACCAGGGGTCTGCAGTCACCTTGCCCCGGCCCTGATGACTGCCGGGTCAGTGGACGCACCACTGGATCTATGGCCAGAGCTGTGAGGATGTATTTCACAGTGGTGATGTCAGGGGTAGGAAAGTGAGCTGATGATGGAGGAAGAGGGGACGGGTTTGTCCCCATGAGGGCAGCTGGATTTGCCCCAGGTGTTCATCTGCAGGGAGGGTGTGTGATGGGCATTGCCACAGTGTGCCAGGTCTTCACCTCCTTGAGGTAGGAATTCAATAAACAAATAAACAAAATCCTCTTTGTCCAACAGTGAATTCAGGGTTGGGGCTCTTGGGGCACCCGGGACTTCTCACAGCAGAGTGACCCTTTCAAATTCAAGATTTAGCCAACTTCATCCTACATTCCTGGGGCTCAGCTCCCTTCCTGTTTCAAAGAGAAGTTCCTGTGACATCATGCTTCATTCTGCCATTGGATTGGCTCCAAGAAGGGGGCTTCAATGTGATGACACAGGTGGGGCTGGAGTCCAGCAACTCAATCTCTGTCCCCAAGGGGTGACAGTTCCTATTTACCCTCGAGTCCCTCAAATTCCACCCTCCCAATGCTGAACCCCGTGAAGGTTCCTGGGTGCACAGGGCATATGGCCTACCTAGTGGGGCTTAATGCTCCTTGCCCTTCATCCCATTTCCATTTACTTTTACCCGGAGAACTCATGTGAGCAGCGACTGCTTTTATTTTTCAAAGTCTTGAGAGTGAGATTAGATAATGTTTATAAAGTGCTCAGCTCAGTGCCTGATACAGAAAATTTATTTTTCACACCAAAATAAAGGCATATTATTATATACATAATTTTGTACTATCCTGTCTTTCAAAATACTTTTTAAATACTTTAACTGTGACAAATAAAAATGCCCCCTTTAACACATGCAATGCGTTATAAATATCTTTCTATTTCAATAAACACCTTCCCACAATAGTACTTTGAGGACCTGGTCATTTAGCATTCCATAGAATAAATATATTCTAATTTATTTAACCAGTTCCTATTAAAGGACTTGCTTCAGGTTTCTCACTATTATGGCGGTCAAGGTCATTGATAAATATGAAAGTTGTAAAACATTTACCTATTAAAAGATAGAAGAAAGATTGGAAGAAACGTTGAAGCTTATTTCTGATATATATGAATGGTCTATATTATCTTCTAGGTAAGGTTTATCTAGTTACAGATAAAAAGAATCAAAGGTTAATGGTTGTTCCTGAGGTACAGATTCATGATAATTTATTTGTCATTTACTTTTCTTCAATGTACCTATATTATTATTTTATAACTGGGAAAAAGAATCGTTTATGATGTGATTTTAGACAAGAGTCGAGACAGGTTTTGTGAGCAGTGCCCTGTGAATCTGTGCCTGGGAGCAGAAGTGGGGCAGCTGCCAGTTGGCCTTGTGGAGCGGGCTGGGAGGGTTCAGTTTAAGGCTCAAGGTCCCCGCCTGGACAACTGCCGAGTTCTACGCTTTGTAACTCCACCTGCTTTTTCTCTTTGTTTTTCCTCTTTGTGCTGACAGAAGAGTCCACGAAAACAAAATGACCAGGCATCCTGCCTCTGCAGCAGAACAGAGGGAGGACTGGAGCCAAGCCTCCCTGTCCATTGCCAATTTGGGGGTCTCAGGGGTCCACTCAGGGTAGTGGGTAGTAGAAAGCAGGCAAACAGGCTTCCCTTCCCCACTAGAGGTCTTTGTCTTCTTTTCTCTAGGCAGAGGCAAGCTTCTCACCCTTCTTGGCTGATTATTTAGCTGTTGGCTTCCAGGTCTCTATTAACATGCTTCCATTTTAGGTGTTCCTGACTGATGTACCAGTGTGGAGGGTTATCATTTTATTTTCCTTCACAACCCTTCACTCCCCCAACATGGAGGCATCCTCCCTTCCCACCTTCCCCACAGAGAGCAGTCTTCAGTGTTTGCATGAGAAGGATTATGATGCTATTCAGAACTGAAACACTAAGTTCCTTTATGCCCAGCCTTTTGTTTTCCCTGGAGTTAACATTTTCTTTTTGTTTTCAATGTGCTTAATATTTTGTGTGCTTATCTTTAACTCAGTTTTCAATACTCTGCCTTTTGTCTAAATTTCTTCTTTAAAGTTTCATTCACATCAAGTTGTCTTTCAAGTTCAGCTGTTTGACTGACCATCTCCCTGGAGCTGTCTCCCAACTGTAATCTAGAATGGCCACTGTCTGCTGCTGGTGCTCAACTGTCAACCTGAGGTACCCCTTCATCCTCATCCTGAAAATGTACTTCAGTTCTGTGTTGGCTCTCTTATTTCCATGCCTTTTTCTTCTGTTTTGGTTTTGTTTTGTATTGATTTTGGTGGAATACATAATCTGGTATCTCCCAAGAGAGAAAATGCATGTTCTGGTATCTCCCAAGAGAGAGAATACATGGGAGGTAATATTGTGAGACTGCATTTAGAAAAATATCCTGATTCTACTCTCACAGCTGATTGACAGCTTAGCTGGGTATAGAATTTTAAGTTGGAAATAATTTTCTTTCAGATTTTTGAAAATATCTTTACATTATCTTCTAGATTTCCATGTGAATGTAAGAAGTCTGAGGCCTTAGGTAATATCCTCTCCCATCTCCACTCCTGGAAGCTGGAAGGATCTGCTTTATAATTCAGTGCTATGAATTTCTGATCATGTCTTATGGAATGAGTTAATTTTCTTCCATAGTACCTTATATTCAATAGTCCCTTTCAATATATAAATATTTGTTCTTCATTTGCTTTGAGTTTTTTTCTGAAACTCCTATTATTTGCACTTTGGAGTCTTTGTACTTTTACTTTCTTATCTTTTAAAAAATTATTATTTACATCTCTTTGTATTTTTGCTTTTTGGCAAGGGGAAATTTCAATCAATTTTACCTTCTATGTCTTACCTTGAGTTTATTTCTGCAATAATTTTGTTAATTCTCTAATAATTTTTGTTCTCTGAATACTGTATTCCATTTTTCTGCATACTGCTCTTGATGTATGCATATCAGATCTTCTCTTAATATCTCAATGACACATGCTTTTTGAAAATTATCACCTCCTTGCAGGAGAAGTTGTTTTTTATTTAGGTCTTTGTCATTCATATTCTCTTGGTTGTCTGGTGCCCCTTGTTATCAGCTGCTCATATGTACTAGTGAGGTCCTAAAAGGTTGACTAAAAGTTCAAGTCTGAGAATGGGTCTTGTTTCCCATGACCTTCACTATAGCATGACATCAACCCAAATGCAGAGCTCACAATTCACACTGTAGTCTTAATAAATGGCATCATGGGCTGGGGTGGAGTTCAGTGGAAGGGTGATTTACTTAGTGTGCCTGAGGTCCTGGGTTCAATCCCCAGCACTACTCCCTCCCTGCCAAAAAAATCATCATACTCTCCCTGGCGAAGCCCAATATTTGCCACCTCTTTTCTCTTATGCTCTCATATTATCCCCCAAAGAATCTTCTGGACTCTTTCCTGGAGGGAGAAGCCCTGGCTAGAAGTGTTCAGAAGCCACTTGGGAATGTGAGCTGGGAGTTTCAATGTGCAGTCTGCATACATTGAATGAAATGTCCATATTTGGTATACCACTTCCAACTCTGCCTGTTTTCTTGTAACACAGAGACCCTGTGTTTCGCCTTTTCCACAGAATATACCTCTTGACTTTCTCCAAGATGGGAAAACTGGTACTTTTAAAGGAATTTAACCTGTTTTAGCTGCACATTTATCCCACTTGGAGAATCATTTCCTGAGACTTTGTGGGTTCTTCAGAGTGTTGGCATTTATGTCTTGCTGGCATAGGATGCTGCTCTCCAGGGCTGTTACATCGGTCACCGCTCTCCACCTGCTTTTCAGCTGTCAAAATTTTATTGCAATTGCTTCATGCTCTATTTTCTTTATCCTTGGACTTTTGCTTCTAAAGTATATTTTAATGTTAAGTTTAGAGGGGTTTCAAGTGGGGCATGTGTGCAACCTGTTTTTTTTTACCCAGAAATCAATGTCTTTTGGTGTGATTTTGCAAAAGACCCCTTATTTCCTTCATCTTGGACAGTTTCCAGCACTCCTATCCTCTCTACCCACTTATCTTTCTTGCTAAGTGACTGTGAAATTCTAAATTATAGAACTCTTTGCAAGATCTCCTTTCCTTCTAGTTCATGTGCCAAGACTAACATTTCTGAAAAAAGACAGACTGGTGTGGACACTGGCATCAAAGTCTTCTGAAGTACCTGTTAAAAAGGCACCTTCCTGGATCTCCCTGAGGCCTACTGCAAGGTCAGGACCTGTCAGGATTCTGGAAATTTGAATTGAATCCATAGATGATCTAATGCACATTGAAGTTAGGGCACCAAGAAAGACCAGGAGAAGGTGAAGGGAGGGAGAATTGTATGATGGCCTACTTTTCATGGCAGTGCATCATGGACTTGGGATAGATCATTGCTGAGGTCACCAACCAGTTCTGGTCTGCAGGGCAAAACATGTGGCAGGTGAACAAGAATTCCTCCTCAATCATCCTCATCAATGGTGCAGTCATGCTTCTAGTTCAGTTTTTAGCTTAGAGGCTTCTGAAAATCATTGTATTTCCATGTGTTCCCTGGGTGCCTTAATGAAATTTGGAGGAAGCGTATCTAATGTGATTAGTCATTCTCCAAGTACCAGGAGAGCACCCCTTCTGTCATTGCCCAGCTCACTTCTGTCTTTTATCAGACCTTGTTGGTCTCTTTGCGACCTGCAGATCCACTAGGGAGGTCTACATGCTTCACTTCATGTCCTCTAAGATCCTAGAGTCCTATTTGCATTCGATTTCCTCCACCCTCATCCCTAGGGAATGGAGAGAAATAAGGGGAAACTGTTGGTGACAAAGTGGTGATGATTGAAACCCCAGGTCAACTCCATAGTGATGTGGAGCTGCAGCCTGAACTCTGGCACCAGCCTCTTTGCTCCCTGGGCCCAACCCAGGACCTATGCCTTCCTCCTCCTGTGCCATAATAGCAGTAAGGTGAGTGTGCACAGTACTGCATGGTTTGTAGAACACATAATTCTTATGAAACCACTTGAAGAGGGTATGCTCTTGAGTCCCGTGGTCCAGGGGAGGAAGAGCAAGGATGAAGAGATGAAGTGGCACCTGTGTCCCATGGAAGCTGCCTGGTGTCTTGGTGTGCTTGGGTCCTCCAAACAAAATACTCTAGACTGTGTGGCTTAAGCAAGAGAAATGTATTTCCTCATAGTTCTGGGGCTTGAATTTCCTAGATTGGGGTGTCAGCATGCGTTGGGTTCTGTTGTGGGTCCTCTTCTGCCTTATAGATGACCTCCTTCCTGCGGTGTCCTTACGCAGTAAGAGAGCGATCTCATCTCTCTCTTCTCATAAGGACACCAATCTTATTGGGGCGACCTCATTCTTATGGCTTCATCTAAACCTAAATACCTTCCAAGGGCTCTACTTCCAAATGACATCAGGTCAGACTAGGGCTTCGACATATGAATATGGGCAGTGGGCACGAATATTCGGTCTGTAGTACCAAATGACATATTTCCGCAGAGGGTAGGAATTTTGGTGTCTCGGTAAGTAGAGGAAGTGTTCACCAGTATCCATTCTGGGAAAAACATTGTGTGTGCATTTCCTAAGAGAAAGCCTCCTGGTAGGTCTGGAAGTCTTGGGTCTTCAGCTGTGGGAAGACCTTGGATGCTGTCTGTTTTCTCCTGTAGTCACAACTTCCAACCTCAATGCTGTACCATCCTGGACTGAATTCTGAGATCAGAAGTACTAGTCATCTTCCCCTTTATACCTTGTGTTGCCTGCTATAAGGGGGCATTGGGATTCATTAGTGACTTTCAGAGTTGAGAGTCTCAAAGGGGGAATCAGATGTGTGAATAAATAATCACAGTGGGTGTAGCAGGTGTAATAATACTGTTACATTCTAAGTGATGTGGTAGCAAGAAAAAGGGGTGAAGTCAGAGAGGTGGGGGCACTTGACAAATGATAGAGAACCAGCTAGATGTGGGGGTCAGGGGTGGGGAAGAACCATTGAGGGGAAAGTCATGCTCATATTTACTGAACACCTACTATGTTTCTGGCATGATGGTTACTATGGTGAACAAGGTGACACAGTCCCATAGACCTCTTGGGGAAACCTTCCTTAGCATGGTTATTCTAACTAGGGCTGTCCTCTCTCTTAAGTGCTTGCAAAGCACCATGGAACTTTCCCTCGTAGTGCTTAACCAGAGTTTGCCCTTGTCCCTCTGCACTAGAGAGTGGGCTTCTGTAGGCAGGACTGGTGCCTGGGTTTGGTCATCTGTCGTGCCTGAAGGAAGTGTGAAACTCATGGACAGCAGGGACAGGCTGATGTGCAAGATACAGAAGTCGGGGCTTCTTGCTTCCCCAGCTTACCAAATCCTTAAGTCACTCCTGACTTGCAAAGGAGTATAGGAGACCTCAGGGGAACAGGTTGGACTTCTCAACACTTCCAGAAGGTCAGATATTCCCATTTATCACCCAAAATGGACTATAAAGAGAGGAGACAGATGTTCCATCTAATCATTAGCAGAAATTCTTTAAGTTGTTTGTTTTTCCCACAAATCCTGGTTATCAGTTGTTCTTGTAACAAACATCCTATTGCAGTTTGACCCTGTGACTCAGACTTTCTGGTCAGAATTCTGGTACTTCCTGGCTGAAGCCCTTTTGGGCCTTCCCCAGTATCAGTTTCCTTGTACAGAGAATGTGACCCTACTCACCCCAAATGGTTCTTGAGACACTAACCAGTTCTCTTAGGTTTTATTCTTTTCTTTTCTTTTTTGGTACTGGAGATTGAACCCAGAGTTACAATACTAATGAGTTATATCCCCAGCCCTTTGTATTATAATTCAGAAAAATAAAATTAGAAAAAATTTTCAGACAGGGTCTCACTAAATTGCCAAGGCTGGCCTTGAACTTGTGATCCTCCGGCCTCAGCCTCCTGAGTTGCTGGGATTACAGGCTTGCACCACCTCACCTGGTTTCAATATACATTTCTGAGTCTACAGATTTTGACACTGGACCTCTTCTTGGGGACACACAAGTCATTGTTGAAAAGGAAAATGATGTTTTCTCTTCTTTAGACTTGAGCATTACAATTGGATGGTGAAGGATGGAGGGAGGAGTGGGGCCCACAGGGAGAACTGCCCATGTTTCTCTGGGGAGTAATAAGGGTGACCAGGGAGATTGGTACCTAGATCCCAGTCCATGTATGCTCAGACCAGCTCTGTCCGTGATTGTTATACAAAGGTAGGTACAAATGAAATAGGGTGGGGAGTGATAGAAGGAACAGACAGAAAATGAAATTGGAGGGTCTGAGGGGTACTTCCTGTATGAGACAGGTTGGTAAGCTCCCTTAAATCCTATCTGGGACCAGGTATAATGTGAGGAAATACCTGAAGTCCATACAAAAGCATGTAAGAGTTGTGAGTCATTGCTTAGGAACTTATTCCCAATCAAGTTAGAAGTGTTCATGTGTTGAAAAGAACAAGAATGAAATGAAGAATGAGGGAGAGAGATCTGAAGTAGACCCTACAATAATACTAGGAGGTGAAGCTTCCAACGTGATTAGTAGATCAGTAAGAGCAAGTCCATCCCACAAACACAGGTCATGACACCACATGAAGATAGCCGTGCATCAGACTCTAAACTTAACCATTAATGCCACACTTAAAGTACATACCTACTGTCAATTTTAAGAACTAGAATGGTAGAAATAATGATACCTAAAGAGATGTCAAACTAATGCTGTGAAGTGCTGAGAGGCCAGGTAGATGCCACAGACCAAGGGGTATTGACAGATGCAAAGACGTGGTCATAGACCAGCCCAAGCATGTGAATTCTGACACAGAAGAAAACAGAATAGAAAATAAATCTTAGTCCACCTGCAAGATACGAGAGTGCCAAAGAGCAGTAAAAAGATCTATACTTTAACATCTGTTATTTAGTGGGGACATTAAAGAAAGTGTCCTGATGGGAACTACCTTCTGAGAGAATGATAAAATAATGGAAATTACTGCTGGCTGTTGAGCTCTGATATACTGCAGCCATTGAGTTAATGCACATTTCATTTGCACATCTTCACAGTTGCTTTGGGGGAGAGAACTATTATTTCACTGAGGAGGACACTGTAGCTTGTAGGAGTTGAGTGATCAGTCAAGAAGTGCTTCATGGTGGAGCCAAATTTAAACTCGCCTTTGGTCCACTGCTGTTAGTCAATGTCAAAAGTCAGCGAGAAACCTGGATGGTGAGTGAGCAAGGACCTGTCCTGCTGGCTGAGTCCTGACTTGGGCCTCCATCCCTTATCTATAAAATGACAAGGCCAGACTAGATAAGTTTCCGAGAGTCCTTCTGGGCCTGCAATGCTGTGAGTTTTTCTAACCAATGCTTGGGGTTTACAGGAGATATCTAAGTCAGAAGACGCACACACAATAACAACAGGTCACACTCCACGGCAAATTTAAGAAATATGAATTTCCATCCTGGTGGCAGATGCAATGAACTGTGACATAACAAAGAGTACTGAGCCGCAATCCTGGTCACCACAGGAGACAAGTGGTAGAACAATGGAAACCTAGTAACAAAAGGGAGGGCTCACATCCAAACATGGATCAGAAAAGCACATAAGAAGAACACAGGGGCACAGCACGTAGATCTGTGTACCGACAGCTGTCTATCAAGAGAACTGGAGTTAAAGTCTAGGTCAAGAATCTGAAAATAGAACTGGTCAAGAAAAATGGGTACTGATAGGAAGTTATGGTAAAGAAAGGGATGAGGGCTGGGGTTGTGGCTCTTGGCAGAGTGCTTGCCTAGCGTGTGTGCGGCACTGGGTTTGATTCCCAGCACCATGTATAAATAAATAAAAATAAATAAATGTCAATCAACAACTGAGAATATATTAAAAAAAAAAAAAAGAAAGAAAGAAATGGGAAAGCCTAACAAAAGGTGGAAAGGAGGGGGGAGAAACATGGAAATGGATTCCAAAGGTCTGAGTTTAGAATAGTGCAGGAAGGGCTTATTGATACAGTGTGAGAACTAAAAGTATGACGTGTTATTACACTGAAGCAAATACATAGAAACAAGTCCATCTTGCTCTTAAATAGAAAAGACTAGTGGCTAGTGCAGTAGAGCACTCCTGTAATCCCAGTGAGGCTGAGGCAGGAGGATCACAAGTTCAAGACCAGCCTGGCCAACATGATGACACGCTACCTCAAAATAAAAATAGGATGTTATGTAAACCAGTGGTAAAGCAATCCTGGGTTCAATCCCTGATAACCGCCACCCATTCACCCCCACAAAAAAGATATACAGCAATTATAAAAAAAAAAAAAGCGGGCTGGGGAGATAGCTCAGTCGGTAGAGTGCTTGCCTTGCAAGCACAGGCCCTGGGTTCAATCCCCAGCACCGCAAAGGGGAAAAAAAGAAAAAAAAGCAATAAGCTCGTGGAGTATATGATCCCAACTACGTATAATAATCTTGAAAGAAAATAACATGAATAGTTAGAAAGATGCAGAAGTATTTGAAATTTTTGAAATATTCTCTTAAATGATTTCTCATGTGATGAACTATTGCATAAAATAATAGAAAATATATTTTTAAAATAAAAATAAAGCTCACCATCCTAAGAATTGTTATAAATATATTAGACAGTATCAAAATTCTGTGTCATGAATAGAGAGTTTATGGACAGAGAAAAACGGACATAAATTCACATGAATGAATGCACATCTTTCATGGCATAATGAATTACAAATTAACATTTGGGATTTCTTAGCATGCCTATAAAACTAGGAAAAAAACCCCAAATGATAGAAAAACCCAATGTTGGTATCAGTGGCAGCAAATTCAGCACTGAAGGCAAGGAAGTGAGAATTAAGGAGTTCCTTCCCTTCTGGAGCCCAGAAATAAAGACAAGAAAGGGTAGTGCACACAATGGATTTTTTGTGAGCATAATCATAAAGAGCTAAAGGAATCACTGAGGGTATTAGAAATGGTTAGTATGTGAGGACAAAGGCATATGTACATACAGAGAGTGGTCACTAGAGAATAGCAGTCCCCTGACCCACAGGACACACAGTCCAAGCTTTTGCAATGGTGTAAGTAGAATATTTTTCCTTTCTCTATCAGATGCTCAGATTTGCAATTTTAAAACAAAGAGACAAACAAACAAACATTTATGCACAGATAGCACCTCTGGTTGTTCCAACCCCAGATGCACAATATTCTCCGTTTTATTTTGGAGCTCTATGGGCTGGATCTTGGATCTAGACCCTGCCTGCATACTGGAGTTGCCTAAGGAGCTTGAAGCACCCTGGCTTGTCTGGAACGAGGTCCAGGCATTCACTGTCATGTCCAGCCAGGGCACAAAGGCCACTTAGGCAGCAAAACTCCTTCATGAACTTTTCTATTTCCCTTACACAAGACTTCCTCAGTTATCCTCCAGAATCATCCTCTATGCAACTGCTTGAAGTCCTGATTCAAAAATACCCTTCTAGTATTATTTTTCAAAAGTGCCTGAACTTAATTGGGTTACAGATGCAATTAGATGCTGGAGTTCCAATTAAGATGCTCTCCACCCCCTCCGATTCTAATGTCCAGAGCAGAAAGACTAGGTGACCCGACAGCCTGGGACTCTTTAGTGTGTGAGCATTGCTGGAGGGTGACTTGGAGCTTGGGTCTTCCTCCAGGGCAGGCAGGCTGGGTAGGCACTGCTAGAAATTCTCACAGAGACCAGATGGAGAGGCCCAGCAGGAGCCTGAGTGGGAACACACTTGGGGATGGCCTTCAAATCTGCTCCACTCTTGTGATAAGAAGGAGCCTGAAGGCAAAGGTCTTGGATTACCTTAGTTTCTGGTACAAAAATGGGATGTGGAAACCCAGATTTTAGGCTGTGCAGATGTCTATCTTGGGGAATGTGAGAAGGAGCTGTATGTGTGAGCTATGCTGCAATCTGGGGTCCAGGCAGAATTCTCGGGGGCTGAGTTGAGGATAGGGGGTGGAAAATGACCCCACTGAGCATGTTCAAGATAGGGTCTTCCTGAATTGGTTATGGCCTTGCTAAATAGCTAAGGCCAGCTTTGAGCTTGAGGTACTCCTGCCTCAGTCTCCCAAGTCACTGGGATTACAGAAGTGCATGACTGAACCCGGCTCTCTTCTAGCTTGGTATCTCCACTACTGGGGTTGGATATGGTGGTCTTTCCCCAGCCACCTCTCCTACCTGCCCAAAGTGTGACATGATGGACTACCTTGGAGCTTGGTAGGAGTTCCCTGAAACTGGGGAGAGCAAGGGTCTTGTGTTGCCTCTCTGCTGAGCTCAGTCATGAGCTCAAAAGTCTCTTCCGGGGCCAGGGACAGGCCTGTGTGAGAGCATCTCAGGGAGTAACTGCATTCTCCCCTTCCTCCAGGCTGCCCATTCTCCAGGGAGGGACCTTTGCTTTTGTGGCGCCTTCTCTGGCCATGCTCTCTCTTCCATCCTGGAAGTGCCCAGAGTGGACACTCAATGCCAGCCAGGTGAACACCAGCTCTCCTGCATTCGTGGAGGAATGGCAGAGGAGGATCCAAGAGGTAAGGGGGCCAGGGGAGGGCTGGGTGGGAGTGAGGAGGTGGTAGATGGGGATCCGTGGTCCTTATCATTTGCTCAACCTTCATTAATCAACTCCCTGCCAGGAGAGATCCTGGGCTTTAGGTTAGTGATGGGCAAAAGGACAGAGAGGATCCTGTCCTCAGGAAGCTAACATTCTGGTGTTCATGCTCCAAGAAGAAGACTCAAGAGGGAGCCATAGTGCACGAAGAAAATAAGAGCAGGAGGGGGATGGGGGCTGCCAGGGAGGAAAGCCTGGAGCTTGAGGAAGGCATTCTTGGGGACATGTTTGCATCTTTTTTTTTTTTTTTTAATATTTTTAGTTGTAGATGGACATAATGTCCTTCATTCATTTATTTATTTTTATTCAGTGCTGAGAATCGAACCCAGTGACTCACACGTGCGAGGCAAGCGCTCTACCACTGAGCCACAACCCCAGCCCCCACTTTCGCATCTTTCAAGGAGGAAGAGTGCAAGTGACAGAGACAGCTACATTTGCTTTTCTTTCTTTCATTTTTTGTGCTTGTAGAGTCTCCTAAAGCAGGAGTCAGCAAATTTGGTTCTTGGACCAATTTCCACCTGTGGCCTGTTTTTTTGTTGTTGTTGTTTGTTTGTTTTTGTTTTTTTAATATGAAAAGGTATATGTGGCAGAAACCACATGTGGCCCCAGATTTAAAATATTTAAAAGAGTAGCCTTTTACAGAAAAAGTTTGCCAACTCCTGCCCTAAAACACAGAGGCCAGGGCAGGGGCTTCTCTTCGGGGGGGCTAAGGCAGTCTCCCATCTCCTCTGTTCTTTCCCAACTTGAGGAGTTCAATGCAAAGGGTCACAAAACCAGTATTCTTTCGTATTTTTTGCTCCCTCTGCTGGTCAAATATTTTTCACCTATGCTGTTAATGTTCTCTTCAAGTATCCACCTTATTTTCTTAATTCATTGATTGGTTGGTTTTATTCACCAGGTCAGCCTATTGGGATGAGGGTGGCTTCTCCATGTCTCCCTGAATTATATTGATCTGCACACATGTCCAGGCTGGAAACCTGTTGGTCAGCAGACCACCTGTGTATCACGGTCCAGTCACAGATGAAAGCCACATAATTATAGCTCCAAAGGAGCACTACAACTCCCAAGGTTCAGGAAGTCACAGAGGGGATAATGAACAGTGACTCTGTTCTGAAGAAAAAGTGGTTGCAGGAAAGGTAGCAAACTGTGTGGTGTGTGCAGGATGTGGGAAGGGCAGGGACGGCAAGTTCAGTTTTCAACACACGAGACCAATTTAAACCTCACATCCAGTATCATGGTAGTTGGAGCTGCCTGGAACCATTCACAGTACCAACACATAAAAATGATGGAAGAACTGTATTTTCGAACACATACTTGAGCAGAAAGCCGAGGAGGAATGACTCTTTCTAGAAACAAGGACAGAAAGTATAGTCAGAAGCATGGGGCTTATAATGGTGGGATGAGGAATCGAGCCAGACACAGGACAAAGGCTGGAAGTTTGGGTCATGATCAGCTGGGGTCCTGTGGGGCTTCCCCTTCAGGGAGTGGTGGTCTGTGATGGCTCTCCCCTCCAGCCAGGGAGAAAGGAAGCTTTTCCCTCTGCCCAGGGGACTGTGGGAAGTGTTGGGATGTAGATCTGCCTGAGGGTTTAAAACTACAGCTCTTAACACATGAGTGTGGTGGCAAGTTTCCCAAGCTCAGGAGTGGAGACAGGTCCTGTCAACAAAATACCTGTGGCTCGCAGCAGAAGAGAATGTAAAGTCACTCTGGAGGGAATCTTCCACTTTCCCCACTCCACAAAACTCCCACTGGAATAAAACAATCCCCCTGAAGATGAGCCCAGAGGTGTAAATGTCAGCATTTCACACAAGAAAATAATGTATTATGAGAGAGACTCAGCAGAAACAAGAGGTAATTGAACAGTGAAAGGCTATTAAATCAGCATGATTAAGTTAATTTAAAAGAATCAAGAGTCATTAGAAACCATACTACACACAATAATTGAAAGAAGAACAGGGAAATTTGAAAATAAATCCAACAGAATGTTAGTAATGAAAAGATACAGTCATTGTAATTTAAAAAATGCATTTAATGAACAAATAGCATTTATACACAGGGAGATTAATGAACTGAAAGATTATATAAGGAAATAATCCAGAATTCAGCACAGAGAGATAAATAAATAGGAATATTAAATAGAGAATAAGAAATGCGGAATAGAACAAGATGTCTTCTTGTATCTAATAGAAATTCTGAAAGGCCATAATACAGAAAATAGTATTAGAAGACAGAACAGCTGATCATTTAGAACAGATGAAAGATGTGAATTCTCTAGAAAAAAAAGCATATGAAGTCCCAAGTGGAAGAAATGAAAGTAAATCCACAGTGAACACCTCATAATGAAACTGTTATACCAAATACAAAGAGAAAAGTCTTAAAAGCAACATGAAAGAAAAGAAAAATGCCCTACAAAAGCATAGAAATTGGAAATTCTGCAGCCTTCTCAATAAGCAACCTCAAAGACTGGAAGGCAATGGAATATTTCCAAACTGCTAAGAGAAAACACTGTCATCCTAGAATTCTGTCCCCAACTGTAGAATTCTATATCATACAAGATTGATGACAAAAATCAAGCATTTTCAGTGAAACAAAGATGCACAGAGTTTATTCACCACTGACTGTCAATGATATAACTACTAAAAGATATTCTTCAGGCAAAAGAAATAAATCTTCAATTAAAGAGTGGTGGGAAAGAAGCAATAGTGAAGAACCAACCATGTGGTAAAAGCATAGGTGTATTAGTCAGCTTGGGCTGCCATCACAAAAACACCATAGACTGCATGGCCTAAAGAGCAGAAATGAATTTCCTCACAGTGATGGAGGCTGGAAGCCTCAAATCAGGTTGCCAGCATAGTTGTATTCTGGTGAGGGCTCTCTTGTTGGCTTGCAGACAGGTGCCTTCTAACTACGTCCTCCTATAACTTTCCTGGACACATCAGGGACAGAGAATCTTCCTTTTCATATAAAGGCACCAATGCTGTCATGCGGGCCTCATTCTCCTCACCTCACCTAAACTTCATACCTTCCAAGCCTCCATTTCCAAATACCATCACATCGGGACAAGGGCTTTGATATCAGAATTTGAAATATGGCACAATTCAGTACATGACAGTAGGTAAATCTAAATAAGTAGTAAGTGTAGGAAAATACAGTACAATTCATAATAATAATCAATAACAGTGGGAAACACTTGTCAATAATGGCATGGAAAACAAGATGGTGATAGGAGTTGAAGTTTTTTATAGTCATTGTACTATTTGGGAGGAGGAAAGAAAATTTTATTTAGTGTAGACTTTGTTATGTGAAATATTGACACAAAAAAGTTAAGAAAAATTTCTAAAAGATTATTATAGAAGGGATGACATCCAAACTGGTAAAGAGAGGAAGTAAAGTAAATTCATTCATCCAACAAATCAAGGATGGACAAACTGAGGTCAAATCTGGCCTGTCGCCTGTTTTTGTATAGCCCATGAGCTAAGAATGGTTCTACATTTTAAGTGGTAATTTTAAAAAGCTCAAAAGAAGAATATTATGTCCTGAAATGTCCAAATTGCATGATATTCAAATTTCAGTGTCTATAAATGAAGTCCTATTGGAAACAGCTATGTTCATTTGTTCACATCTTGTCTGGAAAAGTTGCAACAAGCCCGTATGGCCACCAAGCCTGAAATATTCTCTCATCGGTCCTTTACAGAAAAAGTTTTCTGACCCCTGCAATAGGCAGCAGGAGAACGGAAGACTGTAGCGGCAAGATGTTCAATACACACTGAATTGTCACAAGTCATTTCATCACCATGCCTACGACTGATAAGGAATCTTGAAGCCTATTTCCTGAAAAGTTTCATGTTAATTGAAAATGTGCAACAGACCACTGGAAATGCTGGAGAGAAGCGTGACATCAGGTCTCTCCTCTCAGTTCCTTGGGGCTCCAGCTTTGCCTCTGCCCTGCCTTTGAAGGCAGCCGGAGGGGTGACCAGACTGAGCACCGGGCTGAGCAGCTCAGCCTGTTCTGGTGGCCTGGGCTGAGCCGAGACCCACTCTCTCCCTTCAGTTGCAGGGTGCCATCATGGTTGCTTCCTGTGTCCAGATGCTCGTGGGATTCTCAGGCCTCATTGGCTTTCTCATGCGCTTCATTGGCCCCTTGACCATTGCTCCGACCATTTCCCTGGTGGCCCTGCCTCTCTTTGATTCTGCAGGCAACGATGCTGGAATCCACTGGGGCATTTCCTTCATGTAAGTACTGTCTTGGGAGGAGACATCTAAGCCCATCTAAGCATTCTTGGGTGGGAGATCAGTTGTTGAGAAAAATAGGAGTCCAGGATATCAGTTTTCACTGAACTGCACAAAGAGTGGCCTCAGCTCTGAAGCATGTTAGTCTAGAGAGAGATAAGACTTGAATCTGAGTGCCCGTGATTCCAGGAGGCAGCCAGCAGGCATCAGAGCTATGTGCATGTGGAGGAGGGGTGATGACGGTCAGCTGGGAGGATCAGGAGACTTCATGGGAAGCAGGAAACGAGGCCTCAGGCATTTAAACAGTTTTGAAGGGACTTGGGAGTGACACTTGCATTCACTCTGCCTCTTGTGGTCTGAGGTGAGGTGTGGGGATCATCAGACCTGCATCAGGCCTGCCTGGGAGGTGTGACCGTCCCTGTGGGCCTCAGCCTGTTCCTCTCAGACACCCCAGAAACAATGGCCTCCTATCCCACTGTTCCTCTTCAGCCACCAGCAGCTCCAACAGGAGCTTTTCAGAGATGGCAGGACTCTGCCTGCCCTGCAGAGAGGGGCCAGCTGGAGCCCCTCCTGGTGAGGCCACTGGTTCCAGAGACACCTGGTGGCTCAGCTTCCTGGGCCACCCTCAGAGCCTCGTGAGCCCCTGCCCAGAAGAGCCCGGTTTTCCAGGTTGGGTGTGGTTGTTTGTTTGTTTCAGGACCATCTTTCTCATCGTGCTGTTTTCCCAATTCCTGAAAAATATTGCGGTGCCTGTGCCTGTTTTTGGGGGAGAGAAGAAGTGTCACACCTCCAAGTTCTACCTGTTTCAGGTCTTCCCTGTAAGAAGTACCCCTCACCCACCCTCTTCCATTCTTAATCGATGCACCTGGAGAGTACGAGCAGCTTGCCCGTGCCCAGGTGGCCCCCAAATCAAAGCTCCTCCATGTGTCGTGACCTCTTCCTGGGAGGCAGAAAAAGAATCAGGTCTGTGGGGTGTACCTCCTGGCAGTTGGTGGCATTGCATTCCAGGTCCCAGAAGCCCTAGTCACTGTTCTGGGCACAGGTGTGGGACAGTCTTCTCATATATCTGGTTGTCCTCACAGCAAGATAATGGGAGAGACAGCCCGGTTCACCTTGAATGATGCAAATCTAAGGGCCTGAAAGAGCCTGCTGAGATGAGTTGCTTAGATCAGGTCTTTCCCAGTGGCTCATGGGTCATCCAAGTGCTGGTGAGGAAGATGGCGTCTCCCTTCCTAGAGCCTTCTTTGTTGAATTCACACAACCCTGTCCAGCGTGTGGAGCTGCCAACATGGCTGTGTCTTCAGGTTTAACTGTGAACTGTATTTCTCAAGGTATAAAGAAACTTCCACATAATGATCTTGTTGATCTTTCAACAAACCTGCAATCCAATGATTCTAAAATTCGGTGTGTACGTGAATCACTTGAAGAATTCATTAAGAATCTGGAGTTCTGGAGTCCCACCACTGAACATAAAATTCATGTATCTGAGGACGTCACTTCCAGGCCCTGTTTCAGGCCTGCAGAGTAGTGATTGTGATTCCATGGTACAGATGAGAAAACTAAGGCCCAGAGGGTTTCCTCCCGGGTCACATGGTCAGCAATCAGAGAGAGAGCCTGGTGTAATCCTGCTCCATGCTGTGCCCAGTGGGCTGGACTTTCTGCCCCATAGTCTCCTCCCATAGATTATTTTGTGTTATTTCCAGTCTGTTTCTTTAACATGCTGATTTATCCATGGACACAGCAGGTTCCTGTTGTCATTAGCAGTGTTGGTCACCCAGCACTTCCTCATCTCAGAGTGTTTCTGGACCCCTCCTGAGGCGGGAAAGGGGGCAGGAACTGGCAGAGCTTGAAGGGAAGCTTCCTCTGGCAGGTGCTGCTGGCTCTCTGCATCTCCTGGCTCATCTGCTTCGTGCTCACGGTCACCAACACTCTCCCCTCATCGCCCACTGCCTATGGGTACCTGGCCCGCACTGACACCAAAAGCAGCGTCCTGAGTCAGGCCCCTTGGTTCCGCATCCCTTACCCAGGTAAGGAGAAGATAGGTGTCCCTTCTTGCTTGGGACACAGACTGCGTGGCTCAGGTCACTGGTTAGAGACATGAACAGGGCTGGGGAGGGATTGTTAATGAGGGACAGGCCCCAGGGAGTCCATATTCCTAAAAAAGAAGGAGACCCCAGGTTGTTCTAAGAATTCTTTGGGGTGGTGGACAAAGGCTGGCCCTCCCAGACCTCCCTCAAAGCTGGGCGACCTCCCTGGTCCTCCACATTGCCCAGAACCCTTAAGCCTGGGGATGGGTTGGGAGGGGAAGAGAGAGGCCTGACCTCCAGCTGGACCTTCATGTCTCCTCATGGTTTCAATGGATCTCACAAAAGGGAGACACAGCACTGAACTGGAGTATTTCTGGGGAGACCAGGTAATCCCTTAGACCACTTCTGCTCCTCTTTCCCTATGGTTTTGCCTCATAGTGTAAAAGTATACAAGGTGTCCAGGCATGGCCAACCTGGCCTCAGGGATGTGGACCTAGGGCCTCCCTTAAGAGTCTCAGCTTTTGAAACCTTCAAGGCCTCCCTAGGAAAAGGTCATTTCTGCCTCCTTCTGTGCACAGTGACCTCAAGTTCTGGACATCTGATGTGGTTCAGGAGGAATGGCAGGGCAGGAATCCCAGCCAAAGCCTCTGGACAGTTGTGAAAGCTGAGGACTCTTACGGCCTGCCAGATATCCCTCTTATCAAGAAATGACTTCGGTTTCCTCGGCCTCCTCTGACTGGACACCCCCCGCATTGCGTTTTCAGGACAGTGGGGCCATCCCACCATCAACCTGGCTGGGGTCTTTGGCATCATTGCTGGGGTGATCTCCTCCATGGTGGAGTCTGTGGGTGATTACTACGCCTGTGCCCGGCTGGTGGGAGCCCCACCTCCTCCAAAGCATGCCATCAACCGTGGCATTGGCATCGAGGGCCTTGGCTGCTTGCTGGCAGGAGCCTGGGGGACAGGGAATGGCACCACCTCCTACAGTGAGAACATCGGAGCGCTGGGCATCACCAGGGTAAGTGACAATCTGGGCACCTGAGTCTGTCACCATACCTGTTGGTTTCCTGTTGCTTCTCTAACAAATTATCACAAATCGATGGCTTCAAACAACCCCAACTTATTATCTTGATCTGGAGGCCAGATTTTGGACACCAGTCTCGTGGGCTAAAATGTTGGTGTCGGCAGGACTGTGTTCCTCTCTGGAGCCTCTGGGGGGACCCTTACCCTGTCATTTTCTGTCATCCATAATCTGCCGTGATTGGACTGTGGCCACTTTCTCCATCTTCCTCTGCCACCACGGGAAAGGTTCTCTGCATTCCAGAACCCATGGACATAGACTGGGCCCACCTGGTTACTCTCCCTTCCCAACGTCCTTAATGCAATCACACCAGCAGAGTTGCTTTTCCAGTTAAGGCAACACATTCACAATTCAGGGGTTAGGACATGGTGCCTTTGCAGGGCCCGTGGCTGGGCTTTACATACTTGACCTTATTTGATTGTGGCCATGCTGCAGGCAGAGTCTGTTCTGGCACTGGCACGCACTGAAGACAGTCCTCCTTTCTGGAGTTTAGGTGGGGGTTTCATTACCTCCAGCCCCGAACGATCCACTGTACCTGGCCAGCCCCTCCTGTTGTCCCCAGGACACCTCACACACATGGCTTCTGGGAAGCCCAGCACATGCCCTGTCTGACCTCTGCAGTCCCTATCTTGGTTCACCCCACCGGGCATGTCATCCTTAGCTTCTTGTTCACCTGTTAGTTCTAATTTCTCCACATGGCTCCCTTCCTGTCTCCCTTCATCTTTCCCAGTGCCACAGCCTGTTCATCTCCCATCTGGTTAAACTAGTGCCTCCCATACTGTCTTCTCAGGATCTTGCCCACCTCTATCCACCTACCACATGACTGCCCAAGGGTCCTTTTAGAACCCAATTCTGATTAGGTTGGTCTCTGCTTAAAATCTTCTCATGGCTCCCCATTTTCTACAGTATAGTTCCATCAGGTCAGCAAGAACTCTTGAGAATGATGCTTTCTAAAGTGACTTAGAGCCAGGTGCTATGGTGAAGCCTGTAATCCCAGTGGCTGGGAAGGCTGAGGCAGGAGGATCACAAGTTCAAGGCCAGCCTCAGTAACTTAACGAGGCTCTAAGCAACTTAGTGAGACCCTGTCTCAAAATAAAAACTAAAAAGAGGGCTGGGGCTGGGGCTCAGTGGGTAAGCATGCCTGCCTTCAATTTTGGCTACCAAAAAATAAATAAAGTGATTTAGAAAGTCATAGTGATGCTTTGTCTCTTTCCATGTGCTTCATTGTACTCTGGTGGTCATTCCCAGCACATGTCCTGTGAGCCCAGGAGAAACACAACACTTCCCCTCTCCCACACCCCAACTCGCCCTGTATCATGGCTCCCTCGGTGGCTCTGATGTGCATCCTGAAGGCTCTGAGGCTTTACAGCATCAGATCTCTGTCCTCTGTGCTCTGCATGACCTCTGGCATAGTAGGAGCTAAACTCTGAGTGAATGACTGAGCTAAGCACCCAACCCTACAGCAAGTCCTGTGTTCCATGACGCCCACTCTTTAAGAGTTCAAAGCCGTTCATGCAGGTGAGGGGAACATCTTTCCACAGGAGGTCCACCAACCCACACAGAAATATGGCACAGTGTGCTACATGAGTTTGAAGCAGCAGATATTTCCTTTCCCACTAAAGGGAACAAATCTCATGCCAACAAAAAATTATTTTCAATAAAAAAGTCCATTTTTCTGGACATAATTTCTAAATTAATACCATTAGAGGAGATGGGGGGAAATAGAAAATAAAGATACACAGATGAAAAACAGGCTACAAATCAAGTGTGAGAGAGATAAACCTGGAAAGAGGCCAACTAGTAAGAATACTTGGTTTTATGAACTCGTCCGGCCCCTTGTGGCCCTTTGGGGCACTGCACTGTTGCGTCTCTCCCGCAATGAGTTCCCACTACTACTTGGTTTTCTCCAAGTCTTAGGGGAAAAAGACTAAAGGCCAGAGTTCTGCCAGTTCTCTAGGATGTCATGCTGCCAGCCCAAATGTCAGTCCTGAGACTAAAAAGACCCAGGGCTGTTTGTGAAGTGCTTGCAGTAATAGGATTGGGGAATGACTGCCATCCCTATGAGACGAGTGGCATGTGCAAAGGACGTTGGTTGACCCTGACAAGTCTATCCATTGTGTTTGTAGTCATGCCTGTGCCCCCATAGCTAATTGTCAAGGCTGTAAACTAAACAAAAGTTTCTTGATGTAATAGGAATTCCTAATGAAGACAGTTAAATAAATAAACTCTTAGCTTGGAAAGAGTAAAATGGGCAAATGCACAATCTGCTACTTTATCGTTGCATTAATGGACTTTAGTTGAGGTTTTAATTGTGGTAAAAAGCACCAAACATACATTTACCCTGGTAACCGTTTTTAGGTATACAATTCAGTAGTGGTTATCATATGTAAATTGTTGTATAACAGATCACTAAAACTTTTTCATCTTGCAAGACTGAAACTACATTACATTATCTTTTAGGGGCCAGGGGTAGGTACGCAGGAACGAGAAACAGGTTCAAGAACTATCTAAATGTGTTCATCAACACTGGACTCCTGAGGACAAGAATATTTGTGGTACAGCACTAACTTTTAAGAATGATATGGAATTCCCAAAATTAGGGGTCATTTTTGGAAGACTTATTTCCAACCAGTTATAGGTTCACAGTTAGATTATGTAAGAGATAATGAGACCTATTTCTGCCACACAGGCATAATAGGCTCCCGCCACTATGGTAGTGCATCTATCATGTTTGACGAACTGACATCATCACCACCCACATTTCATAGTTCACATTAGGGTTCACTCTTGGTGTTGCACATCTTGCAGGTTTAGACACATGTATACCACTGCAGTATCATACAGAATAGTATCATTACACTGAAACTCAGAGGTCATTTCTGAGAGAAGTTGTCACCCAATTCCCAGTCTGAGTCCTGACTATGTCAGTAGTGACAGCAGGGTGACAGCTGTGTGGCCCAGCAATATGAGACCAGCTATGGGATGGGGTGGATATTGACGAAGTTCCATGATCGCCACAGTAGGGGAAATTTTTTTTTATTGTAAACAAATGGGATACAAGTTGTTTATCTATTTGTACATGGAGTCAAGGCATACCATTTGTGTAATCATAAATTTACATAGGGTAATGTTGTTTGATTCATTCTGTTATTTTTTCCCTTCCCCCCACCCCTCCCACCCCTCTTTTCCCTCTATACAGTCCTTCCTTCCTCCATTCTTGCCACGCTCCTTAACCCTAACCCTAAACCTAA
Organism: Sciurus carolinensis; assembly: GCF_902686445.1. Taxonomy (NCBI): domain Eukaryota; kingdom Metazoa; phylum Chordata; class Mammalia; order Rodentia; family Sciuridae; genus Sciurus; species Sciurus carolinensis. The sequence continues at coordinate 19,604,284 of NC_062220.1, forward strand.
CCCTAACCCTAACGCTAACCCCTCCAACCCCCCATTATATGTCCTCATCCGCTTATCAGTGAGATCATTTGTCCTTTAGTTTTTTGAGATTGGCTTATCTCACTTTACATGATATTCTCCAATTTCATTCATTTGCCTGCAAATGCCATAATTTTATCATTCTTTATGGCGGAGTAATATTCCATTGTATATATATGCCACAGTTTCTTTATCCATTCATCAATTGAAGGACATCTAGGTTGGTTCCACAATCTGGCTATGGTGAATTGAGCAGCAATGAACATTGATGTGGCTGTATCTCTGTAGTATGCTGATTTTAAGTCCTTTGGGTATAGGCCAAGGAGTGGGATAGCTGGGTCAAATGGTGGTTCCATTCCAAGCTTTCTGAGGAATCTCCATACTGCTTTCCAGAGTGGCTGCACTAATTTGCAACCCCACCAGCAATGTATGAGTGTACCTTTTCCCCCACATCCTCACCAACACCACCTATTGTTGCTTGTGTTCTTGATAATCACCATTCTAATTGGGGTGAGATGGAATCTTAGGGTAGTTTTGATTTGCATTTCTCTTATTACTAGAGATGTTGAATATTTTTTCATATATCTGTTGATTGCTTGTACATCTTCTTCTGTGAAGTGTCTGTTCATTTCCTTAGCCCATTTGTTGATTGGATTATTTGTATTCTTGGTGTAGAGTTTTTTGAGTTCTTTATATATTCTGGAAATTAGCACTCTATCTGAAAGATATTCTCAGGGGGAGGTTTTTTGAAGCCTGTGTAGAAACTGTGTTTTATTTCAAGATCTAAAAGCCATTATAAAGAGATAGCTAGATATATTTCTTTAGCATTCCAAGACTCACAGCCTTTCAGGAATCTCTATTGCAAACCAGGCATTGACTGTTGGTGAGAAGCAGGGCTGAGATGGGCTCTCAGACCCCCATTCTTACCCATGAGGCCACTCTGCCACCCCAGAGAGGCTAATCCCCTCACTGCACAGGCTTCCCAGGGGACAAGCCCTTGGGCCAGTGTGTGGACAGGTCTGAGAGAGACAGTGGAGAGGTGAGGCAGAGGCTGGGCACCAAGTTCAGCCCTCATTTTCTCTCTCCCGAACCCCATTTGGGAGCAGAGGGGCTGTCCTGGGGAACGGGGCCTGCTCCTGAGAGTCCACCTCAGCAGTGTTCAGGGTGACCTGTAACAAGGCTCCCCCTCTCCCTGGTGCCACAGGTGGGCAGCAGGATGGTGATCGTCACGGCGGGCTGCGTGCTGCTCCTGATGGGTGTTTTTGGGAAGATCGGGGCTGTGTTTGCCACCATTCCAACTCCAGTGATCGGGGGCATGTTCCTCGTCATGTTTGGGGTCATCAGCGCCGTGGGGATCTCCAATCTGCAGGTGAGATGGGCGAGAAAAGCAGCAGGAGCCCACAGGATGCAGGTGAACAGGATGGGACAGGGCCTGGGGAGGAGAAGGGAATCCTTGGGTTGGAACCACACTGCTCTCAAATGGAAGGGAGAAACAGCCAAAGTGTCCAAACTTCTGACACCAGCTCCTCCCTCTGGGCCTTTCTCCTGCAGTTCGTGGACATGAACTCATCCAGGAACCTGTTTGTCTTTGGCTTCTCCATCTACTGTGGCCTCGCCATTCCCAACTGGGTGACCAAGAACCCTGAGAGGCTGCAGACAGGTGAGCGCTCCTCATCTCTCCAGCTATCACTCCACTCTGTCCCCTACACAGTCGCCACTCTGGTTGTGGAGCCATGGGGACCGATCCATGGTCCTGTGAACCTGTCACTTTTGTCTCACTCTAGGGATTCTCCAGCTGGACCAGGTCATCCAGGTGTTGCTGACCACCGGCATGTTTGTTGGTGGATTTCTGGGCTTTCTCCTGGATAATACCATCCCTGGTAGGGCTCACCTGTGAGCTGGCAGTGTGGGTAGATGGGTAATCTGGGCAACCTAGAAACCTTCAGGCTGTGACTACTGTGTCAGGCTGGTCACAGCATACCCTGAGTGTGCTCTGGGTCTGGAGATGAGGGTCTGGATGGGTCTGTATTAGTTAGCTCGGGCTACTGTAACAAAACATCCCAGCCCTGGGAATTAAACAACAAAAATCTATTCTTTCTCAGTTCTGGAGGCTAGAAATCTAGGATCAAGGGGTTAATAGATTTGTTTTCTCCTGAGGCCTCTCTCCTTGGTTTGCAGATAGCTTTTCCTCTGTATGTGCACATTCCTAGTGTCCTAAATTCTTCTTTCTTTAATATATTTTTTAGAGCTCTTTTATTTATTTATTTTTTATGTGATGCTGAGGATCAAACCTCATGGCCTACACATGCTAGGGAAGCACTCTACCACTGAGCTACCATCGCAGCCTCCTAATCTCTTCTTGCAAAGATGCCAGCCATGTTGGATTAGGACTTATCCTAAAGACCTCACTGTAACCTAGTTACCTCCTTGTAGGGTTCCTATCTCCAAATAGTCACATTCTGAGAAACTGGGATTAGGGTTTCAATATATGAACTTTAAGGGAGAGACAGTTTAACCCATAGCAGAGGCCCAGAATGGGAGATGTACCAGAAACAAAAGGAAAAAGATTCCATCCTGGCTTTCATGAAGCCTATAATTTAATGGGTGAGCCATATCATATACATACTTATTCATTCTCTCATAATATTAATAGAAATCCATGAAGCATTTGCTATGTACCAGGTGCTAGGTACTGAGAATACAAAGACTAGTAAGATATGCCCCTTACATAAGTCCACAGGCTAAGTGGAAAACAGTCAAGAAAGCAAAGTATAGTCCCAGGTAATAGGTGCTATGGGGACCAAACAGTGTGCAGGGTTCCAGGGAGCTGATGGTGGAAAGCAAGAGGTAGAGTCTCTGATGGCTCTGGGAGGGGCTGTCCAAGCCACCTCTCTTTCTCTTCTGGACCCTCCCTCAGCTCTCCTAAGGACCTCTGTGGTAGCACCTGCCTCATGGTATCTGTCCCTACATTGTTACTGTCCACCAATTGTTCCATGAACATTCAAGTGTGAACAGCTCTGTTCCCTAGAGCTGTGGAGAGGGGGTTCCTCCGTGGTTGTGCTGGGCACCTTGGGAGTAGGAGCTCAGAGGATGGCTGCTGAGCTGAGCTGAGCTGTGATTCTTGAGATGGGCTTGGAGGAGAGGGAAAAGGAAGGGGAGGAGGAGCAGAAAGAGGCAGAGGAAGAGGGAGGAGATGGGGGAGGAATATTGATGGGGTCCAAGAGGAGGCCCCAGGTGCCAGCATGGGGGTACCAGAGACTCTCTCTGCCCTCTTTCCATGTCATCAGGACCCAGTCTTGACTTCTCCTCTCCTGCATTAGGAGGTCGGGAGGAGCGAGGCATCCTGGCATGGAATCAAGTTCAGGAGGAATCCAAGGAGACTCCAAAGTCCTCAGAGGTCTATGGTCTTCCCTGGGGGATTGGCACCAAGTTCTGCACGGCCTCCTGCACCCAGGTTCTCCCCTTCTGGCCCAGGCTGAAACACGGTGGCAAAGGTGAGGTGGACATGAGTCAGCCTGCCCACTGCTCCCAGACTTCCTCCAGAGAGCACCTGTCAGGTGCCACAGAAACCAGGATGTGAGAAGGACGGTCCCCCTGCATGGCCTAGCCCTGGCCACACTCTGGCCTTCCCAGAATGCACGGATCTGCATTATGAATGGGAGGTGTCCACCTCCCCAACACCTCCAGCTCCAGTACACTGTGGTAGCCAGGAAGCTTCAGATTATGATGGTGACCCGCAGGCTCTGCCCTGGTCACTTTGTCATTGTGGAGACTTCGACCTGTCCTCCTGCTCTTCTCCCAGCTCCTTTGTGGACACCTGTGGCTGCTGTCCACATGGAACTCTGCTCCTCCACTGTGCACTACAGTATTTTGAAAGATTGGGAGGAAGAGGCCTGGGTGGGGCTGTTTGCTGAAAGGTGACACTGAGAGGTCCCCCATCCCCCAATATAGACCCAATTCTCCCAAGTTTCTCTTTGATCCTGTCTGCTCTATATTTTAAGGATGAGCTGCCCACTAAAGGCTATCTCTGAAGGTTAAATGCACATTAAAGTTAGGTAGGATAGAGACAAATCCCCCTTCCCAGCACTCCCTAGTCCCAAGTTATGGCCAGAATACCACCACAACAAAAATCAAGCACATGTCACTTTTTTTTTTTTTTTTTTTTAATGGTACGTGGGATTGAACCCAGGGCTCCAGGCTTGCTAGCCAAGCATTCTACCACTGAGTTGTATCCCAACCCTCTTAACATTTTTTGATTTTAAAATTTGAGACAGGGTCTCACTAAATTGCCCAGGCTCAGCTTGAACCTGTGATGCTCCTGCCTGAGCCTCCTGAATAGCTGGGGTTATGGCATGTACCCCCACACCCGTCTTACAACTCACTTTAATGAACACAGAAACTTTGATCGTTTATGTCTTCTTCAGATCCACTGGACACCTCTCTGGCAGACCTGTATGAACGAGATAAGATGTACATAACCCACATACCAGAGGAAGACACTTTTTGAAATACTGGACAACTGAGACACCCACCTGTCTGGGACCCACTCACCTTCCCTGGAAAAATCATATGAAAGTTTCTTCTGCCAGGTGCCACACACCTGTAATCCCACAACTGAGGAGCCTAAGGCAGGAAGATCACAAGTTTGAGACCAACCTGGGCAACTTAGCAAGACCCTATCTCAAAGTAAAAGATAAAACAGGCTAGGGGTATAGCACCCCTGAGTTCAATCCCCAGTAGTGTGCACTCACACCTACACACACCACTACACACACACACACACACACACACACACACACACACTCACAAAAGCTTCTCCTTTAGGTCACGGGGAAGATTGAGGGCGAGAGATTGAGGGTGCTCAGGAGCCTTCAAGAGCACACTGCTTCTCCTGCGCCTCCTGCCAGCTGCTGGCACCATCCCATAGGGATCTGGAACCTGTGGCCTGGTTTTTTTGTTTGTTTGTTTTTAATTGAGAACAGGTACTGTTTTATTAACTGACCAGATTGCAAAAATACCATGGTAGGTAACTTAGTTCATCCTTCTAATAAGCCTGTTGATCTGGTGAAGCATCTCTACCGTCTACAGAATCAGTGGTCTTTTTCTTCATTCTACCTCTTACAGAGGATAATTGGAAGGATCACAGGAACTTATTGCTTCTTTGAAGCATTTTCCAACAGTGTTAATCTCATGAATCAGCTACCCCATGCGGATGATGCCATATTTAGCTGAAGAGTGAGCAATTAAAGCGTTACCTGTCAAAGCAATTTGTTTCTTCTTGATTTTGCCATAGCCACGCTTGTAGATTCGTTCATTCACTGAATTCAGGTTTGGGTACTCCTGTGCAATATGAAATTCCCTGATCCTCAGCATGTTAACTGAAACCATGTTGAGATTAATGAAGGTGCCGCTGAAGATCTGGCGAAGGTGAAGAAGTTGTAACACCTTCTGAACCTTTGGGCTCACACCAGTGATACCTCTGATCCTGATGCCAAATGCCAATTGGAGTTCTGCAGGTAATAGAAGTTGCCAGCTTCTCCTGGCATCCTGGCCATCTGAATCTCCATTCTGTACATCTGCCTATATTCCTTGGCTTTTTTATAGCTAAGCTTCCTCCTTGCCTTTCGATGCATCTTTTGGGCCAAATTCTTTCTCAGTCACTTTACTTTCAGCTCTGCGAAATTCCTCTGCTTTCTCTTAAGGGTTTCGGGCACAGCAGGAACCTTCTTTTACTTCTCTTTGATACCAGCCAGAAAAAGAGGCTGGCCTGGTCTTATTTAAGTTGAGTTAAAGCAGGACACAGACCCAGCAGGTCTACGTGGCCCAGTCACGCGTGGTGTACCCTGTTCTGCTCACAGTCTCCCCTTGGTCTCCTGACTGCTCTTCAGTCTCCCTCCAGGAGTTAATGCAGCTTGGAGACCAGACAGCCATGGAGTAGCAGAAGTCAGGCCCCTTCCAGGTAGGGAAGGAGTTGCCAGGCCCAGGAGGCCAGGTCCAGGAGTGCCAGACAAGAATGAAGCCTCTGCTGAGACTACAGGCTCTGCCAGACTGGGCTAGGTTACAGGCTGCCAGGAAACTGTTCTCAGTTCTACTACCTGGGAGTTTTCCAGAAACTTCCACTGTTTCCCTGGAGGGCTCAGGATTTTGCCTTCAATTTTTGACAAGCACTAGGTCCTGCTAACAAGAAAAAGATCCAAGCCCTCTCCCAACCCCTCCTTCCCATCAAGAACTCTAGCCTCATTTGGCCAAACCCACTCCTCCAGGAGAACAAGGGCAGACATTTGGATCTGGAGGTGGAGAAGGGAAACATGGTGCTGTTTCAGAGAATACTGCATTTCAGGGCTGGGGATGTAGCTCAGTTGGTAGAGTGCTTGCACCACAAAACAAGCAAACATAACCAAACAGAAAACACATTTCTACCAGGGTCTCCTGTGCCTTCTCTCATCCACCACTGACCCATCTCCCTTGGCACTGGGTGGGGGAGTTGGCTCCTGTAATGTACTTTCAGAGGTTTAGTAATTTCTATTCTCCATCAAAAATCCCTCAGGGAGAAGAGCAGTCTCCACCCCTCCTGGTGTTGACAGCTCAGTTGTTCCTTAAAATACAATGAATCTGGGGAATGAGGAAGAGTGCCACTTAAAATGAGGACTTTTGCTCTTTGAGGGGTCGAGGAGGTGACACGTGGGTTAAGCGTGAAACACTGAAGTCTAATGGACCCGCGTGATGCTCATGCTCCTAAGAACCATCCTGAATGGCACCAGTGTCTCAGTTGCTTGGCCAGTCCTGGAATGTTACAGGAGCAGTGCTAGCCTGCTGTGCTTGAGGGCTGAGTGCTAAGTACACAAGAGGAACATGACAGGCGACACCCCAGAAGATGATCCAGGCTGAGTATACCTCTAAGATCTTCTGACACATAGAGTCACTGTGGCAGGAACATGGGTTGGCAGAGCCATCCAGAGGTGGTCATGGCCTCCAAATTCCCTGCTGACATGTATGAGATCTCTATGCATTTAGTCAGGGCCCCTTGGCTGCAAGTGAGAAAGGTTCAACTCATAACAATGGGGGATGGGATTTATTGGTCCTTGTCACAGGGAAGGAAGGAAAATGGGAAAGGTTATAGAACCATAGGAGGATCCTGAGAAGAACCGGGGCCCAAAGGATGAGAGCTAAGTCTTCTCTTTCTCTCCCTCCCCTCCACACATACCCTCTGTCCATCTCCCTGCTCCCTCTGCCTGCCTGTTGGCTTCTTCTCTATCACCCTGCTGAGGGTGATGGTCACAGGCCCCCCAGGTGTGGAACTTCCTCTGTGACTGCAAAGACAGAAGAAAAAGTCACCTCATGCTGGGCACAGTGGCACCCATCTATGATCCCAGCTATTTGGGAGGCTGAGGCAGAAGGATCACAAGTTCAAGGCAAGCTTCAGCAACTTAGCAGGGCCCTAAGCAACTTAGTGAGACCCTGTCTTAAAATGAAATGTAAAAAGGGCTGGGGATGTGGCTCAGGGGTTAAGTGCCCCTGCACGAAAAACAACAGTAGCAACGACGACTGCACCCCTCCCCCAAAAAAACCCCACCTCTTTTGGTTGGAAACACAACTAAGGTATAGGGCAGGCTCTGCAAGGAAGTTGGGTAGGTGTTGAGTTTGAAGACTCAAACTTTCCTCTTCCTGTGTTAGTTTCCTGTGGTGGCCCTAAGAAATTATCACACACTTAGTGATATAAAAGAACACAATTTATTCTCTTCCAATTCTGGAAGCTGGGAGTCTGACAGGAGTCTTACAGGGATAAAATCAAGTTATTGGCAGGCCTGCTTCCTCCTGGCGGTTCTAGGGGAGAATCATTTCCTGCCTTTTCCAGCTTCTAGAAGGGGCCTGTATTCCTTGGCTCATGGCCCCCTCCTTCATCTTCAGAGCATAATGCTCTGATCTCAGCCTCCTTTGCCTTATCTCCATCTCCTCTGACCTCCTTGCCTCCTTTTATTTATACTTGTGTTTATACTCAGTGCCCATCCAGTTTACCTAGGATAATCTCCCCATCTTAAGATCATGAATTAGCCACCTGTGCAAAATCTCTACTTTAAAGGTGACATTCACAGGTTTTGGTGGTCAGACTGGCCATCTTTAGGAGACCTTATTTGGCCTACTGTAGTCCTAATTAAAATCCTGTATTAGCTGCAGCCTTGTTGCCAAAAGCCAAGCTGGGGAACCTGCATAAAATTCATTTTTTCCTTTATGCATCATTGCTTATTTCTTATGCAGACCAGTGGTCAAATCTGGCCAGCTGGAATCCAGCAGGGTTCCTGACAGGGCTGCCAGGAAGTCTTAGTCTTTTCAGGCTACTATAACAAAATACACTAACTGAGTGGCTTGTTATAAACCAAATGCATTTCTCACATTGCTGGAGACTAGTAAATCCCAGATCAAGGTTCTGACAAATTGGGGTGGGTGAGGGCAGGCTTCCTCCTCGATGGCTACATCCTCACCAACATCATGCTGCAGGAGGCGGGAGAGATCTCTGTAGGCCTCTGTTATGAGGACACTAGTCTCTTTCATGAAATTCTGCTCATGACCTAATTGCCTCAGAAAGGTCCCACCTCCTAATCCCATCACCCTGGGTTTAGAATTTTAACATGAATTTTGGGGGGAACGCAAACATTCAGACCATAGCACTACTTTATACTATGATGGCTGTTTCTTAAAACCGTGAATCTGATCTAAACTTTGGGAAAATGACACGCACACATGTCCAAATCTTTACAAATCCACCTGGTTGACTATGAATTTTCTCCCAGTGAAGCTGTCAGTCAGTGCCCACTGACAGTAGATTTCTGGGTTACACAGTAACTTCCACTCCACACCCAGAATCCACATTATTCTGCTATCACGAGGATGGCCTCCTTGCATGTACCTTTAGTTGATGCAAAGTCATGTATTTTTTCTCACCACTTGCTGGTAAAGTTTCTGAACCAATTCTACTCTTTTAAAAAAGTGTTTCATTCCTAATACAAGTATTTTGTTCTTAGAAGACACTCTGCAGTCAGTCCACAAAAAGACTGATCCATTTACGGGATCAGTGATAAACCACTTCTCAAAATATTTTTCTTTGCTGTCTAATTAGATAATACACTTGCATGAAATGTAAACTTTGGAAAATTGTGCTGGAAGCTGATCAACAGAAAAAAGTGAACACTTTGACCCTCATGCCATCAGACTTCCACCATGTCCTTCCATGCTGTTGTCATCTAAACCCCACTTCCCCATGAATGTTAGTGCATCTGCTGTCCCTCTCCCAATAATCCTGTCTGAACATTTGGTGACTTGATACCTACAGAGCTTCCTCTGGTCTCTCCTTCCTTCAAGGTTCACAATAATCTAGTCCTTCGCTTACCTCTGTTGCCCTCCTGGTGGTCAAGTCTCACTTGGTGGCTTTGGGATTACCCACAGCTGTGCCTCCCACAATCCTCAATTTCCAACAATTCCAGCAATACTGTTTGTAGCTCACTCCTTCTAGTCTCCCAAGTCCAATAACCCTTTAGCTAGCCAGGATCTGAACCGCCGTCTTTCCCACCTCCCTCTTGCCCTTTCTTCCGTCTTGTCCAGTCTCAATTCCATGGTCAATCTTAATAAGCACTGTCCTGTGCTCTTAATGCTCTTGGTCACCTCTTTCCTCATCACAACCTCTTGGCAAAACCTTAATACTGACCATAAACCATTCTTCACTCACCCTGTCCCTGGACACAGTGGTGCTGGAGAAAACACACAGCCTTGCTGACTGGCCTTAGATTCCTGACCGTGGACTTCATGGGCCCTCTGTGCTCCTGCTTTCCCAAGCCCACCACTTTCTCTGTCTTCTAAGACTCTACCTCCATCCTCGTGCTACTTCTCAGTGTCCTGTTTCACTGAGAAATCTATAGGGAAGTTGTCAGCAGAGAATTCACATCTCTCCCGCTCCTGGCTCCATACTCCCGTCCTGGGGTGTCCCTCCTGGCTGAGATCCCTGGGTTCTTCCTGGAAGCCCTGATTCCCACTCAAGGAATCACTGCAGCAGTCTCCCCTCTTGCATCATCAGATTTTCTCTTTCTTTTAATAATTTATGGCTGCAATACACCTGCTAGTCTACTTTTTTTTTAAAGTCTGATTTCTTATGAGCGTGTGGCAATGATGGGCTTAAATAATAGAGTCAGACTCTATAAAATGCTATAAAAACTCTGCTGCAAACCCAGGACCTGGATTTAGCTGCTCTAGGGGACCCAGGTCACCTCTCAAATCATTCAAGAGCAGGCATGTTACCCCCACCCCCACTCCTGCCCCTGTGGCCCTTCAAATCCTGTCCAGTTAGGCAGTTCCATTTCTTCCTCTTCCTTAGGTTGACACCTCTAGGTCTTCTGAGTGCTTCCTGTGTTCTCACTAAACAGCTGCCAGCCAGGCTCAGCTTCCCAAGTTCAAGTCCCTGTACTTTATCCTTACTGTGTGCTGTCATCAGGGAGCCAACTCAGGATGAAGATGGCCAGGAGAGCAGGGTCCCTCTCCTGGGAAAGTCTCCTGTCTTCCCTGGGCTGCCCTTTTTCTGTCAGAGCACGTGGTTCCCGAACTCCAGGGAAAGGCAGTTTTGTGCAGAAGGGGCAGATTTTCAACATTTCCATAAAGACAGAAAGGCCCATTTTGTCCAGTGTCAAGGTTGGAGGAGTGCCTCTCCCCTCCCAGTAGCTGGTGGACCAGGGCTAATGGACAGGCCCACATGAGGCAATCAGCATGATGAAATCAGTACCATGCAGAGCTGAGTTAGCCAAGCCAGATGCCAGGCTGGGAGCTCAATCTGTCGCCCTGCCAGTCACCCCCTGGGTCCACACAATCTGTACTCAATAAACACTGACCTTCTACAGCTTAAGGTTTCCATGAATTCCAAGGTCACTGTCAGAATCTGCATGCCCATCCAGGTAATTTGATGGCTGAAGCTACAGGCCTCCCAGCTTCCCTCTGTCACCTCCTCTACCACCATCCTCCCCTTGTCACCTCCCTGGTCCCCCTCAGCTCTGACCTACAAGTGATGCTGGTGGATGGTGCTGTGAACTCAGAGGGCGGTTTCACATTTCTATGTCCTAATTCTTGAGTGGGCAACTGGAGCTTTCACCATTCTTCCTCCTTAAAAGAGCAATCAAGGTGCCTCCAGTCACTAATTTATTGGGGGGGGGGAAACAAAGCAGAGTGAGAGGTGAGGTGACCTGAAGTTCTCGTCTGTTATTTGGTTTTGCAGCTTCAGCCAAATGGCTTCTCTTCTGCCAGATGAAGGTAAGAATAGCTCTCTCCCTGGAGAGCTATTATGGCAACATAAAGATCCTCAAGGCTGACAGTTGGCTTTCTGTGTCAACTTGGCAAGCTACAGTATGCTGTTATCCAATGAAACATTTATCTTGGGGGGTGTGAGGGTATTTTAGAAATGTGGCTAACACCTACCAACGGTTGATTTTAATTAAGGATAGTGTGGGTGGGGTCCAATTAGTTGAAGACCCTAGAGCAGAACTGGGATTTTTGGGAGAAGGAATTCTGCGTGAAGACTTCAGCATCAACCCCTGCTGGCTGGCCTTCCATATAGACCTTACTCGCAGTCCCCACAGCTATGAGAACCAGTTCCTACAAGTCTGTCTCTTTCTACACTGTAGTGGTCTGTTTCTGGGCAGAACCCTGATGGATACAGTACTGACTGACCCAGAGTCTAACAGGCAGATACAGGAAGATACGTGCCAGGTGTGAGGAAGGAACGTGGGTACTGTGTGAGGGCTTTATGCACGAAATCCGTCCTGGTCTGTGTCCATCTCAAGGAGGTCTGCAGGAAAGGGAGGGACGCGGAGAGCTGCTGGGGCTGAGGACTGAGGAGGGGACATCACCCAGCAAGTGGCTGTGGGAGAAGGGATACTCCACATTCTGCTAAGGTGCACCATGCCCAGGGGTCTCTGGCACATTCTGTTTCAGGACTATGTCACAACCTTGGACTAAACAAAGTCCGGGCTGGGCCTAGTCTGATGAGCATGCGTGACCTGAGCCAGTACAGGTTGCTGAAGGCTGACGACTGCCCAGGAACCTCTGAAGACTCATTTCTTCTTTTCCATGTGCTTCCACAAGGCTTACTGAGGGGATGGCCAACCTAAGAGGCCCCTCTTTCCTTTTTTTTCCATTGCAAGTTCAGACAACTCCTGAGCACAAAGGCCTGCTATGGAGCTGCCTGGAAAGCCACACTTTGGTCATTTGTTAACTGAAGTGCAGGACAAAGCTTCAATCCCTGCATATCCCCAGCAGGAGTCTCTGAAGGTTGGCAATGCTTCACAGGATGGTGCCTTAAGAGTTGGGCCCTGGTGTCAGATAGGACAGAGTTTGTATCCTCAGACTTAACCTGCCCATCAGCTCTCATGAGGAGATGCAGCAGAAGCACTTGGGAGGCCTTCTGTGGAGGGGAGCTGCTGTTATCAGGACTTATAAACTGTAGAGAGCTGAGATACCATGTTCTCTGCACACCCAGTATGCCAGTCAGGGTTTGCCAGAGAAACAGAACCAATAGGACGTGTGTGTATGTACATATACCCAGAGAGGAGAGAAAGTTATTTTAAAGAGTGGGCCATGCTATGGTGGAGGTGCAAATCCCAAATCTGCAGGGTGGGCTTTCGGGTAGGGAAGAGCTTCAGGTGCGTGCAGAGGTCTGCTAGCAGATTTCCCTCTTTGGCTGAGGAGGTCAGCCTTTTTCTATTAAGGCCTTTGGTTGAATACATTATGGTGGGTTATCAACTTTACTCACATACTACTGATTTAAATGTTAATCTCATCTTTAAAACAAATACCTTCACAGAAACATCTAGAGTAAGGTTTGACCATATGTCTGGGTACCATGGCCTAATCAAGTTGACACAAAATTCACTCTTATCCCAGGTATGCAAGTGCAGAGATATTACCCATCCTCTGCCCAGGAGCCTCACCAAAAGTGTTCAGAGCTCTGGAATCTTACTACAGCACCCATCCAGGTGTCCATACCTGAAAAATCAGATGTATCTGACTCTACCTGATGCTCTACAGTACGGGGTTGAGGCTGAGGTGGGCACTGTTACTGGATCCCAGAGCATGCAGGTTGAGCAGATGGGCTCCAGAACTCCAGAACCCATCAGAGCAATGCCCTGAGTCCAAGGCCTGGTGTAAGGCCACCTCCAGAGGCAGATCTTACCTGTTTTCTCCTTGAAAGGCCTGAAACCCGGACCTCTCCTGCACCTGGTACCAAACAACCCTGAAAGACCAACACAAGGCCATGCTTCTCTTGTACTTTATAACAATTAGAAACAAAAACCATCAAACTGATTCTGAGACAAACGCTTCCAAAAGAGCCCTGGAAGGCCAAGGCAGGCATAACCATATCTGCTAATATTCAAACTCAGAAACTCCCACTCTCACTCGGTCCCCTCCCCTTCCAGTCCTTCTGCATTACAAATCTTCGTCGTCAAAGGTCTCCAGGCACCTCAACATTATCAGCTCATCATCAACGGGAAGGTCTGGTTCCTGCAAAACACAGGTGGAAGAGGTCGAAGTTTGGATCTAAGAGTTCCAGGCAGATAGGAAGGTCCCAGCAGCTTGGGTGTGACCAACTCTCCTAGTCTCTACAACTTTCACCTTGAGCCTCCAGCCAGGGAATAAGGGGGGTAGTCTTATTTCCATTTCACTCAATTCACACACCTCCAGAAAGGAAGCAGAACTGGCTTCTTTCCTATCCTGGGGATTTCCAGGATCCTATAAAAAAGACAGGGGAAGTCATAAAGCTTTATCCGAAGGCCCATCAATAGAAGACAGCAAACTACACCATGGTGTGCCCCTCATGGAACACCGTGAAGCTGTGTTTTAGTTTATTTTTATATACATTCTTTTGTTCGTCATGATTCTTACAGTTATTACTACTTTGCAGTGCTGGGAATGAAAGCTAGGACGTCACGTGCTAGCTAGCGCTCTACCCCAAGCCACCTCCCCAGCCTGCTGCTGTTTTTATTTTCTATTATTTTTTTTTGAAGCATGGGAGAGACTATTAGAAAAGGGGTGAAGTTCAAGGCCCTGTGTATAGTAGGCTACTACTTGTGTTTGAAAGGATACATACATTCTCACAGGCCATCTTTGGACAGATGTGTAAGAAACTGTCATGGTAGGGAAGAGTTTAGGATGGTAAGCAAGGAAAAATGGTAGGAGTGAGCCTATGTTATTACTGAACACTTTTCTACCATGAGGTGATCATTTCTTAAGAAGCAGTGCTGTATGTGTTTAGCAAGCTTTCTCATTCCCTTTACAATGACCCAGCCAACCTGTCAGGCCTGCCCATTACTTCTTCCCCTAAAAGTATGTTCCCAGGTGTTTGCTTTTCCTGTATCTCTCTGCCCAGCAGAAAAATGACCCTTGTCATTTATTGTCCCTGCAGATCAGGGTTACTCTCCATGGGTCCTGGGCAGTATCCTCAGTCAGCTATCTAATGAAAGTAGGATGGTCCCAAGGGTGTCACCTAGATGGGGGGATGACCTCAGCTAGTTTCCCATTCCATATACTCTCCTGGTGGAGGCAGGGAAAAGGGAATCAAGAAGATCAGAGAGGTTGGGATAGCTCAGTGGGATCAGGTAATCTCTAGGGGAATAACATGAATCCTTTGTTCAGATTGAAGACAGCTGCCGAGCTTGAGACAAGAGGTAGTCAGAGAGTGTAGAGGGGTCCCAGAGGCCAAGAGTCTTGGGAGAGAACAAAGCACCCAAGTGTCTGTCACACACAGTGCCCAAATGTTGTTCAAAATGTTCTATCTCCTTAAGCCCCTGACAATGGAGTCTGAAGCACTTTTAAGCTGCAGATGTTTAAGCTGAAAGCAGCAGATTGTGAGAGATGTCTGCTGTTACTCATCGCTGAAGTGTTTCGAATAGTGTTCCCCCCAAGTTCACGTTCACTTGGAGATTCACTTGGAAACAGGGTCTTGGCAGATGTAATTGGTTAAGGATCTCAAGATGAAACCATCCTGAATTTAGTGAGGCTCTAGATCCAGGGACTGGTGACTGTTGTCTGTAAAAGATGAGAGGGGCAGAGGGACACAGAGAGGAAGGATATGTGAAGACAGAGGCAGTGCCCGGGGAACGCAGCTACAGAGCAAGAAATGCTGAGTATTTCCAGAAGCCACTGGGACCCAGGCACAGAAGGACTCTTTCCTGAAGCTTTGGAGGTAGTATGGCCCTGCCAACTCCCTAATCTCAGGCTTCTGGTCTTCAGAACGATGAAATAAACCTGTTGTTTCAAGTCACAGGTTTCAGCTCACCGTTAAAGCAGCCCTCGGAAACCAGTACCAGTGCTAATGAAGCCTTATCCACCACCTCCCATGACGCTGAGAGGGGTAGCAGTGAGTTGGAGGTGAAACTGAAAGAGAATGAAGTTTCCCTATTTGTACCAGCGTCTTCCCAAGTCCAAGTCCTCCTGCCCCAGAACCACTTGGATAGAGCCCCACTCTCCTAACACTGAATGAGAACCTTGAGAATAAGCTCCCAAGGCATTCTGGGGAACCTTGAAGGCCAAGAGCCTCTGCTCTACGTGCACACTCTGATCTCTGCTCCTTCTTTCTTTCCTGCCATGTGTTGAGAAAGGAAGTCAGGAAAGCAAAGACTGCCCCCTTCACTTGTTCTCAACGTCTTGATAAAGTGGACTGATTTAACTGTTTCGTATGGAAAGCCGTGACAGTTGCCCTGAGACAGTTACTCAAGTCAAGGTGGGAAGTGGACACAATTACAGGGACAGGTTCTGGACTCCAAGAAGGGACTGAAAGTGTTTTCTGCATGGGGAAATGAGGAATGAATGGGAAGGGGGCCGATGATACCTTAGCCCATTGAAAAGGTGGCTTAATATTTTTAGGCAAACATTTGCCACTATTAAGCTTGCCCTTTTAAATAAACAGATGTGTTTTTGCCAAATCAGCAAAGAAAATCCATAGCTACGAATCTGAAAGGACCCGTCTCCTGGTAACTCAGACAACCCTTCCCCTTATGACAGCTTCAGTAATGGACACCCTAACAAAGATCCCCCATGACTTATGTCACCATAAGCTGCAGAGGAAGTTTTTTAGGAGCAGAAATTAACCTTTAAAAGCTGCAGGATTTCAGAGGGTGAAACAGTTCAGCCTTTTGGAAAGATGTCACAGAACATGTACAAATGCCTGCTTAGAGCTGCCCTGGGATCTGGTCCCTGCTTCCAAGGGTTGGTTACCAGTGCACATCTGCCCAGAGGATACCCTCCTGCTTTTTTCTCAGTTTCCCTGATGTCTTCCATTCCACAGGAGGCTTTAGGCTGAAGTGGACAGTCCAAGGAATAGGCTAGAGAGAGTGAAAGAATGTCTGCCCATCGACTTCTTGGGGTGATCGTTGGCCAGGCGCCCTCAAGAGCTCTTTTTGCCATCCTAACAAAGGTGGGCAGATATCTAGCTGTCCTACCTGTTTTAACTGAGTGTTAATGCAGCAAAGGCCTTTAAAAAAGTCAATGATCTGCATATAGAGCTGAAACTTCCCCTCTGGGTTTTCTGGGTTGCAGATGGCAAACATTGAACTGTCAACAGAAAGAAGAAACAGCAAATATTTAGAATCCTGATCTTTTACCTCTGCTTGCTCCTACCCTTTCCCCTGCCAAGCATTTGGATTGTGGTGTGAATGTGGCACTTTCAAACACCCAGGTGAATTCTTGGGCAGCCCAGAGCTTTTCTTGAAAGGTTTGTGTTGCTTTTGCTCAAGTGTCATGTCTGAAACCCCCTGGAAAAACAAGACTGTGGCAGGACTGGATCTTGTGCCCTAATTTAATGTTCTGAGCCGTGGTCTTTGGAATGAGGGAGCAAGTTTTCCATCACCTCTGAGTCAACCTCCTGGAGCAATGCCCAGGGTTCTTGTCCCACCTATGACTGCGAAGGCACATTTTCAGTTCAGTCCCAGGAAAGGTCCCCTCTCCATGAGTCTATCCTGGGTCTCAGGCCCTGCAGAAAGGAGGCTGGTCTTCCAAGCCTCCTTTCTTCCAAGGGGAGCATCCTAATGCAATTGGGGCCTTAAGGTACAGGGCTCTGAGTCCTGTAAGAGAGCCGACATTTTTCCTTCACTCTTCCTTGTGGGATGAGGTCCCACAACCAGGCTAGGAACCCACTGGCAGCAATCCTTGCCTTTTCTAGGGAAAGCAAGAAAATAATTTTTAATAGGTTGTCTTTTTGTTCCATTAGAGTTTCTGATACTGCTTGGCAAGTATGCTTCAGCAACTTCTTGACCAAGTTGTCTTTGCAGCCCGAGTTCAGTGTGGAAATAGGAATGATGTTAGTTCCAGCCAGCTGCAGCATAATGACACTGGTGCACAGCTGAGGACAGCTCGTGTCACTCTATGAAGTGGCTTTGGAGAGGGCAGAGGCTCCTCTGTCAATCCAGGCTCCCAGATCTGGCTGGGCCCTGCAGAGGCAGATGGGGTGGTGAGACACTCCCCCATATCTGGACTGAAGTTCTTGAAGCTGTCCTGGACCCTAGCACAGCTCTGGTGCCTGCCAAAGGCCTGACCAGGAGGCCAAGTTTCTACTCAGAAGACAATGGAGATATTCATTTGGATCCCCAGGTTGTGAATGGCATCCTTACTCCCAAGGCGGAAAACCCAAGGTCCAAGTTTCTTTTGAGGCTTGACACAGCACAGTCCCTGTAGGCCATAAGCCCACAGCTTTTCAGGAGACAGGGAATTTCAGTCCTAGACTGACTTCCTCTAAGAAAATGTCCTTTGCTACAGACTGGGTCCAGCTGCTGCTCTTTTTTTTTTTTTTTTTTTTTTTTTTTTTTTTTTTAGTTGTAGATGAACACAATACCTTTATTTCTTTATTTTTATGTGGTGCTGAGGATCAAAACCAGTGCCTCATACATGCAAGACAAGTGCTCTGCCACTGAGCGGCAACCCCAGCCCCTGCTTCTTGTTTAAATCTCCCTAGACCCTGTTTTATGTCTTCTTGTGGACCCTGCTCTGGTTCTTCCACATCTGTTCTCATCTGCACTGTGAAAGGCAGCTCAGAGACTCTCCTAAGCTCAGGGCACAGGCCTGCTTCCATGTCGGCCCCGGTTCTCTGTGCCCCAGGACCCCTGCCCACTCTCCTGCCCGTGGGCTGACTGATCCTGGGTGCCACAGAATGAAGGTTTGTGTCTCACCCCCAATTCATATGCTGACACCTAACCCCCAAGATGATGGTACTAGGAAGTGGGACCCTTGGCAGGTGATTAGGACCTTTACAAAAGAGGCCCCAGAAAGATCTGGTTACACTGTGGGTTTTTTGTCGTTATTGTTGTTGGTTTGTTTTTGTTTTTGTTTTCATGCTGGGGACTGAGCCCAGGGGCACTTTATCACTGATACCACTGAATTACATCCCCCATCCTTTTTATTTTTTATTTCACTAATTGTTTAGGGCCTCCCTGATTTGCTGAGGCTGGTCTCAAATTTGCAATCTTCATGCCTCAGCCTCCAGAGTCAGTGGGATTACCAGCATGCACCACCCTGCCCAGCAACACATGGGGACATTGAGAAGATGCCACCTATGAGGAACTGGCCCTCACCAAACTGTATCTGCTAGCCTCTTGACTTTGGACTTCCTGGCCCCTAGAACTGTGAACCATAAATGCTGTTGTTTATAAGGCAACCAGTTTTTGGTATTTTGTATAACAATGAATTTATAGCAAGGCTGTAGCAGCCTGAAGCAGGACTAGGACATACTGGGAAACCCAGCACAACCTTGAGCTGATAACCTGGTGTGTTCTAGCCCTGGGCCGGGATAGAAGATTTTCTTCTCTGAAGATGCCCCAGACAATGTCAACCCCAAAGCGACAGTGCAGTCCTGGGATCAAGTCCACTTCAATCACAGGGGGGGAAAAAAAGGGAAAATGGGTCCCTGAGAACTTTCAGTGAATTTTTGTCCATCTGGGAGCTGCAGGGAAAGGAAGGAAACACCCAGCAGAGGTGCACACACATGTGCATACTCATACACATAGCACACGCACCCACGTGCTCATGCAATCTCATACCCACCACACATTTGCACACCTAATCACACTTGCTCACACTGTCTCACACTGCCTTCTCACCTGGGGCTGGAGGTACTGGGAGCCTCACTTTTGTCCAGGAAACTGGCCACATCAAAGGCATCTTCAAAAAGAATCTGCCAGAAAGCACAGAATTCAGTGTGTCAGAAATAACTTTGCACTTTGACACCTGCAAGGCTGCTGGGCAGAGAGTAGAAAGGGTTTCTCGTACACTCCGTCCCGAAACGCGCAAGTGGCAGAGCTGGGGTCCAAACGCAGGGTCCCTGCTCTGTGATCTTCCTGAGGGGTGAACATTGAGCTATTGACTGCCAGCCCTGGAGATGGCTGAGAGAAAGTGCTGGGGACTGTCTCCTCTTCTAAGGAAGGCCATGGTTCGGGCGTGAGAGGTAACAGCGGAGCAGATCCCGTTTCAGCCTGGCAAATCTCATCTGAACCTCCCAAGGTGGACATTGTGTTTAAGCCACATCGCATAATCCAGCACTTTCACATCAGGGCCGCTGAACACAGGGTTTGTCTGCAGGAGGGCCAGTTCCAGCTTCCTGTGCACTCACTAGCTGTGACCCTGGGCAAGTTACTTCATCTCTCCATCTGTCCTCTATAAAACAGGAGTACAGCTGCTATGGTTTGAATACTACGGTTCCCTCCAAAACTCAGGTTGAAAATTTAACTGCCAGTGTAATGCTATTGGGAGGGGAGGCTTTGAAGAGGAGGACACTGCCCTCCTGGGTGGGTTTAATGCCTTTAAGAGAGGGCTTTCTGGAATGGGTTATCTCTCTCTCCTCTCTCCTTCCACATGTATGGTGCAGCAAGGAGGTCCTTGCTAGATGCCAGCATGCTGATATTGGATTCCTGGCCTCCAGAACTGTGAGCCAACAAATTTCTGTTTATTACACATTACCTAGTCTCAGGTATTCTGCTACAGCAGCACAGAATAGACCGAGCTAACACTGGGGCCTACTCAGGGTTGTTGCAAGAATTCAGATCATACATGTGAAGCTGACACATAATAATGGCCCAATGTGTTGCTTGTATTGAATAGTATCTGCTTTATAAAAGAAATAGTGTTGTCGAAATCCCAGAAAATAGAAACAGATAAGGAAAATGAGAATCGCGAAGAAATAATCCCACCAGAGATGTCTGTGGTTGCCGTATCAATTCACTTCTCTTCAGTTATTTTCCTAGGCACATTACATAATGATAATGACAATGATTAGAAATGGCAATAAAATGATAATGATGATATGCCTTCCCTTTTTTTTGTTGTTATTTAGACAGTTTTTGGTTCTTTAACCTGCTAATAATTAAATATTCTGTAAAAACATGATCTACACTTCAGGTTGCTGGATGTAGCAAATAAAAATGCAAGATGCCCAGTTAAATTTGAATTTCAGAAAAAGATAATGTTTTGCTCCTTTGGGGGTTCCCATCACACTTATGGGCCATATGTCTCAGACCTGAAACAGAATGGTCCAGGGCCTCCTGGACACAGAGATGCCTGAGTACAGGGACTGGCAGCAACACAAGTGTCCAACCTTTCCAGAAGGACTAGGAGCTGCAGTGCTGAACTAGAAGGGCACAGAGATGACTTAGAAGCCACAGCAGGAAGAACTGTGGTGTGCCCTGTCTTGGGCATGAGTGTGCTCTGTTCCACTCACCTAATCACCTGCCCGACTTGACCAAAACCTGGGCACAGTGGTGCAGGAAGGTCTTGTCCTGGGCATGACTGGGGGAATCCACTGTCTGTTTTCCTTAACACCGGAAAAGCGCTTCACTGAGAAAGGCCAGGCAGACCATTCCCATAATCTGGGGACATTAGAGTCTGGTTTCTCTTTGGAGTTTGTCTTCCTTGAGAAAGTGTTCATGTTGGAAAATACACACACGTGTGTGCACATACACACAGTCCAGTTACTCAGGCTCTTGGTATATATTTTCTTTTTCTTTCTTTGTGTGTGTGTGTGTATGTGTGTGTGTGTGTGTGCAGGACTCAAGGGCTAGGCACCTTTAGGGTTACAAAGACATCTACCCTTGCTACCCTTTCCTGTGTACCTCAGGTATGAAGTCTTTGGCTGCTGGTTGCCTTGGTTTTGCTTGAACTATTACAGAGGACTCACCTCCTCTCATGGTGGACCCAACATTAGGGGAAAATCAGACAGGAAGCTGAACTTCTCTGGTGCATTGATGATCGGGGGTAGTCTAAAGCAGTAGCCACATGTGCCCTGGGAGGTCCTGCCAATAATGCCAGGTGTGTCAGTTACCTGGGGTGCTTGTTTAAAATGTGGACTCCAGGACCACCCTCAGGAATTCTGATTCAGCGTATCTGGGGTGACAGGAAACTGCCTGCTTACTATGCTCCATGTGTAATTCAGGCGAGAAGCATCCGGGGAAATAATGAAAGGCTGGCTATCCACACATAAGCCAAGGGCAGAGAGATTTGAGAGAATGGGAGCGATGCCATCCCTGAAGTAGGAGCTGGGTGTTTGGGCAAATCACACCTCTGACTAGGACTGCCAAACGGAGGATGGGACTGGGTGACAGCGCCGTTGTGCTCCAGGCTCGGGCCCAATGACTATGGAAGCTTCTGGAAGATTGGGTTATTTCACGGTTATAATATCATGGTCAGAAGTACATGGAAATTCCCTGGCTCCAAGATTTCAGAGAGAGAGAGAGAGAGAGACAGAGAGAGGGATAGAGAGAAGAAACTAGTATGGTTGTCTCCTCAAAGGGACTACTCACCAGGGGCATTTGGATAGTCAAGGCAAGGGGATCATAGGCTTGGATGTTAAATGTCCTCCAAAGCACTGGACCGGTGCAGGGAGCAAAGACCCGCCTGTCCCTTGGCTAACAGAGTGAGAGAGGTCTGGGCTCAAGTGGTAGCAGCAGTCTTTGGGAGTGCTCCTACCTCTGGAAGAGCTGCAGCTGGCCTGCTTTTATCTCAGCGCAGGGTGATGGCTACCACCACCTGAGGCTCTGCTTTGCAGACTGTGGCCATCCTAACTACCGGAGAGCTGAGAAAGGATTTGGAGCTGAAGCTGTGGTTGCCCTCTCTTCAAGTGGCTGCAGTGCTCTCTGGGATGGTCACCTCTCTGGGACTGTGCTGATGGGTGCTGGTGTCATCCTCTTCCATTGGCTCAGTAAGCTGGGCAATTTGGGCCAATGAGAGGGGAGGACAGGTATGGCTGAAGCTTCTGGAAAAGTTCCTCACAGGGACTCTCTCTCTACTGTACGGGAGGACGAATGACCACTGGGTGTGAGAGAAGTGGGGAGGGGAGGGAAGGATGAGAAACCAGAGAGAAGAGAGGAACCTGAGTCCATGGGCCCACCACTGAGCAGCTTGACTAACTCCCTGGTATGAGTTGTGCTTTTCTTCATGTTTTTGTTTTTGTTTGTTTGTTGTGTTTTTCTTTGCACTGGAGATGAACACAGGCACTTTACCACTGAGCTACATCCCAGTCCTTTTTAATTTTTTTTTTTTTATTTTTTTTTTTTTTTATTTTGAGACAGGGTCTGGCTGAGTTGCTCAGAGCCTCACTAAGTTTCTGAGGCTGACACTGAACTGGGATCCTCCTGCCTCAGCCTCCGCGCCCCTGGGATTACAAGCGTGAGCCCCCGCGCCTGGCTCTTCACTGTTTAACAATCGTCATTGGCAGCCTAAGGACTCCCACAGGACACAACCTTCTCAACCTTTCCCTCTGCAATCCCTTGGAAAGGCCAGGAGACTAACAAGAAACGCTGTTGGTGGTCATGGAGGTTCTATTGAGTAAATCAAAAGCCTATGGTGCCAGCCGCAATAGAAATGGCACCTCGAGCCTGCAAAATGACCAAGCAAAGCCGGGGTCCCGGCGGGGAGGGTGACAGTCATTCCTCTGCACCCTCCGCCATTCCGCAGGGAGGCTCACCTCCTCGGGGGTGGAGACGAGCGAGCAGCTGGCCCCCTGGCTGTCCACTCCGCTGTCCTTCACGCTGCCCTCGGCACCCGCGGGCTCCTGGCAGGCCACCGCGAGGCCCGGGAGGCCGCCGTGCTTCTGCGCCCAGGTCTGCAGGAGGATGGCCTTCCTCTCCTCCGACAGCGTCTGCCACAGGTGGGAGATGGCCGCAGAGACGATGGGCAGCGTCACCTCCTGCGAGGAGACGATGCCGTTCCCCGTGAGAAGGTCCATCGTCTGCTTGTAAAAGTTGAGATACCTGGAAGAGGAGCGGCGCTGCCTCTCAGGAGTCTGTCCCCGCAGAGGCCGCAGCACCCAGCCGGGCCGCGCCTGGGGTGCGCCGCGCTTGGCCTCAATCTGCGCCCCACCCCTGCAGGGCAGAAGCCACCTTGGGGGAGCAGAAGGCACCTGGGGGACATGAAGTACAGAGATTTGTGCTTGGGGCCCTTCCGGGGTCCTCCCAGGGCCACACCCCTGCAGCTCTGCTGGATGTTAGACGAGAGGCGCGGCCGCTCGGCTCTCATCCACCCGGAAGCTTTACAATTAGGAGGCCAGGAGTGTGCAGGCTTGATGCCACTACGGCTTTAGTTTGGGGTCTGTGGGGCAGGCTCAGCTGTGGAGCGAGGCTCCTTCTTTGGGGCCTTGGAAGCCAACAAGGCTACTGAGGGGTCTTGGGTCTGTGGAGGAGGCAGTGACAAAGGAAGTCTGAACCAGCCAGCCTCCACCTTTCTCTCTGTTGAGACCAGATATGAGGCGGAAAAGGGACCTTGGGGTGTGTGTGGGAGTGTGGGGTGCAGGGAGGGGGGACAGCTTTCATAATCACCGATAACAAGCCCCCCGGTGCACCCCAAATAAACACCCAGTCTAAATAAAAACATTGTATTTGCTCTCCGGTTGTAGCTTCCCAGACTATTTGTCTAGCCCCTCAGACCGCGCGGACCCAAGCCCCTCCTACGTGGGAATTCTGGAGTTTCCATGATTCGGGGTCTGGTCTGAGCATGCACTGAGGCTATAGCATACTCCAGTTGCACCTTCTGTCCCCTTGCCCACAGGAGCTCCGTGGGTGTCCAAACATCACCCCACCCAGCTGTTCACACCGTTCAAATTCCAGGAGGTCTGGCGACATAGTGGCTGGGGAATGTAAGAGATCAACTTTTTTCTCCCCTTCCTCTTCCTCCTCCTCCTCCTCCTCCTCCTCCTCTTCTTGGTCTTCTTCTTCCTCTTCCTCGTTTTCTTCTTCCTCAGCATTCTTCCGGACTGCCTCAATTGGGCACCAGGTGGAGGAGCCATTGGGAGGAAAACTATTTGAGACCAGGCTAGGAGAGAAAACAGACACAAGACAGTAATACTGTAGACCTACAGACAAGTATCCTCAGGGCACAATGAAACTCATAATTTTAGCAATATTTAGTATATAAAACTCTCTATTTCTGTTTATGCATGTATGTGTATACACATGCGCACACACACACACACACACACACACACATATTCAAAATCATACTGGAGATTCTAGCCAGTCTAATAAGATAAGACAGGAAAAAAAGTAAAAGGTATACATATTGGAAAGGAAGAAGTAAAAATGCCTTTATTTTCAATGTGATTGTGTAGAAAATCCCAAAGAATCCACAAACATATGACTGGAATTAAGAAGGGAACTTAGCAACTTGTCTTGCAGAAGACAAGATCACTAGGTGAAAATCAATAGTGTTTCTAGTAGAGTGGAGGTTACCAGAGTCTAGAAAGGGTGTGGAGTAGAGGGAGATAGAGAAAGGGTGGTTATAGGTATAGGCTGCAGCATAGGAGGAAGATCTAATGTTCTCTAAAGACAACTACGGCTGACAAGAATTAACTGAGTATTTCAGAGTAGCTAATAAAGAAGATTTGGAATATTCCTAGCACAAAGAAATGATAAATGTCTCAAGTGACAGAAATGTCAGTTACCTTGATGTGATAATAATACACCATATACATGTACTGAAATGTCATGCTCTAACCCATAAATATGTACAACTACTATGTGTCGATTAAATATATATTTAAAAGTATTTCTATATGCTAGGAGTGAACAATTGAATATTAAAATTTTTTAAATTATTATTTATAATAGTACCAAAATCATGAAATATTTAAGTTTAAATCAAAAGCTCACACTATGACAAAAGAATAAGATGGAACTCATCAACATGTAGAATTTTGCTCTTCAAAATACATCTTTAAAAGCATGAAACAACACGACACAATTTGGAAAGTCAGGACTTAAAACCAGCTTCTCTTCATGCTGACAGGTATACTCCCAATCTACCATGTTCTGTTGTAAAGCAAGCTCACCAGAAAAAAATGAGGAAGATTCTTCTCTTTTTTTCTCTTTTAAATCTCAGAGTAGAGAAAGACTTCTAAGTATTCCCTAAGACCCAGAAGTGATAACAGATTGATCAATCAGATTTCATTTTTGCATGGCAAACCCAAAAAGCAAAAAGCAAAGGCAAAATAATAAAACAAACGACCAAAGGAAAAACTTTGACAAGTCCTATAATAGAGAGCTAAATTCTCTGGATATATAAAGAGCTTCTATACTTAAATGTGAAAAAGATCACCAACACAACAGGAAGATAGACAAAAGAAGAAGTACAAACAATTCCCAGAAATGGGAATAAAAATTACCTTGAACAAAGGCACTCAAGTTAACTCATAATCAACTAGTTAATTAATTACTTAAATATAATGATTACAAAATAAAATTAGTCTTTTCTATTCTGGCACCACAGTTTTAATTATTGTGGCAAAAAAATCTCCATTATGGTTTAGTTATTCTTCTATGAGCATGTGATACAAGGACTGATAAGATTTTAATATGTGATAAAGTTCATATCTTATACCAGTAAAGAAAGAACAGTTTACAATAAATGGGGTTGGGATCACCATTAATCATTTGGAAAAGCAAATGTAGAATTCTACCTCACTGAGACCATCTCAGACTGGGCTCCACCCCACCATTAGCCCAAACTGATTCTTAAAACAAAGCTACAAACTGCCACCTACGTGCAACACATACACACACCACACCTGCCTCCTCCCCTCTGCATACAAAATGGTGATCAAAGTTGTCTGTATGGAATAAGGTTCAATGTAGCTGGTTATTTTCCTCTTGACACATTTTTGTATATTTTCACATCATCTACAATGTGAATTTTACTTGATTTTTTAATAATTGTTTTCCCCTGATTATTTACCATTGAAAATAATACACATTAATTGTTTATAAATTTGGAAAGCACAAAAAAGTACTGAGAAGAAAGTAAAAGTCATGAGTGATTACAGACAGCATCAAACACTAGGAAGCTTCATCACTCCATCCAGGCAGGCTTTTGACTCTGAATAGCAAGTAGTTTGCAGACCCCTTCTGGGAGGGGGTGAAGGTGGCTTATGCTCTATTTTGCCAGAGGCCAACTTGGATGTAGAGCTGGACATGCCCAGAGCCACCGAAGATGACAGGGGCCTGGCCATTGCCCCTGAAGTCCAGGCTGTGGTCAAAGCAGCTTGGCAGGCTGCAGGTAAATGCAAGGGTTAGGTCATCCTTTGACACAGAGAATATAGCCACACAGCATGCATGAAAAGCTCAGAAATTGTGGGAGTTAAATATAAAACCTGACATCAAAAAAGTACAAGAAAGGCATTTCTCAAATCAGTCTTTCCAGTTTAAATGTGAAATTATTAATGGCATTCACAGCATCTGTAACACCTATGAGTACTATGGTCATTTTCCTCTTTGAAGCTTAATGTGGCTCTTCCTAAGTTCCTATGAGACTTGAAAAGTAGGCCGAGATTTGTATTTTCCTTATTTTCATGTATACACTCTGATAAAGCCATTAACTAAGGACTTTAAGAAATATATATAAGATATGAGATGTAGTATATAATATACTATAGAAGATGAACATGATGTTATTGGTCTAAAAATAATGTGCAAAATTTGAAAAACAGGTGAATGGATAATCTTCAAAATTAACATTTCTTTGACAGGTGAGAGGGTAAGTATTTTTTAAAATATATTTCTTAGACGTAGGTGGACATAATACCTTTATTTATTTTTACATGGTACTGAGGATCAAACCCAGGGTCTCACGCGTGCTAGGCGAGCACACTACCACTGAGCCACAACCCCAGTCCGATATGTACTTTTAAGCTTTTCTGCATTTTCTACATTTTCTGTAATAATCACTTTCTATAATAACCATTTTTATAACTGGAGAAAAATATGATGCATGCAATTCAGATAAAGGAGAACCCGGGACAGACAGGTGGGAATGAGCAGCAGCCCTGACCATCTTGCACATGGTGGGAGGTGGGCGGCTGGGAAGGCAGCCTCGAAGGTGGAAGGTACAAGACAGCAGGCTCCTCCCATTCTCCTGTGCTTGCTGGATCTTACCTGTCATTTCCGGAGTACACTCTGGCATATTCTTCTTTGACCTCCTCTAAGCTGCTTGCATTCCCATCCTCCAGATTGAAGGATTCTGTTAGGCAATTGAGGCAAGAGTCACAAAGGGGAAAGTCAGACCCATGTTGAATCCCTCCTGCCTTTTGGGCCCCGGGGAGTCCATGGGTGGAGCCCCGAGCCTCCCAGGCTCAATACTAGGGAGTCCAGAGCCCATTTCCCACCTCCCTTTCCAGGTGTGAGAGGACAGCTCAGGACAAGTACTGACCACTTCTCTGGCTTCTCAAGGTGAGGTCAGGTGCCCTCGGCAGCACCCCATTAGGGTTCTCATCAAACTCCCACAGTCTGTGACCCCTGCCTGTCCTGCCACACTGCAAGCTCCCTGGGGCCAGGGACATCATTTCAGTCATAACCAAGCGCAGTGCCTGGCATACCGTAGGATCTCAATAGATATCTATTGACACAGTGTGACCCAATCTGTTTTCAATTGAAAAATGGAGCTAGCTCTCTTCAGGGAGGGATCTGTTACCTTTCAGTTTCAGCAAATTGTCCAGGGTTTGTTCCAGTTCCTGAATATGATTCTTCGCCTTATTCAGAACCTGCCACTGAGGACAGAGACAATGTTGGAAAGACAGCCTTTTCAGCAGAGACTGGTTTTGTGGACCCAGGAACCCCCTCCCTAGTCTGAGGCCACATTCTCTCAGACGCAAAGTCACATCTTCGGCCTTGTTGGTGAAAAGGATGGGAAGTTTATTCTAGTGCACAGAAGGCATGAAGTCTCCTTTGTGTCCTAGAAATGGATTCTCACTGAAACACCAAAGTATTTGGAAATGAGCTGCATTCAGCAAATTGCAGAAAGGCAAGTGACTACACAGGGTACCAGAAGGTGGGATAAGGTGCCAGAGGAGGCACAGCTGAGTGAATGTCAACTCCAGCCTTGCCCATATGCACAGGCTAGACTTCCGCTCATTTGACTTACGCTCAATGTCCAACTGGCTGGTTAATATTACATTACTAATCTCCAAATATGTATTGCTAAATGCATATACTCCAGATGATCTGAAAGCTTATCAAATGCTCTATAAACATGAACTCTGCAGTTCCCCTTCCTCCTCCTTCTCTCCCTCTATTCTTTCCTTCATTCCTCTCTCCATCTTCCCCTCCTCCTTCCCCATTCCCTCCCTCCCTCCCTCCCTCCCTTCCTTCCTCCCTTCCTTCCTTCCTTCCTTCCTTCCTTCCTTCCTTCCCTTCCCTTCCTTTCTTTGTGTCAAAATGGAAACTGCAAGACATTCAAAAACAAGAAACCCCAAGTGTTGTTTGTGAGGCTCAGCACCCACATCTGCCATGGGTCATGGCCTCCCTCAGGTATGCACAAGCCCAAAGCTGTGTGCTGGGCCCCAGGTACACAGGTCAACAAGACAGTCCCCGCATCAGGATGTTGATATACTAACAGGGAAGACAAGCATGGCAACAGCTCTTCTTAACACAAGATGGAACTAAGTAAGGGCTAACCAGGGGTAGAAGCAAGGGGCTGTGGAAACGTACGGAAGGAGAGAATACTCCAACTGCAGGGGTCAAGACGCTTCCGTGGAACAAGGCAGCAGAGCAGAGCGAGCCAGGCAGCTCTCTGGAGGGTATACAGTCTCAAAGGCACAGATAACTGTGTGAGCAAGGACAGAGGCCAGGCCAGGCCAGCCTGGCTCAGGGCACTGCCACTGCGAGATGTGGCCAGAGCTGGGGTGGGGGGTGGGTGGTAGCCTGGGTTTTCCCACTTTAGATTCTCAGGGATCCCGATGGTGCATCAGAAAGAGACTTAAGGGGAGCTGGAAGCATAGTGATTTGCTGACCCGAAGATCAGGTGACGAGAATAACAGCTATGGGAGGGGACGGTTAATCGCAAGACTTCTGAGCACTTCTAGAGCAAGGCCCACCCCTTCTTCCCATCCACTAGTCCTGGGACTCATGGCTGTGGTGTTGAAGCAGCAAGGACTCGGAATGAGAGGCCCACTGGTTGCCAGAATCTTGGGTCTGTTCTTAGGGTGAGAAGATGATCCTCTAACTTCTGTGGTTTAAATGTTCTTGTTCCCCCAAACAGATATGTTGAAACCTAACCCCCCAATGTGAGGGTAACAGGAGATGGGGTCTTTGGGAAGGTGCTTTATTTATTTGTCTGTTTGTTTTCCCTACTTTTATTGGTGCATTGTAATTATACATAATGGTAGGATTCACTGTTATGTATTTGTTCATGCACACAGTGTAATAATATAATTTGGCCAATATTATTCCCCAGTATTTCGCC
Organism: Sciurus carolinensis; assembly: GCF_902686445.1. Classification (NCBI taxonomy): domain Eukaryota; kingdom Metazoa; phylum Chordata; class Mammalia; order Rodentia; family Sciuridae; genus Sciurus; species Sciurus carolinensis. Next base: position 19,634,035 of record NC_062220.1, read on the forward strand.
TTTCCCTACAGTCTTTCCCTGGGGAGGTGCTTTACAGTGGAGGCCCTACTTGGATTGGTGAATAAAAGAGGTAGACACTTACTGTTTCCATCATATGAGGTGCCATGAAGAAGGTGCCATCTGTGAACCAGAGAGCTGGCCTTCTCCAGACACCGAATCCGCTGGTGTCTGGATCTTGGGCAGCCCAACCTCCACAACAGCAGTAAATTTCTGTTAATAAATTATTCAGCCTACGGTATTTTGTTATAGTAGCCTGAATGCACTACCACACTGGCCCTCTGGTCCAGATGCTGCTTTGCTGAAGGCATCAGCCCAAGAAGGAAAACCCTGCTTGTTGGGAACAGACACAGGACACAGGATAGTCCAGAGAGGTGGGTGGTGGGGAGAGGGCCAAGCCTGGAGCAGCAACAGGGCCTCTTCCTGACCCTACTGTCAACCAGCTAGCAAGTCCTTGTGCAACTCTGGTTCCTCCTTTACTAAAAGGGGGTGGGGAAATGCACCTCTTGGGGGACCCCTCCACTCTGACCTTCTATAATGCTTCCACCATTGCGACTACTCCAATCCTTCCACCATGCCAATGTACCTGGACTTCCATGCTGCTAGCTAATTGAGCTATTGATTGCTAATTTGCAGTTTAAAAGCTGTATGAGGACAAAAGCAGAATTAAGAGCAGGAAAAGATAAATGCTTACCTGGAGAGCCCAGGTGTCTGGAGGAAAGACGTGGACAGTGCATAAAAATGGGTTGCATGTGTGTGTAGTGTGTGTGTGTGTGTGTGTGATGTGTGGACATGTGCATGTGCACGGTAGTGGTATGGTGCATGCATGTGTGGAGGCCTGTAGTATGTGCATGTGTGTGTGGTGTTGTGTGTGCATGAGGCATGTGTGTGTGTTTGGGTAGTTGGACAGGGAGCTTGAGCATGTGCTAGAAGCTTCTGCCTGGGAGTGGGACAGGTGCAGAAGCTACTGGAAAACTAGGCCTCTCCTCAGGCCCGTAACTGCTCTACTTATGTCAGGCTGGTCAGCTGGAGGTAGAAAAGGGCCATCTCTCACGCAGGTGCAGCTCCCTGAGGCATCCACAGCTGATCACACATAGGCCTGGCCTTCGGCCGAGCACAGCAGGGGTGGCAGGGCCAGGCCCCACACCCAGGTCCCCGTACCTTTGAGGCTGTGAGATCAGACTGAGAGTAAACAGTCTTCCTTAGGTTGCTGAAGAGCCCGGCCAGGGTGGCCCGATGGCGGGCCTGGGACAGGCGTCTGCGGGCAACCCTCGGTTCGAGCTCTTGCAGCTGTGCCAGTGGCCTGGGCGCCGCTGTGCCATTGGGGTGGCTGCCTTCTCCAGGGGTCGCCATTATAAGCTGTAATATAATATTGTGCTTCTTTTTACCCTAAATAATAATGATACAACATCAAGGAAAAGGGGAAGGCAGATCGGCAGGAGGTATCTCTTAAGTAAAAGTCCCCAAGCAATGACATAATCAATAACAGACACAAAATAAATTACAGGTGACACAAAATCTGTCACTGATGCTTAACTCCTAAAAATCACAAGCCACCTATGTTGGATTTACAGTTGAGGGACTCTGGGGATTACCCCATGAAGGTTCTAGCACACTGCAGGTATTCACTAGGCACTTGTTCATCTCTGTTGCCAAGGACAACAGCCACACCCTGAGATACTGTGCTTTATCAAGTCTGTTCAAAACTAAATAGGTGCTTGTCCTACCCTGTGAGATCTTACCTACCTTAAGAATGGCCCCTTTGATCTGGGTAGGATTACACTGGTGTATACATACACACAAAATCTATCAAGCATCTACTCTAGATTCAGGAGTCTTTCCATGGTTATATTATACCTCAAAAAGAAGGAAAAGAAGAGAACACATTCGATCTCCCAGAAAAGCAAAAGGGTACCTGATACCTTATGGGGAAGTGGAGTGGAAGTCTTTTCTTGTTTCTGGTGGCGTCTGAAGATGACTGTTATGTTGGCTTGTGTCACATCTGAGCTTGCAAACTAGGAGCCCTTCCCTAAATGAGGCAATTCTGGGACTGACTCATTAATGTCTGATTAGTGTCTATTTTAATGGAGACAGGGATGAGGGTCTCTTGCCTGAGCCTGGCTCCTTCTATGAGAGAAGGGCTCACCCAACATATACTCAGAGGAGAGTTGCTTCTCACAACCCCACTGAACAGAGAAGCTGCATCTTTACAGCTTCAGAGAAGTGCCTGGCACAGACCCAGCTCCCAACAGATGCTCAGTGTTGGGTTTTGAGTGAATTAGAATGGGAGGTTTCTGCTGGTCCACTCTCCCCTGAGCTCAGTCCTATAGTATAAGGACAATGCATGACTTTGGTCAGGTGTTTGCCAGTTTTTGAGTATGTCAGTCACTTGAGAAGACTATTGAAAATGTAAGGATGCTGTGACTTGAATGTCCTCTTCGAGAGTCAGGTTGAGGTTTAATTGTCATTATGACAGTATTAAGAGCTGGGACTTTTAAGAAGTAATGGGGCCATGAGGGATCTGCCCTCATGAATGGATTAATTTTATCTCTGGAGCGGGTTGTGGTAGGAATGGGCTTCTGATGAAAAGACGAGTTCTGAACTCTGCTCTCCCCTCTTGCTCACATGCATGCTCCTGCACGCTTCTGCTTCCTTGCCACAAGACACCTTTTGCCATAAGATACCTTTGGACACATCATGCTGCCCAAAGAAGTTCTCTACTACATGTGGCTTCTTGATCTTGAATTTCCCAGACTCCAGAACCATGAGAAGAATAAACTTCTATTGCTTCTAATTCATCCACTCTGTGGCATTCTGTTATAGCAGCAGAACATGGACTAAGACAATACATGAAAGGGGAAGCTGATGGGAAACACTGCTCTAGGTAAATGAAAGTCTAAGAGTACCAGAATGCTCCCAGAACCTCAGATTCTCTAATAGTCATCAAATACTAATGCCAAAGCCCTCTGGGATATGGGGAATCTGGAGCTCTTTCCATGTCAATGCCAATGCCAATGATGTGAGTTTCCTCTAAGGTTTCTGCTCAAACACACTCTGATATCTGGATGGCTGTGAGTACAGTCACTGAATATGGCTGCCGTGTTCTGCCTGCAGCACCCCCAGGAGGTAGACCTTCCTATTACTTGCTTCTGGGCGCCTTCACTGCCCACCTCAAGGGTGGGAACAGAGCTGGCACATCTGGCCAGCTGCCTGCAGCTGAGACAGTCACCTCCCTCCACCTAGTCAGGAGCAGGGAGAAATTTTTCCCTTTGTGTTGGGGAGCAGTGACACCCCAGGAAAGCTAGGAACAGAAGCTCCACTCTGCTTGAAGGGGAGAATGAAGCCCAATAGGTATTAAACTTAAGTAGAACTTGCGTGATTTTCAACATCCTTCCCATAAATGCTGCTCCTCCTGCTCGCCATGCTTTATTGGCTTGGAATTTGATTTTCTGTGGTTCCATAAGGACCTAGGCTAACATTCTTCAGAATAAGCTTTTTGTTGCAATAATACACTTATTCTGTTCTGTCAGCCCCTACGATTGGTGCAAAGGGCTGGTTTGCCCAGGACAAGTGCCCTCAGAAGTTATTGTCTCGAATGGGGGCAGGAAGGAAGGACTTTCCTCAGCCTTCTAAATTTAAGGGTTTTTTTTTTTTTCTTTTGTGGTACTAGGGATCTAACCCAGAGGCACTCTACCTTGGAGTTACATCCCTGGCCTTGTTTTTTTTATTTTATTTTGAGACAGGGTCTCACTGAATTCCTGAGGCTGGTCTCAAACTCACCATCCTCCTGCCTCAGCTTCCTGAGTCACTGGGATTACAGGTGTGCACGACTGCACCCAGCCAGAGTTAACGCTCTTGCTTAGAAAGGAGGAACGGAACATCATGTGAAAGGGGACCCATGTGTAGTGTAAAAATGAGATCAAGAAGTGATCTTTTATTTAAAACAAAGAACTTTTCTTTTCAACCCTCTGTGGATGAAAGCATGTTAAGAAAGTCACTCCCAGGGGTGCAAGGAATCAGAGCAGCGCAGAGTGTATGGCCTGCAGCTCCGCCTCCAGGGCCTGTAAGTCAGCATTTTAATATCCTTGAAAACTCAGAATCTCCCAAGTTGCCCTTCCTCTCACTTTGGCTCTTTAACAGGAAACACTTTTGCTCTTCTGTCCGTCAACTTCCATGCAGTGCCATTGCCCTTTCTGTTACCTATAATGCCACCCTCTCTGCCCCCACCTCAGTTTCTACCTATCTAGAGCCAATGTGTCTTTAAACTTTCAGTTTAAGTCCCAATTATGTGAAGAAACATCATATTCCCAGGTCATGCTGGTTTCTAACCTAATCTTGTTTTGCCACCAGTCAGTAAAATCCTTGGTCAGGACCCATGTACCAAGTGGTGATGGTGTCCTTCCCAGGATACAGAATGGTTCCTTCAAACACTCCTTTTCCTGATTGCTTCTTCCAGTCTGAACCCACTAAGAGTTCTGTTGCCTGGCCCAGGAAGACAAATTCTCCCAGGCATGGGAAGGAGCAGAGATGCTGAGTTGGAATAGGCAGAAGAAAAATGAAGGTTAAGAGAAAAATTTGGTAGGGGGAGGGGAAATATCATTTTAGTTCTACTCTAACTCTAAAGACTCCCCTGGATCCCAAGTGTTCACTATCCCATGAATTCAGTTCTTGACAAGATTCACAGTGGGAGGTAACCCATTTGAGAAGTTTTAAAAAGCCCCTTTGAAGGTGACGCTGGTCAATTGCTATGTAAGAAATGTGGAGAGGTGATATTGGGGCAAGAACCTGGATATCACATTCATACTCAGCAAAGTGGGCATGGTTGGTACAGATGGTGATTTGAAGGAAGATAGTCTTAAGAATCCCAGGCGGTTGGGACAATGCAGGGATGCATTTAGAGCTGGTATATGACCAAAGGGTGAATTAGTGTATGGAAAGGCAGGCTGGACTAAGAATTGACTTGAGACCTGGGTCGTGACCCTAGCTTTATGATTAGCCAAGAAACTCTTTAGGTCTTCATTGTTTTATCTGTATAAAGGAGGTGAGAATTATTTAACTGGATTATATTCTAACATTTTTCCCTTTACAAAGTTATGATCATGATCCTATGACTATCTGGAGCAAGGGTAAGCAGCACAAGACGCTCATGATCCTATAGGAGGGGGTTCGGGGTATACAACAGCAAGAGAAGTTGCATCTTAAGGGATTCTGGGACTGCAAGTCAGTGAAAAAGTATTTACTGGATACTTTCTCTGTGCAAATCTTGAGTTCACTCTGCAGAAAACCGGGGCCCAAAATAACATTAAGCATTTCAGAATGGCCAGAGCTCCAACATATTTCCTCTTTAAAAATTTCCTTCTATGTTTAACCTTATCCATGGGATCAGTTTGCCAAGCACAGCCTTCGGATCTAATGAACTTAAAAGAAAGTTCCATTGATCCCCTTTTCCAAAAGGAACTTTTGTGCCGTTTCCCACTGTCACAAGCCATATTTTCATTGTTTCTCATCTATAAAGCAAAACACACTTTTCATATCCAAATATTCTCCTATTAAAACACCACTTAATATCCACTTAGAGCTGACATTTTAGGCTCCATGGACTATAAAAGTGGTCTCACCTTTTCTAAGTTTCAGAAAAACGTTCAAGTCTTTTAAAGTATCATTCCACAAAACATTTGAGGGCGATCCATTCTCATTAGCATACCCCAGGCAAACCGTCCAACACACTGGATAATGTATTGCAACCCACAGGCAGCTTCTGTTTCCTCCCTATGCATATCAGATGGTGAAAAAAAAATCCCAAATCATTCTTAAATGCCTATGAGTCGGGACAACATACACAAACACTTAGAAGAACGCGGTCCTAAAAGTTCACCTGTCCCGCCGCGCTGCATTGAATCAGTTAACGTGCATAGGGCTCTCACACCCGAGGGCAACCTTCAGGAGACCAGCATTCAGAGGATACTCACACTCAGGGAGGGGGCACCCGTGTGTACACGATGTCCCCACTCGCGGGACACTCCGGAGGCCGCCGAAGCCCTGACAGCCGTCACCCCTTGACGCGCGCCAGGGTGGAGAGTGAGGATCCTGCACCGCGCAGAAGACAGACCTGGCGCATAGGCACAGGGTGGGGACCAATCACGGCCCTGTCACCAGCTTTCTCAGCCAATGGGAATGCGGGATGGTGGGCCAATGGGAGCGTGGGCAGTGGGAGAAACTGTAACAAATTGCCAGAATGATACACAAAAGGGTGAGTGCGAAGGGACCAAGGGGGGGCGGGGCTGACCTTCTCACCTGGCCCGGTCATGGAACCCCAGTTTTCTAATCCCTCAGATGGAATGAGAAATCCCAGTAGTCCTGAGGGTGAGAGCACCAGGCCCCCAGTCTCAGAGAAAGATTGAGAAAAATGTTGGCATGCAGGAAATGATGTGTAATGGGGAAAGAGGAGGATGAGATTTTACATTGGGCACGAAGAAATGGAGGAAGGGGACTGAGGGGCTGCAGAGAAGAGACCTTTAGAAGGTCAGATTAAAAGAAAAAGAAAGAGAAAAAAAGTGTTCACATGTTGGGATAGGAGGGAGCAGACAGGCATTTTCTAGCTTGGGAAAAAAATACCACTTTTCTTCCCCAAATATAGATTTGTTTTATCTTCGAGCCTCTGTTTGCTTGTATCCCTCTATCCTGAAAATTTCCGTGAGGGTCCTGACGCCATTACATCAGCTGAACACCAAGAGTGCCAGGGCGGCCTCGCACACTCACCAAAAGCCCCTGAAGCGCCGCGCTCGGAGCCTGTGCGTGGAGAAAGCGGCGCCCCCTTGCGGCAGTCTGCCTAAGGCGCGCTGCTTCACCCCAGAGGCAGGGGTTAAACAGAGGTCAGCAGGCTTGGCTGAAGTAGCAAAGGCTTTGGTGGCACCCGGATCTGGATTTCAGTCTGGGATCTACCTCACAGTGATCGTGACTGCCGTAAACACTGCTCTACCTAAGGCGTGCAGAGGGTACCTTAAATTTAATTCTAGCGGACCAACAGACTCGTTTTTCAGAGGATTTGAGCGAAATGTTCACCTTACACAAAAAAACTGTCACATATAAAACATCCAGTGAGAGTCACTTCTTCTCCTTCAAAGTAAATTTAAAATGATCATTTCTCTCTAAAATTCTGCCTAGGTCAGGCCCCTCTCCCTGCTCTCAGGCAGCTTTGATGCAGGGGCTTCCTGAGGAGTTTCTCCCTGACTGGCAGCAGGTTCTGCCTTCTGGATCCACCCACAGCTCCATCGCCAGTCTCACCTGCAGCCTTTGGGGCCTGTGGAAGCAGAGGGTGCTGAGTATGTGAAGCTCTGTCTTGGAGAACCTTATCCTTGTACTGGGAGGACACAGAGGGGTTTGGAAACTGACACCAGCCTGCCCCAGCCTTTCATCTAGTTACTCCCCATCCCATCACAGGCATTTGTCTCCATGAAAGCATTGCTCTGGGGAGCACATCTGCACCCGGAAGAAATGCTGTCCTGGGCTCGGGTGTTACTGAGAACCCTAGATACCTGCAGCAGCTTGCTAAGCAATTCTTTGTTGAAAATGAGGATCTGGCCAACTTTAATCAATTCTCCATGACTGGACCCTGGGGACCTCCTGTGGCTTTTCACGACTCTGGATACAATCAGAATTCTCCCTAGCAACATCCATACATGCAATCACCCTCTGACCCTGATCTCTTCCTCCCAGCCTTAAAATGCATCCCTCCCACAGCAACATCATAATGTTCTCTCTTCCTCAGTAACATAGATCCTGCCCTGAAATTCCCCCTCCCCTGTGGCATAGATCCTGCCTTGAAATACCCCTCCCCCTCCCCAGCAGAATTAGACTCTACCCTGAAATACTCTCCTCCCTCCCCCAGTGTGAGAGCACCCAGTCCTCCTAGATCCCACTCAGCACCCTATTTGTGTGGCCTTCTAGATTCCATGGTATATGTTGGAACTTTGCCATTGTCCCTCACAGAACCTTATTTCACAGAATTTTTCCTGTTAAGTTTTTTGATCAGCCTCTTGCAAACCCCAACTGGTAGCTCTGCCTTAGGCAGCTATGATATTAAACAACTGTTGAAGATTGTCTTTGACAAACTCCCTAGGGATAGGCTGTTCACACAGACCAATCTCTGAGTCAGGTCAAACCCTCTGAGTCAGACAACCCTGAGATCAGAGCCCTTTTTGGAGTTGCTAGGTAGGTCAAATAGTGGTAATTCTCTTGGGCAGGGCTTTTGGGACCTCTGATCCCAATCCCATTCTATTCTCTCCAGAGACTCCTTGGCTGCTAGTTTTTGTGGTTGAGATCATTGCAAGGTTCTTGTTTTCCAAGGCTACTATGGAGCTTATGAGATGGAGTAAGGCAATTAAAATAACAAAAGCATGCAGTTCTTACCAAATGCAGCTGGTTTCTTGAGTAAATACTCCTCAGATTGTTGCAAATCTTTGGTTAATTTTTAGTTTTGAAAAAGTTCATTGGACTTTTTTTTGCCATTGTTTTCATTACTTTTTAAAAAGACTTTAATATTTGCCTCCCTCGAGAGAGAGAGAGAGAGAGAGAGAGAGAGAGAGAGAGGCAAATATATGTATATATGTGTATATATATTTAGCATATATATGTGTGTGTATATATATATGTATATATATATATAAAATATATATATAGTTGGCAATTAACTGTTATTTTATTTATTTATATGTGGTACTGGGAATCAAACCCAGTGCCTCACACGTGCAAGTGCTTTGCCACTGAACCACATCCCAGCCCTTCATTACTTTTATGAGAAGCAGATTTTTGGAGGTCTTTACTCCATTATACTGGAAGTGCTTCCCCTTCCTCATTTATTACTTTCTCTTCGGATTAAAGTATTATTGGAAAGAGCTCGTGAGCCAGGCTTTCTCAAATAAAAACCAAACCAAACCACAGAAGGCCAAGGCGAGTGGTCCAAGATGATGGAGTGAGAGGGTTCAGGCCAGTGGCCGTCAATCCTGGCTGCACATTTGAATCACCTGAGGAGCTTTTAAGACATTCCCTGAGAGACTGATTTGATGGAGTTGGAATATGGTTTCTATATCAGTATTTGAAAAGTCCCTTTGGTGATTCTAATATGCTGCCAGGGTGAACACCATTGTCGAGAGTGTTTCAAGGCGGAGGTTGAAATTTCGAGTCAGGGTCACAGTGCAATGGTATGAACCCTAAACAGCAATGTTCTCAAAGTACATGTTGTAGACCATTTCCATCCAAGTAACCTAGACAGAAGTGAGTCTCAAACAATGTATTGAAGAGCCAGGTTTCTAAAATTATTTTTATTTCCAATGTGTATGAATTAAAAAATTTATAAAATGCAATAAAAATGAATTACCCAAATAATAAAATAAAATGATACACAAAATACAAGTCCAAATATTTTAAGATCTAACAGATGAAAAATTACTCTGTTAAATAGTTATTAAAGTGCTTCTGCTGAATTGAATTTGTTGTGAACTGGTAACTAAGTATGTGAGCCAGTTCAGAGAACAGGTGAACTTGACTTTGGGCTCTTTGTTGAAGAGTCAGTCTTAAGGAGGCATTTCTGGCTGTACAGAGAAAACTGGTCAAAGAGGAGGACCTACAAACGAGACTCAAAAGTGAGCCCTTCTTTGTCCTTTTTGGCTAGCAACAAGACAACTGCAGAGATGTGTGTCATGCAGGCCCAGAGGAATCTGGGGTGATATTAGGAATTTAGAGGAAAAACAACTAAATTACATGTCATTGCACAGGATAGGAGAAACCACTGGTAAGGGGTTATTTGTCCCAGATCCTGATATAAAGAGACCATTTATGCAAGATAAGCACTAGGTGGCCCTTTACAGACAGCAAGGAAGGGTGTGAGGAGGAGCCCTGAGGAGGGTGACAATGGTGTATTGGAAGAGGAAGGATTCACACCAGCACGGATCACAGATCATGGACCATGTCAAAGAAACCAAGGAGAAGGGGAGGGGAGGGGCAGGAGGATCTTCTCCAGGTATTGCAGAAGGTGGGAGCCCGATTGGAGAGAGCATAGGAATCAATTTTTAAGAAGCATTTTGGGCTGGGGAGATAGCTCAGTCGGTAGAGTGCTTGCCTTGCATGCACAAGGCCCTGGGTTTGATCCCCAGCACCACTACCAAAAAAAAAAAAAAAAAAAAAGAAGTGTTTCAACAGAGATGGAATTTCTCCAGCTGATGTTTGCAAATGCCATATTACTTATTAACCTATGAGACTTGAATTGTTCCAGAAGTGAAAGTGAATGGTTTTATAGACTCATGAACTTGATTCCTACTACTGATAGTCTAACAGCTTAATTGGTGGTTTACTGCCTATGCCAAGGGGGACTTTGCTGCCTGTTGGAGTGGGAGATGGAGTGGTAGGGAAGCAGCAGTTTCTCACCCTAACTTAAGCTGCTCCTCAAGGAGATATGAACACAGTCTGAGATGTGAGAGAAGATGGTTCACTTGCCATCTTTCGGATCAAATAGTCTATAGACCAAGGCTCCCCACTGGTGCCTTGTACAATGTGAGGCTTGGGGACAGCAAGAACTGAAAAAAGCTCAGGTTCCTTCTGGTCCAAGAAGCAATTTTTATTGAGAATTTTTTGGGATCTAGTTAATAAGAGCTTTGGATGAGTCAGCACTAAGGTATGGTTGATATGGCACATGGTTTTTTATAACCAATGAACATGTTGTCATTGTATTTATGAATATGCATTCATAGTAGAGAATTTGAAAATATTAAAACATATAAAAACAAAGCCAGAAAGTGGATGGCCATAAAACGATGCTTTATGGAATTGACGACACTAAGAACAGGTTTATCTGCCCCAAACGACAGCAATGGGTGCTTTGCATCAGGCATGTAACTTGGAGCTCCCGGCAATACGGTGGTGTGGATTTCATTTACCTGTTCAGTCAGTAAATAGTTATTGGGTACCTTCTACTTTCAGGGGACTGTGCTCAGCACCAGGGATATGAGGATCAGCAAGCTGTGCTGCCAGGAGCTAACGATCAAGGAGATGATGCAGACAGATAGAAATATAATAAGCAGACAGCGAAGGCTTGGCTGTGGAGGAGAAAGCCTCGGCAGTGTGGCCTCGGAGCCTGGGTTTCTCCCCCGTCCCCATAGCCTCAAGGCCTTCACCAAGGACTGCCAGCATCAACCTGGGGGCAAGACTGGGAGTGGGGGTGTGGCCTTCTCCTCCACCCCCACCAGGAGGGCTGTCCCTGCCACCCATGCCCCCTACTGGGCCTCCACCCTCAGGGGCCCTCCAGGCCTCCCCAGCTGCACCCCTCAGATCCAGAATTCATCCTACAGCTCCTGGGGTTCACTGTCACCCTGCCACCAGCACTTCTCCCACCAACATCCAGGGTCCACCCCCATGCTCCAAGGGTCCACACCCCTGCTCCAGGGGTCCACCCTCTAGCTCCTGGGGTCCACCCTCAGCCTCCTGGAATTCAGTCCTCAAATCCTGGGGTACACCCACCAACTCCTAGCCCCCAATATTGAGGCCCCTTCTCCCCTCTGAAGGCCGGAGGTACATTCCTTCCCCTCTCCTAAACAACTGAAAGTTTGACCCCTTTGTCCATCTGGTTTCCTGTTTTTCATTTTCCCAAAGAATGGAGTTCTGAGTTTTTGAACTGGCCCCAGAGTTCATTAAACAGCCTCCCCTATGGAGGGTGGGCAGAAATGTAATAAGCAGTTACAGGGTGCTATGCTACAGGAACAGAGAGGAGTAACCCACTGTGACAGGAGGCATAAAACCCATGAATGATCAGGCTGAATTTAAAGGACAGTCGGAAATTCAAGAAACAACCGTGGGCAGAGCCAGGCAAAGAATTTCATGAAAAGAAGTGTCAGAAAGTATAGATATACAGAGGGCAAATCAGAGCATCAAGATTAAAGATAGAACAGTTCAACTAAGATATAAATTGGAAGGAGAAACTGAAAGGTGACCCCCAGGACCTTGGATAGCTCCAGGTTTTCTTGTAAATGACCTGCTACCTTTGGATACCCAGGACTGATTTGATCCCTGTTCCAGGCAGAATACTCTAGCTATTAGAGATCTGCTTGGCTAGTCTGGGCTCCCGTGCTCTTCAGCAGCAGGGATAATTTGTCCTCATTCACCTAAGTGGCCTGTCTCACAAGTTGATGAATTCAATGATGCTGCTGGGAAGCTCTTGGCAGACTGTTGGTGGACTTGGAGCCAGAAATGTGAATTTGAGTAAGTAAATCTTTAAGTCTTCCAGTTCCTCAGTTTTCTATCTTTAAGATGAGCTAGAAAACATTAACTCTTAGGACTGCATTTGGCTCAAGTGAAATAAGGTATGTAAAACTGTTTCACAACTATAAAACATAATTGTTATTATCATTAAACTGCAAATAATTAATCACTATGCCTGAAAACTCTGTTAGCAGCAGTCAACCACTTTTACCTCCTATTACAATCAGTAGGTGATTGTGGAATATGTATGTGTCCCTAAGAATCACCTGGAGCTTGCTCTACATGCAAATTCCCAGATACCATTCCAGGTGATTTTGATCAAGTGGTCTTGGTTGGTCCCAGAAATTTGTATTTAACAAGTCCCTGAGGTAATTTTGATGCAGTGATGACAAATTACACTTTGGAGAAATAGGAGCTGAATTCTGCAGTCCAATGTAGTAGGAATATAACCTCAATCTCCATTCTGAACTCGTAGCCTCAGTAAATGCTTCTGAAGTGATCTGGTACAGTTAAGTGTAAGATGCCTGTAGGACATCCAAGTGGGAGGGTGCCTGGGCTACTTGATGAGCGCTCAGAGAAAGGTCTGGGCTGGAGGTGAGGTTTGGGTGTTGGCCGTGTGTAGGCAATAGTTGAGGCCTTCAGCGGGGCTGAGGTAGGAAGCCACAGTCTCGGTTCCAGTGTTGCCTGTTTGGCCTGGTTTGGTTTAGTTTCTACCTCAAGGAGTGTGTGTGGATGTTTCTGTTTCTGCTTCCTCAGTTATTTCTGCCTATGAATGGCATTGCCATCTGGCCTGATGACCAAGCCAGAAACCTGCCTCCATTGACTACCCCTGGTCCTCACTCAACTCCACTAATCAGTCACCACGTCTGATTGAGCCCACTTAACATTTCTCAAATCCTTGTTCTTCATCCCCATTGCCAACCATCTAGACTCTTCTCTTGCATGAACTGGTTTCTGCCCTTGTGTTCAGCCCTGCTCTGGTTCAATCCTGCCTCAGACCTGCAGCCAGAGTTTCAGTATGTGTTTCAGGCATTTTGCTTCCTCAATCAGTCTGAGCTTGTCCAAGGGCAGGGACCCCAATCTTGCTGATTATGATGTCACTGGCAGCAAGTACAGTAGTTGGCACACAGTAGGTACTCATTAAAAGTTGATTTCTCCTGTCTTCATGTTCCTTGTCTTTCCTTTTCTCTCAGTTCTAAAGTTCAAAGGCAAAGAGAGATTGTTAGATCAGAAAATATGGTTCACACTTTTCCATGTGTTGTGCATAATTCTTTGTCTATAAGGCAACTGCTGTGGTCCCTGATAGCTCCTTCCTAAATGAACCCCTTTGTCACTTTCTACCTCCATAGCAGGCACCAGAGCATCACCAGTGATAGACTAATCAGATCAACTAATTGGAGCTAAAAAATGGGCTGGAGAATCTAGTACTTTCTCTGGTTATATAGAGATAACCCAATTAAGTGTCTTGGAAATCTTAAAACATTGAGTAAAATAGTGTGAAGGGGAGGAGAAATGCTTTGACAAGCAACCATTCAGAAGTCCACAGAATCTATGCACACGTATGATCCAAGAGTTATTTGCCCTCTACTAGGACTGCCCTGTGTGAAGGTGACTGGGCCCTAACTGAAATCATCAACCTTAATGAGTATTTATGGAGCATCTACTCTGAGCAAATTGCCATTTTGTGCTCTGGGGATATAGTAGCAAACCATACAGACATCTCTGCTTTTATGCACCTTATGTTTTACTTGGGGCGGGGCATATTTATTTTGTCAGATGGTCATAAGTGTTATGTAGAAAGATAGAAGAAGGCAAGGGAGATAAGAATACTAGTGATGGGCTCTGTATAGGACAGTCAGAGGGGGCTTCCCTGAGAAGATACTGCTATGGTCTAAATGCTTATATCCCCCCAAATTCACATGTTTAAACTTAATCCCCAATACGACAGTGTTGGAAGGTGGGGGTCTTTGGGAAGTGATTAGATTGTGAAGGCAGAAGCCTCATAAGTGGGATTAGTGTTCTTGTAAAAGAGGTCTCAGAGATACCCTTGCCATTCAAGGACCATGTGACAATACAACTAGAAGTCTCCATCTGTGAACCAGAGAACAAGCCCTCACCAGGTGCTGACTTTGCTGTTGTTGCCTTGATTTTGGACTTTCCAGGCTCCAGTACTGGGAGAAGTAAGTTTTTGTTGTTTATAAGTCACACAGTTAATGGTATTTTATTATAGCATCCCCAAAAGATAAGACATGATAGTTGTGCAAACACGTGAAGAAGGAAAGGCACTTATCCACGTGGGTATCTGGGAGAAGACATTCCAGGTAGAGCAAAGAACTTGTGCTAGGGCTCTGAGAAACTGCCTTTTCTTGATCAGAAAACTAATCTTAGCTGGTTTTACAGGCTCTCATCTGGGAAGTGCCAGGGCAGATGGAGGTGGGGGAGGGAAAGTTGTAGCTCCAGACTTCAGGTACTCTAGAGAAATCAAATTCATGACTTTGCTGTAGGCGAAAGTTTTGGTGGTTGCCACTTGTTCAACTTTTGATGATCTCAGATTCCAAAGTAGGATTCGGTCTGGTTCTCCCAGTAGTCACAGGGGTGATTCTCCTTTCCTGCCCCTGGAGGTAAGTTTTTGGTTGCTTGGGAGATAACTTAAACTGCGTAGACTGGGAAAACAGGCAAAGAGTCAGAGTAAGCATCTCCCTTCTCTTGCTGTGGCTTGCTCTTTGTTATCTCTTCCGGTTTCTCTAGATTAGGGTCCCTTTGGAGCTGAATTTCTGTAAAGTGGGATCAGAGAGTTTGAGTAGAGTGATAAGAATGATTCAGAGTTGTACTTTGATAAGCAAAAGAAAAAGATCATACTATTAGAGGGAAGGAGAAAGGAACATTTATCTATTTTGTTTTACCAATGGGCTGTTCACCAGGCTGTTTTGATATGTTATCTTATCGATTTTTCTTTATGCCTCTGCAAGGTAGGAGTTATTGTTATTTCACAAATGTAGAAAGTAAGGTTCTAAGATAATAGCTGTTTTCTGGCTTGCAAAAATATACAGGCCTCGTAAATGATCAAAAAAATGTTAAGAAAAAGAAACTGAAAGTCCCTCATAGTCTCACCTCTCAAACAACTGTAATAAGTTGGTGTATAATCTTCCTGAATTTTAAAAATGCACACACACACACAATCTCCCACTTTTTTTTTTTTTAAACAAGAAACTGGGACCATAGTATACGGATTATTCTGAAACTTGTCTTTTTCCTAGTAGCAATGCATCTTGGTTATCTTGTGTAGTTAATGAAAGCAGGGCTTTCGGAGAGTTAGAGTTCTCTGATGACACACACAGGTCACTCAACCTCTTAAGACTCCACTTTCTCCCATTTGTGAAAGGAGGGCAGGGGACAAAAAATTCCGCGATGTAATGACAATAAACAGGGCACCTCACCCCCTGTTGGCCTCGTGACTATCTGGGGTGTTCACAAGGTCCAGTCCTACTTGATTTGGACGGGAGCCGCCACTTGCAGTAACTCAGATGACAAAGCCTCCGCTGATTCTGCCAGAAAACTCAGACAAGAGCCTCTTGCTGCCACCCCTGTTAGTCCGAGCGTAAAGAGGACGGCGGGGCGGGTCTGGAGGCGAGGCTTAGGGGCGGGGCGCCGGCTGGGGGGCGGGGCCTCGGCGCCTGGTGCGCGGGGCGTGCGGGCTGGTAGGCCGGCCGCGGTGTGACGTGCTTGACGCCCGCGCCCGGCTCCACCCCGCCCCTCCAATGCCCCGCCCCTTCGTCCCTGCCGCCGCGGACCCTCAAGCACTGGCGCAGCGATGGCGGAGGCGGTGGAACGCACAGACGAGCTGGTCCGGGAGTACCTACTCTTTCGAGGCTTCACGCACACACTGCGGCAGCTGGACGCCGAGATCAAGGCGGACAAGGAGAAGGGGTTCCGGGTGAGGGGCCGGCGGGCGTAGGCGGTCCGAGGGATCTGGAGAGCGGGCCCCTTCCCCCCCAAGAACTGCCCTCCGGGGCTGTAGCGGCGCTGTCACCGCGCTTGGGGGGGCCGTAGACATCACGCGTCTGGCCCTCACTGTGCAGATGAGGAACAGGCCTTGAGACGTACGTGACTTCCCTGGAGTTGCTCAGCGAGTCAGGAGCATCTGCAGTGGGGCCAAGGTGCCCTGACTCCTGTTCTGGGCTCTGTTCTCCATCCCAGCCTCCCGGCAGGTGCTGGCGAACGAAATTTTAGGAGCCAGGATTGGGTAGATGGTTGAGTTCTGGCAAGAGAAATATGCAAGGTTTTGGCTTCCGATGGCAGTGGAAGCAAAAGCGTCTGCAGCCCCAAACGCCGGCTGGATTCAGGCATCTGTGGTGTTCCTTTAAAATGGCCTTGTCAGGCACTCATTGGCAATTTTGCATAGTAGCTGAAGAAGAACTCATTGCACATTTTAAAATACGAACACTTCCTACTATGAACTGATTTTCCCTTGGGAATTTCTTGGAATTTGTGTGAGATTTGTATGTTTGTATGTGCTGAATTAAATTGGTGTTGGCGGATGAATTGAGAGGACTGAGCTAGCAGCAAGAACATTGGAGGGGGATTGGGAGACTTAGTTTCTTGCCTTGCCAAAGTTAGTGGTTACTTAGTGGCAAAAGCAAATAATTTCACCTCTTCAAATTTTAGTGTCCTTATCTATTTTTGATATCAATGTCCAAAATTTTTCTAGATTGTATATTCTGGTGCAATTGCTCTTCACAAGGAGTTGAATTCTTTGACACTCAGCAGCTACCAGAGAGGGCTATGGTAGGAGTTTGATAACTTGCAGGAGGACTCAGTGCACCTCCCGGTATTCCTTGGAATCGTGGAATTGTGTGCTGGGAGGAGGCCATGGACATTGTCTCACACTTTCTTACTCCTTTGCCTTTTAACTATGAGGAACTGAGACTGCAGTTGAAGTGACATTGCCAAGTTGGTTCAGTAGACCCGAGACCCGGAGCTAGATCTTTTGCTTCCTGAGGAAGGGCCAAAGCCATTTATACCTGAAATTTCCATGCCTGCTGGAGAGACAAGATATATATCTAGCATCAGAAAATAATTTAAAAACTATTACAAGGCTGGGGTTGTGACTCCATAGTAGAACACTTTCCTAGCATGTGTGAGGCACTGGGTTCGAACCTCAGCACCACATAAGAATCAATAAATAAGAGCTATTACATTAGTATGTTTTGAAAATTTTATAAATTGTCAACAAATTTATTTTAACACCCAGAAGTTAGTAAGAGGAAAAAACTGTAATCTGTGGAGTGCAGGGTGAATTCCTTTCCTTCCTTGCCTTCTCTAGCACTGCTTTTTCTCACTAGGTGGACAAGATTGTGGACCAGCTACAGCAGTTAATGCAGATGTATGACTTGGCTGCCCTTCGGGATTACTGGAGCTACCTAGAACGTAGGCTCTTTAGCCGCTTGGAGGATATATATAGACCCACCATCAACAAACTGAAAACCAGCCTGTTCCGCTTTTATCTTGTCTACACAATCCAGGTGATTGTTGATTCAGAGGTTCTGCTTTCCTTGGAGGGAGAGCTCTTTGATCCAGAAATAGATTTTCTTCTAACTGGAGAGAGAACACCGAACATTGCT
The DNA here is from genome assembly GCF_902686445.1 of Sciurus carolinensis. Classification (NCBI taxonomy): domain Eukaryota; kingdom Metazoa; phylum Chordata; class Mammalia; order Rodentia; family Sciuridae; genus Sciurus; species Sciurus carolinensis. The sequence goes on from NC_062220.1 coordinate 19,651,902, forward strand.
ATGGGAAATCATGGAAAAGTCGCAGTGTAAATTATTTTTGACTGTTTTCCTACTTCTTTTTTCCTTCTTATCATCTGTGAGTCATCTAACTTGTCCCCATACTGCTTTCCCCTCTTGTTTTAAGCACACAAGCCTGGGTAGTGGTTTAAAGAATATAAAATTTGAGTAATAAAGACTATAGCTGATTTGAAAGAGTAAATCACTTAGGTTATTTGAACATCAACAAGGGATTAGTTTTCAGGGTGGCATTTGTTGTTAGGACTTCAGTTTAAACCAGCTCTGAAGTAAGGTCCCTGAGAAAAGGGTGATGATTGCATTTATATTGTGGAGGTGATGTCTTGCCACTCACTTGCCACTCACCTGGCAGGTGATATTTAAAAGGCTATCTGCTGTGCAGTGGTAAAGAATCTTACCTCTGGATTTTTGTCTCTTCCCCTTCCTTGCTACCTCCTTTGTGTCTTGGCAGACAAACAGAAATGACAAGGCACAGGAGTTCTTTGCAAAGCAGGCCACAGAGCTTCAGAACCAGGCTGAGTGGAAGGATTGGTTTGTCCTGCCTTTCCTGCCATCCCCAGATACCAACCCCACCTTTGCTACCTACTTTTCTCGACAGTGGGCTGACACCTTCATCGTGTCCCTGCACAATTTCCTGAGTGTCCTGTTTCAGTGCATGCATATCCTTTTTGCTGCCTGGGGCTGTGAGCCTAGTCTGAGGCATCAGACAGTGTGATCAGTAACCACTACTTTTGATGCAGCCATTTCTTCTGCAGAATGCCTGGGGATCATCCACAAGTGTCATGTGAGGGGGCTGGACAAATTGCGGTTATTTTTGTCAGGAGGCCAGGGAGTCATAAATCTTAGTTCTGACACTGTGCTGCTAAAGAAATAGCTGACATGCATGGGTGGGGATGGTGTTTAGCAGCAGTCAAAGGGTGGGAAGGTCTCTATTTCTTGGTGAAATCAGCCAGATTTGAAGCACCCGCTCTGTGCATGATGTGTCCCTGGGGATTACTTTTATGGAAATTTGGTAGAGATGAGAACACTTGGGTTGGAGCTTATTCCCTGAGTTAGTGTTTGGGTTATTCTTTCTCACAGTGGTCTCAGTGTTCCTCTGTTTGCCAGAAAGCAGGGTAGTTTTAACTCTATATGTGTGAGTATTTGAGAAAGAGAACTAACATATATGCAGATAACTTATAACCTGCCAAGTATACCATTTGTCATGGAAGGCCAGAGATCCTGAGACCCAGGAATTCATCATTGTTCATATTCTCCAGGCTGGAAATCTAGGGGAGGGGAAGAGAGTGTGGTTTGAACAGGGCTGCCTGGTAAGGCCTTGATAAATTTGGGCGTTGTAGAGGCCCACCCACTGGTGGCCATTTTGACCTCTGGGAGGAACATATTCTGGTGGAGGTTCCTGCCTTTGCTCTTCCCTTTCCTCATATGAATTATTGTGGCTTCCATCCTCATACACCTGTCTCTCCTGCTGCCTCTTCATCCTGAGGGCTTTCCAAAGAAAATCACAAGGTGGTTGCCACATGACCACGTGAGCCCTTCCGGGCAATTGAAATGGTCACTCAAGATCTTTTCAAGCCGGACTCTGCAAACTAGGTCACACACATCTGATCTACAGTTTGCTTCCCCAGGACTGAGGCCTGGTCTGCTCTGTGTCCTCTGACTGCAGCTGTGTGAGCAGTTGGGAAAGACCAATACCACAGCTAGAATGGGGTCTTTGTGGGGTGGTGTGTGGCCATGCAACCTGCAGGAAACTTTCTCTTCTCAGTCTAAACTTTGCCAGGGAGAGGTTTAATCTGGGGAGGGGAAAACCTAGTGGCTAATCCTACTTCTAAGGTTGCTTTTGTATCTGCATTGACTTTGCTAAAGCTTGGACAGATTGTGAAGCCAACAAATGCTAACTCTTTACTGCCATTGTTTGGGGGAAAATGCCAAAGTTTGAATTCAGGAGCTTTTCAAGATTGGCTAGCAGATTGTCACCAGTCTGTCAGCCTAAAGGAAGTCAGGCTGACCTGGAGTAACAGGCCCAGAGAGTAGGTAAAGACTATTTCATAAATGCAACTTTTTATTTCATAAAACTGGGATGAGCCCACTGCACCTATCCTGTGTTCCTGTGTCTTGTGTTCAAGTGTTTGGCTGCTGTGTCAATGGTTTGGGAAGAACTTTAATTTAAAAAAAAATTCTTTGAAAATTTTGAGACACAGGGTTCCACTAAGTTGCTGAGGCTGGCCTTTAACTTGTGACCCTCCTGTCTTAGCCTCCTGAGTCATTGGGATTATAGGCATGCGCTAGCATGCTTAGCCAGGGAGAATTTTTGAATGTTCTCAGGCAGGCTTATTCTTTAACTTTGGGCACCAGTTCCAGTGATCCTGAACTTTGATGCCGAGTGCCAGAGGACCAACCAGGTTCAAGAAGAAAATGAAGTTCTGCGTCAGAAGGTTTGTCCTGAACAAGCTGACTCTTTGGGAAGGACTTCTGCTTTTTGAGTGTGAAATTAGGTAGTGGCAATGAGGGTAGAGTTATTTTTCACGGTAAATTCAGGAGGAAGCAAGCCAAGTGGAAAAAAGGAAGTAAGTCAAATGATAAATGAAAAAAGTAGTAGTTTGGGATGTCTAACAGGTTTTGATTTTCTTACCTCACTAGTCTAGTCTAGTAGCAGCAAGTTATTCTTTCAGTTTCCAGTGCTCAGTGAGCAGAAATGTGAAGGGCACCTTGAGGCTGAGGTTGAGTGGCACTTTGAGCCAGTGAGGTTGGGTTTGGATTTGACATGCCTAGAAATCTCCCTCAGCAAAGGGAAAGTTAGGCCAGGTCATTGGCTAACTCAGCTCTACACCTACATAGCTTTTTGCATTGCAAGCCGAAATTCACCGACTGAAGAAGGAGGAGCAGCAACCTGAAGAGGAAGCATCCTTGGTTCAACACAAATTGCCTCCTTATGTCTCCAGTATGGACCGCCTGGGGGACTCAGAGCTGTAAGTGTGCACCAGGATCATGGAGCCACTTCTTCCTCTCCTCTCTTCTCTCTGTTGTGAGCTTTACTCTGACCCTGCCTTGCCCCTGGTCCCCTGTGCCCATTGAGGGAGAATTGCCAAAGAGCTCCTTGGCATATCTGCCCTTGCTTCAGAATTGTATAAGTAAGGTTCCCATGGCCTCTAAGGTCCTTTAGAAGTTGTTTTCAACCTCCAGGCCTCTGGCTCTGCCTGGAGAGATGGGGATCTGCACAGCTCTGCCAGGGGCACACACATCCAGATATGCATAACCTGGATCAGTACAACAGCCAGTGTGGTAAGGTCTCAGGAAGTTACTATGCCTTGGAAGGAGTGCCTCAGTGTGGAAGTGCTGGCCACCACAGGAGGGACACACTCCTCAGGGGAAGCATGCTACTGGGGTTTAGAAAGAAACACAGATTGGGAGACAGGTATTTGAGTGACCTTAAAAAATAGCCAGTTATAGCAGAAACTTCAGAAAATAATTGAAGACACAGAGGCACAGATGGGTGACACAGTATGTCAGGGTGCAAACCCATGTGGTAACCAAGTGCTGCACCATATGAAACTGCTCTAGTTTTCCAGCCAACATTGCTGAGGAAAATAAATGCCCGCCAAAGATGTAATTTAAAGTTTTTAGTAGCTATATTAAAAAAATAAAATGAAACAAGCAAAGTTAATTTTAGTGCTAAATTTTATTTGCCCTAATATATCCAAACTATTTCAATATGTAATGAATATAAGAAGAGTGGAAGTGAGCTATTTTACATTTTTTTCATGCTGAGTCTTTGAATTCCAGTGCGTCTCACACTCTAGTTCATCTCAATTTGGACTAACCACAGTACAGATGCTCAGAGGCACATGTGGCCAGTGGCTATTGGTCAAGGCAGCTCTGAGTTTTACTGGGGTCCTTGAAGAAGAGCCACAGTCTTCACCAAGCTGCTGGTTCCCTTTATACAGAAAATGGCCCCATGGATAATGTCACCCTCAAACCCAGGCGACGGAGCCTGCTAAGGCCTCTGTCATTAACCTTGCCCATGGCCTAGAAGCTCTGAGTTCTTGGATCTTCCTCGTCCCCCTCCAGCCCCATAACCCTGTGGTGTGTCTCTTACCAGAGCCATGGTATGCAGCCAGAGGACCACCTCCCTCTCCCAGTCACCTCGAGTAGGATTCCTGTCCTCACTGCTGCCTCAGAGTAAGAAGAGCCCCTCAAGGTTGTCACCTGCCCAGGGACCTCTGCAGACTCAGAGCTCAGCCAAAAAAGAGTCCTTCAGCAGTCAGGTAAGTGCTGGTCCTGTCTTTCTAACCTTCCAAGGAGCCTCTGACATCTGGCTGTCAAGTCTGCTTCTAAGTTTTCTTGTCAAGTGTAGACTTGTGTGTCCTCCATTTAGGACCAAGTTTCTGGATGTGCTGTGAGATCCTAAATTCACTTCTAATTCCTTTTCTTCCTCTTTTCCTGCCTTTCGGAGGAAAATCCCCTAATGCATCCTGTATTCTTGCCTTTGGCTGGTATTGCAGTGTGTGGCATTGAGATAGCAGGCGATGTGTGTGTACTGATGAAGGGCTCTGCTGGACCTCAGGCTCAGGTCGCTTAACTACAAGTGGTTGCTGTCTTCTAACCACCCCTGCACTCCTGTGTCAACTCTCAGAAGTCTGCCACACTCCACAGGTGAAGTGGTGGGTAGTCAGTGACAGGAAGTGGGCTTTCAGCATCTTTCCCCTTTCCTCATAATCTTCCTGGGAACCTGGAAGGGCTTAAGACTTTTTGAATAGTTCAAGTGTGAGTTCAAGCAATTATGGAATTTTGAATTTTTGGTGATATAAACTTTTGTCTGGTTAAAGAGTTAATTAAGAGTTTCCTCTGAATCCATGTATTTTGCCTACAAGTTTGTAGTTACTGATTCTGCAAAGGATTTTCATTGTTTTTCACTTTAATATTATATTGCATGAGAATTTCTTCGATGCCAGCTTATGTCCAAAACAACCAAGAATCTCAGTGAGTAGTTTTTCTAGCAGAGCTTGTCAGGCTCATTGCTTTCAGAAATGCCTACCAGAGTGGAAGTTTAACGGACTTCAAGTTAGACTTACTGTGGTAGGGACACTCTCTTCAAATGTAATTTTACTAGTTACCAATAAAGTAAATTGTCATAATCTGTGCCTTCCTCTTCTACCCATGACTGGAGTTACAAGTGATGTCACCAACCATGGTTCGAATCCCTGGACCCTCAGACGGGGCGGGGATAGAAAGTCTTACGGGCTGGGGAGATAGCTCAGTTGGTAGAGTGCTTGCCTTGCAAGCGCAAGGTCCTGGGTTCAATCCCCAGCACTGCAAAAATAAAAAAAAAACACAAGTGATGTGACCGTGTGGGGTGGCTCCCTGTACCCAGGGAGGCAGGGGTCGCTGCCTTTGGAATATGGGGTTTAGTATTGGTGAACTGGAGACACCAAATAGGATATTGAATAGAACAGCATGGACTTGGGTCAGCAGCTTTTCTTTTAGCTTGGGCTCTTTGTTTAGCATCAGAGTTCAATTACTTAAACTCATCCAGTTTACTTGGGTTAATAATAGTGTTGACTCCCTAGGGAAGGAGTGATTGAGTGGCTAAAAGAGCCCTTGGTGTCTTCAGTGGGTGCCATATGATAAGCAGGCAGTTAAGTTTTAGGAGAAGTTGTATTCCTGAAGTTCTGGTGCACTTGGATTCCCAAGTCAAGTCTGAGACCTCAAGTGGCCTAGGCTTGCCTTGGCAGGGACACTCTCTTTAAATGTATTTTTACTAGTTAGTGCACAATGATTGACTATAATCTCAGCATCCAGGAGGGTGGAAGCAGTTAAAAATCAGTCATAGTTATTTCTACAGTTGTTCTTCTGAAATTCAGATCTTGAAAGTAAAATTTCAGTTCCTTAGGATGAGGCCAAGTAAGTTTTACTATTTACTTTCCAGATCTCTCACTGAGCAACATTTTATAAGTTTGGTAGATAGTATAAGGTGGTGGGTTCCTTGAGATGAGCTTCCCCTTGTGAAATTTAATTTTACTAACTCAAAATGAATCACAGAGCTTCCTTGGAGTTAAGCCTGTGGCTGTGCTCTTATGTATTCAGGAACTATGTGTCACATGATAGGTTGAATGGCATGGGAAATTTTTGTGAAGTTTACTGCCAAAAGATAAGGGTAAAAATGCACGATTCACAACACAGCATTCCTTATTTTACATCTCAAATAAAATTGGGAAAAGTTGAGAAACAGTGAAGTGTCTTAACGGAGCGGTCTCCAGATCTTGAATGGAGACCACAGATATCTACATTCTAAACTCACCGGCCAAGTCCCTTTTTATTTTATTTTATTTTTTTTTGATGACAGATTATTTAGACCCAACATTAACTCTTAAAAATAACTAACAGATTTGAGGTTTAAGAAAATGACTGAATTTTAGAGTTGGAAGGAGGCTTAAAGTTCACCTGGCTCACCTTCCTGCTGTGCACAGGAGCACATTCTGTGAATTGACTGCCTTCTGTGATGTGGAGCTCACTGCTTATAAAGCAGGAGTGTGTGCTTATTAGAAAGCTACTAGCAGAAACCCCTTTGTAACTTCTACTCACCAATCTTAGCTCTCTGGAGCTATGTCCAATAAGCTTCTTGCCTAGGACAACCCTCCCTATCTTTTCTGGGTGAAGCACCCTCCGTGCCTCCTTGTCGCCAACTGTTTTCCCCTTTGGCATAATTTCTAGATCCCTCGCCATTCTGCCACTTCTCCAGAGGGGCCATTCTCATGTATCAATTCCTCTATTAAATTGATGCCCAAATTTTAGATGTTTTCTCACCAAGGCCAAATACAGTGTGTGGTAGTATCACTTCCTGTGATTTTGATAGTAAACTCTTTTGAACGTAATGTGAAATTAAACAATTTGTAAATAAGCTATATTGCTTTCTCAGTGCGTGTCAGGCATGCAGTCTTTTTCTCACCACTACCACCCTGGAGCCCTTCTTCGTTTTCTTCCTATTGAAGAATAAGCACACACACACAGATTTACTGAATTTATTGTTAAATTAGCAATACATAAATGACTAAACTTTTCTATTTTAAAAATTGTATATACAGAGCTTTGTAAATTTTACTCACTTCAGTATTTTTCTTGCTTGTGACCAGTCACTAAAACTTCTATCTCTATTACTGAGATGTCCATAGCATTGTTCTTGCAAAATAGATGACAACTTACACTCTCCAGGCTTTTAGTAGAAAAAAAAGGGAGGAGGGGAGTAACTGCAAAACCAGGGTTCCCAAGCTCTTTGGGGATCTCGAAATGGTAGCCAGGGGAAGGAGCCTCATTAGCAGGCAGGCCTGGGCTGCTGTGCTGCTCACGTCCTTCCTCCCAGTGATAATTCTGTGCCTTTACACCCACTTAGTGAGCTATGGGACAAGTGGGAATTACCTTATTATAGAGATAACCTTTAATTGGCTGTAATGTAAAGAAAGCAAAGCACCACAAACTTCTGTACTTCTAAATCTTATTAGTATCAAATTACCTCCTAGCTCTTGAGACATCAGTGGTAACAACAGCTGCAGTGGGGCCTGTTCCCATGGAGCCTGACAGGATGGGAAAAGGGCACACTCTTCCCAGCCTTTCAGTCCTGACTCTGGATGGCTTTGTTTTGCTTCAGGTGAGACTAAATTTCTGTAACTTGCTTCCTGCCTCATTTGGATAGCTGCCTGCAAGTTCTGTGAGGCTTTGGAATCCCTCTTGATCTACTCAGGTCACTGGAATGAACAGGTGTCAACTTATGCCATCTCCAGAGGGAGAGAGTCAAATGATAAGTAGGTTACAGTACCTTTCCTAAACTATAGCAGTCAGGTAGATTATGACGGGTGTAGTTTAAACCTTGGGGCATGAAGTTATGTGAATACATAGTTAAAATTTTTATGAGGTTTGCCTTTAAAACAAAATAAAACCTCCAATTACTGGTCATGTCACAGTAAACATTTGTTTAAGTTGTGCATATTTGTAGCTAGACACAAATGTACCTTAACCTACTTATTAAAGTGTTTTGTGGACAACTGCATTCATTAGCCGTTTTTTTTTTTTTTTTTTGGTACTGGGGATTGAACCCAGAGGTGCTTAACCCCTGAACCACACTCCCAGCCTGCCCCCCTTTTTAAAAAAATTTATTTTATTTAGAGACAGGGTCTCGCTGAGTTGCTTAGTGCCTTGCTAAGTTGCTGTGACTGGCTTTGAACTCACAATCTTCCTGCCTCAGCCTCCCGATCTGCTGGGTTTATAGGTGTGCACCATCGCACCTGGCTTCATCAGCTTTAATACATTCTTAGTTCTTCTTTTTTTTTTTTTTTCTTGCGGTGCTGGGGTTTGAACCCAGGGCCTTGTGCTTGCAAGGCAAGCACTCTACCAACTGAGCTATCTCCCCAGCCCTTTAATACATTCTTATCTTGCATTGTTGCTCACCCTTCTTTAGTGACTTGGGTACAGTTTAAGGAGAAGCTTTCTTTTCTTTAAGGAGGATCTGAGAGGTCATGCTTAAGTGCATGTTTTCTTCTTGTATGATTATAAAGCATTTTGTTAACACCTGTTTGTATTTTTGTTTTTTAAAAATACAAGCGGTCCAGCCCCAGTCTGACAGCACTGGGCAGCTTCTTTGCCATCCTGACTTTCAGGGGAAGTATTGCCTTTGAACTTCATATCAGGTGTACATTTGATTAAGCTAGAGAATTTGAAGGCTCTCTATACCATCAATATGGACCAACTGAATTGAGCACTCAACATCAAAGCACTGAAAAAGGAAAGGACCCCATTTATTAGGTGTAACGGGTGCTAAAGTGCTTGTTTCCCTCTGTAGCATTTTCCATTTTTGGTCCCAAGGCAGGATATCCCTGTCGTCCACAGATGACGTAGGCAGTCATGTGCCAGGCAGAGAATGTGGTAGACATAGCACCTCCTGGACCTTAATGTGGTTGCTTGGTGTTTGCATTTTCAGTGACTTGTTTTTATGGGGTTTCAGAGCATCATCTGTAGAAGCAGTTACATGATCAGCACAGGCCTCCCATTCTTGCTGTCATCATGGAAGGACTTGAAGTTTATAAACCGGCCACTACATGTCTTTTCTTTTTGTCTCAGGAGGAACTATCATGAAAATGTTTAATAGGAAATTCTCCATGTGAGAAGACAGGAGGGAAGAAGCCACAGAAGGAAAGTGCTTCTACTTTCTTCGGGTGATCTGATAGCACTGTGTAATTTTTTTAGATAATGGACCTCTCCTTTCCTTGTGCTTTTGGCACCAGAGTCCTTATCACTATCAGTGTCAGGGCTTCTGCTCAGTCTGTGCTTAGCTTTTCTAGAACTTTCTGGTAGGTTTGCATTACTCTTTATGATTTAAACTTGTCATGCATTCCTTTGAATGTTTCCTTTCTTCTTGGGGAATAATATGGCATAAAATTCATGCTTCAGAATCTGTCATCACTCACTCATGCACAAATTTCCTTTAAAATTCCTTCCTTTTTCTGGATGTTCTGAGATATGTTCCTAAAAGTTAAAGCTTGTATTTGTGCCACAGTTCCCTTTTCTTTATACATCCTAGTAGGGTACTTTTTCCTAAGATTTTTTTGTCATGTGAGCATACCCACCCAGCTTTTCATGTAAATAAAAACAAACCCAGTGTGATATATCTCTGTATCTCTTCCTTTACTTTCTGTTGGATGAAATTGTTGACAAAATAATTCACCAGATGTACTTATACAGGTTGAGCATCTCCAATCCAAAAATCTAAAATGCTTCAAAGTCTGAAACTTTTTAAGCACTAATAGGATGCCAAAAGTGGCAAATTCTACACTGTGAAACTTGGTTTTATATGCTAAGTTATTAAAAATAGTACACAAAATTACCTTTGGCCTATATGTATAAGGTATATATGAAGTATAAACAAATTTCATGTTTTTACTTAGGTCCTCTCCCCATGATATCTCACTGTGTATATACAAATATTCCAAAATCTAAAACACTTCTGATCCCAAGCATTTTGAATAAGGGATACTCAGCCTGTAATAGAGTAAGTGTGGTAGATGCCAGGATCGTCAATATAGTGCATATTGCTACTATACCTTCACCTGTCCATCACTGTCTCTACTCGTGCGTAGGCAGACATTAATGAGGGCCCAGTCTGTGAGGCAGGGTGCTGGGTGCTATGGCTCTAAAGTGTATAAGGCAGGGTCATTGGGGTAGCTCACAGTAGGGCTGAACCGCTTGGTGTGCAGATATCATCTTGTGAGTACACAGCTCTACCAACATCTTCCCCTCTTTCTAGCTCTTTATCCATGCAGAAGTTCTCAGCAATTTTTATGGATTTGTTTGAAAATGATTACATTGCATTGTGACTTTACCTTCTCTTTCTTCTTTCTTGCTTTTGTAGCTTATTATTTTTGTATACTTTCAAGGTTGCAGGACAGTTGCAAGAATAAAGACCTGTCCCTCACACACACACCCACCCAGCCATCTATTTTACCATTTCACATTTCCATCAGGAATGTATGAGAATTCCTGGTCCCCCACACACAACCTCTTCAACAGAATCTCTTGTGCAGCTCTGGAGCTTTTGCCAATATGATGGGTAAGGAATGGTATTTCATATAGTTTTGATTTGTAGTTCTCTTATGAGTGAAGTAGAGCATCTTTTCATATGTTTAAAGTCCATTGTTTATTTCTTATAAATTTTGTTCATGTCTTTTCCCATTTCTCTGTAAGAATCTTAGTATCTTCCTCAAGTTTGAAAAATTTCATATGTGAAGGATATTAGGCTTTTTATTTGACATTTGTTGCAAATATTGTCTCTCAATATGTCCTTTTATCTTTTGACATTGCTTGAGGTACTTTTGGTCAACCAAAAGTTTATTTTTTTAATGCAATGAAATTTCTCAGTCTCTTATTTTTGCTACACTTGAATTTTGAGTCATAATTAGTCTTCCCCTAGAACCAGAAGAATACACTCATGGTTTCCTCTAGTAATAGCACTGTTGCATTTTGTAAATTTATATAACTGATTTGTTTGGAGTTTATTTTTGTGTACAATATGAATAATGGGTTTAATTTCTTCTTTTTTTAAAAAATGGCTTATTAATTGTCCCAACACCATTGATTTAAAATTCTCTTTGTTCCAGTAGTTTGAAAATCCACTCTACAGCAAATTACCATGTGTAATCGGATCTTTCTGGACTTCCTGCTCTGTTGATTTCTGTCCATTCATGTTCCATTACCATGCTGTTTTAATTTAGAGACTTTGCTGTATGTTTAAGTACCTGGAAGGTCTAGCTCCTCCTCAGTGCTCTTTGTTTTTGGTGTTTTTCTAGCTATTCTTTTCTTTTTATTATTCTATATAACATCAACATTTTTTAGCTCCAGAAGAAAAACAAAACAAAACAAAATCTTGTCGCTATTTTTATTTGAAAGCATTTGAAATTTATGAGTTAGAGGGCAGTTTGACAATTGGAGATATCCTGTCCAAGAAGGGATGGCTTTCCTTTATTCCAGACTACTTTAATGTCTTTTAGGGATGTTTTATAATTTTCTTTGTATAGATTTCATATACTTTTGTCAAGTTTATCCTTGAATATTTTATATTTGTTTTTGCCACATAAACTAGGACTCTGTTACATTATATTTTCTACCTGGTTATCTTTTGTATATATGAAGGTTACCAATTCTGCATTTTATTTTTACATTCCATTCCACTACCTTGTTCTTTTGAGTTAGTTTTAGCATTTATTTTCAATAATCTTTCAGGTATACTGGCCTGTTATCTTCAAAAAAGAGAAGGTTTTTCTACATTTCTGTAATTTCATTTCTTAAGTGTTATCTTTAGCAGGTGCAGAAAAATATTATATTTGCAATGTTCCATAGAATTTGAGGTTTTTCTTCTTCTCTGAACACTAATGATTTTTGTAGCATTGAGACTATATAGTTCCTATGGGTTTGATAGAATTCACCTGAGAAACCATATGGGCCTGGTACTTTTTGGTGGAATAGTTTTTGATAAGGGTTGCAACTTTCTTATTTTTTTTTCCTTATGGAAAATTGTCTGTTGAAACTTTTCATGGCTACTGGTAAACTGTGTTTTCCTTAGAAGTTGTTCATTTCTTGGGGAGAGGGGAAATAGATTGCAGACCAGAATGTGAATCCAAAAGAAAAAGCAGTGGTTGTGTCAGCTGGACCTTCATCGGGGAACAAGCCAGCATCTATTAAGAGTCAGCACTGTACACCAAGACTTCCCTGAGACTGTCCTGTCCCTGTGAACCCTGGTCCATTGCACTTCTGTACCCCATTCCCACGGTCTGTGAGTTGGGAATGCACTGAGGTGACCTGTATTTGATGATGTTCTCCTGAGAAATCAACTTCCAGTAAACTTTCTAACTTGTATTTTAACTGTTAAAGAAGAGATTAAAATTTTACTTAGGACATTTCTAAATTATAGACTGCATTTTCTTTATTTTAGAAATCATTCTTTATGTTTAAAATGTTAAGAGAAAAAAGAAAAACCCTTTTAAGGTATTAACAAAGTCCTTTGTTTGAGCGTGTGCTCCTCTCCATGCTGCCATTAAGCCAAAGCAAAAACTGTGGAAAGAAGAAGTGCTCGCAAGAATATGTGCTGATAGCAAAGTGGTTTATTTACAGACTGGAAGTCTTTAGCTCATTAAACTACCGAGTGTTAAAAACATTGTCACTTTTTTTTTCTTTGTCATGGAACTCAGAGATTATAATATGGGAAACAAAGTTTTGTTTAATTTTTGATGTTGGCATAGAGTTTTTGCCCACTTTTCTATCTCATGTATCTGTATTAAAAAAATCTGTTGTTTTAGGATTAGTATTTTACATTTTGAGGTAAACAAAGAATTTGTATTGCTTGATAAACTATTAGCTTATAAATGTAAACAGTTTCTTTACCTCAATTAAATTTAAGTAATGAACCAATAAACCTATAAAGATGCTTAAAAAAAAAAGGTTGTTCATTTCAGCTAGGTTTGCAAAAAATGTCTGTAAAGAAGTCCCCACACCACGGGCTTCCCAGGTGATTCTGAGTTAAAGTTGAGGACCGCTGCTTGTTTGTGCAGTGAACATCTAGGCCCCTGAGACTAAGTTTTAGCAAGTTACATGGTTTAGTTCCTGAGGCTGGGTTTCCCACTGAACTTCCACTCTGCTATTCCTTTTGCTCTCATAATACCCTTCACAGAATCTAGTTTGCACATTTTTATGGCTCCCCGCCCCCCCGCCACTTTTCTCAAAAGTCCAGCTTAAAGATCTCTTGGTCAGGTTGACAGATCTGTCAAACATGCTTTATAATTTTCTCTGGTTTTTGCAATGTCTTCACTGGCCAGTGTTTTCTGGAAACTTCCATCAACTCAGGAAACAGACCTTCCTTCTTAGCATTATGGATGCAGCTAGCTGTGACATTCCCATAACCATCTTCTGGATTCTGTCAATAGGATAGAGCTTTTGGAGACATGTTTTAGAATTCCTCAGTTGACACTCTTTGTCCTCAGGATCAGTAAATATGGGAGGATTTAGTGGATTTGTGTAATCGGGGTTGGCACCTGTGGATCCCACCCTTAACAAGGATTGAAGATGGAAAGGAGGAATTCCAGACTGCAGTCCCACCTGGCCTAGCCAGTGCCATTCAAACTACCTGTCCCAGCTTGCCAGGGAGGGTCTTTCCCAGGAGCTGTTGGAGAGAGAGGCTGTTCCCTGCTCTTGCTTCCCTCCTGGCCTGGGCTGCCAAAAAGAGACTTTTCACAGTTAACTTCTCATCCTCTAGGCCTCCAAGGGAAAGGACCTGGTGCCAGGGGCCAAGGATGGGAAGAGCCTCCTGGGCGGGTCAGCTGCAGGAGAGTCTAGCTGGGTACAGCAGCGGCAGCGGCGCCTACAGGACCATGGCAAGGAGAGGAAGGAGCTTTTCTCCACCACCTCCTCCCAGGTATGGGGCATCCCGAAGCCTGCATGGTGGCCACAGAGGGATTCCTTACCTCTCTTCTGAGTTCTGCCGTGTGGGACTTGGTCTTGCCCAACGGTTCTAATTGCTTGCACTCTGGTTGTCTGGCTTTGTGTTTTGCCTGGCTTTCCCCTTGCAGCATTTCCCCAGCACAAGGCCAGAAAATGCCAGCTGGGAAGTGCTTCTTAAGATGAACTCTGCATGTGGTTGGCTGGGCACCCTGGCCTTAGATTAACTGTGCAGGACAGCATCACCAACCCTGAGGCTTGGTCCCCTTCATTTAACCCAGAGTTTCCTTGACTTGCTGCTGGCAGGATCTCTTTCCCCTGCTCTGCCTGAGACCCAGCTGCCAGATTCTTGTGCTGAGAGCCACATGGTGAGATGCTGTGGCCCTGGCCCTAGGCTTGGGGGCTCCCACCTCTGGAGATGTGGGTCAGGGTCTACTCTTCCTGGCTGCTTCCGTTTCTGCCAAATACTCCAGATTTAAAGCAGAAGTCAAAGGGATTTGCTGGGTCACCTTTGTGACCATAAGTCTCCTATTTGGACTTTCTTCACCATTTTAGAGGCATTTTTGCCACTGAGCAGCCCAGTAGAGGTTTTAGTTTGGTAGCAATAGACCCTGAAGGCTCAGATCTCAAATTGTTCTGTTCTTGAGGATGAAGACCACAGTTGCAGCCCCATAAGGTCTGAGACCTTTTTGACATTTTTTTAAATCTTATTTTTTACAGACTGCATTTTGATTCATTGTACACAAATGGGATACATCATTTCATTTCTATGGTTGTGCTTGATGTAGATTCATACCATTTGTGTAATCATACATGTACATAGGGCAATGATGTCTGTCTCATTCCACCATTTTTCATAACCCCCCATTTCCCTCTACGTAATCTAAAGTTCCTCCATTCTTCCCAATGTGAAAAGAGAGCCTACAGAGTGGGAGAAAATCTTTTCCACATGCACTTCAGATATAGCACTTATCTCCAAAATTTGTAAAGAACTTACAAAACTTTACACTGAAATACAAAGAACCCAATCAATAAATGGGCCAAGGAATTGGACATACACTTTACAGAAGAAGACATATAGGTGATTAATAAATATATGAAAAAGTGTTCAACATCTCTAGTAATTAGAGAAATGCAAATTAAAACAACTCTAAGATTTCATCTTACTCTAGAATGACTATTATCAAGAACACAAACAATAATAGATGTTGGTGTGAATGTGGGGAAAAAGACACACTCATACACTGCTGGTGGAGTTGTAAATTGGTGCAGCCACTCTGGAAAACAGTGTGGAGGATCCTCAGAAAACTTGGAATGGACCCACCTTTTTGACATTCTTCTGCTATTGAATTCCTCCTGCCACCCTGAGGGGCACATGGAGGATGTCAGGACCCCCAGGGAGTGGCCAGTGTCTCTGGGAAATGTCTAGTAAGCACATAGTAATCATAGTGACCGATACTTAGCACCATGAGGACACAGAGACCAGGCTCTGTCTTTGGATCTCTCTGTCTTCATGCCTTACAGTTGCCTCATTTTCTGAGTCGGCCAGTCCCCACTTCCCAGGAGGAGAGGCTAGTTGGTGTGGGGTGCACTGTGAGCACTAGGATTAACTCTGGATCAACATCTGAGTTCTACCCTTTGCCAGCCTGTGACCTTGGTCAGTTTCCACAACTGTTAATGGAGTAAATAATAGCCTCTTACATAGTTTTAGAGTGGTTAAATGAGAGAAAACCACACGTCATAGTGCCTTGTACACAGTAGGCTCTCATGAAACAAGGTTCATTATCCTTGGCCTGGCCTGTTTCAAGGCAGATCTATGTCCTGAGTCCTGTCAGCTGTGACAAGGGTCCCTGTCCCTCGACAGGACCTGTGAGGTGAGTGAAGTCCTCAGGAAGGGGCTGTCTAGGGAGTGGGAACCCCATTTTCCTGGGGAAAACTGAGCTCAACCCCCACAGCTCAGAACTTTCCTCTGGACTGTGTGACCACTGAGTCCCTTACTGTGCTCCCAAGTGTGGGAGAGCCCTTCCCAGCTGACGAATCCCCATTTGCTGACCACAGTGTGCAGAGAAGAAGCTGGAAGCCAGTGGCCCTGAGGCTGAGCCCTGTCCAGATCTCCACATGGAACCAGTGGAGCCCCTGACACGGGTGTCTACAGTAGGCCCCGAGGGAGGCGGCCGCCCGGAGCAGCCCTTCATCGTGCTGGGGCAGGAGGAGTATGGGGAGCACCACTCTTCCATCATGCACTGCAGGTGAGGGGGCGGGGCCTCCAGGAAGCGCTGTGCAGCCTGGGTTCTCAGGCAGTGCACGGGAAGGTGTGGTAGCAGGAGGATGGCCTTGAAGGACAGGGGTCCTCCCACAGGGTCGGAGGAGAACTGGACCACTGCCTTCTGGGGGTCCTCTTAGAGCTGCCATTGCAGTGGTCAGTCTCTCCACCCTTCCTCATAATGTTGCTCTGAGGCTAGGAACAAAGTAATCCGTGTTTTAGCCCCAAGTCTCTTCAATTATAATTTGCTTTATGTTGGTGTTTTTAGGAAAATATTTACCAAGTATACATTTTTACTTCCATATGGTAAAAAGCATGACTTTTCAAGAAAAACCCTCAAGGAGCGTGATTTTCAGGGTGGAGGTGGGCTTCTTGTTTTGACAGCCCTGACATTCTGGGGCCCTTGAGGAGAATGAGGCCAGGAGGCTGACATCGCCCTTTCTCTCTTGCTCAGAGTGGACTGCTCAGGGAGGAGGGTCGCCAGCTTAGACGTAGACGGGGTCATCAAAGTGTGGTCCTTCAACCCCATCATGCAGACCAAAGCATCTTCCATTTCCAAGTCACCGCTGCTCTCTCTAGAATGGGCCACCAAACGGGACAGGCTGGTGAGTGACACCTGGCCAACAGCACCTGCTCTGCAGTCCAAGTTGAAGAATTCCCCAGGGCTCTTCACCCGGCTGAGTTGAGGCACCAAGCCAGATCCCCTCCTTCCTCTCCATCACTGGGATACAGGGACCTCACATCCATGGCTGGTCTGACAGGCTTCTGTTTGCTGTGGCAGGGAAATGACTGGATTAATAGTTGAAATGAGGCAACCTGGAGGAGGTGGAAGGCTTCCTCCTGTGCACGCTGGTCTGCCCCAGGAGATGATCCAGCTTCCTGTCCTCTGCCACCTTCCTCGTTTTTAACCACACTCTCACTGTGCTCCCTCCAGCTGCGGAGAACCCTCCTGTCTAGGCCCCAAGGGCAGCAGTTGATGCTGGTGAGGGGACGGTGTCCTTTATTGTGTCATCCACAGAAGGGCCCAAAGAGCTGTAGTTTCTTTTTCTCTCTGTACATTAATATTTCAGATGGGGTTTGTAGTTAAAGACAAAATTGATTTATTATTTTTCTTTCATTCCATTTCACAGGGATCGTACTATGCAGGGGTCAGAGGCCTGTGCTTAGTTTGTGTAATTTTTGACAGCTGAAGGAATTATTCTCATGGGCCTAGGACCTCAGGGCTCTCCCTGAACCATTTGCCAAGTGAATGTTGAGTTCATAGTCTAGCTGGTATTCCTAGGGATAGCCTCAGACCTGGGCTGCTTCTGGTGCTTTCTTCTGATCATATTTGTTATTATCATTGAAGATCTTCACCAAATAAGACACACGTTCATGGAGGCAAGGATAGCCTCTTTTATGTTTTTCTGGGGGCCTTTGGATACAGAGTCAGAGCTCCCCTCTAAAAAGGCAAATGGGAAGTCACCCAGACCCCATGACTAGCCAGGGCCAGTACAAAGAGAGGTGGCCTGTGGGCTGGGAGTGAGAAGGGACTGGAACAGCTGGGATTACAACCAGAATAAAAGAAGATCAGGGGTCCTGTGTAAGCAGACAGAATCTTTCCAGGCGTGTCTTAGGAGACACATCTCTCCCATTCCACAGATGCTGCATCAGTCTGTTTTCTGGTACTATAACAACCCCCACCCCCGCCCAGGCTGGATCCTTTGTAAAGGTGACTGCATCTGCTCTACTCTAGTCAGGGCCCCCTTGGCTGCCTCACAACATGGCAGGTGGCATTGTGGTAGGAGTGTGTGCCAGAGGAAGAAATTACATGGCAAGACAGCAAGCTCAGGGGGGTTCAGGAGTCACGCCTTCTCTTTATAACTACTCTGCAAAGGGAGATCTAACTCACTGCCCCAGTGAACTAATCACCTTCCTCTAAGCCTCACCTCTTAAAAGTCCCACCACCCCTCACATTGCCACACTGGGGACCAAGCCCCTAACACATGAGCACTCCAAAGACACAGACTGTATTCAAACCATAGCAGATAACTTTTATGGTTTTGCTTCTGTTCAAGGTTGGCTTTGTCATCTTAATTTGTAATTTTTAAGTGTGGTCCATTGTAGGCAGATTTCCCCTGGTCGCCTGGATAAGAGCAGGAGGGTCTCATCCTGCCTAGTCCAGCACCTCACAGGAGTGGGCCTGGCCCCCTCTGCAGTCTTCCCTGACTCCCATGCTGTTCTTCAACCCCCCACCTTCTCGTTCCAGCTCTTGCTGGGCAGTGGTGTGGGAACCGTGCGTCTTTATGACACAGAAGCCAAGAAGAATCTCTGTGAGATCAACATCAACGACGATATGCCCAGGTGAGCCAGAGGCCCCTTCCTCCTCACTGTCAAGGCCACAGCTTGCGGCACATGCTCTGGGGGGCCAGGTGTTTCCTGAGCCCAGGGTCCCACCTCCTGAAACAGGATCGGGCTCAGAGCTGAGGCTTGTCCTGCTTGGGCAGGCGCTCATCTGACCCGGCCCACATGATTTGCAGAATCCTGTCTCTCGCGTGCAGGCCCAACGGGGCCTCTTTCGTCTGTTCGGCTGCAGCTCCGAGTCTCACTTCCCAGGTGGACTCCTCGGCACCAGACATTGGCAGCAAGGGCATGAACCAGGTTCCTGGCAAGCTGCTACTGTGGGACACGAAGAGCATGAAGCAGCAGGTACGGACCTGCCGTGGGGCCGGTCTCTCCCCGCTGGGCACACCACGTGGAGGCACCCTTCCCACGCGCCCCTGCGGCGCTGGTGAGGCTCTGTCCGCCTCTTTGCTTTGGTCTCTTCAGATTGTTGATTTGTGAGAAAATATCAAAGTTTTAAGTGTTGCAAATTAAGTTACTCTGGGCAGATCGTTAGTGACTGAAGTTATTCAGAATTGTGCCATCGATTCAGAACCTACTAGAGGGCCTTGTGGTTTATATATTTTAGGAGAGGACTCCTATTTCCAACTTCCTGTTAGAACTGTGTAAGAATTACAGTAGCAGCTGGCAGCAGCGAGGGCAGGTACATGCTCCCAAGAAGTGACAGCTGATAGCCAGGCTGAGCCAGCTCCCAGGCACTGGCCTGCCTTCCTGGAGCCAGGGACCTGCCCACCACCCCAGAATATTAACAGGTACCCACACTGTCACGGGAGCCCTTGGGAGAGAAATGATGTTGAACTTACTTAGAAAGCAGTGGTGTTTCTTATTAAAATTAATAGTTTCAGTACTTAGAAGTGATTTTTTTGTTTTATTTTGTTTTTCTGCAGTGCTAGGGACTGAACCTGGAGACTTGTAAATGCTAGGTGAGCCCAGCACTTTTATTTTTTATCTTGAGACAGGGTCTTGCTAAGTTGCTGAGGCTAGCCTTGAACTTGCTGTCCTCCTGCCTCAGCCTCCTGGCATGCACCACTGTGCCCAGCTGCTAGCATGATTTTTAATCCTATGTTCACTTGTGACTTTCAAATTTTTAATTAAATATTGGCTACATACAAAATAATATTGAAATCATACGTGTATGGTTTATTGAGAAGAAAGGCAGTAAAATGAATGCCTAATTTAAAAGTAGAACATTAATAATACTCTCTGCCCTTTCCTAGTCTCCACCTTTCCTGCTTCCAGAGAGAACCTGTCTTGAATTTTGGTTTGCTATTGCCTTACATTTAAAAAATTAGTTTATCACATTAATATATATTCATAACACAGGCTTTGTTTTACATGTTTTCTAACTTTATTTGAATGGAATCATAGTCTATGTATTTTCCTCAAACTTCTTATTCTACTTGAGAACTGATTCTCTTAACTCTATGGTTTGGTCGTCTGGCTTCCTTTGTGGAAAGAGAAGTTTGTTGTCAGTGGAACAGGCCTTCTGTTGTTGGTGTCTTCTCTCTTGGGCTGCCTTTAAGATCTTCTTACCTGATATCTGAGTGTGGATTTTTAGATTTGAAGGTTTTTTTGTTTTTCTTCTTCTTTCCTTAAGCTCCTGCTTGGGTTTGTTAGGTTTTTCTGAATCCAAGGATTTCATTAAATCTGGAAAATTCTTAGTCATTGCTTTTCAGGCTTAGAGATCTCTGCTTATCTCTTGCCTTCTGGAACTCCGGTCTGCTGTGTTGGCCCTTCTCTTTTGTTGCCCTTGCTGCATTCGTGGCGAGAATGCCCTCAGCTCTGTCAGTTTGCTCACTCTGTAGTTGCTGTGCCTGATCTTTGAGTTAACCAATCTACTAGGATGCTACTTTCAGTTTCTGTGTTTCATTTTTAGAAACACAGCTTCATTTTGAAAACCTGCTTTGTCTTGCTTGGAGTCTCCTATTCTTGCCCATTATTTGGATTCCTCCTTTTATTTTGTCAGATTCGCCACACCTCTGGTAACCCCGTGTCTGAGGTCTCTGTGGACCTGATTCTTCTCTGCTGTTGCTGTGGCGTTTGCCTCTTTTGCCTCTTTTTCCTGTGTCCTGTGAATTCCCACTGTAGCCTCGTGTTTCTGGCACCTTTATTCTTGAGAATATTTGAGACCTGGGGTGGAGGTGCATTCACTTCTGCCAGGTTCCTGGGGATCCTACCAACTCATGACAGCTTTAAAATAAATTGTCTGCTTGAGTTTTCACAGACGATTTAGGGACTTATGAATTTGGATTATAAATCCCTATCAGGGCAAGTTTGTGGATATGATTTGCAGAGAGGTGAGTTTTCTATCCTGTTTTGTGAAGTAGGTTTTTTAGTTCATTCTTGCACTGAGGATAAAGCTCTTTGGAGTCCCAATCATGTGTGGAGATTTCTTCCAACCTGACCTTGGGCGGGTCTTACACTTGGGACTTCTGAGTGCTTGATGGCAATCAGAGTGAAAACCAGGGTCATATATATTTGATTGATGCTCCATAGTGAAAGCCAGCTTCAGAGTTCCCTCGTCCTCGGGAGTCTTGCCTTCCCCTCATTACTGGCATCAGAGGATGTCTTTATTTGCTAGCTCAGCACTGTGCATGTGTGTATCGATAACACCATATAGCATTCTGTCTTGCATTTTTAGTCTCAGGAGGATAATTTAGGGCTCCTCAGGTTCCATGTTGTTTGGAAAATGATGATCTTCATTAATTACTGGTTTTTTTTTTATTTTTAAATTTGTTTTAATTAGTAATACATGACAGTAGAATGCATTTTGATACATCATATATAATGGAGTATGATTTCTCATTCTTTTGGCTATATATGATATAGAATCCCACTGGTCATATAGTTATGTATGTACACAGGGTAATAATGTCTGATTCTTTCCACTATCCTTCCTATCTCCATACCTCCTCCCCTTCCTTCAGTCCCCTCTACCTAATCTAAAGTAACTCTCTTCTTCCCTCCCCCACCCTCCCCCAATTGTGAATTAGCACCCACATATCAGAGAACACTTCTGGTATTTTGGGATTGGCTTATTTCACTTAGCATGATATTCTCTAGCTCCATCCATTTACCAGCAAATGCCATAATTTCATTCTTAAGACTGAGTACTATTCCATTGTATATATACACCACATTTTTTTATCCATTCATCTGTTGAAGGGCATCTAGGTTGGTTCCATAGTTTAGCTATTGTGAAGCCTTTTTTTTTAAAATTTTTTTTTAGTTGTAGATGGACACAATACCTTTATTTTTTTTTTTTATTTTTCTGTGATACTGAGGATCAAACTCAGTGCCTCACATGTGCTAGGCGAGTGCTCTACCACTGAGCTATTGTGCTGCTGATTACTGGATTAACTGATAGGCCTAAGTTCCATGAGGTAGTTTTGTTAGCTCCTGTATTTTTAAGTGTTGCTGTGGGGAGATGTTGGGGGGATGGAGCAGCTGCAGGACCTTTGCATGGTGGTCCTCTGTTACTTAGGGCTGCCAGTCATGAAAGTCAGTCAATGAAGTGTTCTTTCCTGCTGACAATTTGACCTCTCAATAAGACTTAGCTAGAATGCACTCGAGTGATGTGTATATTGCTAAGATATAGATTACTCATCTTATAAGTGAGCCAGCATGTATGGAAGCCAGAATGTTTATGGGCTCAGTGACTTTGCCTTTCAAAATAGTAGAAGAGGTCACAGCCCAGCACTTTGACAAACGCTCAGAAGAAGGTCTTTTAAGGGAGGAGCTGGCAGAGGATCCAGTGGGGTGCTTGTGTGTGTGTCTGAGTGGGAATAGTCTGCTAACTGTGATTTTGTTTGGTTTTAACAGCTCCAGTTCTCCCTGGACCCAGAACCCATTGCTATCAACTGTACGGCCTTCAATCACAATGGGAACCTGCTGGTCACAGGAGCAGCTGACGGTGTCATCCGGCTATTTGGTATGCAAGTGTGCTCAAGGCAATCCTGGTCCCCTCCTCACATGACCTAGCTGGAGTAGATGCTGTTGCGAAACCCTGATTTCAAATCAAGGAAGCTTAATCTCAATTGGAGTTTTTATAAAACACTCAACACAATCTGCTTGCACGTGGTTAATATCACAGGCATGGGAGGGGGTGGGGCTCGAGGATAGTTTGGTTTTGAGCTCTTGAATCCAACTATTGCCTGGTCAGGATACGGGACTCTTGTTGCCTGTTCAGCTGTGGGTGACTCATTCTCCTGTTCCCAGGGAGGCCACCCCAGGGTCTGGGATGGGACAAGGCGATCCCATCTTTAGTGGATATCTGGGCCCCCTGGGGGGACACTGTTGAGGCTTATAGGAAGGACTCCTGTGTCCAGGACCCCCCCTCCTCCTGCTGGATTCCTAACCCTCACTTTTGACCCAGTGGAAGCTTCTTCTGCAGCTCAGAGGCAGCCTGACCCCCTGGGCAGGGGTAGCTACCCTATGGGGTTTAGGAGCCCCATGGCCCCCAGAACAGCTCTGCCCCCCGAGCATCAGGGGAGAGGCTCCCGTGCTGCGGGAGGTGCCTTCCGAGGTGCAGAGTCCTGATGGCATCTGGCGTCCTCAGACATGCAGCAGCACGAGTGTGCCATGAGCTGGCGGGCCCACTGCGGGGAGGTCTGCTCCGTGGAGTTCAGCTGTGATGAGAACGCCGTGTACAGCATCGGCGAGGACGGCAAGGTAGGCGCCCTCGGGTCAGAGAGGGCTGGGACACCGTGACAGGCCGGCTTGGATCCGGCATGCTGTCTGCTATCGCCACGCCCTCTTTCTGCCTCAGTTTTGTCATCTGTAAAATAGGTAGTAATCCATCTCCTGGGCTCTTCGTGGGGTTTGATGAGTACAGTGGAAAAGGGAGTACCACAGGCGTCCTCCTCATAGCAAAGCGACTCAGCTCACCCAGATGGATCCATATTTGGAGCCAAGATATGATTTGGTGAGCTTGGTAATTGGTGGCCTTGTGACCAGCCATGGATGCATGGAGTTTGCTGAGGGACTAGGGACAGCTTCCCAGAGGCAAATAGGCCTGAGCTGAGTCCAAAGAAGTTAAAAGGAAGCTACCCCTCCCCCTGAAAAAAGTGATAAGGAAATGCCCCATGTAGATTCCCTTTGTGGAAGGGTATGACAGGAAGCGGGAACAGCAACAGTGGTAGAAAGGGAGCTGGGTGGGCACAGGTGGGAGAAAGACTTGTCTGTCATATGCCTTCCTGTGACTTTGGGATTTTATATACTAATTACCTGTGTTTGTCATTGAAAACAGTAACTATAAGATGAGTTCTTTTTATTTTTGAGACAGGGTCTTGCTGTATTGCCCAGGCTGACCTCAAATTTCTGGGCTCAAGTGAGCCTCCCAAGTAGACAGGGCTCGAGATGTGCACTCCTGTGCCCCAGCTTCAGTTCTTCATTTGAAAACTAGAGGAAGGGATTTTTAAGATACAGTTTGACTTCTATATATCTGTTAGGATTCCCAGTGAAGAAGTGGTCATGGTCAAGTAGCCTGTTCATAGAGTGGGTTGGGGAATTATACACACCACAATAAACAAAGCTAGCTTTGTAACTGAACCATGCAGCGTCCAATTGATTGTACTTCTGAGAAACTGAAATAGATTTGGAATTTGTCCTCTTGCTTTATTCCTAGTTGGGTTCAAATTCTCATTATAATGACAGTAGTCATTTACCTGCTTGAGAGACCAGAAATCCATGCAAAGCCACTTGCTGTCCCTTTTCCTCTCCTGGGCTCAGGCCAGAGTGAAAGAGAAGGGTTGGACTTTGACATGAGGTTGCTGTTTTTCTACATTTTCATCCTTTGAAAAATTGTGTCAATAAGAGATGGGGCTTTGGGGTGTCCTGTGGACCCCCACCCCTATTCTGCCTCTGTAACTGGAAAGGGTTTTTTGAAACTGTCAGAACTGATGGTGGAGGAAGGCAGTTTGCTCTGGGCAGGCCCTGGGCTTCCACCCAGGCTTGGGCCGTCCTGCCCCCGCTGAGAGCACTCTGGTTGTGCATTTTATTTGCAGTTCATCCAGTGGAACATCCACAAGAGTGGCCTGAAGGTGTCTGAGTACAGCCTCCCCTCCGATGCCACGGGCCCCTTTGTACTGTCTGGTTACAGCGGCTACAAGCAGGTTCAAGTCCCCAGAGGCCGACTCTTCGCTTTTGACTCAGAGGGCAATTATATGCTGACGTGCTCTGCCACAGGGGGAGTCATCTACAAGGTAACTGGGTGATGGAGTCGCGGTGGGCAAGGGAGCACTTTCCTGGAGGTCTGGGCCTGGCCGAGTGGATCATGGCCCTCTGACCCACCCTGTACGGCAGTGAAGAAGCCCTGGACACAAGGCAGCACCTGGAGTCCTCCAGCTGCAGGCTGGGCCTGGGCCTTCGTGCTGGTAGAGAAGGTGGGATGCGACAGAATGTGAGGCATCTGTCTTCCTGTCTTAACAAGAATCTGACCTCCTAACCCCATTCCTAGGGAATAGTAACCTATCATAGCAAACACTGAGGAGTAGCAAGAAGAGTTGGGGAGTGTTGGAAGAGGGGAGCACGCCCCCCCACAGAAAACGAGCTGGGTGGTTTACTGTAGTTACTTTAAACAGGCATGGACTTCTTATTTCATGGGAGGGCCATGGGTGAAGTACAGCACAGTCCATATTTGAGACAAATTTGAGGGCGTTATAACAACATGAGTAGTTCATGTCATATGTGTTCCTCAGCTTACACATTTCTTTTAATTCTCATGCCGTGTTTCATGTGCTTTCTTTGTATAAGTGTATGAAATTGCAAGAACCTTCCATTTTACTAGTATTATCCGGTAGACCTAGTGATGAGGATTTGTGTTTGGCCTCGTCAGGTACCTAGTGAATTCAGTTCTTAGCCTCAGTGTTCATTCTTTAACCACCTGATGGTGGTATTTAGTCTGTAGGCCTAAGAAGTCATACAAGGTAAAATATTCTCAGCGTCCCTTGTTGCCACAGATAGGACAGCAGCTGTGTGGCAGGGTGGCAGACCATGGACTCAGGAGTGTACCAGGGACATATAAAATCTGATCTCTGCTCTCTTTGGGCTCACACTCAAATTAGAAAGAAACACTGTGGGCGAAGGAGCAGTGGCGTGGTGTTGAACAGTTCCAAGAGGTGGAAGCCGGGTGGGACTGAGTCCTCAGGGAAGACCCCGGGGAGGTGGCAGGCTGTGAGTTGGAGGCTCTGGAAGGAGGGGGAGGAGGAGTTGGGTGGACGGGAAGAAGGCAGGCTGTGGGCCCCATGTGGCAGCAGTGAGCGGGAAGTTCATGGCAGGTGAGGGACGCTGCCTGTGGGACAGAGGAGGTGCTGGGGCGGAGTCAGGCGGCTTCCAGACAGACCTGCCATGCAGTGAAGTCGGGGTTCACCCTCAGCGAGGCTCCTCTTTTCTACAGAGGATGGTTCTTTTGCTGTTTCTTGCCCTCTCCCTAAAATTAGCTCCACGAGTTCTCATAATGGTGCATCTCTCAGTGGAGATACTCATGAAAAGCTTCCTGTTTCCAAGCCTCGTTTCATTCTCCAAAGGTTTGCTTTAGTTGGTTTTCGGCGGACTGGACTTGGCCCTCCGTGGGGATCTGTGTGGATGTGTACGGGTTTTATTTTTGATCATGAAGCCTTTTCATTGGCCCAGATGAACTTTGATGATTTGTAGTCAGACTCACCCTACAATTAATTAGTTGAAAGATTTTCTTGTGAAATTTTTTTTTTTTTTTTTTTTTTTTTTTGGCGGTACTGGCGCTCGAACTCAGGGCCTTGTGCTTGCGAGGCAAGCACTCTACCAGCTGAGCTACCTCCCCAGCCCTCCCTGTGAAATTTTTAAAATACCAATACTGGCTTCCAGTTACTTAAGGACTCTACTGAACTTCAGGTCCCAGTTTTATAGTCTATAAGTAAGTTAACTGACACTTCTACAAATGCTTTCTCCATGACGGCCGAACACTTCACGCCTCTTCTTTGTTGAGCGGTGTTGAGTACTTCAGCTGCTCCTGTTTTCTGTTCTGTTAGTGGCTGACCTTCACACATCTGCCCAGCTGCTGGAGAGTGGTGCTGGTGGGATGGAGGAGAGCCGCGTTTACACATCTGTCCGAGGCTTTCCCGTGCCAGGGCCATTCTGGATGCTGTAAGCTGGCCTCGCTGCAGGAGAGAGCTAGACCTGCCCTCCTCGGCTTGTGTCCCCCAATGGGAAGCCAACCTTAAGCAAATAAGCAGATGCACGAGCAGATGTCAGCTAGTGGCAAATGATGCTGTGAGAAAACACAGGCGGGTGCAGAAGGCATGGGCTGTGGCTCGTTCAAGGCGGCAGAGGAAGTGGTATTTTTAAGGAGCTTTGCAGGGACTTGTTTTCCACACAAGGTAGAACAACTATAGTCATGAAAGTGAGACATTTTCTGGTCCAGGAAGTTAAATGGACTTTCTGGAAAGGTGGGTATGTAGCCTTAGCCATGTCCTCAGGTTTGGGTGACTGCCCCAGGCTCAAGGCAGTTTGGCTACCAAAAGTGGATAAAATGGATGTGTTCGTGAGTGAGGTCTGCTGACGGCTCATTCTCTCTCCTGTCCTCTTATAGCTGGGTGGTGATGAGAAGGTTCTGGAGAGCTGCTTGAGCCTGGGTGGCCACCGGGCCCCTGTGGTCACTGTGGACTGGAGCACTGCCATGGACTGTGGGACCTGCCTCACTGCCTCCATGGACGGCAAGATCAAGCTGACTACCCTCCTGGCCCATAAGCTCTGAAGGACCTGCCTGGAGCAACATCACAGAGCAGTATTGTCCGGGGCTGAGGGAGAACAGGACACCCTCCTTCCAGGTCCCTGCCAGTGCAGCAGAGCTTCAGGCAAAGATGGTCCAGGGGACTCGGGACTATCCAGCTGCAGTGACTAGAACAGGAGCCACAGGGAGCAGGTGGCATGTTCTTCCCAGAAAACAAAGTTGTGGTCTGTGGAGAGGCGTCCTCAGACTGGGAGGAGAGCTCAGGAAGGAGAAACGTGATGGCTGCTGTGCTGGCCGGGAGAAATTGACAGTATTTTGTATATATTTGCTTATTTTTTTTTTCTTTTTTAAAAAAAGAGTGCCTTGCGGTCACTTGGTGTCTCTTTCTAGGACGCGTGTGTCACTTTCCCCCGCCCTTGTTTCCCCACACCAGCTCTTACTTGCCTCGCTGGCCGTCCGTTCACCTGGTCTTGGTGGACCCACAGCACGCTCTTCTGTTTTGTCTGGGCTCAGAGTGAGGCCAGAGTGTCTCTGTCTTTCCTGAGAGATGGTGGCTTTTGATACAGAAGCCTCTTGGATGAGCGCAGGTACACAGGCCTCCGCGGCTGGTGGCCCAGCTCCCTCTGGTGGCTGCTGTTCCTAGCTCCTCATTTGGTTGCTCCTCTCATTCT
The DNA here is from genome assembly GCF_902686445.1 of Sciurus carolinensis. NCBI lineage: Eukaryota > Metazoa > Chordata > Mammalia > Rodentia > Sciuridae > Sciurus > Sciurus carolinensis. Next base: position 19,679,911 of record NC_062220.1, read on the forward strand.
TCCAACTTGATGCCCTTGAACTTGCACACTGCCAGCTGCCTTCACTGTGCTGGCAAATGGTGAGAGGGCAGCTCCCCGAGCATGCTGCTGGAAGGACCCTGGGTTTCAGGCCTGCCCACCTGAGGCTGAGCTGAGCCTGGAGCAGTGGTGACCGTGCCCCAGCCTGGGCACCTTGAAGAGGAAGATCCTCTCACAGTGGGAGCTGAGGCTGGGCAAGGGTAGAAGCCACCATGGATGGGCGGACCTGGACCTGGGGCTCCCATGCTTCTCAGGGTGAACCATGTAGGGGACCTGTTTACACCAACTTCTCGGGACAGTCATTTTATAGCTTCTTTGGGCTCCAGTCCAGTTCTGGGGGCAGGGCTGGAATGGCTGCTTTCTGCTGGGACTAAGGGGCAAGTAGGGAGGCCCATATGCATATGGCTTGGTTACAAGAAAACACCAGAGACTTCATGGTAAGTACTTGTCCTGTTTTACCCACCTCCACCCCTAAAATGAAGGAAACCAAGACTTCTCCATTGCCACGTCCCCACCTTTGGCACTGAAACAGCCACCTGATCTGCCTCACCTCAGGATTCTGGGGGACAGTATAAAGGGTCTTGAATTTCATCTGAGAGTTCATAGTTCAATTTTTCCTCTCCTCATCTCAAAGTTCCTGTCTTAAGACCCTTTCTCTCAACACGGTCCCCACAGCTTGCCGAAATGGCTTTAAGGAATCCAGCAACACAACACTCAAATCCCTGGTGCTCCGCCCCCACCCCTCCCAGGAAGAGTGCTCATCCTCAAAGCCTATTGGAAGCTCAATCTCTCCTTTAAACCCCCTGCTCATTTCCACCCAAGGACCCCAGGTTCCCTGTTCTGTTATCTTCTGGGAGGACAGAATAAAAGAAGACCACTGAGGCAGGCCAGGCCTCAGTCCTGAACCCGCTCGTCTGCGGGGTGCTGACACCTGGCTTGGCCTGTGCTGGGGGCCCTGCAGGTGCATTTCCCCATCTGGTTTCCTCCTGCCTCTCCTCAGGTACCTGCCAGTGCTTCCACCCAAGCCTCGGGCCAAAACCCAGCCCCCTTAGTGTGATATTCGAATACCTAGGAGCTCAACGTTTGGGAGTACAGTATGTATACAGTGTGGACTGACTAAATCCAGTTAATTAACATTACATGTAGCTCACACACAAAAAAATACAATTTTATCTGTCAATTTAAAAATAAAAAATTTTAAAAACCCAAGTGCTTCAGGTGTTGACTCCAGTGCCTGCTGATCTCACAGCCAGGTTCCTTGCCAGTCCAGGGCCTCTCCCTGCACCAAGACTCTTTACGGACACCCACAGGCCTCATTTTCCAGCCGACCACCGAGAGAAGTTTTAAGGAGAGAAATGTTCAGGGGGTATTTCTACTGAGCAAGTATTTTCTGTTCCTTTAGACACAAAAGGAAATGATGCTTTTCCACTCCAGCCCTTTAGATTTGTGCTGGCTCACAGCCTGTGGGAGCCAGGACCCTTGAGGTCAGTGACTGCTGCCTTAGCAGTGGCCAGGGAGAAGCCTGTACTCCCTGTGGCAGGTCCTGCAGAGCCTGGAGGCTGGCTTGGTTCAACCATGGTTAAGTTGATCCCTACAGTGGCTGGCCGGTTGGGGACTTGAAATCATTGGTTTATGGTCTTAGACCTGGATTTATTTAAAATTTCCACCCAGCCCACTTCCCTAGTATTGAGGATTGGCATTCAAGAAGAGCCTGGGAGGCGCTCTGGAGAAACTAAAGCACCCTAGGGGAAGAGAGCTCTTCCTGTTGCAGAGTGAAGGGGGCTCAGGCGCTGCGCAGCCCGTTCTAAATAGTAACTATGCTGTTATTAGCTGATCAGCTGTAAATCACATTTCAATAACTGTCTCATTTCTCATTTGGGGACAGATGGTATCAGATCTGATCATTTTACGTCAAAATACAGGGGAAGACCTCCCCTGGGACTACTTGCCTTGGTCTTTTCAGTCCTGTCTCTGACCTGGGAGCTTTTCAGGCCTCTATTAGGCTATCTGAAGTCACAAGTGTGATTTTAACGGAGTTTATCTATACATGGCAATCTCTGCACTCAGCGTCGCTGAATGCAGTTAACACACCTGGGCAGCTAGGTGGAGCCAATCTGAATATTAAACATTAGTAACTCCTACATTACTTTATGATCGCACCGTGAAACAGAGCCTGTGACTTCTCTCCCTGCACCTCCGGGATGCGTCGCCAGGTGGGGAGCACTGACCTTGGTTCCCGTGGGATCCCGGGAGGGGCTGTCGAATGCAGAACCCTCTTCCCTTCGTCTAATTTCGGATCCCGGGGCCTGGGAATCGGCACTTTGACTTTGCAAAAGCCGAGGCAGCCTCCCCTGCTTCTGCTGGCAAGAAGCCGGGCGCCGCGCTGGCGGCAGGGGGCGCCGCCGACCTCCGCGCGCGCGCCCTGGAGGGCCGGGGGCCGGGGGCCGGGAGCCGGAAGGGGCGGGCGGCGCGGGGCCTACACAACCGTCCGGAATCTTCCTCCCGGACTCGCCCCGGAGGCCGAGAAGGAGGCGCCAGGCCTCCGGGCAGAGGCCTGGCAGCGCAGCAAGGTAGCACCGGGGCCGCGGCGCGCTCCTCCAGGTAGGCCTGCGCCGCTGGGCCGGCACCGTCTGCGGATCGGAGGAAGCCGCACGCCAGCTCCCGGGTCTGGGCAGCCGCGGTCCGCGTGGTGCAGAGCCCCTGCGTGTACCTTCCTGTGTGTCTGCACCGCCCGATAGGGGCGAGCGCAGGGGGCGGGTCCCCAAGAGCGAAATGAGAAGTGCTGGCAGACCCCGGTCGTGCGGGGCCTCGGTGAGATTTCTCTAAGGTCCACCAGGTCTGCCCCAGTGAGCAGCGAGCTGCACAGAACGTGCTCCCAGGGGACGCTGCCAACCTGAAGCAGGGTGGGCACAGGGCTGGCTGTCTGCAGGGCCTGGCAGAGATCCTGGATGGCTGATCTTTTTTGAGCCTGTGAAAATTAACTAGGTCTCAGTTCCTTGTTTGTAAAGTGAAATTAATGATATGCATCTCCCGGTCAAATTTCTGCATACAGAGAACGCGGCACTGGGCGCTCACTAGATGGCAGGAATGACTGCATCAACGTGCAAATTCCAACAGAAACTAAAGTACATTGGCCAAGGTCTGTCCCCTAGCCTATAGATTAGGATGCTGGCCCGCTCATTTTTTCTTAAATTGTAAACAGCCATTTTGGATGAGCAATAAATCATCAAGTTACGATTCGGAAAGGGGTCTTATTCTTTGCTGACTACCCTTTTCTAGGCAAATTCTCAGTAAAATATTCTTAGGAATATTTGGGTTGATTCCTAAGTGGAAAGGACCTAGTCCTTGAGTCACAGCTCTTTCAAGGTGGGGACTGATCTTAAGGTGGGAGGGGCTCAGGTGGAATCAACTGGGGATAGGGAAAAGGGAAGCCAAGTTAGATCAGAGGTTGGTGGGGGCGGGGAGATCTTTATTCTACAAATCTGGGGAGCCAAGCAGTTAAACTTCCTGCGCCCTCTAACAGTTAAAATCTGGCCAATCAGAAGAATCTGCAGATTAGGGCTGGGAGGGGGTTGACCAGTGAAGCCTTTCTGTGAATCAGAATCACCAGGGGTTCTTGTGACCCACCGTAGAGGAAGTGAGAAGCCGGACTTTGGGCAAATTTGAGAGAGATCATGGGAGATGTTTTGGGAATTGGCTGGACACCCTGAGTTCAGTAGCACCTGGGCGTGGTGGGTCCGTTAATGCAGGGGCTACAGGGAAGTGCTTCTGGCTGGGTGGGTGGGCAGGTCTGCCTTTGGGCACTGGGGCAAGTCACTGGGCTTGTCTCCCCCACCATCATCCTGCCTGCCACCACACCTCTTGTTGGACATGCTGAGAATGCCCCTGTCTCTGGGGCCTGGTGACCCTCTGAGTCACCTCCAGCCTGCCCAGGCTGCCTGGAAGTGTTTTAGCTTAGAATTTACCAGACTTTGTTCTCCTTTGTAGGCTTTAAAGATTGGTGCCCTTTTGGGAAAATGAGGCCTCTAATTCCTGGTGTGACAGGAGTAGGACTTGCTGTCCTGAAGCAAGCAAGTCACTAAGCTCAGGTCCTGACTCCTCATTGGGAGAAACTACAGAGATGGAAACCTTAAAATCTGAGAGCAAAAAGAGGGTCCTTCCCTCCTGGATGACATCCCAGGTGACTGAGAGGAGGGTGGTGCCAGTGAAGACCCCCAAGAGGAGGAGAATGGCGGCAGGGTCAGCGGCAGCAGGGTAAGCCAACCTCTGGTCAGGGCGCTCCTGGGGAAGCTCAGGAGGGAAGAGTGCCTCTTAGTGGGCTCAGGCCTGTGGAGTGGGCAGAGTGAGGTGGGTGGAATTTCCCTCCCAGTCTCTGGAGCTCTTAGGAAGGAGGCTGAGCAGTCCCTCAGAGTCGGGTGCCCTCCTCTGGCCCTGTGCAGTTGAGGTCTCCACTCCAGAGCCTTGACTGTCAGCACACACAGGGTGGCTTGGGATACCAGCCAAGCTCTCCAAAATACCAGTTGTCGAAATATTAGTATCTACATTTACAACAGAAATTATAACCTCAAGAGGGCAAGTTCAATGGAGCCAGTCACTGGGCTTCCTGAATGGTGCCTGCTTATCCTGTGGACAGAGCTTTGGGGACAGGTGGATGAACAGCAAGAAGTCGGAAACCATGGGTGGGTTAGTTGAATGATGGTAATGTGCGGGAGGAGGGTGCCAGCTTCAAGCAGGAGGGGACATCCCTGCCACTCTTAGACAGGCCCAGGCCCTCAGCACCCTCCCCTCTGGCTCCTCCTTTTCTGCCCAGCCCCCCTTTATGATTGTTGCAGGCTCTTTAAATGTGTTCATGCCTTCCGGTCTGTTTCAGTCGTCTTGGCCTAAAGGCCCGTATCTACACACGTCCACTATTTGTGTTTCAAGGTGTGACTCTCAGGAGCCGGCCTCGTCCCCAGTCCCAGCTCCTTATTGGGAGTTGGTGGAGGGTGGGAGGCCCTGTGATTGGCACTGGGTGACCAGGAGGAGGAAGTCATGTTCCTGCCCCGAGAAGGGCGCTGTTGTGCTCATCCTTGGTGGGAAGGCCAGGGATGCAGCTCTCTTGCTCTCATTTCCTTCCTCCTATGAGCCTGGAGACCCTCTGTCCCCATTTGTGACTTCAAGTCTTTGTTTCAGAACCCCTGCCATGAAGACTGTGTACTGCATGAATGAAGCAGAAATGGTGGATGTAGCTCTGGGGATCCTGATTGAGGTAAAGTCAGCTGTGTCCCTTTCTGCTCTTATGACCAGAGACTGCATGGACAGAAACCAAGCCAAGGCCCTTGGTCACTGTCAGGGATTCCGCTTCTGCTAGCTGGCTTCTTCCATGTGTTCCTTCCCTTGTTTGTCGCTCAGCTATGCTGACCCTGGCCTTCCCCATGTTGGGTGACCCTTTGGTACTATATACCTGGACCAGGTGTGTGTGAGGGACAGCATGCACCATGACTCTGTGTTGGTATGTGGCAGGGACACAAAATGTTCACCTGATTGTGTTCTCAGAAGGGTCTCAGTTGGTGAAGGGTCTCAGCTGGTCAAGATCCTTCTTGACCCTTGCACCTCTCCTTAGCAGAACGCTGGGGAAGTCATTGGCTTCCTGAAGTAATAAGTGGACCACCTTACAGTTGTATAGCCCTTTACAGTTTATCATGTGTTGTTTTACACGGTGTATTATCTCATTAATCCTGCAATAACACTTGGGGTTTAGTAATTCAGTTACTATTACCCCCAAGAAGCTGGGACTCGGGGTTTCTTAGTTCTGTGACGTAGCCTGGACCCCTTCCATTCTCTCACCCTACATTCCTAGCCACATTTTCCTATTGGTTTCTTCTTCTTTCTGCTCAGCTATTCCTCACACCCCTGCCTGCTGGTCTCCCAAGTTGGTTCTGATTGCTTAAGAACCTGAGGAGTTTGGGGAGGAGTCCGTGGGAGTGGTGCCTGGCCTAGTCACGCACAGTTGCTTCTGGATCTGTCCCGCCTCACTGATGGACGTTGAGCCTGCCATTTCTTCTACTCCACAGTGCCGCAAACAGGAAAAGCCCCGGGAACAGTCACCTCTGGCGGATGCTGATAAGCTGGAGCTCTCCCCCATCTGCTCCGTGTCTCCTCACACAAGTTCTCCTGGGAGCAGCAGTGAGGAAGAGGACGGTGGGAAAGACAGGGCTGCCCGGGGCCTCAGCCCTTCCCAGGGACCGGGGACTTCCAGCTCTACCTGCAGAAGCCCCAGGGAGGCGGAGGAGGAAGATGTGTTGAAATATGTCAGGGAGATATTTTTCAGCTGAGGATAAACTGTTCACTGGACTTTCTTCAGAGAGCTGCTGCGGGGGGCTATGGCCTCCACCCCCACCCCAGGGTGCAGGTGTGGCTATCTGTGCTCCCAGCTTTGCCCCTCGCTGGGCCTGGCATCCTAGACCAGAAGCTCCAGGTGCCCTGGGCCTTCCTGGGGGGCTGCTGTTTCCAGTGGGACAGTGAGAACTCAGAAGTTCCCATTAGAGTTTCTCCTTGTCTGGCACAGAGGGTTGGAATCCCAATCGTCAGTCTTCAACATTCTAAAGAAAATGAGGCCACAGGATCCAGCTTTTAAGAACCAAAGAGACAATAATGTTCAAGGAAAAGCATGGCTACTGAGTAACTGGTTCCTAGGCTTTGGTCAGCATGATCCCTCCTCATCAGAGGGGCGAGGGCCAGCCTGGCAGACACACAAGCTGCCCGCAGTTCCCGCTCCACCCGGGAACGTGAGGCTTTCCGTGCAAAGACTGGCAACCAGGCCGGCCTCCCTGAGCTGCCGCCTCTCTTCCACCTGGCAGCTTCTACCTTGTTCCTGGGCAGGTTTAAAGCGAGAATGGATTGGGAGCCCAGAGACACTAAGGATAAAAGATCACACCAGAGTCCATGTTTCTGCCTCTGTATTCAATGTGGCTTTGGAAAGGCATAGAATGAGTAAATCGTTGCCATACAGGTGCCAGAAATACACAGAGTTCTCCAATGCATGGGTTGTGGTGCTTCTGTCTTTTCCAGTTCTGAGTGGAGATGAGAGGGGACATAGCCTCTGTGTGTGGATCCATTTGGTCTAGTCTACCTTCTCCGGCCCAAAGATCTGGTGCATCCTGCCCCACCCTCCAGAGTCACAATGATAAGAGTGCTTGCTAGCTGACTCCTGCTCTGTCCTTTGTGGAGGGACCTTCCAAACCTCTAATTTTTTTTGCGCCATGTGTGTTCTGTCTTTATTGGATCCCTTGGGGGCCATTCCTGGGCCATGGGGATGGAGTCCCAGTGAGGGGCTCATTGCAGCAAGCCACTCATCACTGAGGGAGGAGCGAAGATCCTAACCAGAGCCTGAGGGACACTAGGTGCTTTTACATAATGGTCCTATTTGTTCCCATAAACTGTCACTAGTTAAAGTTTGGCAGTCTTACAGATCAACCTGCAAATCTGGCTTCATGACAGGAATCTTCACCTCCATACCCTCGTGAAGTTAGAGGAAGAACTGCCCAGATGGGTTAAATAAAGCAGGAATTCATGTGGCAGTGAGCCATGTGATTTTAGGACGTCCTCAGAAGTCCTAATGTAGAGACAATCCTACACTAAGAAGCCGCAGGTGGCCCTGTCCTTACTGCCTTGGTCTCCTTGACACTGGGGTCCCACCTGCTCTGCAGAGTTCCATCTCCTGGAGCTTGAGAGCAGCATTAGCTATGAACAAGGTGGCGGAGAAGACGTGCCAGCCTCTGGTTCTCCGGCTCTTCTCCGAGCATAGTGAGAACTAGCCCTCGCAATCACTCAGGCCTTTAGGTAGGTCTAACAGCTCTCCAGCTGGCACTTGTCCTTCTTGGCCCTTGGAGGGAACACAACCGTGGCCATAAGTAAGAGAACAAGTAAAGTCTGGGCCAGGCCCAGAGCTAGGAAGCCAGGCCCCAGGAGAGAGAGGCTGACCCACCTCCACACATAGGAGAGGAAGAGGCCCAAGCCACCAGCTAGCAGCACGGAGGACGCTGCCAAGAAGCTCACTGCCAGCTGCCACTCCCCCTCGTCACCATTGCACCAGGCGAGGAGGAGAGTCAGGGGGACAAAGAGTGTGAGGACCAGGGCACCATACACACCAAGCCTGGCCAGGGCCAGGCCAACCTGAGACACACCCCAGGCCTCCAGCTCAGGGAAGTGGAGACACTGGAGGGAGCCAGTGTCCTCATTCCACAGGCAGAAGTTGTAGAAGCCGATTCTCAGGTTGGGCAGGTCCGCGAGGTTGCCAGCCTTCCAGAGGAGAGCGTAGAACAGCAGGGAGATGACCACAGCCACCAGGATCATGATGCCCACGAAGAGCAGATGGTCGCCCCGCAGGGGCCTGGGGATGGCCATCGCTCCCCCGCTTTGCAGGGGACCTGAAGGGAAGTCACACCAGTGAGTGTCCAGCTCTCCCTCTGCTCGCACCCTGCATCTTCACAGGCTCGCAAACTCATCCTCACCCACCCTACCAGGACAGGAAGTCCCAGGAAACCTATGGCCAGGACCTACTCATGAGTGATCATCTGCCCCTTGGGTTTGAGGTCAGGAGGAAAAGTCTCTTCAGGCTGCTGTGAAATCCTGAAATGTCCCCACTGAAGTGCCCTTGGGTTAAAGGATTTTCTACAGCTTAAATGCCAGAAGCCGTTGGAAGCATTCCTGAGGGAACTTCTCATCCTTATGGTGGGTGGGTTTGACGGTGGAGGACAGGGTCACTGTCAGCAGGGTCCTGAAGGTGGAGGAAGGTGTGGAAGAACTGTGGAGCCATGGCTCTCACTGTAGCTATGACAACCACCTGGAGAGCCATAAAAGCCACACATCAATTGAATCTGCACTTCTGCACTTGGGGTGGGCACTGGTGTGTTTTCAAAGCTCTGAAACACTGGGATGTGAGCCTAGGCCGAGGACCACTGCCAGCCCCTCTCTCTAATGTCACCTGCCCTGCTTTGAGAACTCAGTACTGGGACACACATGATGTCACCTGCTGATGAAATCCCATGCCAGCATTCATTACTATGAAAACATCTACAAATTTTTTTTCTGAAAACAACAGTAATATATACTAGTTCTAGAACATTTAGAACTAGTAATATATACTAGTTCTAGAACATGTTTTAAAAGAAAAAAAAAAGCCCTTTTATCCCATCACACACACAGAACCAACCCAACCACTATTAATATTTCAGTAATATTTTCATATATATTGATGTATTTTAAAATAACCATTGTGTAGAACATAATACTTTTTTCACTGAATAGTCCGAGTTACCGAGTTACCCATTACACTAGCAATTGATAAGTCATCTCCATTTTTCTCCATTGTGATAGTGAAGATGCTTGTAGGAATCTTGTTTGGAATCTAATTTTTCCTTGGGTTAGCCATCTAGAAGGGCCATCACAGTCAAGGTAAGCGCATCATAGTGATCCTGCAGCATCTTGCCAGATTGACCTATTGAGACTTGCTAATTGCAGTCCTTCTAGGTATATATAAAAGTGCCCAGGGGCTGGGGTTGTGGCTCAGTGGTAAGAGCGCTTGCCTAGCATGTGTGAGGCACTGGGTTCAGTTCTCAGCACCACATATGAGTAAGTTAATTAATGAAATAAAGGTTCATCAACAACTAAAAAATATTTTTAAAAAGTAAAATAAAAGTACCCATTTCATTATACTCATTATTTGAAAAAAATTTTTTCTTTCTACTATTTTACTCAGAAGAGTGTATTCAAATTGGCCTCTAAAACAGTAGCTTGCACCCCGGGGCTTCATCTGTGCCCATTTTCCACATGAGTAAACCAGCTGTTTATATCAGGAGTGGGGAGGGATGCAGAGCTGCAAACTGTGTGAGACGCACGCACTGGAGCCCAGATACCAAGTGGTGCCCTGTGAGGCGTGCCCAGGAGTGCCAAGCGGGGTCCAGCAGTAAAGTGATGGCAGCCACTGGTGACCTGGGGAGAACCCAGAGACCCTAGGGATCAGCTCCTCAGGGGGCCCATTGGGGAGCAGCCCCCCTTTCCCACAGCTACCTGATTCTATATGGCACATTTGTTCTGCAGAATCAGAAAGGGACCAAGTGGAACAAGGCTCACAGAGAGGGCAGCTGCATTCAAAGGACCTAGAAATGAGAATAGGGATTCATCGGAGCCTTGGACAGAGACGTGGTGGTGAGCAAGCCCTTGTCAGGATAGGGAGCACCTGAATCTGTGCTGCCTCCCCAAGTACTGGGCAGCCCCGAGCAGCCTGCTCTGCTCCCAGATTGGTATGGAATCCCAATTGTCTGTTTTATTCAGCTTCCAACGTTCTAGAGAAAATGAGGCCATGGAATCCAACTTTTAAGAACCAAAGAGACAACAATGTTCAAGGAAAAGCATGGCTGCTGAATAACGGTGGTTCCTAAGCGTTCGTCAGCATGATCCCTCTCCAACAGCAGCCCTCGCCCCTCCAGCCAGTCTCGAAGACAACAGCTCCAGCCTGTGCCTTCCTTCCCTCCAGAACATTCTCAAGGTATTTTGCATGGTTTTGCATACTTAACAAATTTAGTAACAGCGTACACTTACATTTCTAATGGGTTTGGGTATTTCGGGAAGTGGGATGGATTTCTAGGGTGGGGACCTGATCTACACTGCTGTGCTACAGAAAATAAGGCCCGGGAACAAAGCAGGATGGGAGAGAGGGTACTGTTTAAATGCCTCCTCCCATTTCTCCGGTTCGAATCCTAGTTCAATCGACTTCCAAAGACCATTATCATGAAACATTTTTGACTTGAAGACAGAACACAACTTAACAAAAATTCCGTGGCTCTTCAGAAGAGAGCGTTTGTCAGCCACCTCACGCTGCAGCTCCTGCCAGAGGCAGGGAGCCTGTTTTTAACTTCCTCATTTTTTTTTTTCCCAGTGGACTTTTAGAGGTTTCAGATGGAGAGTGAAGCAAAATAAAACTGGAGCCAAGAAATGTAGGCCCAGGCGTGTGGAGGAGGTGGCTTGCTTCTCCTCCTCAGCTCTGGATGTGTGCAGTCAGGTCCCGCTCCCGTGGCCAGGGCTGGAGGCTCTCTGCCATCTGCTTCCACTTAGAACTTGAACTTGAACTTGCAGTCTTCCACTGAGCCGCAGCTCCTCTCTGTCCTCCATTCTCGCTTTGCGTGGCCCAGCGTCTGCTCAGGCGGCGTCCACCCTCAGCCACTCCCCAGCTCCCAAAGTCCCACCTGACTCTGCCTCTCTCACACCTTCTGTGCTTCCTGAGCATTCCTGAACGGACTTCATCATGGACACGGGAGGAACTTTTTTTTTTTGGAATGAATGAATAAATGAAAACGCGCTTGGTGTCCTTGTATTTCACTGTCATGTGTTACGTCCACATTGTAACCAGACAGTGGAGTTTCTCGAGTGAGGGGTCATCTTCTTGTCCCACCCATTCCCAGCACAGTGCCCGGATGGTCCATTTGTGCTTCCTACTGGAAATACGCAGATTTTAGGAACCGGGTCCCCACAGGCTGGAGGCTGGTCTTGCTTTTCCTAAACATTTGGCATGACAGTGTCAGGATATGCGGTTGGAAACCCATGACACTCACTGCTCCCCCTGCCCCAAAGTCTGCCCTGTTTCTTTCACTTTTTAACAATCCTGGTGATCCTGTTCTCACGACAATGAGCTTTTTAATTCCTTTTAATGACCAGCCAGTGCTTCCTTCAAAGGGCAAAAGGGTAGACTGCTGAGTCATCGTAGCCATTTTTAGATGAGCTTTTTCCTGTTTATAAGTAGTACATGCCAATTGCCGAAAACTAGAAAATATGGGAAAGTGTAGAAAAAAGACTAAAACCCTTCTGTAACTCCTGGTCATAGCAGCAGCCACCCTTGGCGCTCTGCAAGGTTGTTTTATAAGTTAGGATCACATAAATATACGTTTGCATTCCACTTTGTGAACATCATTGTACAATAAATGTTTCCCTATATTCTAGAAATGTTTCCTAAATGACACTTTTAAGGGCTTCATATAGCCATCTCAGAGCTTAAAGTGTTTATAAACTGTATTTTATAACATTATTTTATAATACTATAATGTTAACATAACTATGTGAATTAATTTATCCTCCCAGCAGCAGGGTAAGAGAATGCTTATCTGGTTTTTTTATTTTTCTCCCAACTTTTTTTTTTTTTTTCTTTTCTTTTCCAGAGACATGGTGTCACTGTGCTGTCTCAGGCTGGCCTTGAATCTTGGGCTCAAATTGTCATCCTGCTGCAGCCTCCCAAGAGCTGGAACTACAGGCACGTGCCATTGTCCCCAAGAATGCTTGTTCCCTAGAATTGCATATTCTTGAGTACTTTAGTCTTAGATAGTGACAGATGACTCGTTATTTTCTTTCAGAGTTAGTAAAGTTCCATATTTTCAAGTAATGACCACCTATATTTCTTCTTTTATGAAGGGCTATTCTTTTGCTTAAAAAAATCATTTTGAGTATGTGTGGCCCTGGGTTTGATCCAGAACACCACACGCACATGCACACACACAAATCATTTCAAGTTTTACTTTTCATTTGTCAGTCTGAGACCTTTCTAAGTAAAGACTGTTCACATTTTGCCACCATAAATGTCATAGTAAAGCAAAGTTCTTTTGCTGCACCAGGACCTCTGGACTGCTTCTCTGTCCTGATTCTTTGCCTCTGGTTGGTTGGTTTGTTTTCTTTCTCAGTTTCTACGTGTAAGTTTTCCTTTTTTGTACCTGGGATTGAGCCCAGGGGAGCTTAACCACTGAGCCATGTCTCCAGCCCCTTTTTGTTTTTTTTAATAGACACAGTCTCACTGAGTTGCGCAGGGCCTCCATAAGTTGCTCAAGTTGGCTTTGAACTTGTGATCCTCCTGCCTCAGCCTCCCAAGCCGCTGGGATTACAGGTGTGCGCCACCGCACCTCGCTAAATACAAGTTTTCGACAAGGTCCTCTCTCCATCGGATGCATCATCCAAGTCTTCGGCTCCAGGAGTCGAATACTCTGGGACCACTTGAGAGCGGGGACACTGGATGTGGTGACGGCTGAGGTGAGAGCAGCAGTCTCTTCCCCTGCCCTGGCACCACCCAGGCATTGCCACCAAGGCCTCGAAGTCCGCCCTGGAACTTGTATGTTTTCATTTTGTTGAAAGAATGGAAGCTTAAAAGAAAAAAATAGGGGAGTCCTTAGGATCTTATCAGTTATAAATTCACCTCCTGGCCTTTCTTTTTATGAACAATTTCAGAAAGCCACAGGGAAGCAGAGGAGAGAGCTTGTCTTGAGAGTCTCTTCAGCTAGTGGGAGGGAACTGAGAAGGAATCTAATTTGTTGAGGGCTTGTTAATAATTTAAAACAGACCTCAACGTTTCTTGAGCATTTATTATGTGCCAAGCACTTAGCAGGTATTCTTTTCTTTTTTTTTTTTTTATTGTAAACAAATGGGATACATGATGTTTCTCTGTTTGTACATGGCGTAAAGGCATACCATTTGTGTAATCATAAATTTACATAGGGTAATGTTGGTTGATTATTTTTTCCCTTCCCCCCACCTCTCCAACCCCTCTTTTCCCTCTATACAGTCCTTCCTTCCCCCATTCTTGCCCCCCTCCCTAACCCTAACTCTAACCCTAACACTAACCCCTCCCACGCCCCATTATGTATCATCATCCACTTATCAGCGAGATCATTCTTCCTTTGGTTTTTTGAGATTGGCTTATCTCACTTAGCATGATATTCTCCAATTTCATCCATTTGCCTACAAATGCCATAATTTTATCATTCTTTATGGTTGAGTAATATTCCATTGTATATATATGCCACAGTTTCTTTATCCATTCATCAACTGAAGGGCATCTAGGTTGGTTCCACAATCTGGCTATGGTGAATTGAGCACCAATGAACATTGATGTGGCTGTATCTCTGTAATATGCTGATTGTAAGTCCTTTGGGTATAGGCCAAGGAGTGGGATAGCTGGGTCAAATGGTAGTTCCATTCCAAGTTTTCTAAGGAATCTCCATACTGCTTTCCAGAGTGGCTGCACTAATTTGCAATCCCACCAGCAATGTATGAGTGTACCTTTCTCCCCACATCCTCGCCAACACCTGTTGTTGCTTGTATTCTTGATAATCGCCATTCTAATTGGGGTGAGATGGAATCTTAGGGTGGTTTTGATTTGCATTTCTCTTATTACTAGAGATGTTGAACATTTTTCCATATGTTTGTTGATTGTTTGTAGGTCTTCTTCTGTGAAGTGTCTGTTCATTTCCTTAGACCATTTGTCGATTGGGTTATTTGTAGTCTTGGTGTTCAGTTTTTTGAGTTCTTTATAGATTCTGGAGATTAGTGCTCTATCTGAAGTATGATTGGCAAAGATTTTCTCCCACTCTGTAGGCTCTTTCTTTGCATTGCTGATAGTTTCCTTTGCTGAGAGAAAGCGTTTTAGTTTGAATCTATCCCAGTTGTTGATTCTTGCTTTTATTTCTTGTGCTATGGGAGTCCTGTTGAGGAAGTCTGGTCCTAAGCTGACATGTTGAAGCTCTGGACCTACTTTTTCTTCTATAAGATGCAGGGTCTCTGGTCTGATTCTGAGGTCCTTAATCCATTTTGAGTTTAGTTTTGTGCATGGTGAGAGATATGGGTTTAGTTTCATTCTGTTGCATATGGATTTCCAATTCTCCCAGCACCATTTGTTGAAGAGGCTATCTTTTCTCCATTGCATATTTTTGGCCCCTTTGTCTAGTATGATAAAATTGTATTTATTTGGGTTTGTGTCTGTGTCCTCTATTCTGTACCATTGATCTACCTGTCTATTTTGGTACCAATACCATGCCGTTTTTGTTACTATTGCTTTGTAGTATAGTTGAAGTTCTGGTATTGCAATACCCCCTGCTTCATTTTTCCTGCGAAGGATTGCTTTAGCAATTCTGGGTTTCTTATTCTTCCAGATGAATTTCATGATTGCTTGTTCTATTTCTGTAAGATACATCATTGGGATTTTAATTGGAATTGCATTGAATTCTGTATAGCACTTTTGGTAGTATGGCCATTTTGACAATATTAATTCTGCCTATCCAGGAACGTGGGAGATCTTTCCATCTTCTAAGGTGTTCTTTAGTTTCTTTCTTTAGTGTTCTGTAGTTCTCACTGTAGAGGTCTTTCACCTCTTTTGTGAGATTGATTCCCAAGTATTTTATTTTTTTCGAGGCTATTGTGAATGGGGTAGTTTTCCTAATTTCTCTTTCTGAAGATTCATCACTTGTGTATAAAAATGCGTTAGATTTATGAGCATTGATCTTATATCCCGCTACTTTACTAAATTCACTTATGAGTTCTAAGAGTTTTCTGGTGGAATTTCCTGGTTCCTCTAAGTATATAATTACATCATCAGCAAATAGGGATAGTTTGAGTTCTTCTTTTCCTATTCGTATCCCTTTAATTTCTTTGGTCTGTCTAATTGCTCTGGCTAGAGTTTCAAGGACGATATTGAATAGGAGTGGTGAGAGAGGGCATCCCTGCCTTGTTCCAGATTTTAGGGGGAATGCTTTCAGTTTTTCACCATTTAGAATGATATTAGCCATGGGCTTAGCGTAGATGGCCTTTACAATGTTAAGGAACGGCCTTTACAATGTTAAGGAACGTTCATTTCTTGTAACAAGCTGAGAAGGTAGATTGCCTATTTTCATCTCCATTTTCCTGAGGAGAAAGAAGGCCCAGTGAGGCTCAGTAGCTGGCCTTGCTCACATAACCTGTCAGGCTGCCTAGTTTTCTTCACTGTGAGAATAAGAGCCTGCTTCTTCCTGAGCATCTGCCTATTTAGGGCCTGGCTCTTGACCAGCATTATCTCATTGAATCTGCTCAACAACTACATGCAGCTGCTCTTCTTGCTTTCACTTGATAGAGTGGAGACAGTAGGGAATAATGGTGCAGGACATATGCTTTGAAGTTTTGTCTTCCGGGCTCAATTCCCAGCTCTTCCATTTACCAGCTATTGTAACTTTAGTTACATGCCATCCCTAGTTTTCTGATCTGTAAAATGGGTATAATTATAGAACTTATTTTAGAGATATCACAGAAATTAAATGAGGTAATTCAGGCACAACACTTAGAACAGTACCTAGTAATTGTTGCTCAGATTATTCTTATCATAGAGAGGAAACCGAAGCTCAGAGAAGTTGAGCCCAGGGCCAACACAACCTGGGTGAGACTCTAGGGAGACAGAGTGCTGGAGTTCCTTGACAGAGCTGAGCTGCAGGAAGCTGTCCTCATGGATATTTGTAGGTGATGATTCCAGGGGGAGGCCTGGGGACCAACAGGCAGTGGTGACCACCACCACCTGGGTTGTCTCTGTCCTGTTCCTCACTAGTCATGTGGCCTTGGGCAAGTGACATCACACGCTGCTCTGTAACGCATTGGCTGTCACATCCTGCATGGGGCTGTTGTAAGACTGAAATGAGTTCACAGCGGCATAAACGGATCAGTGCCCAGCACATGCCAAGTACCACATGTCCGCTGTGATGGTGACGAGGAAGCAACGATTCCGGGGCACTGAGGAGAGCGTGACCGAGAGATGGCAGGTCGGTGTGTAGCATGAATGGAGCGAGAAGCAGATGACAGAACATGAGAGCAGAAGAAAGTGATAACAACCAGATCTGACTGGGTGCAGGGCCAGGGGGAGTGTTTACTTGCCACAGGAGGCCACCAGCCCTGGCTAAAACCCTGCTGGCTGAACACATTCAAGATCAGCATGTTCCTGGTTTGGGTGTGGCTCTCACAAAAATAAAAAGGGAAGAAGAAAGGGAAATGTGTCACATTTCCTTTGGCAGAAATAAGAGTCTAAGCTCTAATTTTTCACAACTGGGCTACGGCTGTGATTCCTGGATGTCTTTAGCCAGGGCAGCTTCTGGATTTCAGTGTTCTCTGTGGGTGGTCATCCCCACCACAAAGCTTTTCATGGAACGTTGCAATGTTCGGATTTGCTTAATCCTTCCACGTAAATAAAAATAGCTTTACCAGCAGAAATAGAGCTACACCATGAGATGGCAACTTAAACTCGGAAGCATGAGACCAGGCGTGGCATGATAAATCATTGGAATGACTGTTTAAATGAGTCCATTAATATTAACTTGCTAGTTGTTTGTTTTGTTGCTCATTAGCTTTCACTAGTAGATAACCCAGCTGGAAACGAAGGTTACAAAATACTTGGAGAAAAAAAAGTCCTTAAACTTGAACAAATGATGGTAAATTGGGGAACCCATCCCCCTTTGGTTTTTATGGGCAAGTCTCCCCTATCCAGGGTATAGGAGGCTGAGATGCACAGGGCCCAAAGGAGTTGGAGGATCAACAGCACTAGAAGCTAGCTCCGGTTCTCGGTTCTTGGGCTCCAGCACTCTCCTGCAATTCTGAAGAAATCTCTCCACCCTCAGGCCAGGATTTTGTCTTAGGACCCTACTCATGTGCATTTTGGGTGATTCTGGAGCGAGGACCCTGGGGAATCAGGCGCAGGGGAACAACCAGACATCTCCCTATTGAGCTTGCAATCCACATGGGAAGACAGATACCAAACATAATTTAAGAAAGATAATTACATGTTTGAAAAGCTTTAGGAAAGAAACAGGGAAGTGAGGAGGAGAAAGTGGCCCGAAGACCTGATTTTAGATTTGAGAGGGAAGACTGCTCTGCAGAGGAGACATTTGGTTTGACGCCTGAAAGCATTTCTTAATAAGTAATGCTGGAGCAGTTGATAAACTTGCTGGAAAAGAGAGAGGAAAAAAAGAAAACACAAACTACTTTAGATCCTCATCTTATTCTGAAAACCAAAATAAATTTCACATGGATTCAAAACCAAATAGATTGAAAAAATAAATATCTGATTTATGAATGGGAAAAGATATTCTGAACTTAAAAGCAAATTAAAGCTACAAAAATTTGTACAGATTTAGCTACTTAAAAATGTAGATTTCTATATACCCGAAGCACACAACATTAAAAAAAACACATTAAAAAATATTAAATGATGAATACACCTGATGTCTAAAATGTTCATGCAAATAGTTAAGGAAAATATCCATAAAAGCAGACAAGGGAATATTAAGAGATAATCCACAAAAGAATGAAAGGTAGTTAACTAACATGAAAAAACAGTCTATCCCTATCCTAATGTCATCCAAGACATGCCGAGTAACATAACCTATATGTTTCCCTATCGAAACTGTAGATAAAAACACTTGCTGATACCAAGAGTGGTAAAACTGACTTTCTCACTCAATGATGGCAGCTGTAAAAATTTGGAAAAATTCTCTGTGAGGCCAGCAAACAGTCATATCTCTTTGTAATCCCACTTTTATAAATGTATCCTAAGGCAAGAAACAGATATGCAATTGATTTAAATATAGGAATGTTTATCCAAGTGTTACATTGGCAAAAAGTGGGAAGTAACTTGAATACCCAGTATTAGAAGAAAATGAGGACATATCAGGACACTTGGCAACTTTTAGGAAAAGCCGATATGAAATCACACTGGTATGAGCACCTCTATATAAAGATGCACAGGAGAAACAGACTAAGTAATCATTTTAAAATATTAGTGTTAGCTGTTTTTTTCTGGGTGGTTGCATTATAGGCAATGATTTCTTTCTTTTTGCAT
Source organism: Sciurus carolinensis (assembly GCF_902686445.1). Taxonomy (NCBI): domain Eukaryota; kingdom Metazoa; phylum Chordata; class Mammalia; order Rodentia; family Sciuridae; genus Sciurus; species Sciurus carolinensis. The sequence goes on from NC_062220.1 coordinate 19,698,572, forward strand.
TAAAAATATAATACCAAAATTATGTGTTATTTTTCAGGCAAAGTACAATTTATAAAAATCATAACCTTAATAATTAGATAAAGTGGGGACTAAGATGGAAAGAAAGTTGACAAAAGGAAATATGTATAAATTTGAAAGAAGACTATCACATGCACTAATTCTCAGAAACAAGATTCTGAGAGGGATGTGTTATAGGAAGATGATACTGAATATGCACTTTAATACCATGAGGTAAGGAGAAAAGAAGGAAATATGCATTTTTCCCCTGACTTAATGAACGCTTTGAATTTAGAGGAGAAGCAGAATGGGAGTTATGAACAAACAGCCACATATAAAAGATCTCAAAATCTCCACCAAGAAAACTAAAATTCCACATGAATTTCCACTGGGGCATGAGAAGCAATCCACTCTAATAACATAGGGTCAAAAAATTTCTTAGATCCTATTATATTCTCTGAGTGAAGAGTACAGATCTTTCTGGCAATCTGAATCTTTAGTGTGTGTTTGAAGGGCTCATGGTGTTTCATAATCACCTCAGAGCAACAGTTGAGCTGCCGCTGGTCAGTGACCCGCAGGGGTTTTGGCTGCTGTTTCTGATGAACAATGTGTCCACATTTATTTGTACAGACAGTGCAAAACCCGGCTGCTCAGTTAGTCTCTGTCGGTCCAACCAGTTCTGCCGGCATCATTTTTGTGGCCAGTGATATACAGGGTGATACTGAAAAGAGTGGAGGGGAGGTCAAAGAATAAAAGGGTAGATGATACTGAGGAGAGGGAGGAAGGAAGGCCACCGACACCTAGCAGTCAATTCTTTCCCGAGGCAGGTTCTAGAATGTGAAATATCTGAGGAGGAGTCTTGTCTGGGGAGGCGGTGGGCCTCTGGGCCAGCTGGGTGCTTGTGGGGTGGTACTTACAACCAGAAGGTGCAGCGCCCCAGGAACACTCCTGAAAAGATGCAACAGGAAATCGGGTTCTGTTGTTGGTTGAATCTTCCCTCTCGCTGACTTTCTAATGTCAGGTTCCAGAAACGAGGGCGAACAGAGAAATGGCAGACAGATGCAGCCCCGAGCTGAGGTCCCACTCATACGCCGTCCTCCCGATGTAAACAGCTCTCTGAACTTTGGTACATTTGTGCTGACTGATGTCACCATCAGCTGATTTCACTTTCGTTTCTTAACTTGCCGGTGGCCCGTGACTTCTCAGAATTAAGAAATGTAAACAACTTGTTCACCGAACACACTACCACACGGGAGCCAGCAAGCCATCTGATTTAAAGACCAGGTAAGGGTCTTGACTGCGTCACAGAGGAACTCCAGGCAGAGAGGAGATGACAACTCTCGGACCTCCAGTGATTTAAACTCCAAGATAAACAACCCAGAAGGGACCTTCAGGATATCTAGTGCAAGCCCCCAGCCTGTGCAGGAGTTGGGGTCTGGGTCATCTCCTGCCCGTTCCTTTGGGTACCAGCATGTCATCTGTTCCCCCTTTTCAGAAATCAGGTTTATAATGACTGACTTCTGTGGACACAAAACTTTGTGTTCTCACTGGGTATGTTTAGGCCCATGTGGGAGCAGTAGGAACATCTATTTGATTTCAAAATAAGAGCAGAACAAAGCTTGTATTTTTGAAACCACAGGAACTTCTAGGCAGAGTTTAAAAATTGCTTCTGGTGCTCAGAAGACCAATGGAACTTTCAACTGGGGCTATGCTTGGTGAAGTCAGTAGATAGATTCAGTACCGCTGAATCCTTCAGGCCCCCTCTTCCTTTCCCTTCACACCTGTGCCCAACTGGTACTTCATTTTGTCAACATCTTATGGATTCTCTTTGCGTCTTTGCGTCTGTACTGCGTTAGATCTCCTATTTCCTGCATCAAAGGCTTGATTCTCTTTGATTTATTCGGTTTTGGTGGAGTGAGTCTCTAGTAACTTCCTGCGAAATGGGTGCACCAGACGTATTTTTTTGAGAACTTGCAAAACTGAAACTATTTTTATTCTATTCTCAAACTTGATCAAAGTTGGACGGAGTACATATAGAATTTGGGGTTAAACTTAATTTTTTAATATAATTTTGAAGATTTTGTTCCATTCCATCTAGCCTTCTTGTGACTGTTGAGAAGTTTGAAGTCATTCTGTTTTCTAGCTTCCAAGCTGGCCTCCTCTCCTATTGTATCCTTTCAGTTTTTGCTATAAAAAAAAAAAAAATAGAAGTTATTTTGGTGAGATTTTGGGGAGGGAACAAAATTAACCAATTTGCCATTTTTAACTGAAAATGTAAAATATTTCTTTCTTATTCTTTGTCTTTCCTTTTATTCCTCCTTTGTTTTCACCCCAGGAGGGCTCTTTTTGCCTTTTCCCCCACTGGTTCTCTCTGGCAGTGTAGTTGGTCTCTGGTTGAGCTTGTTGCTTTTATCAAGCTGGTAAACTCCTCTCCATTACTTACCACCCAAATCTCCAGTGCTTGGAAGGCACCTTTATCCTTGAACGTCCCCACACTCTGTTCCGAGCAAATCTGTCGGGGAGGGCCTGCGTTCTCTGCTCTTATCCCCAACAGGCAAAGTATGGAAGCCACTGCTCTGGAGGTGAGATTAGTGACAGGGCTTACTTCTTTTTGAGCAGGGTGCTGGGACAATAGCCTTTGGTCTTTTGAGATTCCACATAGGGCAAAGGTGACCAGGCTCCAGTACCTCCAGCCTGCTGACCCTGAGGGAGAGCCTATGACGGATGGAGGAAGGATATCCCTGACCTCTTGGTGGCACTTGCTAGGAATTTAGCCTCTGCAACACCAGAGGATGAGAAATGTTGGTGGCCTGCCCCTCCCGGGGAGACACCATTGGCTCTGATGGGGAGCTGGGGAGAGAGGGCTGTCCTGGTGTCCTTGGCTACACAGAGCGGAGCTTCCCTCCTGTTGGGCTAGAGAGAAGGGAAGGAGTGAGTCACAAACCCTCACTGTTCTTAAGGAATTTAGCACATTTTTTTGAGTGAATGTCTCTTCATTTGGTGTGATTTTCAGAAAATTTCCAGTGACTTTAAATAGGTTTTTCTAAAAAATATAAGTTTACCAATTCCCCCCCGGCCACACACTGGGGAGTGGGTGAGGAACTCCTCAGGGTTCCGCTCTAGAACTGGATCTCTTCCCATTATTTAAAAAAAAATTATTTAAAATTAAAGACTTTGTTTTTAAAGAACAGTTTTAGGTTCACAGTGAAATTGAGAGACAAGTCCAGAGATTTTCCCACATAATCCCTACCCATACCCAGGGTTATCTAGGTTTTTTCCTATGTTTATGTTCCAGGAATTTCATAGTTTTGTACTTTACATTTAGGTCCATGGTCCGTTGAGGCAGGTTTTGTGAAGAGTGTAAGGTCTGTGTCTGGATTCTTGTTCCTTTTGTATATGGACGTCCACTTGTTCAGCACCATTTGTTGAAGGGATTGTCTTTGCTGCATTGTCAGGGATCAGTTGATTTTATTTATGTGACTCTTTTTCTGCACACTCTGTTCTGTTCTACTGATCTATTTCTCTATTCTTTTGCCAATACCACACCGTATTACTATAGCTTTATAGTAAGGCTTGAAGCTGGGTAGTGTCAGTTCTCCAACTTTATTCTTCTCTTTCAATATTTTGTTGCCTATTCTGGGCACGTTGCCTTTAAAATCATTAATCTGTGGGATTTCCATTGGAATTGATCTATAGATTAAGTTGGGAAGAGCTGACATCTTGACAATATTTAACTCTCCTATCCATGAACATGGAGTATCTCTAATTTTATGTGGTTTTTTAATTTCTTTTTTTTTAAATTATTTTATTGTAAACAAATGGGATACATGTTGTTTCTCTGTTTGTACATGGCGTAAAGGCATACCATTTGTGTAATCATAAATTTACATAGAGTAATGCTGTTTGATTCATTTTGTTATTTTTTTCCCTTCCCCCCACCCCTCCCACCCCTCTTTTCCCTCTATACAGTCCTTCCTTCCTCCATTCTTGCCCCCCTCCCTAACCCTAACTCTAACCCTAACACTAACCCCTCCCACCCCCCATTATGTGTCATCATCCACTTATTAGCGATATCATTCGTCCTTTGGTTTTTTGAGATTGGCTTATCTCACTTAGCATGATATTCTCCAATTTCATCCATTTGCCTGCAAATGCCATAATTTTATCATTCTTTATGGCTGAGTAATATTCCATTGTATATATATACCACAGTTTCTTTATCCATTCATCAATTGAAGGACATCTAGGTTGGTTCCACAATCTGGCTATTGTGAACTGAGCAGTTAGCTATGAACATTGATGTGGCTGTATCTCTGTAATATGCTGATTTTAAGTCCTTTGGGTATAGGCCAAGGAGTGGGATAGCTGGGTCAAATGGTGGTTCCATTCCAAGTTTTCTAAGGAGTCTCCACACTGCTTTCCAGAGTGACTGTACTAATTTGCAGCCCCACCAGCAATGTATGAGTGTACCTTTCTCCCTACATCCTCGCCAACACCTGTTGTTGCTTGTATTCTTGATAATCGCCATTCTGATTGGGGTGAGATGGAATCTTAGGGTGGTTTTGATTTGCATTTCTCTTATTACTAGAGATGTTGAACATTTTTCCATATGTTTGTTGATTACTTGTAGATCTTCTGTGAAGTGTCTATTCATTTCCTTAGCCCATTTGTCGATTGGATTATTTGTAGTCTTGGTGTTCAGTTTTTTGAATTCTTTATAGATTCTGGAGATTAGTGCTTTATCTGAAGTATGATTGGCAAAGATTTTCTCCCACTCTGTAGGCTCTTTCTTTGCATTGCTGATAGTTTCCTTTGCTGAGAGAAAGCGTTTTAGTTTGAATCTATCCCAGTTGTTGATTCTTGCTTTTATTTCTTGTGCTATGGGAGTCCTGTTGAGGAAGTGTGGTCCTAAGCCAACATGTTGAAGCTCTGGACCTACTTTTTCTTCTATAAGATGCAAGGTCTCTGGTCTGATTCTGAGGTCCTTAATCCATTTTGAGTTTAGTTTTGTGCATGGTGAGAGATATGGGTTTAGTTTCATTCTGTTGCATATGGATTTCCAATTCTCCCAGCACCATTTGTTGAAGAGGCTATCTTTTCTCCATTGCATATTTTTGGCCCCTTTGTCTAGTATGAGAAAATTGTATTTATTTGGGTTTGTGTCCATGTCCTCTATTCTGTACCATTGATCCACCTGTCTATTTTGGTACCAATACCATGCCATTTTTGTTACTATTGCTTTGTAGTAGAGTTGAAGATCTGGTATTGCGATACCCCCTGCTTCACTCTTTCTACTGAGGATTGCTTTAGATATTCTGGGTTTTTTATTCTTCCAGATGAATTTCATAATTTCTTGCTCTATTTCTGTAAGGTACATCATTGGGATTTTAATTGGAATTGCATTGAATTCTGTATAGCACTTTTGGTAGTATGGCCATTTTGACAATATTAATTCTTCCTATCCAAGAACATGGGAGATCTTTCCATCTTCTGAGGTTTTCTTTAATTTCTTTCTTTAGTGTTCTTTAGTTCTCACTGTAGAGGTCTTTCACCTCTTTTGTGAGATTGATTCCCAAGTATTTTATTTTTTTTGATGCTATTGTGAATGGGGTAGTTTTCCTAATTTCTCTTTCTGAAGATTCATCACTTATGTATAAAAATGCATTAGATTTATGAACATTGATCTTATATCCCGCTACTTTACTGAATTCACTTATGAGATCTAAAAGTTTTCTGGTGGAATTTCCTGGTTCCTCTAAGTATATAATTACATCATCAGCAAATAGGGATAGTTTGAGTTCTTCTTTTCCTATTTGTATCCCTTTAATTTCTTTGGTCTGTCTAATTGCTCTGGCTAGAGTTTCAAGGACGATATTGAAAAGAAGTGGTGAAAGAGGGCATCCCTGCCTTGTTCCAGTTTTAAGGGGGAATGCTTTCAGTTTTTCACCATTTAGAATGATATTAGCCATGGGCTTAGCATAGATGGCCTTTACAATGTTAAGGAATGTTCCCACTATCCCTATTTTTTCTAGTGTTTTGAGCATGAAGGGGTGCTGTATTTTATCAAATGCTTTTTCTGCATCTATTGAAATAATCATGTGATTCTTGACTTTAAGTCTATTGATATGGTGAATTACATTTATTGATTTCCTAATGTTGAACCAACCTTGCATCCCTGGGATGAAACCCACTTGATCATGGTGCACTATCTTTTTAATATGTTTTTGTATGCAATTTGCTAAAATTTTGTTGAGAATTTTTGCGTCGATGTTCATTAAGGATATTGGTCTGAAATTTTCTTTCCTCGATGTGTCTCTGTCTGGTTTAGGTATCAGGGTGATATTGGCTTCATAGAATGAGTTTGGGAGGGTTCCCTCCTCTTCTGTTTTATGGAATACTTTGAGAAGTATTGGAATGAGCTCTTCTTTAAAGGTTTTGTAGAACTCGGCTGAAAACCCATCTGGTCCTGGACTTTTCTTTGTTGGTAGGCTTTTGATGACTTCATCTATTTCATTACTTGAAATTGGTCTATTTAAATTGTGTATGTCTTCCTCGTTCAGTTTAGGCAATTCATATGTCTCTAGAAACCTGTTGATGTCTTCGAAATTTTCTATTTTGTTGGAGTATAGATTTTCAAAATAGCTTCTAATTATGTTTTATATTTCAGTCGGTTTTTTAATTTCTTTCAGCACAGTTTTATAGCTTTCCTCAGACAGGTCTTGAAATATTTTGTTAGATTTCTGTCTTGATATTTTATTTTTTGGTGCTAATATCAATGGTCTTGTGTTTTTAATTTCAAACTCCAAATGCTCATTGCCGATATGTAAGATAGTAATTTACTTTTGATATTAACTGTTAGCTTTCTGGTACTGTGTTGAAATGCCCTAGAAAATCAACACATGAGGGAAGAGACTTTAGTCCATGATTGCTTAGCCTTTTTGCCTTTCCTCTGTGGCAAGGCTGAATGTTACGGCAGGGAGTGCATGGAAGAGCAAACCTTCTTGCCTGTGGCAGCTCGGAAGCAAAAGAGAGGAGGGGCGGAACTTCCGATTATCCCCTTCCAGGGCACGCCCCCAACGATCTGACTTCCTCCCTCACAGCTCCACCTCCTAAGGTTTCCATCATACCACCATGATGCCACCCTGGGGACCAAGCCTTTACACCTGGCTTTTGGGGGATATTTAAGATCTAAACATAACTTGGTGTCTTACAAGCTTGCTATTATCACTTACTAATTCCAGGATGTTTTGTCGTTATTCTTTGGGCTTTCCTACACGGCCATTCATATCATCTGTAAACAAATACAACTTTTTAATCTTTCTTTCCAGCTGTATACCTTTTATTCTTTTTAAAAAATATTTTTTAGTTGTTGATGGACCTTTATTTTATTTATTTACTTTTATGTGGTACTGAGAATTGAACCCAGTGCCTCATACATGCTAGGCAAGCACTCTACCACTAAGCTACAACCCCAGTCCACCTTTTATTTTTACTTAATTAAGACTTCATCTTAAAATGGACATCCTTGCCTTGTTCCTTATCTTAGCAGGAAAGCGTCTTTTTTTTTTTTTTTTTTTTTTAAGATGTGCTTTATCAACTTGAAAAAGTTTCTCTCCATTCCTAGTTTACTGAGTTTGTTTTCTCATGAATGGGATAGGAGTTTCCCAAATATTGTTTCTGCACTATTGATGTGCTCATATGATATTTCTTCCTTACTCTTTTGATGTGATGGATTATGATGATATTCAAATGTTGAACTAACTTTGCATAACTGGAATAAATCTTGGTTATGGTGTATCATTATTTTTATGCATTTTGAATCCTTTTTCTAATATTTTTTGAGCATTTGCCTCTATGTTCATGAGATATTCTAGTTTTTACTTTTTTGTAATATCTTTGATATTAGGTTTTGATATTAGGGCAATATTCATCTCATAGAATGAGTCAGATTCTATCTTCTGAAAGAGATTGTAGAGAAAAGGTATAATTTATTTCTTGTTTGGTAGAATTCATCAGTGAATTCATGCAGGCTTGGTGTTTTCTCTTTTGGAAGGTTTGTTTCAATTTCTTTAATAATCCTATTCAGATTGTCTTTCTCTTTGTGTGAGTTTTGGCAGATTACATCTTTCAAGGAACTAAGTCATTTCATCTAGATTATCAAATTTTTGGGCAAGGAATTGTTTATAATGTTATTATCCTTTTAATGTCCAGGGGACTAGCAGTTTCTTCTGACATTAGTAATTTGTATTTTTCTCTTTTTTTCTTAGTTAATATTTTAGAGGTTTATATATTTTTTGATATTTTCAAAGAAAATATTTTCATTTCATTAATTTTCTCTATTAACTTCCTGTTTTCAATTTCATTGATTTCTGCTCTAATTTTATTTTTCTGCATACTTTGGGCTTAATTTTTCTTTGTATAGTTTTCCAAGGTAGAAGCTTAGATTCAGTAGACACTCTATTCTTATAAATGCATTCTATAAGCTATACATTTCCCAGTAAGCACTGCTTTCATTGTATTCCACATATAACTTTTGATAAATTATATTTCCATTTTCATGTGGTTTGGAACATTTTAAAAAATTTCTTGAGAACTCTTTGCCCCATGTGTTATTTAGAAGTGTGCTGTTTAATCTTCAAGTATTTGGGGATTTTCTAGCTTTCTGTTATTAATTTCAAATTTAATTCTGAGAGCATACTTGTATAATTGCTATTCTCTTAAATTTGTTTAGGTGTGTTTTATTGTCCACAGTGTGGCCTAGCTTGATGAAAACTCCATATAAGCTTGAGAAGAATGTGTGTTCTGCTATAGTTTGGTGAAGTTTTCTATAGATATTTTGAGTTGATTGATGGTTACTGATTTTCTGTCCACCGAATCTGTCAGTTGCTGATAGAAGGGAGTTAAAGTCTCCAACCATAACAATGGACTTCTATTTTTCAATGTTTGCCTCATCTATTTTCATGCTCTGTTTTTAGGTGCACACACATACATTAAGAATTGTTATATCATCTTTGAGAGCTGACTCCTCTTTGACCTCGATCACTTTTCTTGCTCTGAAGTCTGCTTTGCCAAAAATTAACAAAGCTACTCCAACTTTCTTTCAGTTAGTGTTAGCATGGCATATCTTTCTTCATCCCTTTAAACCTGTCTTTATATTAAAGCACTTGCCTTTTTATTTACTCTGACAGTGTCCTGTCTTATAATTGCTGTATTTAGACCATTGCCTTTAAAAAGTGATTGTTAATGTCATTGGATTAATATCTACCATGTGTTACTGTTTTCTATCTACTGCTTTTGTTTTTTGTCTTCCATTCTTTTTGTACCTCTTCTTGTTTTCAGCATCCTCTTTTCCTTTTATTATATCAGTTATGCTTTTTTTCACCATTGTACAGTACATCAAATTTACAACAAAACCAAATCCTCTTTTAAATAATAATATACCGATCACTTCCTGTATAATGCAAGTGCTTTTTAACAGCATACTCTCAATTCCTGCTCACTTGCTATTTGTTTAATTTATCCATGTGATAATTTCTGAACACACTGTTATTATTTTATATATGTGTGTGTGTGTATATATATATACATAATATATATATATAACATACTATATATATATTATATATAATAATGTGTGCTAGGCAAGCCCCCTACCGCTGAACTACATCCCCAGTTCACTCTCTTTAAAAAACTGTTATATTTTATCAATTAAGAAAAAGATATTTTATGTCTGTTTTTCTCTATTGCTCTTCCTTTATGTATATCAGAGTTTCTGACTTGTACAATTTTTCTTCTCTCTGAAGAACTTTCAACATTTTCTCTTAGTGGTGAAAAATTCCCTTGATTTTTGCCTAAGAAAATCTATTTCTTCTACAGGTTCAACTGAAAGACAATTTCACTGGATAGTGATTTCTAGGTTGGTGGTTGTTATGTGTCCCTCCAGATTTATATGTTGAAAAGCTAACTCCCAATGTGATGGTATTAGGAGCTGGGGCCTCTGGAAGATAACTGTAATTAGGTCATCCACGTGATGATACGAGATGGCCACCAACTGTAAGCCAAGGCAAGAACCCTTGCCGACACTGAATCTCTTGGCATCTTGACCTTGGACCTCCCAGCCTTTGGAACTGTGAGAGAGAAGTTCCTGCTATTTAAGCAGTTCACTCCATGGTGTTTTGTTACATGGGTTCTGAAGAAAAGCCTGAAGTAATTCTTGTCTTGCTCATCTATATGCAAGGTGTTGTTTCTAGGTCTTTGATTTTCTTTAGTTTGAGTATGACACATAGAATTTTTGGTATTTATGTTTGTGTTCTCTGAATTCTGGATTCTTGGTTTGGTGTCATTAATTTTGGGAAATTCTCAGTTGCTATTGCTTCCAGTATTTCTTACTTTCCTTTCTTTTACTTCTAATTTGTCCATTATAGGTTATACTCTGTAACTGTCATACTGTTCTTGAATATTTTGTATTGTTCATTCCTTTGTTTCCCAGTTCCTATTGATATTTCCTCAACCTTAATGATTATTTCCTCACTTGTGAACAATCTATTGAGGAGCTCATCATTCATTCTACTACAGTACTTTTTTTAATTTCTAGAATTTATATTTGTTTCTTGGAGTTTAAATCTCTCTTCATATATTACTCATCTGTTCTTGCATGGTGTCTACTAATCCAAGTAGAACTCAGCCTATTAATTATATCTGTTTAAAATTCCTGGGGCTATATGAGGTTTATTACAGAAAATAGCATTTAAATTTATTCTTAAAGAAGTAGAGGATTTCCAGTAAACTACTAGGGGGAAGAGGATGCCAAGTAAAGAGAATGAATAACCTTTATGAAAGAGTGTGGCATACTCAGAAAAGTAGAAGTTAAACATTATAATAAAGTGCAGAGTGAGGAAGTGGCCTACATACTCTCCTATTCTAGGGAAAGCATCATATCAAGGATTAATATGAAATAAGATATAGGAAGAGCAATTATGGGTGAGAATCAAAGTAAAATTGCTAAGGAAATATCTCTACACTTCTGTGTTCCAAGGAACTGGTTTATTACTTTATTATTCATGAAGATACTCAACTCTATAGTTTATAATCCTAAACTCTCAAGACAATTGATGGTCCAAGTGATAGATATTTCACTGAATTAAAAAAAAATCAAGATTTCCCCAGAGCTTACTTTTTGACCTATGAGAATAAGGGCAAAATTAAATTTTGAGAGCTCTTACTTGTCCTAATGTCAGCTAGATAAATGCTATGGTTGAGAACATTATCCTACCACTTTAGCAAGCTTGAGCACCCCCCTTGAAGAAGGCATGTGGGAGGGAGCAGACCTGTACTCTTGCCCCAGAGTAAGTAAGAATAAGAATTTGGGGGTGAAAAGTTGGAGGGCCCCTCTGGGGGCCAGAATACTTACCCCCAAAGCACAGTCTGTTTTATCCAGAAGATAACTGTTTCCCATCAGACACTGAAGAAGTCTCAAGAAGTCTATGGTCAAGACTCTTTAAAAAATATTTACTCTTTTAATATCACAATAGACTTTTCTTAAATCTTCTTCAGCTACTGAAAATATTGACAGCGGATCATCCAACGAGATCTTCCTGGTTCCACCCAACCCTAATAGGCTTAGGGCCTGCACCTATCATGTACCTAATTTATTTGACCTTCGTCCTACTTAGTGGCATCCTATGTTGGATGCCACTGTTGACCCAGGACTGGTTGACTCTTCTCATGTGCTACATCCATCCCGATTTACCTGCCTGATCTGTTTCTCTGCATTGTCTTAAAGGAATTCCTCCCAGTCCATGGTGCCTTATGAATGACAGAATGTGAGGTGCTGAATTTGTTCCACAGTGTCCACATGCATAAATAGCTGGACATGTTCAGCTCTAGAGCTGATGTACTCATCAGTTTTAAGAGAAATTGTACATTTAATATTTTACACCTTTGCTCAACTTTGATAGGTAAAGTGACTTTTAACCTATAATATATGCATTGCAATGCCATTTTGTGCCACTCTGTCATCTTCTAATACCTGGCATTTCCTTGACTGGGTGGAGGTGTACAACATAGCAACATACAACATATGCACTTCCTCTGTAATCATTTTAGTCATTTGTGTCATATGTGGAAAATTATATGATATTCTTCTGGTGGGGAGAAATGTCTTTTATATCATCAGTGATTCTAAGCATATCAACCATATAACAGAAATTCAGGAAATGATGTTGACTGTTTGATTAAAGTGCCTAATAGGGAGGTTAAAATTAGTGATAGAACATTGTCATGTCTCCTTTGCATTCTTAGTTATTTGGTACTGTATGCATAAGTAATTCTGGAAGAAATCAAAAGTTCAGAATTTGTTTTTTCATGTTGACAAAAATTAAATATAAATATCTTTAGTGTTTTTAAATTTTCTATATTTTCTCTGGATTTCTTTTTAAATATCTGATAGATGTTCCCATTAAAGAATATGGGATATCTAGAATTTGTAGTTTGGCATCTGCATATGCCCGTGAAGAGGGAGGTATAGGGAAGGAAGGGCTTGTCTTGTTTTCTTTTTACTACGTCAGCAAATGTCATCTTTCATTCAGTTTTCAGAGCAAGCAAGCAGTGAGATTAATTATCCCTTTGAAACCTCAGATGGAAGGTGAGTTGTCTGTCATTCTGATGTGGTCTTTCATCCTTATTTTTGGTTAGATGAGGAACTATCTGCTTAGAGTTCTGCAGGTTGGGGTCTTCATCTTGAAGACTCTGATCTTTTATATTTGCAACCATTTCAAAGCTTGAGGGAGTAGTGTCCCATTTGCTGCTTAGAAGCTTCATGTCTTCAGTCTTTGTGGCCCAGATCTGAGAATGTTTTTTTCCTCTTCTTGGTGCCTTTGAGAGGAGACAAACTTTCAAGTGACCTCTGGGGCACAGGCTGGAACCATTGTGAGGCATCTGTCCTAAGATTCCTTCGGGCTACAAAAGGAGGATTTCGGGATGCTGTCCAAGATGAGTTGTATTTCTTTACATTTATGCAAGTAGCTGGCTTTAGTCTAGAAAAGAAACGGATATGTGAGTTTTTACCCAACATGTACTCACTTTAGACTACCAAGTCCTAGACTACAGAGTCAAGGTAGAGATCACCATCTTGCAAGATGGAAGTCTTTTTTTTTTTTCAAGAAAGGGAGATTTTGTAAATTATTCATGGTAGCCACCTCAGTTCTCTCAGGTTTTCTTTAAAATTCTATTTTTTAACCATAGAATTTTAATTATATTTTACTTAAAATTTCCAATCTTTTTGGCAGTGCTGCGGATTGAACCCAGCTTCTAAACTTTTTAATTTGAGAGAAATAATAGAGAAAGATTTCACATATCTTTCTCTCAATTTCCTCCAAATGTAACATTTTGCAAAACCATAGTACAATATCCCAGCCAGGATATTGACACTGATGTCAAGACAAAAACTATTCTCATGTGCTTATTCAGTACTGACTTTCCTCCTTGCCCATCCCCTTCTTAACTCCTGGTGGCCACTAATCTATCATCCCAATTATACAATCTTATTTCAAGAATGTTATATAAATGGGATCATAATGTGTATATCTTTCTGGAATTAGCTTTATTTTGTATAATTCTCTTTGAAGATCCAGCCAGGTAATCCTGCATAACATTAGTTCATTCCTTGCTACTCCTGAGCACCATTCCATGGCATAGAGGTACTACAGTTTAATGATTCATCACTGAAGAACACATGGATTGTTTCCAATTATGGCTATTACAAATAAAGCTGCATAAACATTTGTGTCTAGGTTTTTGTGTAAACTTAAGCCTTTATTTCACTGGGGTTAATTTCCAGGAGAGTAATTGCTGGGTAAAATGGTAGTTACATATTTAACTTTAAAAGAAACATTTTATGTTCCCACTAGCAATACATGAGTAATCCAATTTCTCTGCATTTGGTGTGATGCTTTTTTGGGGAGTGGGTGCTGGGGTTGAACCCATACAGGGTCTCATACATGTCAGGCAAGTGCCCAGTTTTTTTAAATTTTAGCCATTCTGATAGATGTGCAGTACTAGCTCATTGTGTATTTAATTTGCATTTCCATAATGGCTAGTTGAACATCTTTTCACATAGTTATGTAACGCCTATATATTTTGTTTGGTGAAATGTCTATTCATGTCTTTTGCCCATTTTCTAAAATGGTTTATTTTAAAACCATTGAATTTTGAGAATTCTTTAATCCACATAAAAGTATTTTTTTTTATTGTAAACAAATGGGATACATGATGTTTCTCTGTTTGTACATGGCGTAAAGGCATACCATTTGTGTAATCATAAATTTACATAGGGTAATGTTGTTTGATTCATTCTGTTATTTTTTTCCCTTCCCCCCACCCCTCCCACCCCTCTTTTCCCTCTATACAGTCTTCCTTCCTCCATTCTTGCCCCCCTCCCTAGCCCTAACTCTAGCCCTAACACTAACCCCTCCCACCCCCCATTATGTGTCATCATCCACTTATTAGCGATATCATTCGTCCTTTGGTTTTTTGAGATTGGCTTATCTCACTTAGCATGATATTCTCCAACTTCATCCATTTGCCTGCAAATGCCATAATTTTATCATTCTTTATGGCTGAGTAATATTCCATTGTATATATATACCACAGTTTCTTTATCCATTCATCAATTGAAGGACATCTAGGTTGGTTCCACAATCTGGCTATTGTGAACTGAGCAGCTATGAACATTGATGTGGCTGGATCTCTGTAATATGTTGATTTTAAGTCCTTTGGGTATAGGCCAAGGAGTGGGATAGCTGGGTCAAATGGTAGTTCCATTCCAAGTTTTCTAAGGAGTCTCCACACTGCTTTCCAGAGTGGCTGTACTAATTTGCAGCCCCACCAGCAATGTATGAGTGTACCTTTCTCCCCACACTCTCGCCAACACCTGTTGTTGCTTGTATTCTTGATAATCGCCATTCTAATTGGGGTGAGATGGAATCTTCGGGTGGTTTTGATTTGCATTTCTCTTATTACTAGAGATGTTGAACATTTTTCCATATGTTTGTTGATTACTTGTAGATCTTCTGTGAAGTGTCTATTCATTTCCTTAGCTCATTTGTCGATTGGATTATTTGCATTCTTGGTGTAGAGTTTTTTGAATTCTTTATAGATTCTGGAGATTAGTGCTCTATCTGAAGTATGATTGGCAAAGATTTTCTCCCACTCTGTAGGCTCTTTCTTCGCATTGCTGATAGTTTCCTTTGCTGAGAGAAAGCTTTTTAGTTTGAATCTATCCCAGTTATTAATTCTTGCTTTTATTTCTTGTGCTATGGGAGTCCTGTTGAGGAAGTCTGGTCCTAAGCCGACATGTTGAAGCTCTGGACCTACTTTTTCTTCTATAAGATGCACGGTCTCTGGTCTGATTCCGAGGTCCTTAATCCTTTTTGAGTTTAGTTTTGTGCATGGTGAGAGATATGGGTTTAGTTTCATTCTGATGCATATGGATTTCCAATTCTCCCAGCACCATTTGTTGAAGAGGCTATCTTTTCTCCATTGCATATTTTTGGCCCCTTTGTCTAGTATGAGAAAATTGTATTTATTTGGGTTTGTGTCCGTGTCCTCTATTCTGTACCATTGATCCACCTTTCTATTTTGGTACCAATACCATGCCATTTTTGTTACTATTGCTTTGTAGTAGAGTTGAAGATCTAGTATTGCGGTACGCCCTGCTTCACTCTTTCTGCCAAGGATTGCTTTAGCTCATAAAAGTATTTTGATTATGTGGTTTGCCAGTATTTTCACGTATCTTTATAGCTTGTCTTTTTATACTTTCAACATGGTCTTTTACAGAGCAAACATTTTTATTTTGATGAAGCCCAATTTATTGATATTTCACTTCATGAATCATATTTTTGCTATCAAATCTAAGAACTCTTTTCTCAACCTTAGTTCCTGAAAGTTTTCTATTTTTTTTTCTATAAGTTTTATAGTTATGTGTTGCACAGTTAAGGTCATAATCTATTTTGAATTAGTCTTTGTATACAGTATGAGTTTAAGTTTTACCTTTTGACTTATCGATGCCCAATTATCTCAATATTGTTTTATTAAAAGACCTTCTGCCTTCATTGAATTGCTTTTGCTTTTTTTTTTTTTTTTTTTTTTTTGGTACCAGGAATTGAACCCAAGGGTGCTTAACCACTGAGCCACATCCCCAGTTCTTTTTATATTTTATTTAGAGATAGGGTCTCAGTAAGTTGCTTTAAGGCCTTGCTAAGTTGCTGAGACTGGCTTTGAATTTGTGATCCTCTTGTCTCAGCCTTCTGGCTTTGGCATTCTTGTAAAATTAGTTAGGCCTATGTCTGGGTTCTCTACCCTGTTCTATTTATGTATATATATATACATTCATCCTCCAATAGTACATTGTATTACTATAGCTGTAAAACAGGTCTTGAGATCAGACTGATTCCTCCCACTTATCCTTTTTTCAAAATTGTTTTTGCTATTTTAGTGAATTTGTGGAAAAGTCTTGTTGGGATTTTGAAAAGAATTGTGTAGAACATGTATATCAATTTGGGAAGAGCTGACATCTTCATGTATTGAGTCTTTCAGCCCATGAACATGCTGTTTCTTTCCATGCACTTAGATCTTTGATTTCTCCTATTCATATTGTATAGTTTTCAACATACAAGTCTTACACTTACTTAGTAAATTTCCAACACCATATTTCATTTTTATGAGAGAGGGACTGAAAATGGTATTATATTTGTAATTTTGATGTACACAAGTTCATTGCTTACATACAGAAATATAATTAGTATTGTACATTTATCTTATATTCTGAAGTCCAGAGGAACTTATTAGTTCTAGGAGTTTTTTTTTTTTTTTCTCTAATAAACTTCTTGAGATATTTTTACATAGAGAATAACATAATTTATAAACAGGGACCATGTTCTCCCTTTCATTTTAATCTGTATGCTTCGTTTCTTGCCTATTACAATGGTTATAACATCTAGCACAATGTTGGATATGAGTGGTGAAAGTGGACTTTGACAAACTAAGTTCTCTATTTTTTTCTGAGAATTTTTACCATGAATAGGCATTGGATTTTGTCAAATTTTTTCTGTGCCAATTAATATGATCATGTGGGTTTTGATTTTCAGCCTGCTAATATGGCAGATTACCTTGATTTTGTGTGTGTTTATGGGGGGTACTGAGGGCCTTGTGCACACTAAGCAAGTGCTTTACCACTGAGCTACATCCCCAGCCCTTATTTTATTTTATTTTGAGACATGATCTTGCTCAATTGCCCAGACTGGACTTGAACTTGAAATCATTTTGTCTTAGCTTCCCAAGTAACTGGCATTACAGATGTGTACTTGATTTTTAAAAATACTGAACCATCCTTGAATTCCTGAAATGATCACACTACCAAGGTGTGTATAATTCTTTTTAAATTCAACACTGGAGTCTATTTACTAATTTTTTTTTTGTTAAACATTTTTCTATTTATGAGGGATCTCATTCTGTATCTTTCCTTTTTTTTTTTTTTTTGTCTTTGGTTTTGGTATCAGGCCAATGGTAGCTTCACGAAATGAACTGAGACTTACTTTTTGATTTTCTGGAAAAAATTGTATAGAATTGGTATTAAGTACTTGATGAAATTTTCTTGTGAAACCATCTGGGCCAGGATATTCTACTTTTAGGAGTTTAAAACTATGAATTCAATTTCTGTAATAGTTATAGGGGCATTCAAATATTCTATTTCATATTAAGTGAGTTATGGGGGAGGTGGGGAGAGAGACAAAGAGAGTGTGTGTATTGAGGAAACTATTTTCTGTAAATTGTTGTATTTGTATTGTTTTCAACTATGCTTTTTATCTTTAGTGATATCCCTTGTTTCATTCCTCCTGTTAGTAATTTGTTTTCTTTATTTGACAGTCTTTTTTTTTTTTTTTTTTTTTTTTGTGGTGCTGGGGATCAAACCCAGGGCCTTGTGCTTGCAAGGCAAGCACGCTACCAACTGAGCTATCTCCCCAGCCCTATTTGACAGTCTTGATAGAGGGTTGTCACTTTTACTGATCTTTTAAAGAACCAGTTGTTTCACTGATTTTCTGTCATTTTTCTGTTTTTGATTTCTGCTCTTATATTTATTATTACCTTTCTTCTCTTTGAGTTTATTTGCTCTTCCTTTTAAAAGTTCTTGAGGTGGGGAACTTAAGAGTATTGATTTGAAGTTTTTCTTCTTTTTTGCACATGCATTTAGTTCTATAAATTTCCATTTTCAGTACCGCTTTAGCTGTATCCCACAAATTTTGATATATTGTAGTTTCATTTTCATGCATTTTATACTTTTATTTCCTTTGAGGCTGCCTTTATATCATGAATTATTCAGAAGTGTGTTGTTCATTCTTCAAATATTTGGGTATCTTGCCTACATTCTGTTTGTTATTGATTTCTAGTTTGATTCCATTGTGGTCACAGAATACACTTTGTATTGTTTAAATTATCTTCACTATTGAGGTTTGTTTTATGACCAGTTTTTGGTCTATCTTGGTAACTCTCTGTGTACACTTGAAAAGAATGTGTATTATGCTGTTGTTGGGTGGAGTGCCTTCTAATTACCTATTAGATTTTTTTAATTGAATTCCCTAGTATCCATATTTTCCATTTACTTTTTGAATCAATAGTGGATTTGCCTATTTCTCCTTCCAGTTTTTGCTTTACATACTTCGCAGGCAGTTTTGTAGTTTTAAGCAAACGTATTTAAGATTGCTATGTGTTCTTAGTGTATTGGATTATTAGTAATTATGTAATGTGCCTGTCTCTGATAATTTTCTTTCTTTTGAGATTTACTTTATTGAATATTAATATAGTCACTCCTTTCATTTATTAATGTTTGCATGATCTATCTTATTTTATCCTTTTGTTTTTATCTTGCCTACATTTTCATTCTTGAAATGACTTTCGTGTGAACCACATATCATTGAATAATGTTTTTAGATCCATTCTGCCAATCTGTCCTTAATGGTTTTATTTTAAGCATTGACATTTAATATAATCATTGATATAAGGCAAAAAGCCTGCCACCTTTTTTTGTTTCTGTGTGTTCACTGTTTTTTCTTTTTTCTGCCTTCCCGTGGATGATGGGAACAGAGAATTCCATTTGATTTATCTATAGTGTTTTCGAGTATATTTCTTTGAATAGCCTCTTGAGAACTTGCTCTACACCTTATATTACGTATGCACAACATCATAATCTAATGGTGATGTCATTTTACTAGTTTGAATATGGAAACTTTACTTCCCTTTATGACCCTTTACCTTCTCACATTTACAATTGCCTTAAGTATTTCATTGAAATACATTTTAGTACATTAGTGTTATAAGTTTTGTTTCAACAAACATAATTTAGAACACCCATTATACTGACCTCTATATTTGCTTACCATATTCTTTCCTGATAGTCTTTTGTGGTTTTCTTTTTGTTTAGAAAAATCCTTTTAGCCATTCTTTTAGAGTAGGTCTTTTGGTGAAAGACTCTTAGTTTTACTTCATCTGAACATTTCTTGGGTCCTCCTTCATTGTCACTGGGTATAAAATTTTAGTTCAATGGTTCCTTTCAACTATTGCAATATTGCGCACTTCTGACCTCCATGGATTCTGATGAGTAAACCACCATCATTCAAGTTGTTTTTCCCTATAGGAAAGCTATTATTTTTCTCTGATGCCTTTCAAGATTTTTTCTTTTTATTTAGTTTTCAGAAATTCTATTCTGGTGTCTTGGTATGATTTTTTTGGGCGTATCCTATTAGTTGCTTGCTCAGTTTTTTTTTCATGTTTATTTATTATTATTAATTATTTATATTGATAATTATTTAAACTTATCCACATATTTACTATTTTTATTCACAATTCTTTTTTATTTACCAGAACTTCCTTGTGGGTTGATTTTCTTACCATGAATTACATGCTTTAGATTTTGTCTTAATATGTTTTGATGAAAATGTTTTTATTTTATTATCATTCTTGGAAAATAGTTTCACTGAGTATGAAATTGTAGGTCAAAAGTTAAAAATTGCTTTTCTCACTGGGTACTTAATATGTCTTTGGCAGTTTCAGTTGATTTTTTTAAAAAAATCATGACTAGGTTTAGTCAGAAATGCATTCAAAAGTCAATGTAATTCATCATATTAATCAAGTAAAGGAGAAAATCCCATGATCACATCAACAGATGCAGAAAAAACACTTTTTAAAATTTGTTCTTTTTAGATCTACATGCCAGAGTGTAGTTTGACATGTTATACATATATCAAGCATAACTTATTCTAATTAGGATCCCCTTCTTGCAGTTGTACATGATGTGGAGTTACACTGATGAACATAGGAAAGTTATGTCTAATGCTTTCCCATTCCCATCCACCCTCCCTTCCCTTCATTCCCTTTGTCTACTCCAATGAACTTCTATTCTGCCTTCCCCCTCTGCCCCTGCCTAATTGTGTGTTAACATCCACATATCACAGAGAACATTCAGCCTTTGTTCTTTTGGGATTGGCTACTTTCACTTAGCATGATAGTCTCTAGTTCCATCCATTTACTAGCAAATGCCATAATTTCATTCTTCTTTATGGCATATACCATATTTTCTTTACCCATTCACCTGTTGAAGGGCACCTAGGTTGGTTCCATAGCTTAGCTATTGTGAATTGAGCTGCCATAAACATTGATATGGCTGTATCACTGCAGTATACTGATTTTAAGTCCTTTAGATATATACCAAGGAGTGGGATAACTGGGTCAAATGGTGGATCCATTCCAAGTTTTCTGAGGAATCTCCATACTGCATTCCAGAGTGGTTGTACCAGTTGAGTGGCTGTACCAGTTTGCAGTCCCACCAGCAATGTAAGAGCACACCTTTATCCCCACATCCTCACCAACATTTATTGTTACTTGTATTCTTGATAATTGCCATTCTTACTGTAGGTAGATGAAATCTCGGTATAGTTTTAATTTGCATTATGTTGATATTGAACATTTTTCCATATATTTGTTGACCATTTGTATCTCTTCTGTGAAGTACCTGTTCAGTTCCTTTGCCCATTTATTGATTGGGCTATTTTTTTTTTTTTTTGGTGTTAAGTTTTTTGAGTTCTTTATATATCTTGGAGATTAATGCTCTATTTGAGGTGCATGTAGTAAAGATTTCCTCCCATTCTGTAGGTTCTCTTCACATTCTTATTTTCTTTGCTGTGAAGAAGCTTTTTTGTTTAATGCCATCCCATCTACTGATTCTTGATTTCACTTATTGTGCTAACACAGGAGTCTTGTTGAGGAAGTTGGTTCCTAAGCTGACACGATGGAGATTTTGGCCTACATTTTCTTCTAGTAGGCGCAGGATCTCTGGTCTAATGCCTAGGTCTGTGATCCACTTTGAATTCTTGATCAGCTTTTGATTGCAGGTTTATATCTCTTGCCAAATTTGCAAACCTTTCAGGCATGATTTCTTTGAGTTCACTTGCATCCCTGTCTTTTTTTAGCCTCTCCTTCTGAAACTTGGATAACATGAATAAAAAAATTTTACTTTATAGCCTCCCAGGCTCTGCTCATTTTATTTTAACTCTACTTTCTCTCTGATGTTAGATAATTTTTATTTTTCTGTTTCTCTCAGTTCACAAAAGCTTTCCTCTATCCCACCACCTCATTTATGCTATTGTGCTCAGCTACTGACCTTTTTATTTCAGTTATTGTACTTTTCAGTTTAAGTTTTTAAATTTGGTTCTTTTTAATATTCTATCTCTCTCCTTCTATCTCCATCTCTATTCTGCTAAGATTCTTGATTTTTTTTTTCCATTTGTTTCAACTGTGTTTGTTAAAGTAGTTTTTATCATGGCTGTTTTAAAAATTTTAGAAAATTCTAACATTATTGTCTATTATGGTTTAGGTGTAAGGTGTCCCCCAAAACCTCACATGTGAGACAGTGCAAGAAGGTTCAGAGGAGAAATGATTGGGTTGTAAGTATCTTAACCCAATCAGTGATTTAATTCCCTGATAGGGATTAACAGAGTGGTAACTGAAGTGGTAGGGTATGGCTGGAGGAGGAGGGAATTGGGGTGTGGTTTTGGGTATATATTTGTATCTGGCTTGTGACACTCTCTGCTTCCTGATAACCATGTAAGCTGCTTCCCTTTGTCATACTCTTCTGCCATGGTGTTCTTGTCTCACCTGGATCCCTGACGAATGGAGCTAGCTGTCTAGGGATTGAGACCTCTGAAACCGTGAACTCTCAAATAAACTCTTCCACCTCTACAGTTGTACTGGTTGGGTCATTTGCCAGAGCATCAAAAAAGCTGACCATAACAGAAATGGGTGCTGAGAAATGGGTGGTTGCTGTGTCTAACCTGACCACGTGGTTCAGAAACTTTTTGAGCTTTTTGGAATTGGTGGGAGAAATTTTGAGATGTTTAACAACACAAACTGGAAATGCTTTAGGCTGTTTTAAGCTGAGCTCAATGGTCAATTCTGGTGGGAGCTCAGAAGACCAGAAAGCCAGTAGGGCTGGGAACAATGAATACAGGGCTCAAGAGGGTTCACAGGATGACTTTATTGGAATTTGGAGTAGATGTCATTTGTGTTATGTTCTAGCTGAGAAGCTGTCTTCATTTTGCCTGTGTCCAGAGACTTCCTGTGAGGCTGATTTTAGATTTGGATTTCTTAATTTGGTAGAAGCAATTTCTCGGCAGCATAGCATTCAGATGGTGACATGGATATTGCTGGAAGTTTTTAGCCAAATTTACTGTGATAATCAGGAGCAGAAAGCAGAGCAGAAAGATTTGGAAAAAGTGAACTTGAAAGGCCAGAGTAAAACTAGGGCTAAGAAAGTTGCAGTTGTTAAAGATGTTACTGCCACTAAAGAAATGCAGAAGACTTTGCTCAGAGACAATAAGAAAGATGGCTTGAGGGCATCGCAGGAGCTGGCAAGACCACATCCATCTCAAGTTCAAAGGAGTGAAGGTGAAAATTCTCGAGAAGAGTCCAGTGGAGTGCCCTTCTTGCACAAGTAGGCCTAGGAAGTTTTTTCAATGTGCTCAGCCACCCAGACACACAGAGGCTGCTGCTGCAAGGATTCCTGGAGGCTTTGCTACTGCTTGAGATGGTGGCAGAACTTGGAATCAATCACGTAGTGCTGCTTCTGCAGGAATGCAGGATGCTGGAGTTAGGGGGTCATGAAGGCTTCCACCAAGATTTCAAAGGAAGGCCTGGAAGGTCAGGCAAAGTGCAGCAGGGTTGGAGTCCTCATGGGCACCACCTGAGAAGTCAAAGTGTGGAGATGTGGAAGCTGAAGATTCAGTGGAGACCCCCAATATTAAGAAATATCAGTAACGTGGGACATCATTCTAGGAAAGCTGCAGGAATTGGGCAGAGACAAGCCAACAGAAAGGCCACTTGGGCTGCAACAAGCAAGGCCACAAGCCCTTTGGAGAGAACATCAAGATGCCATGTTCCCCAGGTGCCAGACATGGAGCTACAGGACTTGATTGCCCAGCTGGATTTTGGTCTTGCTTTGGTCCTATTCCTTCTTTCTATGCCTCTAATTTTGTGAATGGAAATGTTTACTCTGTACCATTATATATTGGATACTTGTAGTTTGCTTCAAATTTTACAGGAGCTCACAATGCAAGACTGCCTTGGGCCTCAGGGAAGACTTTGGACTTGGACTTTGAGCAATCTTGGAACTGTTGACTATGGAGACTCTTGGAAATGGAAAAAATGTATTTTACATTTTGAGATGGTTGTGAGCTTTTGGGGGCTAGGGGCAGAATGTTATGGTTTGGATATGCGGTGTCCCCCAAAAGCTCAGGTGTGAGACAGTGCAAGAAGGTTTACAGGACAAATGATCGAATTGTAGGAGTCTTAATCCAATCAGTGATTTAATCCCAATAGGGATTAACAGAGGGTGTAGCTGGAAGAGGTGGGAATTGGTGCGTGGCTTTGAGTATATGTTTGTATCTGGCAAGTTGACTCTCTGCTTCCTGATCACCATGTAAGCTGCTGCCACACTCTTCCACCATGATGTTCTGCCTCACCTTGAGCCTGGAGGAATGGAGCCAGCCTTTTATGAACTAACACCTCTGAAATCATGAGCCCCCAAATAAACTTTTCCTCCTCTAAAATTGTTCTGTCAGATTCTTTATTCACAGCAGCAAAAAAGCTGACTAAAACATTGTCATATTATCATTTGAAACTACTAATTGTCTTCTTAAAATTAGTTTTGGATCTTCCTGGTACTTTAAATGATGGTTTATTTCTGATTAAAACATGTACATTTTCTTATCAGAAGACTCTGGATATTATTTAAACTTTGTTTTAGCTAGATCTTTGTGACTGCTCCAACAAGAGAAGTGGGGGATAAGACCTCATTACCACTAGATGGAAGCAGAAGTCCAGGTACCCTACTTGGACTCTGTGGATATCAGAGGGAAGAAGTTCCTAACTTCTGTTGAACAGGTGTACAAGTTCCATCTCTTTGTGCAACCTTCACTGACAGAGATAGGGGTTGCTTCATTGCTGGTGGGACATGGTAAAAAGTCCTAACTCTCCACTAGGCCTCTTCTGATACCAACCCAATGGCACCTCATTTCTGTCCAATGAGTTGGAAGTCCAGGCTCCCTATGTGGTTTCCAGTGACACCTTCTGGGAAGGGGCTCTTTATAGGTCAGTGGAGTAGTTTCTGGCTTCTACTTGTCCTTTTTTAACCCCACCCTAAGTGTAGACCTAAGAGTCTACACCTCTCACATGGCTTCTACTTACTGGATGGGAGTGTGACCAGTTTATCAGTGGTGTTTAGCTGGGGTAGAGAGCTTATTGTCTAAAAGTTTTCTATCGTGTTAGCTATCACTTCCCTGGTTCTTTGGTTATACAGTTTAGGCTTTTGTGGGAGTTTTGTGTGTGTGTCTGTGCCTGTTGATGTTTCCGGAATGCTGACACCACTGTGTCATTACTTGGTTCCTGAAGTCCCCAGCAAGTCCATTTCCTTTTCTCCACTTCACAGTTGTATTTGGTTTATATGTAATATCTGAGGGTTTTAATTGTTTTTAGTAGGAAGAATAGTGAAAATGTGTCTACTTCATCTGGAGTTAAATCTCTCCAACTACCTTCTGATTTATGAAATCTTTCTCAAGAATTTTCATTATTGCCAAATGGAATGCAAAACATGAGATTTGTTCTTCCATATCTGAATTCTGATCAGCGTTTGACCCAACATAAATTTAAGGGACATAAATCATCTTGCTAACATGCTGTTGATTAGTAATCCACCTAGACCTTGGTTCATTTTGGCTGAAGAGCAGAACAATTCAAGTTCCAGTTCTATAATTGCATTCAGATGTTAAATGCTTCAGTATGATAATTCTGTAAGCCGTAATAGCACATTAACTAGTCTCTACCTAGTCCAAACTTAGATTCATGTCCAAGATAATTTAGCAAATGTGTGATCTTCTCATTTTTTACTTATCCTTACTTTATCCTGTGATCATTTTCTGTAGGTAATAATATGTATAAATGACGAGCCAGTCAAATAGAGTACATACAGATCAGAGAAAGAAAACCAAACATAAATAAATTGTAAAAGCAAAAATTATCAGCTCAATAATGTTTAAATATGCAGTGAGAGTCTCTCTGCTAAGAATGGTCTTGTTCGTAGCTTTCCTACTTTTTATATTTCTATGTAAACCTAAAGTAGATACTTTTGGGGGATGTCTACCGCAGACAAAATTTGCCCTTCTCTGGGGACTTTAGGTTTACAAAGGTAGGGCTTCCAACAACCATGTATGTAACTATGTGCTTTCTATCTAGTGGCATGATTGCCAATCAGATTCTCTCTCCTTATAATTTAGAACTGGGAATGAGAGATAGTAAATCAGTCTTATAAGCTAAATAGTTGCAGGATGCAAATTTGTGAGCTGACCTAAGTGTACATCTTTTTCTAAAGAGGGAAAAGTAGACTATAATGGATAAAGAGCCCTGATAGTTTTCCTCTCCCAGTTCTACCCACATCCTGAAGCCTGGATGAATTCCCTCTCCTTTTGTTTCCATGAATAGCCTAGTATTTTCTTGGAATTCTTTTCTTTTACCCTTACTTTAAGCTAGCTCAAATTGGTTTCTGTTATTTATAAAGAGGCAGGTATTAATATATCCTCATATTTTTTACCTTTAGGCTCAGGCCAATACACAGTGAGCACATTTCTGAGTTCCAAGTATATAAGGAACCTCTTATGAAAAATAAAGCTAAAAATCAAGCTATGTTCTAATTGTCACCCAGACCCCTTATCCATCTCCAGATACTCAGTTTCTTGGCCTCTTTGCTAAGATCTATTATATTTTGTTATTAGTTTCCTAATTTGTGATTTTTCTGATATTATCATACTTGATCCTTTGTTTGCCTGAACCAACACTACAATTTCCTTCCCTCATATTAGCTGACCTATCGGATGGCATTCCTGTCAGACATGACTTCCCCATGATGATTGCTACCCCATTCCACTAGAAATGTCCACTAATTTCTCATTTTAATAATCTTATTGATTTTTCTGATTATATAAAAAATACCCATTAATAAACATTCAGAAAAGCAACAGAAAGACGAATATCATCCCCTGCAAATACTTTAGCATTTAGCATTGATGGGAATATGTGATTCCTGAGCCTTTTTGTAGGTGTGTATGTGTTTGAATGTGCACATACATATAAATGCCATCATACCAAATCTGTATTACCTGATTTATATATCCTATTTTATTCATTTGTATATTGGGAACATTATTCCATGCTAATTAATTATTCTTTATAATACTGAATAACTACATAATGTTTCATTTTATGAATGTACCATAATTTATTTAAGCAATTTTCTATTCTTGGGCATTTATTTCATTTCTCTATTTTTGACTTCTAAACAAACTGAAAATAAGCATCACTCCACACAAGCCTTTTAGACCTTATTCAGGCTTTTTCTGTAGGATCAATTTCTAAAAGTAAATTTTTTTTAGTCAAAATGGATGTATGGGAGCCAGGGTTGTAGAGCACGTGGTTAGCATGTGTGAGGTCCTGGGTTTAATCCTCAGCACCACACTAAGGAAAAAAAAGGAATGTATAAAACTAAGGATTTTTTACTTATATTGTTGGATTGCCTTCCAGAAACTCTACCAGTTTGTATTCCTTAAATCAATGAATAAATTTTTCCACTGAGAAGTAAAAATGAATGGTATTTCTAATCGCTTTAATCTGCACTCTTTGGATTTTAGTGAGATCAAACATTTCTAAATGTTCACTTACTGTGTTTTTTCTCTTGTGAATTCCTCATTCACAGCCTTTGCACATTTTCATATTATAAAATCCATAATTTTCTAGATGACTTGTAGGCATTCTTTGTATACTAGGCATATTGGTCCTGATTTTCATTTATGTTTAAAGAGAAAAGGCAAAGCAAAATGATGAAGTTCAGAAGGACCCTGGAATCATAATGTCTAGCTGGGTTTGAATTCAGATTCTGTTACCCATCACCTTGTGTGATACTTTGCTGAATTTATTTTTTGGTGGCGTTTTTTTTGGGTCTTCTAGATAGAGGATCATATATCATCAGCAAACACATAATTAGATTTTTTTTCTGTTTCAATCTCTTTCTCTTGCCTAATTGGTCTGGCTAGAGTGTCAAGAACTATATTGAATAGGAATTGTTTAAAAACACCTGAAAAATTTCAAGTCAGGATATGATCATGTATTATTTATGCATACTTTATTCATAGATCCAAATTAATGAGTAGTTTCATATAAATAACTAGTCAAATAAGACCTGATAACTTAGAACTTCACATACCTGGTGTTTTCTTTGTGCCTTTGCCAAATGTGGTATAGCCGATACCATTTTCCAGAGCCTATTTATTTATCCAGGATTGTTGCTTAGAATAATGTATTAATCTGCCTTGCTTCCTTATAAATGAATGTATTAAGTTGTTAGGAACAGGATGGGGGTGTGGCTCAGTAGTACAGCACTTGCCTATTAAGCACAAGGCCCTCGGTTTGATCCCCAAGAACACCTAAAAAAAAAAAAGGCTAGGAAAGATAATATTGTATAGACTTACTGATGTTGGATTTGGAAGTTGCTTCTTGAATTGAATAACTGTTTTATCTGAGTGGTTTCCACAGTTTTTTGGGTTTCCACAATAGGGAGTAAATAATGCAATATTTCTTGAGTTTGAGCTATTCTTTTATCCCTGTAGATTCTTTTTTCATCATCTGTCCAATTTATGCCACTCTTCTTACTTTGGAAAGGTGTACATTCTTTACCTTTGCTTCTTAAGGTGTGATGCAGATCTGGGGATCAACCAGAAAAATATGAATATGTATATGTATGAGTTGTATTCATTCAACAATTATTTATTAAGTCAAATTATATGTCAAGAAATTTATCTAAATATTCTTACCATATGATGCTTATACTAATGACAGTGGGCATACAATAAACAAGTAAAAGATAATCAAGTTTATGGGATAAAATAAATTTGGGGAGAATAGAGAACTTTTGGAGAAATGGTGGTTTCCATTTTTATAAAGGTACCAAGAGAAGGCCTCCCTGTGGTGCTAATAAGTCTTAGGAGTTAAGAAATAAGTTAAGCAGTATCAGGACAAAGAGCATTCTGGATAAGAGAACAGTAAGAGCAAAAACCCTGAGCAAGGTAGGAGCATGTAGTGTGTTGAGAATACCAAGATGGCATCAGGGGCTGAAGCAGAATAAAATAAGGGGAAATTATGTGTTCAGATAAGTGAAGTCTGTGGTGAGAGCAGAGACAAAGGAAATAACCAATAAAACTCAGGTAGAGGTAATATCTACATGGGCTCCTCTTTACCTATTTCATCATGTTTCATGAACAGCCAGAGAAATGGGAGCAACCAACTGCAGTAGGTTGAGAAGTATGGATGGCAGTAGGTGAGGGAGGGAGGGTAGTGATCATTAACTCTATTTTGAAGAAGGAAAGAATGGTTGGTAATTAGAACTGTTATTGAGGAAATTGATGGGCCTGAATATTTCAGTGAGATAGGAAGGAAAGATGATGGATATGAGTTAAGTTTACAAATTTATTCATGGTAGGGATGGGGGCCAGAAGTTAATGTTTCTGCTGGATGTTCTCTGTGTGCGCGTGTGCGCGTGTGTGTGTGTGTGTGTGTGTGTGTGTGTGTGAGAGAGAGAGAGAGAGAGAGAGAGAGAGAGAGAGAGAGAGAGAGAGAAAAGAGGTGAAGACAGGGTAGAGAAAGCTAGTTAGGTTCATCTAGAATTTAAATGGTTCATCATGGGCTTAGTAAAAGATTGGAAGGGCAAAAAGTTTTAAAGACACTGATAAGAACATGGTTGGAGTGGAAATTAAACCAAAGGAATGAAGAGAATGTGCTAAAGACTGGATGAGGTTTCAAGAGCTGGAATGTAAATTACATTCCTACATTTGGAATTGGGTCAGTGTAGGTCCCCTATCTGCTGGGCTTATTCACACATGTCCAGATTTTAACTTCCTGTGAGATGTGATGTGACCACAGGTATCTGATTATTCCTGTCTCAGTCTCCCATTGAGACAGACTATGAAAAAGAAGAAACACTCTATCATAAGAAAACAGTAGGGATTATGGGTTTCCATATGTTGGAAACTTGAAGGCATTTCTGTTAAATCCAGTGCAGCTGGATCAGGTAAAACTCCTATGGGTTGATTTAAAAAAAAAAAAAACAACCTAGAAATTATCTTTAGACATACTCCAAAATATACAGTGAGGGTTTAAGGTGAGAACAGGTCACTGAAAACTGTGGTCATATACTGGGGACTTCCTTTTTTAAAATTTCAACATCCCCCAAAACAGAATAGTTTAGGAAATTTCTTTAAATCCATCACTCAGCTTCAATAATTTGATTTTGTTTTCCTGTTAGGACTGGTCAACATTTAGAATCCATTGATGGCACTAGAGGAAATGGTTATAGACAGCTAATATAAGGAGAAAGTGAAGCATGTTTCAAAGACATGATTCCTGGAGTGCTGGCAGGAAGTAGAAGAATGGCCCCGGCAAGGGTGTTACATTTGTGTCTCTCAAGTTCAAAGAAGAGTGACTTAGCTATAAAACTACCTGCAGGATTTGTGTATTTGCTGCTCCTCCACGCTCCTCTGGAAGCCAAAAATTCTGTTTTTGTACTCTATCTTATCACTAAATATAAACTCCTCCAGAACTAAAGTCTAACTGGGTCCTTCATTAATCTTTGACAGAAGCCATGTTGTTTCCTGCTTGACAAGTTCAATAATGGAGAAAGACAAACATCCTTCTGCAAGGAAGAGTGATAAGGAAGACGTGACATTTTATTTTATTTTATTTTTTTGGTGGTGTTGGGGATTGAACCCAGGGCCTTGTGCTTGCGAGGTAAGCACTCTACCAACTGAGTTATATTCCCAGACCCAAGATGTGACATTTTAGAGGAAAACAGTCTTACATGCGCATATTATAAGAAAAGTGGGAGGCAACACAGAGAAGATAATAGCTCTCTATGAAATTGACTTATGTTAGTTAAAGAGTAATGTAGAATTTTTATTTGATGTGTGTCTATAAAATAGTCAAGAAAAGATGAGATGCTAATTTCAGGAAAGACTGGATAAGGTTAATTAGGCACTGTGGTGGAGCCAACGGGGAACAAGAACAACAAAAATCCTTTCCAAAATGGACAAATAACTTTCTTTTTTGTAGGAAAATCACACAAACACCACCAGTCTCCAGTTCCTCTCATTCTGTTCTAAAATATGTTTTAATGAGAATTGATACCTCCATCATTCTACTGAAATTTCTCTGATCAAGAACCCCAAGAACCTCAGTGTTGTAAAATTCAATAGTCACTCCATCTCAGTTGACCAATCAGAAACATCAGACTTAGTGGATCATTCCCTTCTCTTTGATATACTTTCTCATTTGGCTTCTAGAACAACACATTCTATGAGTTTCCTCACATCCCACCTTGTTCCCCAAAGTTGTCTTTGTTGGTTCCGGGTCTTCTCCTGGCCCATTAATGTAGGGACTCCTGGGGCCTTGGTCCTTAACCCTTTTATTTTTTTAATTTTTAAAATTTGTTCTAATTAGTTGTACATGACAGTAGAATGCAATTATACATTTTGATAGATCATACATAAATGAAGTATAATCTCTCATTTTTCTAATTATACATATTGTAGGATCACATCGGTCATACATTGCTGGTGGGAATGCAAAATGGTGCAACAATTATGGAAAGCAGTATGGAGAGTCCTCAGAAAACTTGGAATGGAATCACCATTTGACCCAGTTATCCCATGCCTCGGTTTATACCCAAAGGACTTAAAATCAACATACTATAGTGACACAGCCACATCGATGTTTATAGCAGCTCAGTTCACAATAGCTAAACTATGGAACCAACCTAGATGCCCTTCAACAGATGAATGGATAAAGAAAATGTGATATATATATATAATATATGTAAATATATATATGTATATATACATAATATATGTAAATATATATATGTATATATACATATATGATGGAATGTTACTCAGCTTTAAAGAAGAATGAAATTATGGCATTTGCTGGTAAATGGATGGAGTTAGAGAATGTCATGCTAAACAAAATAAGCCAAACCCAAAAAACTAAAGGCTGAATGTTTTCTCTGATATGCAGATGCTAATTCACAAAAGGAAGATTAGAGTTAATTAACCCTTTTCTATCTCTATGCCTATTTCCTTAGGAATTTCATTTATCATCTATCCCAAACTAGTGTCTATATGCTGAAAATCCCCAAATGTATCCCCATTCTGTCTCTCTCTGAACTCCAGACTCATATCCTTAAGGTCAACTTAATAGCTGACATTTTAAATGCAACATGTCCAAACTGAATTGCTACTCCATTCTTTGTTGTTGTTGTTGTTGTTTTTTTTCTGTCTCAGCAGATAATAACTCAACCCAACTATTTGCTATGGCTCAAAAACATTAAGTTTCAGCATTTGTAAACACTTGTGAAATGATCACCACAGCCAGGATCTAGTAAAGATTGTCCCTAAAAGGTTCCTTGTGTATCCAATTTCCCATTCATCCTCTACTGCAGGAAACTTTTATGTTTTTTTTCTCTATAGATTAACTTGCTTACATATAAATGAAATCAGGTAGCATTTTCCATTATGTATCTTATCTGACTTTTCATTCAGCATAATGATTTTAGATTCATCTGGGTGAATAATGTAGGTGAATTTGACTTTAGCTTTACTAACTTAAACTATCATGAATTACCATGATAGAATCAGGACAAAGTCAATCTTATCTGTCCTTCTACAGGAGTGATTCAGAATAGACACATCTCAAGATAGAAACTATGAACTACAATGGTCTTCAATTAGTTTTAGTATATTCATACTAAAAAGTCATGAATTAAAAGGTGGTTTTCAATGGAAAATCCCAAGTCTGGCAAGCAGAAGCTACTAGAACACGGTGGTGGCATTTAAAAAAAAAATCCTTTTGGGGGAGTAGTGAGGATGAAAGGTATCAATAGCAGAGAGCTATTGCAAATAAGGTAATTAAAATGTTTTTCAAGGCTGTATTAAACGGAAATAATTTTCTTCTATAAATTAAATAAGGCAAGTATTTTTCAGGTACAGAACAAAAATTGTTATCAATCCCTTCTGTTATCAAAGCAGTTCCTATAATCCAGGTTTCATAAGATTTATTATTGAAAATATAGCATAAACCATCTTTATATTTATTAAAATACTAAATAATAATTCAAAAAACCTGTTGGTATCCTTGTCTTCTCAATCCAACTTGATGTTTGTAGGCTCCTAGGATACTTCAAGGCTGTCACTCTGAAACAGTTTTCATACAAACGATTTCCCAGGGGCTGAATTATTTCCTGGACTGGCCTCTCACAGGTTTCTAAAAAATATCTTCGTTGGTCTTTGCTAAGACTCTGAATCATACTTTGGGAGCTGAAAGAAATTGGGTTCTGTGATCTCAATTTCAAACAGCAAACTAACCATCCAAGAGTAATGTACTGCCATGTTCTACTGGTATATTGTACCTCAAAGTATGCAAAGTCATAAGATATATCTATATCTTATAACTGATATATATATCTTATCTTACATAAGGAAGATCAAAGGGGTTGACCTATTTGCTCAAGATCACCTAGCTAAGAGGCAAGTCTAGAAGTCATACCTTCTACCTGAAGTACTTTTTCTATTACTTTCTCTTATCTTGATATATCAATTTATTTCCATAGGATATGCTAGAGATATGATAAATAATATTTTTTAAAAATTAAATCTTAGTTTAAAAGAATTAATTTTAGATCCAATTATAGATATGCCAAAAGGTGTCTTACATATTGGTCTTACAATATATAAGGCAACTTTGTGCCAAGCCTGTCTATGTTTTTCCTTAGAACCTATTTTATTCAGCAGAAACCAAGTTCTTAGGGGAGAAACCAAGGAAGGGAGAAAGAATGAACCATGGTATCTCTGTTGTATAAATTTAGGCAATTTTCAAATGCTTACCTTGATTACCTATTTCACTGTCTAGATGTTTGTTTACATCATTATTCCTAAGGACAGGGAAACTTGCCAAGGGTGATATAATTGTTGGTACACACAAAACTACAAAGTTTGTGTATGTAATCTCTGAATTCCATTTCTATTCCTTTTTCAGTTTTTTGTTACTAGTTTTATCTTCCAGTGACCAATGCTCCAATTGCCATTATACAGAGTAAAACATTTGATTATTATTCATTCATTCTAAAGCTCTAAATAATTCACTTATGTCAGAGATATTTGTTTTAAAAGAGAATCTCAGATACTACAATAATGAGTGTATGGAAATAAATGTCTATAGAATTTAAGGCAACCATTGGGGATAGCTTGACAAAACTGAAATCTCAGAACCTTCAAAATACATCTTATGGGTATTCACATATGTATGAAAGTGATTGAGTCACAGATACTAGGAATAACTGAATACAAGAAGATATTCAATTAGCAATGGTTATCAGAAAGTCACTTTAACCTGTTGCTTTAATTCAAAACCAAAATCTTACAAGACAGAGGAAAATGAGTAAGGTAGTTAGGTAGATGAAATCAAGTACAGTTTTCCTACCTCAAATATTTTTTTAGAAGCCAAGAAGGAGCTTGTCCAGGTATTTTCACTATAAAAGAGAATATACCATAAAATATCTGGTTATGTGTTAAGATCAACAAAACATAATAGTTTATTTTTTGTCAATTCATTTATATATTTAATGGTTAGCTTAATTGAGATTATCTTCAATTTTTAATCTACTATCATCTCATTCAGATATATAAAATATGAGTGCATATTTCATCTGGAAGCCTTTGGATTAAACTGTTTCCAGAGAATAGAAAACTATGATTAGGTAGAAATACCTAATCATAACTGTCTAACAATTCATAATTGAGTATGTTTGGATCTATGAAGAATATCTACATGTACACTAAAGTGACCAACCTTTTAGACAGCTAATTCAGGACATAGACATACCAGATCCCCCCAAATTTATTTATCAATGTATTTAATACATTGATGTAATAAATAATTATACACACATTATTAAGATAAAGTAGGTATTCAAATTACACATCCTTCTGTATTATTTGCCTTGCTAATACATGACACTATTTAAGCAAAACCATAAGTAGTTAAAAGTGGCAGTTAATTGTCATTAGTAGAATTAAACAAATAGCATGTATGAGAAAGTGGAATATTTTTATAATGTCTCCCTCCTTTCCTCTGATATAGACTTTAACTCTTTATTATTTAAATTTTATAGGCCATAGTATTGTATATTCTTTTAAAAGTTGAATGTAAATACTATGGGAGCTAATTAGATATTACCTATGTTGAATAAAAATCAACAATGATATTTTTTCTGTCCCATGATACAGCAGGATGTTTTTATTGTTTCATTTTTCAATAATACTTCTCTTAACTGCCTATAGTTTTTAAATATCATTCCTTTGTTTTATGTAGTAGTAAAACAGAATTCACACAAACATCAAATACTTTTTTTTTTTTTTTTTTTTTTTTTTTTTTTAGTACTTGGGTGCTTAACCACTAAGCGACATTACCAGCCCTTTTTAAAAAGATTTCTATTTTCTATTTTGAGCCAGATGTGGTGGCACGTGACAGTAATCCCAGTGACTCGGGAGGCTGAGGCAGGAGGATCACAGTTCAATCCTAAGCAAAAGCAAGGTACTAAGCAACTCAGTGAGACACTGTCTCAAAATAATACACAAAATAGGGTTGAGGATGTGGCTCAGTGGTTGAGTGACCCTGAGTTCAATCCCTGGCACCCCTCCCCACGAAAATTTTTTTAAATTTTGAGGCAGGGTATTATTTAGTTGCTTAGGGCCTTGCTAAATTGCTGAGGCTCGCTTTGAACTTGTGATCCTTCTACCTTAGCCTCCAGAGCTGCTGGGATTTCAGGCATGTGCCACTGCACCTGGTATCAAATTCCATTTGACTTGTAGTCCTGATTTTATCAAGCCCATATAACACTGATACTGGTCAGTCCATGGTAATGACATCAAGTTAGATATCCTGTAAACAAAAATGTTTTGAGCATGCAGTACTTAGGATCTTACTTATTAATAAGAGCAGGAGTTCCAATGTCAATCTGCTTTGCAGATGAACTGTTGGTTGTTCAGATACTATCTGTCTATAAATTCATTATGTAGATGTCTGTATCTAAAATGTCTATTATTTTTAGACACTATAAAGTGCATCTGAGACAAAAGAGCCTGACAATGCCCAAGAAATACTTCTGATTTTTCTTTCATTTTGACAGCTGTGGTTGCTCCATCAGACTTCCACAACCTCTTCTGAAGACATTTGTTTTGGTCATGCACGTTTCAGTCTTGGGTCCATCCCAGATGGCTCTACCTCACAGCCTCCCTGAATGACCCTGCCCCTTCTGCAGCTGGTTCAAGTGTCCCCATTCTATTCTGTGAAAAGCCCCTTCCCTATCTAAAACTAACAAGAAAGTCTGTGATTCACCAGCAGAATGCTGTGTGCATTCATAAGCCCATATTTTTAGTCTACATAAGCAACCTTCTCTTTCCCCTTATGGGATAGGTCTATGTACTGCTTCCCTTATGCTATAGTAAAAGACCTAATAAAATATCTTTTGAATGATTTTGTTTTGTCTATTCATAATTTTTATCTCAAATAGAGTGGGCTAAGATGGTTGCACTGAATTTGCTGGCACCAAAACCTGCCAGTAACCAGAGATGGTAACGCTAAGAATAACTAGCTGCCGAGAGCTGCAAGAAAAGCTGCAGGGAGAGCTGTTAATTCCAGCTGCAGAAGGAACTGTGGGCTCCAGCTGCCAGAAAGGCAAAGGGGAGAGCCACTAACACTAAGAACTGAGAGTTGCTAATCCTCAAAACTCAGAGTTGCTAACTCCTAGGGAGCCGCACTTTGCCTATTTGTGCTTTCTGTGTGAATTGAGCAAAAGAACCTTCAGCAGATTGGTAACTCATTGACTGTCATCAGAAGTTAAATTTCTCTTTCTCAGGGGAACACTTTTTTTAAATATTGAGATAATTTGAACTTAAAAGAGGATCCCAAACAAATTACAGTTTTAGTGCTTAATGTGTATGCTCCTTTCCAGTGACATATTTTTTTGAGGTCTTAGTCTTAATTCCCCTCGAGAAGTCATTGTTTCACCATTTGAGCTTTTGTCACAACCTGGGCCTGATAATGATCAACTCAGATACAGTCAGTTCATTTTCTTGACTCCTTAAAACCTCTTCAAAGATTTTCAGGTTTGGAGAAGCAACATATAAATTGTTTCACTGAAGTTCTTTCCTCTATTCTTCTCCTCAAAGTATTTCCAAATTAGAGAAGGATATTCCCTTTCTGTCCCACATTTGAAGATGTGATTTAATGGAGAACAACATTTTGATATCTTCTCAATGGCTAGCAACAAAGATAGCTATTGTATACATGTCTAAGGAGGCTCTTTTCGTCCATTTCTATAAAGTAAAAAATTTCATATTTTGAGGATACTAAAATGTGACATAAAACTTTCATTATGAAAATCTGAATGTCACAAGTTAGTAAATCACACCCACTTGTAGTACAAGATGTGGGAGACATTTATTAGGTGAGGTCTTTTAATTTTCTTTGGTAAAAAGTTAACTGACTGGAACATGCTAAAATTTACATTTTCATTGCCATCAATACAGATTGATAAGCACAACTAGTTTGTATTTGGACAAAATATTAATAATATTTGTTTTTAAGTTTTCTTTGGTTTTGTTAGAAACTTCATAGAAATGGAGATTATCTGAAACTCCATTTTTCAAATCAAAATATATAAAAGCCAGGAGAATGCTTTTTGTTATCAGGATTCAGTACATTACTTGATACAATGTTGAAAACATTTTGGTTGGTAAGATTTGATAAAATGAGCTTTACACTGTAATAGACCAGCATATCTGTCATCAGATAGGGTATTTTAGTGGCAACCCATGAATTAGGAAATACAGTTTTTATTCTGTTTCATGAAACAATCAAGGAAATGGTATGATAACTATTCATTCATGTGGTATGCCCAAGTGAATTCACCAGCAAGTTTTTTTTCTCTCTTTTTTCAGGACCAAGGACTGGACTCAGGGCCTTGCCAGTAAGTACTAGGCAAGAACTCTGCCACTGAGCTAAATCCCCAACCCCACCAGCTATCAGTTTTGCAGGAAAATACATTAATTTAGTTCTTACTTGTCTCATCCTGGACTTATGAGATTTAGTCTCCCTGTGTACTTATATCTCTATTCCTTCATGATGCCCAGGTCAACCTAAAACTCAAGTTGAGACACACCTCCTATGAGAACAAATGGTTTATTAGTGGAGCCAAGGTGAAGACGATCACTTGGGAAAAACACATTTTAGTTGTTACCCAGAATAGTGCTTCGAGATTTTATTAAACTGTGGCTATATTTGTGGCTTTAAATCATGAGTGGGGGGTGCCACTAAAAATGACTTGTTAGTCACTTGTTAGGAATTATGGTGCTGGAAAGGTTAAGCTGTCTTGTAAAAAAGGGGTTGGGTCCCAGCAGCTCAGGAGCTGAGACAGGAGGATGGAGAGTTCAAAGCCAGCCATAGCAATAGTAAGGCACTAAGGAACTCTGAGACTGTGTCTCTAAATAAAAATACAAAATACGACTGGGGATGTGGCTCAGTGGTTGAGTGCCCCTGAGTTCAATTAATTTAGTTCTTACTTGTCTCATCCTGGACTTATGAGATTTAGTCTCCCTGTGTACTTATATCTCTATTCCTTCATGATGCCCAGGTCAACCTAAAACTCAAGTTGAGACACACCTCCTATGAGAACAAATGGTTTATTAGTGGAGCCAAGGTGAAGACGATCACTTGGGAAAAACACATTTTATTTGTTACCCAGAATAGTGCTTCGAGATTTTATTAAATTTTATTTCACCATCCCGAAACCCCAGCAAAAAAAAAACAAAAACAAACAAAAAAAAACAATGGTTGGGTGTGGTCTCAGCCTCTGAGTAGTTTGGGTCTGTTGTACCAAAGGTCAGTAGAGATTAACAAACAATATTTGGTCCAGTCTGATGACTGTCATCTGGGGGTGAACATGTCTGCAGTCAAATTCAAAGGTTCAACTCTGGATGTGTCTGAGATCAGATTTAATTACGCCTTCCAACTCCATTTTAAGTACTCTAAACCAATGGTACTACATTTTGATATCTTCCTTGACACACAGGTCCAAATTCTTTTCTGCATATTGTACCATAGGCTCTAATATGCTTAATTATCTCCTTAACTAGTTATCTAGTTATATATATCCTTCTATCCTTCTATCTGTAATTAAAATAACATAATCATTTAACTTTCTCCTTCCGTCTTTTTTTTTTTTTTATGGTGATGACTGAGGTCAAACTCATATTAGTATTGTACTTAATTCCCTCTTCATTATCTGAAAACATGATTTTCATATTCAGATTGAACTGGCACTAGTTTGGTATAAAGCACAACAGTTAATTCACAGGTAAAGTCAAAGATGAACTGTTAACATTTCAGGGTGGTAGTTTACCTGGAAGCCTCAGTTCTCTGTTGGATCTAAGAAGTCATTGATTTTCAGTTTATTTAATATTTTCTTAACATAGGACAAAAATGATGATTTTCAAGGTTTATTCACATTGGAACTACAACCATATGTTCCTCGTTGGATTGTGTAGAGGGAGATGAGGTGAGGGGAGGGGGTGGGGGGGGGAAAGATGGTGGAATGAGACAAACATCATTACCCTATGTACATGTATGACTGCATGAATGGTGTGACTCTACATCGCATACAATCAGAGAAATGAAAAGTCATACTCTGTGTACAATGAATCAAAATGCATTCTACTGTCATATACAACTAAATAGAATGAACAATAAAAACCCATATGTTCCTGTACTAAATTTAAATAGTCTATATTTTCTTCTAAGAGTACTTTTAGCTCTTACATTTAGGTTCGTTTTGAATTAATTTAGTGAATGATGTAAGGACTGTGCCCAACTTTATTCTTTTGCATGTACAAATCCAGTTTTCCCAGTACCATTTATTGTTTACCCATCAAATTGTCTTAGTACCTTTGTTGAAAAATCAGTGATAATAAATATGTGTTTATTTCTATATTCTTGTTATGGTTTGCATATGAGGCAAGTAAAGTAAGTACAAGTTCCTGTGTTATGCAGGAAACTAATCAGTCCATCCTAGTTTGAACGGACTCACTGGGTGATAACTAAAGCAGGTGGGGTGTAGCTGGAGGAGGTGGGTAACTGGGGATGTTCCCTGCATCCCCCTTCTTCTTCTCTCTGCTTTCTAGCTGCCATAAATGGAGAAGAACTTTCTGCCATTTCCTTCTACCATGACGTTCTGCCTCACCTTGGGCCCAGAGCAATGGAGCAAGAATAAACTTTCCCTCTTCTAAGTAGTTCTTGTTGGGTATTTGGGTCACAGTGACACAAAACTGACTAACACAATTCTCAAGTCTGTTTCACTGATCTGTGTGTCTTCCCTATGCCAGTAACACACTGTCTTATTTCTATAGCTTGGTAGTAAATTTTGTAATCAGGAAGTATGAATTCTTGAACTTTGTTGTTCTTTTTTAAAAAAAAAAAAGTTAATTCTGGGTCCCTTGCATTTCCATATCAATTTCAGGTTCAGTTTGTTAGTTTCTGCATGGAAGATAACTGAGATTTTGATAGGATTGTACATTATTTGTCAATTGGGGGAATACTGCCACCTTAATAGTATTAAATCTTCACATTCATGAACACTGGGGTATCTTAACATGTACTTAGATTTTTAATATATTTTGATAAAAGAAAAATTTTGAGATGTTCTAAATTAATTACAAGGGATTCAGGATGGAGTAGGGGAGAGATAAAGTTAATCAGTTAAAAATTGTGAAGGAAGCCAACAAAAAGATTACTTCATATTCCCCTATGTTGAAACCTTGACTTAAAGTCTATCATGGCCAGTGCTCATTTATGTAGGGTTTATGTGTATAAATACAGAAAAAGGTCTCAAATAAATATCCTAAAGTATGATTTTTACTTTCTTCTACTTATGTTTATTTCTAGTTTTTGCTATCACATTTTTTAAAAATGCATATATAAAAGTTACATATAAAAAGCTGAATTGCTTGGGACTGGGGTTGTAGTTCAGTGCAGGGTGCTTGACTAGAATGTGGTGAGGCACTGGGTTCGATCCTCAGCACCACATAAAAATAAATAAATAAAATAAAGGTATTGTGTCGAACAGCTAAAAAAAATATTTTTACAAAAGTTGAATTGCTTGATTGATCACTACTAGAAAGAATAAAGTTCAGGTGAATTAACTATATTAATTATAATAGAAGTAATTCTCTTCTTGGTATAGTTTTTATCTTCATTTCTATTTTTAAATTAATTTGTTATTTCAGAAACCATATGAATATATGGATATGGGATATATATTGTATGCATATTATATATACATATATATAATGTATATTTTAATCAGGTTACCTCGAATCCTCTTTGGAAATAGGTGTGGTGTATATTTATAATAAATTAATAGATATATACATACAATTAATCAAGTATTTTAGGTAAAATTAAGTATTACTTATGTTTTTTCCCCCAAAGGACCACAATTAAAGATAGTATGATAGAAATTAAGTAAAAAATACCAGAGATGCTAGAATACCAGTTAACAATTCACATCAGATTTAGTGGTTTGCAGCAGAAGCGAATGAACAGTCTATAATTTCTCTCCTGAAGACAACCCCTATGATCTCAGGAAGAATATGGCTTTTAAAACATTACATTCCTATGTGCTTTTTGGAGAAAACCTTTCAAAACCTTGGAATATCCCTCAGAAATCTGTCTTCTCATGTAACTGGCGCTGCTTTGTCTGCTCCCTAGGAGCCTGTGCAAACTCCCGGCCCTGCACCTGTAGCCTGGTGCTTATTTACTTGCTTTTCTTCCCTGATAGAAGATGAGCCCCTGCAGGAAAGAAATGGTATCCTGTGCTTCTTAATACCTCCAGCGCCAAACACAGTCGCAAGCACAGAAGTACTGTTGTTTATGACAAGGTGAAGCAGAACATTACCTTTCACATCAGAATTTGATTCTTTGTGTTTTTGCAGTACATGTTCTCTACCATAAACCTAATGGAATAGAGAATCAGAAGGAAAACAATACTATATTATCAACATGAAAGTGGGGTATATTTCCTATATGATTTATGATATGGTGGGTTTTTAACAAACGTTTCTCATTTTAGTTTTTAGGTTTAAACTAGCCAAGAATATGTCACAAATTTGAACCTTCAATATTTGTTATAACACGAGTTTTCTCCTACATCAATGAAAAAAATAAAATTTTGTTGTTTTTTTTTACTGCTAAGGGGAGTTCAGAAAGTTTCCACTTCACATAGAATATACATAGTGAGAAAGAGACAAAAAAGTGTGGTTATAACATCACTTGTTTAAAGATCGAGAAAGAGTGTGAAATGGATGAAAATAAATAAAATTATATGAAAATCTATGAATAGATTGCTAAACTGTGCTTATATACAACAGATGAAAAATATTTTTTGAAGCTCATAAAGAAGTCCAGAGAAAGGAAGAGCATGAAGATATGATACTGCTTTCTGTCTTGAAACGACATGCCAATATGATCCAGGTGGACTAAAAGAGATACACACTGTAATCACGTCTGCTAATATTGAGTCTACAAATCACAAATTATGTGACCGTAAAAATATTTTAAATGTTTCCAAACTTTTTTATTTATCTATATGTATGGATGTTATAATTTTCCAAAAGCGTTTGAGGAGGGAAAAAGGAATTGAAAACATGCCAACATGTAATACATATCAACTACTCAGTAAAAGCGGACTATGACACAGAGTTGAAGCAGGACATGTCCCAACTATTTGGGAGGCTGAGGAAGAAGGATTGCTTGCGACCAGGAGATGGAGACCAGCCTGGG
The DNA here is from genome assembly GCF_902686445.1 of Sciurus carolinensis. Lineage (NCBI taxonomy): Eukaryota > Metazoa > Chordata > Mammalia > Rodentia > Sciuridae > Sciurus > Sciurus carolinensis. The sequence goes on from NC_062220.1 coordinate 19,741,157, forward strand.
CAACATAGCAAGATCCTGTGTCAAAGATCAAAAACACAAGCCCAAACCCCACAAAACAAACAAAAACATGAAATAGAGTTAAAATCTAAAATCAATTTCTTTGTTGATATAATTTCCAGCAAAAAAAGACATTATATAGAAATTGGTGAAAAAGTAAAAATCAAAACTTATTGAAAGGGGAAAGAAATATTGTAGAAAAAAATCACACAAAAAATAGCGATATTATGTAATTGCTAGAATTTGAGACAAGTGGTAAAGTCTGGCTAAAGAAAATTCACTTGAGTAAGACTTGATTCAGTGAACTCTTGGTGTCATTTTAAAAACTCATCTCTCCAGTGAAATGATGCGGCAAGCCATAAAAAATGATTATACTCATCCCCCAGAAAAATATCATCAGGCCAGTGATCTTTGAAACATAACCTACGATTCCTAACCATAGTAATTTATAATGATTTATAATGAAACTCTTCAAAATCAGTGACCAAAAGTGTCTTGATAGAAAATAAAGTTAACTACAGTACTTTAAAAAATAACTTACTAAAGTTATTTTAGGAACATATTGATGTCTTATGAGCAAACAATTAAGAAATAGTAAATTCAGAATCATAAATTGTTTTCCAGTCATTTACTTCAGTTAAAATGAGATTGTTCACTCTTTTTGTCAATAATAACTAGAAAAGAAATTCTAGGCAGTGACTATGAACTTCTATTAACTCATAGGCCAATTCAGAATGGTATGCAACTTTCTAAAAGTATTTGACAATTATTTTCCATGTGAAAATATTTATAATTAAATATAGATCATGATGATTTCATAATAATTTTAAAGCTCCAATCAAAAAAGAAATCAAATACATGAGCATTTAGTATAAAGCAGTATATCATTTTGCATTAAATATAACTTGGATAATGAGGAATACCACTATGTGGCTGTGTTTATGAGAACTAAGTAAATATATTCTTACAATAATATATATACCTGCAAATAACAGAACAATTAGAGGGTTTGTTTACCAAAGAATTTTAAAATTTTATTCATACAGCATTCTTGAAATAATGTAATTCTAGAATTTAGAATAGATTGGTGGTTTCCCGGAGTTATGGTTTGGATTTGGAATGTCCCCAAAGTCTCATGTTGAAAGCATGGTTCTCAACATAGCAAGGTACAGAAGGGGGGCTTGTAGGCAATGATTGGTTCTGATCTCTTCAGTATATTAATTAATCCATTTAATAGCTGAATGGACTGTGGAGAGGTAGGATCTAGCTGGAGGAAGTAGGTTACTCAGGGTGTGCCCTGGAAAGGTTTATTTTGCCTTCCCACCTCACTCCCCAGCTGTCATGAGCTGAGCAGCTTTCCTCTGCCATGTCCTTCTACCATCATGGTGTCTTACCTCAGACCCTCAGCAATGGAGTCAGCTGACCATGGACTGACACCTCTGAAACTGTGAGCCAAAATAAACTTTTCCTACTTTAAGTTGTTTCTGTCAGGTATTTTGGCCACAGTGACAAAAAGCTAATACACTGGGAGTTAAAATTATGAGGGAAAGGAACAAGATGGCTATAAAGTAGTGGCATGAGAGAGCCCTGTGGTGATAAGGCAGTCTGTATCTTGAATGTGCTTATAGTTGCAGCATAAATGTGATGGAATTACCCAGAACTGTATGCATATGCACACATGTGCACGTGCATTGGTGCCCAAATGAATGCTTACATACTCATAATCTAAATAAGATTTGTGAACTACACCAGTGTCAGTTTCATGGTGTTGAGTAGATTTATGGCAGATGCTAACACTGGGTGAGGAAGAATGTTAAGGTTTGAATATGAGGTGTTCCCCCAAAGCTCCTGTTAATGCAGAAATATTTGGAGGTTGAATGATTAGATTATGAGAGCTGTAACCTAATTGGTCCATCCTGGTTTGAATAGACTGGTGGTAACTACAGGCAAGTGGGGTGTGGCTGGAGGAGGGGGTCTACTGGGGGTGTGCCCTGGAAGTGCTGTTCTTCCTACTTGTCCAATCTCCAAGACAGTTTAGCTTACATCTGCACTAAATCCACCAATCTTCTCTCAATTGCTTTTTACTATACTTGCGCTGTTTTTTTTTTTTTTTAAAACCATACTTGGCTGGTTGCCCTTAAGTTGGACTTCTCTTACCCCTGCTGTATTTGAAGTTAATTCTTTTGGAAAGAGATTAGGAAGCTATCTGATTTTTGAACTTGTTCTCCCTGAGAAAAAATATTGAAGCCTTGGATCTGGAACTGGGGGTAGAGACAATGGCAGTCTTCTGACTAATACCATTGCTTTAGGAGCTATGCATTAGGTGGAAAGAGGGAAAGAGGGCAGGAGCCACAGGCTCTCCACTTGTTTTCTCTAGTATGGAACCACCAACTTTACTGGCCAAGGCAAGGGTAATTAGGGCCCCAGTATGGTCAGTGGTGTAGCACTCAAGGTAAAGCCTCCATCCCTCTAATAGGGTCTGGGTAGAAGAGAGCTCCCATCTTTGGTTTGCAATTACCTGGAACTTAGCTCAGCAATAGGTAGCAGGAGGCAGGATGAAAACACTGATGTCCTGCCCTCTTGGGAAAACAGCCTTCTGATGACTGTGGGGGAAAAGGGTGCAGTTTCCTTGGCTGTGCTAGTCTGGAATAGTGTCTTACTGAACTGAGAGATGGGGAAGGAAGGACTCTGGAGTCAAATATGGGAGGCTTTTGCTATTTCCAATGAATTTGAAAATTTCCTTGAATGGTTTTTTGTTTTTGCATTCATTGGACCTTCCAGATACTTCTTCATTCTTTCCTACATAGTATTTGACAATTTTGCTAGTATATGGGTTTGTTGAGCTCCTCGTGCTGTCACATAGAAGTTGATCTCTTAGCACCATCTATTTTCCCCCTTATATTTCCATTTAGTTTTTCTTAGTTTTAATTTTTTCTTCTTGCTATCATGGATACATCTTGCAAACTTCCTCAAATATTTTTAGAGTAAGAGGTAAACACAAAATGTAAATATGACACCTTAATAATACCTGCTTTTCATCTGTCAAGGATGAGTAAAATTTTAATCATTAAACTTTCTTCAGGAAAATTGTGGTATAAGAAGCATAAGAGAAAATAACCTGCCATTCTCTTGCATTTATATTTTTTAAAAAGCCTCTTAACAACCAGATTAATAAAGTCTTACCTCTTCTCTGGCATTCTGGTGGCTTGCCATGGTAGAATTCCTTTCCTTTTTTGTTTTCAGACATTTTTTCTTGGTTTTTATCTAGGCAAAATATTCATATTTAAAATCAATTTATAATCAACACATCAATGATCATATATATACATACAGACATAATACTATCTTAAGACTTACTTCCTAGAAGATGATAAGTCCTGTTCCTTTTCAGCCTACTAAGTACAACCTAAGTACTCTAGATATCCAAAAGGTGAAAGCTGGAATGTCGTATTGCTATTTCCATTTTTTTATTCCTCTATAATAGAATGATGTATTCCCCATCCTTTATCATGTAACTTTGTGGCATACTCCATTTGTTGGAGTATACTTCAACAAATCTTTTGATGTTGGGCCTCATTATATGACTTATAATGGTTAATGGAATGTTAGTGAATATGCTATCAGGTGTGGTTGTAATATGACATATGGTTGCCAGGAGACTGTAGTTATAAACAGGCTTATATTGATTGGTTGTTCCACTTACTGGGTTTTCACCATTGGATTTTTCCCTGAGTAATCTCTGATCCAAGGAAAATAAGAAACATGTGAAATGTAATTGGACTCAACCTGATCAGCTGACCCTATCCAAGTCTAGCACAAACAACCTGCAGACTCCATGAGTGAAAAAATGTTTGTTTTAAGTCACTGAGGTTTTAAAGTTGTTTGCTAAGCAGAAAGTAGCTAATTAACCTAGTATCTTGCTTGGTTTGTTCCCTCACTTCCTTAGTCATGTCTTCATTTTGGTAACCTCCTCAGAAACTGCAATGTCCACCTAAACTGCTTATTCCTCTTCTTTCTGGAATTTCCATCAGGCACCAATTCCATGTAATATGTCATATATTTTACTTATTTATCTTATTTACTGTGTCTCTCCCAGTCAGAATAAAAGATAACAAAGGGAAAGATTTTTGTCTCATTTGTTCACTGCTCTGTCCCTAGCATATACATAGACAGTGCCCGGTGCTACAACACTATAGTTGGAGCACAATATGCATTTAAGTAATAAATGTGTAAATGAATATTGTGCTAGTAATCAGGTGATATATGTCAGGTTGCCACCTCTTTCACTAACAGTGTGGTTTTTGAGAAGCAATTTAATCTCTCTGAATCTTAACCATTAGTATCTATAAAGTGTATGAGAAAAATCTTAAGTTAAAAAATTCTATTATTTAAAGATATGCACATAATCAGAAGCATTATTATGTAATAATTACATAACTGCAAATATTTTCCAGATTGTTAGTCACAATAAGAAGAGTAACCTAAATAGCATACCCATATTATAAGAAAAATTTTTAATTATACCTGAGAAGTTACCTTGAGAAGATATGTCTGAGAGTCATTGGATTCCGAACTGTCAGAGCCTCGGCTACTATAAAAATAATAATTTTAGTTTATAGAATGTTTTGGTGGCATTTTAAAATTTCATTTGTTTCTGGATGCAGTGATACATGCTTATAGTCCCAGTTATTAGGGAGGCTGAAGTTGAGGAATTGCAAGTTCAAGGCCAGTCTGGGCAACTTACCAAGACTTGCCAAAAAATAAATAAAAAAAATAAAATAAAATAAAGTCCGGGGAAATTGCTCAGTGGTTGAGCACTTGCCTAGGATGTATGTGTTCCTCACACTTAATGGTGAGAAACTAGATGCTTTTGTGCAAAGACAGAACAGGGCAGGCATGGCCCCTTCCAGAACTTCTGTTCAGTATTAAACTGAAGGTTCTAGTTAATGCAGTAAGACAAAAAAAGCAAATAAAAAGTCAGATTGGTAAATAAGAAATAAAACTTTCTAGATTGTACCTTAGAAATAAATAAGTAAATATGTACACATGTGTATACAGGTTATTTTCATATATACAAAAAGATAAATACATACTTATGTTTTAAAGCATGTTATTATTATTTAAATTTGTCCTTTTTGGCTAAGAAATTACATAGCTAGTTTATCATATTTACAGTAGTATCTGAGAGAATGTGCACTAGAAAATATTTTGTCATTAAGCAAGATAATTTTCAAAGCTGTTTTAGTTTTGCTTTACTATTTTATAACCTAATCATAAAATATTATTTGTTTTAGTACCACTAGATATTTTGCTTTATAAAGAAATATTTTCAATTACAAATCAAACGCATCAATACTTTTTTTTCTTTTTGGTACTGGGGATTGAACCCAGGGGTACTTAACCACCGAGACACATTCTCAGCCCTATTTTGTATTTTATTTAGAGACACGGTCTCACCCAGTTGTTTAGGGCATTGCTAGGTTGCTGAGGCTGGCTTTGAACTTGTGATCCTCCTGCCTCAGCCTCCCAGAGTCACTGGGATTACAGGGGTTCACCACAATGCCTGGCACATCAATTCTTTTAAATCAAATAATTTTCTCTTATTTAGATGTTTGAAACACATTTTGTTTCCTAGCAGTTATAAAAGAAATTTTTTTTTTTTTTTTTTTTGCGGTGCTGGGGATTGAACCCAGGGCCTTATGCTTGCGAGACAAGCACTCTACCAACTAAGCCATCTCCCCAGCCCAAAAGAAATTTTTTATTTGAAAAACTGCATATGTGTACTTGCAATTTAAACCTCAAAGGATTTTATTTATTTTACTTTGCTTCTCAGGTCCAACTATAAGCTTTCTTCAGGTACCTATGTTTATTTTCTCTCTTTTTTTAAAAAATATTCAGTTAGTCTTTTTATTGTAGTAAAGTCTGCTTCACATGTTTTTGCCTATTACTGTGTATGGTCTTGCTTCCTTAAGCACACTGGAGTTATGCTTTCTACATGCTAAATAATTCAGTTTCCTTTTAAAATCTTTTCAATTCTCTAGAAAAATTAGATGGAAGTTTTCATGTTCCTTTTCAAAAGGGTGATACATGCATAAGAGGTACACTTGTCATGTTTCTGGACATGCAAGAATGAAGTTTTCTTTATTGTGAATTAGATTTTATAAACTTTGCAAAAAGAAATAATTAGCATAGAATAATTCTATAAGCTCAAAAACCTTTCTATACACTCCTGTATATGAGCCTATTTATACTAGAAAAGCAAGGTTATTCTCAATTTACCAGAGTCCTGAATCTCTTTAAAAAGCTATTCTAGATAGATAATATATGCTAAAACATATTACTTATATAGTATTTTATAGTACCATGTTATGAAATACTTCTTTGTACATTATCTTATTTGACATCACCTTTTATCTCTTATCCTTATTTAGAAAAAATTTAAAAGTAGGCAGTTTTCAAATATATATAAAGTGATATATATATGATATACTAATGCTAAACAGTATATAGTTTATATAGTGTATATATATTAAGTCTAAAAAGAATTACAAAGAAATCTAAAATTGCATCAGTATTCATTTTACTGGGTATTTTTATTGGTAGATTGTAGGATAAAGTAAGTAAATATCTGCACTAATGTAACTAGGAACAGATTTTTAGCATTATAGAAATGAGATACAAGCATAAAATAAAGGAAGAAAAAAATCTTACAGTTTTAAATTTCTTGCTGGAAATATAACTACAAATTCATATTTTTTTTTCTTAAAAATAACTATTTCCACCAGGTGTGATGGTGCATGCCTATAATCCTAGCAGCTTGGGAGGCTAAGTAAGGAGGATCGCAAGTTCAAAGCCAGCTTCAGCAATTTAGTGAGGCCCTACGCAACCTAGGGAGACCCTGACTCAAAATAAAAAATTAAAAGAGCTGGGGAGTGGCTCAATGGTTAAGTGATGCTGGGCTCAATCCCTGGTACGAAAACAAACAAACAAACAAACAAAATTTATTTCCTAACTCAAACCCTTGAAACATACCTAAAGTAATAATAATCACTATCTAGGTATGTTATCTAAATGACATTTTTCATAAAAGGAATCAGGATTTCTGGAAGAAATGGTATATTCCAGTTCTAGGGCAGGGAATGTACAAGATGAGCCTAAGAAATCTTATCATGACTAATTATAAAACAGACATGTCAAAAAGATTAAGGTCAACTTAAAGCATCTTCTATTGACTAGATTTGAGGAAATTTGAGCATTAGAATGATAATAACTGTAAATGATTAGAACATGTCAAATATGAACAAATCCATGAGTTCAAAATGATACTATCTGCAAATAAATGTATTAGTCACCAGTGGAAGTTTCAGAATTTGAAACTGTATAAATACAAGGAAGAATAAAACATTTATTCTACCTTTCCTATAGAAACTGTTCTAAAATCAATACCTTCCTTCTTCCAACAATATTTCCTTAGCATTGAATTTTATACTTTTTTATTCACTAATATTATAGTACTTTTATGTCTATAAAAGTGTCAGTCCTCTGTGGGCAATGGCAGCACTAAAAACAATTTGGAGAGAGGGAAGACCAAACCACAAGACTAATAGAAAACAATCAACAAAATTTCAACAATAAATCATCCCTATCAATAATTACTTTAAATTTAAATGGGTTAAATTCCCCAAAGGACAGAGAGTGACTGAATGGATTTAAAAATAATACCCAATTACATGCTATCTACAAAAATTTCCTTTAGATTAAAGGACACACATAGGCTGAAAGTAAAGACATCCAAAAGAGATATCCTATGCAAATAGTAACCAAATGGAGTGGGGGTAGTTATACTTACATCAGACAAAGTAGACTAGGTCAAAAACTATCACAAAATGATTGAAATGATATTTTGTTGTTTATTTCATTTCCCTGGTTAATAATGAGGTTGAGTATCTTTTAATATATTTATATTTTTGTTTTTCTCCTTTGTGAATTATCAGTTCATATATTTTATAGTTTTCCATTTATTATTTATCTTTTACTTTGTTTGCTTTATATAGCAATCATTTCTTGTTTTTATATATATATATAGAAAAATATTCTTTCAGTTTCTGTCTAGCCTATTAATATTATGCTATTTTATTATAAAGACATTAAAATTTTAATTTAGCTAAAAAACTATTACAAAAAACAAAGAACATTATTTAAGTATAAAAGGGTTGATCTATCAGGAAGATATGGTGGATACACACACATCCATCATACCTTGTGTGCATACACATACACATTCAACGTAAGAGTACTTAAATATATAAAGCAACTTTACATACTAGAGGGAGAAATAGATAGCAATATAGTAATAGTAGGAAGCTTTAATATCTCACTTTCAATAATGGATAGAACAACCAAACAGAAGATCAATAAGGAAACAGAGGACTTGAACAATACCATGGATCAAATGGATCTAATGGATACACACAGAACATTTCACTCAATAGCAGTAGAATCCACATCTTCTAAAGTACACATGAACTTTCTTTATAGCAGATCATGTTGGGTCACAAAACAAGTCTTAACAAATTTAAGAAAACTGAAATCATACCAAGTATCATGCTGATCACAATAGAATAGAACATTAATCGATAATAGAAGGAAAACTGAAATATTCACAAGTAAATAGAAATTAAATGGCACGCCTTTGAATGATCTTTTGGGTTAAAGGAAAAGTCAAAAAGGAATTTAAAACATACCTAAAGAAAAACAAAATTGGAAACACAACATACCAATATTTGTGGGATATAGCAAAAGCAGTACTGAGGGAAATTTATTGTGATAAACGATCACACTAATGATCTCAATTAAACAACCTAACTTTACATCTTAAGTATCTAGGAAAAGAACAAAGTTGGAGGCATCATTTTTCCTGACTTCAGATTATATTATAATAAAGCTACAGACAAGCAGAACCCTGGAATAGAATCTAGAAACCCCCAATAAATTTGCCCATATATGGTAAACTGATAATCAACAAGAGTGTCAAGGATATACAATGGAGAAAGAATAGTTTCTTTAACAAATAATGTAGGGAAAACTGGATATCCACAAGCAGAAGAATGAAAGTAGACTCTTCCATTTTCAAAAGATAATATTCAGCCTTAATTGGATCCAATTGTAGTAGACTTTCCCTTCTACAGTCCTAATTCTAAAATTACCCGACCACATAGATCATACCTCTGAGTATTCCAGCCAGGACTTAGGTGTATAAACAGGCCTGCTGCACGCCCAGGCGCCCTTGCTAGCCAGGTTGTAGCATGCTCTCTGGCAGAAGTAAAGGTTTGCCTTGCCTACCGCGTCACACCCCTCCCAAAAAAAAAGAAAAAAAAGAAACTGGACCATTATACTATTTAAAAAAGAACTTAAAATGTACTTACAGGAAAGATTTGAAACTGTAAAACTCCTAGGAGAAACACAAAGCTCCATGGTACTGATCTTGGCAATGATTTTATGGATATGACCCTAAGAACATAGGCCAACACAGACAAAAATAAATGAGCTAAACTATATCAAACTAAAAAGGAAAAACAGAGAAAAGGCAAATTGTACATCTGATAAAGGATTAATCTTAAAACCCTAAGGAACTTCTACAACTTAATTGCCAAAAATACTCCATAACCAAACTGGGCTAAGTACTTGAATAGACATTTCAACAAGGAAGACAGAAATGGCCAACAAGCATATGAAAAGATACTCCACAGCATTGATATTCAGGGAAATGCAAATAAAGAACACAATGAAATTTCACCTCACACCTGTTAGGATGGCTGTTATTAAGAAAAGACAACAATTGTTGGTGAGAATGTAGGGAAATTGGAACCCTTGTACACTGTTAGAGGGAACGCAAGATGGCAAAGCTGCTATTGAAAGTAGTATTGAGGTTCCTCAGCAAACTAAAAATAGAACTACCACATGATCCAGAAATTCTACTTCTGGGTGCTTATCTGAAAGAACTGAAATTCAGAGCCTGAAGAGAGATCGGCACTCCCATGCTCAGTGCAGCACTGTTTATAATAGCCAAGATGTGGAAACAGCCCAAGTATGTATAAACAGATGAACAGACAAATAACACATGGCATGTAATACAGTGGAATACTGCCCCGCTTTAAAAGAGAAGGAAACACTCCAGTATGTGACAATATGAATGAACCCTGAGGACATTACACTAAGTGAAATAAGTCAGTCACAGAAACACAAATCTGAATGATTCCGCTAATAAGGAGTATGAAAAATAGTCAAATTAATAGAATCAAACAATGGAATGATGGTTACCAGGAGCTGAGGTAGGAGAAATGGGAGTTACCAAAAGGCATAAAAGTTCAGTTAAGAAAGATGAATAAACTGCAGAGTTCTGCTATACAACATTGTACCAATAGTCAAAATAATATATTGTATGCTAAAAATTACTGTTACAAGGGTAGATTTTTTTAAACTGTTTTTACCACATTACAGTTAAAAATAAAGAGAAAGCAATCTACTCCAATGTTGAAAACAAAACAAAAAAAAAAACAACATACTCTTAAGTGGCCATTCATGCTTCTTGTTATCTACCCAAAGGATATAAAACTTATATCCACCGAAAAACCTGCAAATGGATGTTTAGAGCTGCTTTATTCATAATTGCCAAACCTGGGAAGCAACTGGGCTGTCCTGCAGTAAGACAGTGAATAAACTGTGGTATATTCAGATAATGGAATATTATTGAGTGCTAATGAGTTATTATGCCATGAAAAGACATGAATGAAACTTAAATGCATATTATCAATTGAAAGAAGCCAGTTTGAAAAGGCTATATACTGTGCAATTCTAATCAAATGACATTCTGGAAAAGACAAAACTATAGAGACAATTGAAAAGATCTAAGGTTTCCAGGAGTTAGGGGTGAGGGCAGGAAAGGATAGGTGAACTCTGAAGTGAACCCATACAATGAAAATAGTCTGTATGATACTTTAATTGTGGATACATATCATTATAAATTTGTCCAAAAATATAAGATCTATAACACCAAGAGTGAACCTTAATTTAAGAATGGACTTTGAGTGACAAGGACATATCAATATAAACTCATCAATGATAACATACATACCACTGTGGTGGGGAGATGTTGGTGATGGGAAAGGCTATGTGAGTAGGGGGGGTAGGGGGCAATTTGGAAATCTCTGTACTTTCTACTCAATTTTGCTGTGAACATAAAATGCTTTAATAAAGTCTAAAAGAGAGAAAGCAAACAAAACAATTTGGTATGTCTTTCACATAAAGTACACTGTGCATAGCAATGCTCATTTGAATAAAAGAATAAATCAACTGAAGTCAGATGTGGTCTGGACAAAATCAGGTGCACTGCCCCCTGCTTATAGTTGGAATTCTCAGTGTGGAATTGACAACAATATCCTAGTATTATTATAAAGAGCATAGTAAAACAATAGAACAAATTGCATTAGTTCAACAGTACTGACTTACCTAGACTCTAGATCCAATGTAATTTCTATTAGAGAAGTATCTGAATCTTCATAGGATTTTTCCAAGCTCATATGTTTTTCCATTTCTTCTAGTTCTTTCAGGCACTGATAATACTAGAGAAAAATTATAAATGAGTTCATTATGAAATAATTGCTTCATGCTGGGTACATGTCTATAATCCTGGATACTTGGGAGGCTGAGGAAGGAGAATTGTAAGTTTGAGGCCAGCCTGGACAACTTAGCCAAACTCTTCCTCAATATAAGATAAAATATTAAGAAAGGGCTAGGGAATGTAGCTCAGTAGTAGAGCACTTGTCTACCATGCACTGGGTTCAATCTGCAGTGCTAAAAAATCTTTTTTTTTTTTTACTTCCTAATCAAACTAATTGAATATTTATAGGCACCTGGAATAACAGTTACTGGGACATTAAATATGACAAACAAACAAACAAACAACAATAACAAAACTCCCAGATCATGGGTTTAGGACATTAAAAGGAAAAAACTGCTGTAAGTTGACAGGCTGGTTGTATTATCCGATAGGCTAGAATCTGATTCTTTATCAAGCGCTCTTGGCTTACCTTGCTCCGATCGGGATCACAATAGTCCAAGAGAGAATCACAAAAATGGTAGCCCATTGACTCCAAGTCTTTTGTGCTGAAATGAGTGCCTCGTTTATTACCTAAAACATCAATAAGTTTATCTGCCCTTGAGGATGAGTTCACTTTTCCTTAGCAAGCAGGTCTAAAATGCAATGATGTGAACAAACATTGATATGATTCCATATCCTATCTTTTGGATTTTCCTCTCTGGAGCAGGTTATTTAACTGCTTATCACATTAAAGTTAAAAATAAAGCAATCTACTCCAATGCTGAAAGGAAAAAAAAAAAAAAAAAAACCCTAAGCTACTGCTTTTCCTTATTTTAACACAGATTAGTTTATGTTGCAAGGGAAAAGAAAATTCAGTTAGACACTTCTGTAATATTTGGTTCCAAGTTATAAAAAGTATTAGTAATCACTCTGAAAAAAGTGGATCAAGATTTTATGAGAGAATGTTTTTATCATCATGAATAATGTTCTATCAGTTTTAAGATGTTTTAAAAACTAACCAGAGGGCTGGGGAGATAGCTCAACTGGTAGAGTGCTCCTGAATTCCATCCCTAGTACTGCAAGGAAAAAAAAAAAAACTAACCAGAAATCATTTATGTGAATTCTAGCATTTTCCTTTGAGTAGATACATTGTCAAACAATGTGACAAATAATTAAAATTAAAAAAAATTAATATAAAAAATAATCTAGAGTATTTTAAGTGCATTAATATGTGTTAGATGTGACTAAAAGATTTCTTACATGAGACTACAAAGCACATTTTAATATTTAGTTAATGGACTCAAGTGTTTCCTTTTAAATATAAATTCACACACGCACACATGCACACACACACAAACCCCATAGCAGTCCATTTTTGCTTTTCAAGGACCAAATTCAATAAGAATATTTCCACCATTTTTAGGTATGTGCATTGCTTTGTCTTGAAATCATCAGAAACCCCCATTTAAAAATATATAGAAATCTTCTTTTAAAAAACAAGTATTTGAAGATTATTTTATGAAACAACCAATTATTCTACACACAACATGTCCAACATTCCTTTTTAAATGAGAAAAGGGAAATGAAAATAGAGATACCTTATAGTGGAAGTTTATTCATTCCATATATATATTGACTAAATATCAGCATACGTTCACATGGGAAGAATGAGTTAACTAACTACCAGATCAACTCTACTATTAATTTTACATTGAAAATACATATTTTTGGTTTAATGCTCTGGGGGCTGTGAGAATACCTGACCTTACCCAAAGTAGATCCACAAAAGGTGGCCTCCATGGTAAAGCTGTTCCTGATTCCCATCTTCCACATTACCACCCTTCCTGTTCCTTCCTTGCTCTTCTGAATATTAAACTTGCAAGCTGGGAATGAAAACTGACAAAAAGACAATAAAAATGGGACCCGTTTCGTTCTTAGGAAGAAGGGTTGAAAATGAAAAAGTAACTGTAAAATCTGTAATTCTCACTAAAGCTCAAGGAGTTATTTTTCATTTCTTGACCAATGGAAATAATTCATTTAAAGATGACATGTGTACATTTCTGAGAACTAGATTCTAATTCCAGTAATAAAATTTACTTTGTCTTTATATAACATGTCTACACCATCTGATAATACTGATTAATCAATAATTAACATATAATTAATTAATACAACATCACTGAAATCTTAATACTGTTTGGATGGAATCTTATCTTTTTAAGTTCTAGGCAGGTGTTTAAACATTTTTAGAAATGAAGATTATTGTTATAGATCTCCAAAATAGACTAAATATTCTTTATTTTTATATGAAAGATCATTTGAAAGATGCATTAAAAATTGTCTATAAAGAGATCATTGTCTACCAAAGGATTTTTGCAGAAATTTTATTTTTTTACTTAACATAATACAAAATTGATTTGTGCTCCATTCTAAGAAATTTAACACATGTAGAGATTCATGTACCACCACTGCAACTGGGATTGAAATAGTTCTATTACCCTGAACAAAAGGTCTCATACTATCCTTTGTAGTCACACCCTCCAATTACTTTTTGTTTCTCAAGATTGTCACATAAATATAATAATACAGGACACCACATTTTGAGGCTAGCTTCTTTCACATGGGATATGCCTTTGAGATTTATCCACTTGTTTTTATTGCTAAACAGTATTCCATCGTGTGGATGTGTGAAAGTTGATTTGTTCATTCACCAGTTAAAGGATATTTTGGGTTGATTCCAGTTTTGGGAAATTATGATAGAACTGATATAAACATTTATGTGTAAAGGTTTATATCTGAATGTTAAATTTTCATTTTTCTAGGGATATATTCCTAGGAATGGAATTGCCAGATGATCTAAGTATATACATTAAACTATAAGAAAATGCCAAACTATTTTCCAAAATGCTATATCATTCTTCATTCTCCTCAACAATGAATGAGAATTCTAGTTGCTCCAAATTCCTGTTAGCATTTGGGATGATCGGTGTTTTAAATTTTAGCCATTCTAATAGGTGTACAACCTTACACTGAAAGTTTTAACCAGAGTGTAAAGCAAGAGATAGAAAGAAAAGGCAGACAGACTGGAAAGAAGAAATGAAAACATGTTTGTCTTATTGTCTTAATGCCTGCAGGGTTTGTAGTGATATCCTCTTTTATTGTTGATATTGATAATTTGTGTCATCTCCTCCTCTTCCTCATCAGTCTTGATTTAAGTTTCCTCAGTTTTATTGCTCTTTCCCAAGCTTTCTGTTTTAAAGATTTTCTTCATTGGCTTTCTGTTTCCAGTTTCACTGACCTGCTCCTGTTAATTATCTGCTTGTTTGGGGCTTGTTTTCTTTTTGTAGTTTCTTTTTATAGAAACTTAAGATTATTGACTTGAGATCTTTATTCTTTTTAAAGCACTGCTATTTTAGCTGAATTTCACAAAATGTGATATGTCATGTATTTTCATTTTCCTTCAGTTTAAAATATTTATTGAATTTTCCTTGAGACCTCCTCTTTGGACTAAGGATTATTTAGAAATGTGGTTTAATTTCTAATGTTTGGAGATCTTATTTTTTTCCTTTATTGATTTCTAAGTTAATTCCATTGTGTCAGTTGACATATTTATATGATTCCAATTATTTCAAACTTGTAAGGTTTGTATTAAAATAGGATATAATCCATACTTTTGCAAATGTTCTATTTACAAATGTGCATTTGTATATGATGTGTATTTTGTTGTTCAGTAAAATGTTCTCTAAATGTCCCTTGAAATCAGTTATGTGATGGTTTTTATGGTTTGGATATAAGGTATCCCCCCAAAAGTTCAAGGGTCATGAAGTGCAGGAGTGTTCAGAGGTGGAATGATTACATATGAGAGCTGAATGGACTATTAGGTGGTAGGGTTAGGGAGGTGGGGTGTGAGAGAAGGAAGCAGGTCATTGGAGGCATGACCTTGGGGATCATATCTTATCCCAGGCCTCCCTCTGCTTCCTGGATTGTCATGAGCTGAGCAACTATCCTCTGCCATGCCCTTCCACCATGATGTTCTGTCTCACTCACCTCAGGCCCAGAGTGATGGAGTAACCTGAGTATGGATTGACCCTCTGAAACCATGAGCCCCAAATAAACTTTTCCTCCTATAAATTGTTCCATCAGGTATTTTGGTCACAGTCACAAAAAGCTGACTCACACAATGGTGTTTTCAGTTCTTATATATCCTTGTCTGTTGTCTGTGTACCAATTATTAATTGAGAGAGGAATTTGATATCTCCAACTATAATTGTGGATTTGCACAAAGAGATTTTAAGGAGCATGTTTAAGAAAAAACCTAGAATGGACACTCCTCGCCCCCTTCTCTCTCTCCACATACATATATTAGTATTGGGGATTGAACCCAGGGGCATTTTACCACTGAGCAACATCCCCAGTCCTTTTTATTGTTTGAGACAGGGTCTCACTAAGTTGCTGAACATGGCCTGGAACTTGCTATCTGTTTGCCTCAGCCTCCTGAGTTGCTGAAATTACAGGCACGTGCCATCATACCTGGCAAGCCTATATCTTTTAAGTAAAATTTATATTATGTGGAAGACCTGTTTAAAACTGTAGACTGGTTGTATTGTTCAAGCAACTGATCCGTTTCATGTAAGAAATATGTCAATAGACAAATATTAAAATATCTTAATAAAATGGGATCATTTTATAGCAGTAATAAACTATACCTATGAGTACTTCCATGACTTTATAGGGACAGCTTCGGGTATTGGGGTTGCTTTCACTGATCTTTCTAAAGGAATAAACACTCTTTGGGTAGTAAAGCTATGATTTCTGTACATAGCTATTCTTACCAGATCATCCTTTCTTTTTTATATCTTTGGGTCCTAGTTATCCCCAGAAAACAATAAGTACTTCCTAGTAAGGTCTTTATAATTGAATTGTTTGATTGAGAACCTAAGAGGAAGTTTACAGAAATTTTTTTTTCAGTTAATCTAAAATCTTTAAAGAATGCTTAAAAAAATTCACATCTTTTGTAACTGAGTGGTTTCTACAGTCTGAAAATACACTATTCTCTTTTTTGAAATACTTCCTGGTAAAATTCTAATAAATACTTTAAGGAAATTATTATGTATTTCTTAAGAGCACATCTGTTAGCCTACATAATTTAGGCACTGAATATATACTAAAACAATAAATAAAGATCCCAAAACTTGATTGATGAAAATGGTCAGTAGAGGAAGTTTGTGGTTTGTATTTTTTTTTTTTTTTGGTACTGGGGATTGAACTCAGGGCCACTCAACCACTGAGCCACATCCCCAACCCTATTTTTATTTCACTTACAGACAGGGTCTCACTGAGTTGCTTTACTGCCTCACCATTGCTGAGGCTGGCTCTGAACTAAAGATCCTCCTGCCTCAGCTTCCCAAGCCGTTGGGATTCCAGGCATGGGCCACTGTGCCCAGCTAGAGGAAGCTTTTTAAAGGTAAAACAGTGGTGGCATTAACAGGGTGGGACTATGGGAATTTTTGTCTTCTCCTATTTTCAAATTATTGGTCACTGAAAAATTCCACATAGTTATTTTCTTATGGTGTCTAAATCAGTCAAAATGATTAACAAAAAGAAGGTTACTCAATAGGATTCATTCCACTATCCTACATGGGCAACATTTAGTAAAATAAAAGAAAAATATTTAAAAAGTACTTACTTTATCTGGACAATTTTTACTCAGCATGAATGGAAAGATTCGTTGCTGTAGGTATAATGCTTTGGATCTGTCGCTACCATCACAACCATACATGAAGATGTTCTCTTTCCTGCTGTGTCCATGGAGATCACAATACAAAATAACCTCTCGTTTCTCCATCAACCTATCAAGAAGAAAAAGAACAAAGTACTAAATATTACCTCAGAATTTTCTATGGGTACAATTCTGGATTTATAAATGTAAAATCCAAATAATACAGTTTCTTATATGCTAGCTTTCAATTTTACTCTTCTCTTACCTATACCACATATTATTATTAATACACATTTTTTAAAACATGTATAAGTTTCTGTTTGTTATATATAAAATCTGCCTTTCATAAGAACAAATTTACCTTACTCCGAAGACTTTGTCCCAGCAAGTTCTGGTCTATAGTTCTGGCTTTCTATTGAGCTGAGAAAACAGATCACTGCTGCTTTTGCGCATTACTTTTCATCTCGATTCTGGAGGACTGGAATGTCTTCCCCCTTCACCTTTATAAATGTAACTGCTACCCGTACCCAGGGAAACCCATCCTATGCTTCACTTCTTGCCTGACTAGCAGAGCCCATCTATTTTTCTCTTTTCAAACTAATGTAGCACTTTATAGGTAGCATTTCCTTGACACTTTGTCTAGAAGGTTTCCATATTTTTGATATTTAAACTCCTTGTGGATAAAGACTACTTTTAATCTTCTAGATCAGCACATAATAAGTACCCAAATATTTGTTAAAAATTGAATGCCTGAGAAATTGGTGTTGTAACCAAATAATAGTTAATTCTTAATTAGTATGGTGGCTAAATATCATTCTGAGAAAAATGGTATCAAAATTTGAATTGAAAATTTTGTAATAAATTTCTAAGAAATATATTAAGGACATTATTATACATTCTGTAAGGGCACAATCATAATTTAGCACTCAATGATTTTAAAACTATAAAAAATAAGACCCTCAAACTGACTAAGGAAAATGACTAACAGAGAAGACTTATGAAAAATAAAAAAAGTTATAAACATTTTTGTCTCTTTTTTATATTTTCAGATCTTATCTGGCATTATTATATTAATGAAAGTTGTACCATTTGTTGTTATATGTGGAAGGATAAATACTAAAATGTTAGCAATAGTAATATATAAAACAAAACTATTAAAATCTAAAATAAATTATTTAAAACATTGCTTTTATTAAAAACAATTCTCCTTTAAATTATAATGAAATTTCAAACTGAAATCTGTTACATTCATTCATTACTCTTATCTCACTTGTTGCCAAATAAATTCTAATCAGTAACATACCTTTGACATAAAGCCACTGAAAGATCACTGCAAATTTTTAAAATACTAACTAGATAAGCATGAATATCAAGAAAGTGAAGAACTTAAATATGAAGTAGGCTGTGCATTTTTAAACCCCAAATTCCTCATTTTAATTACTTTTTAGCTTTTTATAACATGAGTCAAAAAAACCTACTTCTAAATAATCCATTCCTACAGAAATATTACTTCTAAAGTAAAATAGGATATTATGGTATCTTACCTTACATTAATTAAAATACTTTTAGAGAATAATTTGGATTTTCTTCTTATCCACATGTAACTAAGATATGTAAGTATTTTATACTAAGTATCCTGAACTAAGATCTACTCTCTCTTATTCTAATATGATTTAAATATACTTACTCTTAGATCTACTTACAGCTGCTCACCTTTCCATACAAACAGGACCAATTTCTTATTTTACTTACCTTTGATTAATTGCACTGAGGTATTTCTCTTTCTTAGAAGTCTTTCTGAAACTCATTGAATAGATTCCTGCTTGTTACCTTCCTTCAGGGCAATCTAAGAACTGAGACATTTGTCCTTAAAGACAAGCCAACAGGTGATGGTCTGTAATCCATCATGTGTGAGGGAGGGAAATTCAATGAACTTTTTTCTTTTTACACTTGACGAATCATATTAAATGCATTTAGAGTTCAATGTTCTAGCCCCTATTCTGAGCATGTTAATACTTTTCTCATTTAATTCTCTCAACTTTGAGGTACTGTTACTCCTGTTTTATAGATGACAAAACTGACTTAGTTTTTTTTTTTTAAATTGCACAGTTAGTAAACAATATAAAAGGAATTTCAATATGATATGCTTAATTCTTAAATCCCTGCTCTTTTTTTTTTTTTTTTTTTTTTTTTTGGCAGTACTGGGAATCAAACTCAGGGCCTTGTGCTTACAATGCAAGCACTCTACCAGCTGAGCTATCTCCCCAGCCCTAAATCCCTACTCTTAAACAAAAAAGCTAAGAGATTTAGAATTAGGAAAGGGTGTTCTCTTACTCCAATAAAACTCTCTACAGTAGCACATGTCTATTCCTCATTATTGTTACCATGATCCATCAAGGAATTCACCTAAACAATAAATAATTAAATATTGTATATGTTTTATTGTTCTAGAGTCTTTGGAAATTTTAAAGCTGTTCAGTTTTCCTAGGGGCAATTAAGATGATATTCATGCAAGTTTAAATAACTATGTAATCTGATAGACCATTCAGCAATGTATGATCAACACAATGGAAGGCTCTGTGAAATGCAGTTAACATACACTTAAAAGGGATTCAAGAATCCCACTGTAGACATCAATGCTACTGTTAGCTTTAGCAAGCAACCAAATTTGGGATGTGCAAATTTAACTATTATTTTTACAGAGTCATCAAAATATTCTGGGGTCTATTTCATTATTTAAGGGAAAGATATTGAATCCAGTGGCATAATGCCACAAATTTATAAAATTGTTTGGGAAGAATGGGGACAAAATAAGGTCGTTTCAAAGTACCTTAAGAAAAATCAAAGTAAAATGAATGGGATTGTGGGAACAAGATTCTCTCTCTCTCTCTCTCTCTCTGTGTGTGTGTATGTATATATATATATATAGACACAATACCCTTATTTTATTTTTATGTGGTACTGAAGATCAAATCCAGGGCCTCACACCCTGGGCAAACGCGCTACCACTGAGCCACAACCCCAACCCGAGCAAAATTCTTGCTACCAAGTTTACTAATCAAGCAGAGATAATTTGAGTCTTCTTTTACCTATGGACCATGTTCCGTGTATACCAAACAGAAGGAAAAGAGTCCTTCAGGAGGGATGTGTAATTGCGGTTGAGGTCTCGTCCAGCTAAGGAACACCGGTAATTTCCCACAATCACACCATCTGGATTCAGCATGGGTACCACCTTGAAGATGAAAGTGTCCCGAAGCAACTGTGCATCACTTGAGTCTCCTAAAATATAATCTAGGAAGCCTTTCATGATCCAAGAGCTGTTGGTCTCTCCCGGATGGACCCTTGCAGTCAAAATCACGGCCTTCCTCTTTCTGGAGTCAGAGTTCTTCAAGGGCGTAGTGATCGTTAACACGTACACCATGTTCCTGGCAAGCGTGTGGCACAAGACTCGAATTTTACAAAACTTTGACCGTACCGGGTCGTTATTGATGCCAGAAAGGTATTCTTGCAGGTTGGTGTAAGTGTATGGATAGCAGTGAGCAAAGTAGCAGGTATCCTTGTTGTGTGGAAACTGAAAGGTCCACGTAAGGGAGAAAAAGTGGCGGCCTTCCTGCCCCAGGTTATTCCTGTAATACCTGATTTGGTCTCCTATTCTCTGCCAGCCAATGTTATGGGCCTTGGCCTCTTTGTCAGAATAGAACAGTGGGCGCATACCCCGATTATAAAGACTACTGGGCTTGGTGAAGTTGACAATAGTGAATCTGTAGGCAGTTTCTGCTTGGGTATTAGTGACTTGGAAATAGTACCACTGGGTGTGTTTGTTTGTGAAGAGATCAGGGCGCACAGTCAACTGGTATTCATATTCTGCCCTAATACACAAGAAAGGAAGGGGGAAAGCACATAAGAAGGTAAAAATGATATCTGAGTTTAAGTTAAATGAAGAAAATTATTTTATTTTTATCTATTTTACATATCCACAGAAAGATTTTTGTGGGATACAATGTTTACTTAGGCAGTATCCAATAGCAAGTAATTCCAAAAGATAAAATTCTGAAATTTTCTCTTTCACTGGCTGAAAAACAGCTTCTGTGCTAATTCTAAATCCTTTGTATTTCTTTGTGCTTAAGAGAACACAATAAAAACACGGGCTTTGATAAAAAATTATATATTTCAAAGCAGTTGTTTCCTATAAAATAAATGATTCAAAAGAAGTATTGATAACAAGAAAAATCCATTTGTCCTTTTTTGCTTTAGACATATTTCTGTTTTCTAATAATTTCAATTCTAGGGATATGAAGTGATTTTCACTGAGAGATTGACTATCACATAGATTCACAGATCACATATAAATTACAAAATTTGAATTCCTTCAGTACAATAACTTCTTTAGTACAAGGACTACATTTCATAACTATGTGAATCCCAAACTTAGCCGCTGAAGATGATGTTAAATAAAGCTCTTCCACAAAACTCATGGGCATGATTTCTGCCTCTCTTGAGCCCAGGGCAATGGAGCTGGCCAACCACAGACTGAACCTCTGAAATCTTGGGACAGGAACAGTACAGGAAGTTGGAACTAGATGATTGCCCTTCTGTCTATACGAGGGCACAGTGAGAAGGCATGGTCTATGAAGAGAATGAAGAAGTAGGCCTTCATCAGATTTTGAATCTGCAGCTACTTTGATTTTGGACTTCCCAACCTCCAGAACTTGCTGAGGATCGAACCCAGGTCCTTTTTCATCCTAGGCAAGCTGTGAACTACACCATCAGCCCAGAAAATGTTACTGTTAAGAGATGTTTAATTTCACCAAAATATTATTCTACATTTAATGAAACAACTATATAGTTTTTTTTGGAAATATGAATTAATTTTTAAAAATAGTAAGTATTGCAAGTATTTTATTTGTTTCATAAATGAAATGCAACAATTTATTCAACAAGCATTTATAAATAACATAGGAAAAAAGTTAAATACAAAATTATATTCTAGATTACCAAAATTTTAATATTTATATTATAATTTAATTGTATTTTGATTAATCTTTATGTTGTGAAGTCCAATGAATATTAATTTGCTAAATAGAAATAATAAAGAAAAAAATCTCTACTCTGACCTATAGTATATGAAAGTTTTTATATTTTTCTTAATGAGCTGCTTTTATTACAAGCAAATAATATTTGGATGTGTTACTCTGAGACAGAGTATGGGATCTCTATTATGCAGTCAATGTTTTATATTATTATTATTAAAGAAGAAAATACAATTATAAAAAGATGTTAATAAGGGCAAAAATATTTCACTGGACTATTGTTTATATAATACAATCTTATTAGTTGGGACTTTTTTTCCTTTACCAAGTAACTTTTTTTTAATGTACATCTGAGTACAGGTATAAATTATGACCTGGGAATAGGTAAAATAAATGTAGCAAATCCTTCATATCTCTAATTAGCACCTATACTTCAGAAATTACAATTTTCTAATGAGAACTTCAATGTACCTAATACAAAAAATAATATATATAGTTGATGGTCTAGTCCCTCAAATAAAAATTATTAAAACCTACACTTTGACTACCTTCTGTAGATTACCACTCTCAAACCTTGCTTCAAACATCAAAGTGTTGTCACAGTTGTCCACAGGTGGCTTCAAGGGTGTTCGGTTGCCTCCAACTCGGGAATACACAAAACAGGGCTCTTTATAAGCTGGTAAGAGAACAGACCATCAAAGTAGAGACATGTTTGAAGTGTGCAGGCCATTCTGCATAGAGTTTGGAACTACACTTCTACAAGCATGAAGACTGTAAATTTAAAGTAATTTGTTACCAATGTATACAGATTTGGATTGAAGTAAAGAGAATCTAAGAGTACTTAGACTAGAAAAGCAATACCTAAATTAAGTTTATATATTTTTCATATTAAAATATTCATTCCACTTCTTCTGAGTAACTCGTCCTGAACTTTCCCTTTCACTGTAAATGACTGTAAAACTGAACATAAAATATGAGCTCCTTTTTCTACTTTGGACAACATATAGAACAGAACTATACAGTCACTGCAAAAACATAAATATATGGAGTGAGCCCTGATTTTCTGCACAGGGATACTTTCTGGACCACAGTTGAGGGAGATTGCACTTAATAACATGACAGTTTTGTTGAGTTGTGGTAAGATTGCTTATTTTTTGGAGTTGCTGAAATTTGTAAGGCAAGGCACCAGAGAGAAGAAAGCGATATAGAGGGAGAGCCTCAGCAATCTCAACAGAGGTTCCAGTCTTTTACTGAGGGTATAGCTACAGGAAGGATGAGACTTAGAAAGACAGGAAGAAGTACCACTGAGGACTGAGATACCAACATATGGTTTGGGAATATACTGGAATTCCAATGTATTCATGGTGGAAATATTTCCCAGAACACCTTGGGCATTCAACTGCAACTCCAGAAAGCCTGTACCCTAGGTGTAAGTACCATATTCACATGTAAGGGTAGCTTAAGATTAAGTATATCCTAAAAATAAGCCTGCCTGGGTGTTCTACCACTGAGCTGTATTCTGAGTCCTTTTTATTTTCTATTTTGAGACAGGGTCTCCTTATATTGCTAAGGCTGGCCTCGAAATTATGATCCGCCTGCCTCAGCCTGGGATTACAGGTGTGTGCCACCATGTCTGGCCCTTATAACACACACATACACACACATACACACGCACGCACGCACACACATACCTGAAAGAAGCAAAATGATTTGCCAGCAATTTAACTGCCTGCTAGAACAAAATTCAACATAAAGTTTTATAAAAATGCAGACTCCCTACAACAACCTTTCACAATGTCCTACATATGATAAAAAATACGAATCATTCAGAGAAGCAAGAAAAATGTGATCCATGAGGAAGCAACATACACTTTCTGCATAGGAGTACTTTCTAGATTATAGTTTAGCAAGGTAACACTTAAAGATAATATGATAGTCTTGTTGAGTTGAGGAGGCAAGGTTGTTTATTGCTTGGGGATACACTCTATACTGGAATTCCAATGTATTCATGATGGAGATATCTCCCAGAACACCTTAAGTATTCCAGAAAGGCTGCACCCTATGTAATAGTACCACATTCAAAAGTAAGGATAACATAAGGATAGCATAAAAACAGACCAACCTTTTTACTTTTCATGAGACAGCCAGAGATAATGCATACATACTATATGCATTACTATACTATAGAACGTATATTATATATACTATATGTATATTATATGTATATAATGTATAATGTACATGTATATTATATGTACTATAGAATGTATATTATATATTTTATTATGTGTTATTACATATACTATATTATGTATATATTACATATATTATATATTATAATATGTATGTATTCTACAGGTCCCAAGATAACCCACATGTTGAAATTAATAGAAAGAAAAGAATTTTTTTTATGTACCAGGGATTGAACCCAGGGGCACTTAACCACTGAGCCAGATCCCCAACCCTTTTTTGTATTTTATTTAGAGACAGAGTCTTGCTGAGTTGCTTAGGACCTCACTAAGTTGCTGAAGCTGGCTTTGAACTTGTGATCCACCTGTCTTAGGCTACCAAACCACTGGGATTACAGGTGTGTGCCACTGCACCCAGCAACAGAAAAGGATTTTGAATATATGTACAAAAACTTTTTTTTTTTTTTTTTTGCGGTGCTGGGGATTGAACCCAGGGCCTTGTGCTTGCTAAGCAAGCACTCTACCTCTACCAACTGAGGTATCTCCCCAGCCCAATGTACAAGTACTTTAAGGAAAAGATATAGCTAATGAGGTAACAGATAAATAATCTCAAAAAAGAAAGGGAAACTATAAAAAAATAACCAAATAAAAAAAGTAACCAAATGAAAATTCTAGAAAAAAAAAAAAAGATGTGAAGTGTCATGGGATTATTTGAAAGGAGAGTTTTCTAAATGATAAATACATATTAAAAAATCTAGGGTAACCACATAAAAATTTAAAAACAGGTACACATGATAAGGCAAAATAGTGGGGACAAATGGAATAAAAATATACTCAATCTCAAAGAAGGCTGAGAACAAAAAAGACACAACAGATGAAATAAATACAAGAGAGCTAACAAGATGATAGCTGTTAATCCAAACACACCAATAATTATATTAAATGTAATAAAGTCATAGATTTTCAAATTTTATAAAAAGTAAACCCCAACTATAAGCTGTCTATACCTCAAAACTTTTAAGAATTTAAATAAAAGTACAGATTAAAAGTCAAATGCTAGAAAAAGATAAACTATGCAAATACTAATCAAAAGAAATCTCAAGTAGCTATTTTAATATCAAAGTGGCCTGCTGTGGATAAAGCTACTTTAATGTGGTGTTAAGTATCTAGAAACATATGCATGTGTGTGTGTGTGTGTGTGTGTGCATATAAATGTGTGTGTGTATGAATGTGTGTCTATTCAACTGACAATAAAGGTGGATAGGCAATTCAGTGGAGGATTGAATCATCTTATAGTCAATGATGAAATCATTTCATAAGCAGGTGAGAAAGAATTAATCTTGACTCTTATCCCAAACCACTCATAAAAAAATGATTCAAGAAGAATCACAGACATAAATGAAAAAGAGAAAAATGATAAAGTTTCTCAAAGTATAGGTCATCATGAGGAAGACAAAGATTTGATAGTAGGGCACAAAATGCATTAAACTTGAAAGAAAAACAATTGGTAACTGACTTCATCAAATTGAAAGTTTCTACTCATCAAAAGACATTGTTATAAAAATGAAAAGGTCTGTCACAGACTGAAAGAAAATATTCACAATACATATATCTGATGCAGAATTCATATTTATATACATTTCAACCATAAAAAGATGACAAACTGTGGTCTAGTTATAAGATGGAATACTATTTGGCAATAAAAAAGAATCGAATTTCATAAATGACTTTGAAAAATGTATTTCTGAATCAAAGAACCCAGACCAAAAAGAGTATTTGCTATATGACTGCATCTGTGAAGCTGAAGATTAAGCAACATCAATTTGTGGTGACAGATATCGGAACAATGGTTGTCCAGGGATGCAGCTGGGGAACTGACCAAAAGTGGACAAGTGGGAAGCTTCTGGGGTGACTGAAGGAAGTGTTCCATATCTTGATAATAGTGTTGATTAGGAGGATGGATTATATTTAAAGCCCACAGTATTATGCACTTATGATCTTTGTATTTCATTATTCTATACATTTTACCTCAATTTAACCAAAATAAGCACTAATCATACCAAATGTCACAATCTTTAGTATCTGATCGTAGGGTTTCAACTTTATTTGAAAATTTAATTTTCATTGACATTTAATTTATATCTCACCTACTGAAATTTGCCTTTTTCTGTTCAGTTTCTGTCACTTGTAAAAATGGAAAAAGTATTTATAAATAATATTTTATATGCTGGATGAAAACCAAGAATGCTAGACTTTTTTTTTTTTATTTTTTCATCCTTAAACCTGGTTTCTACAGCTTTCCTTCAACCCACTGACATGTGGGTCTTCACAATTCCCAAGGTTGGCATAAAAATAAGATTAAATTATGTTAACTAACATGGATGTTCAGTCTACCTTCAGATTCACCTTCTGCTCTTCTCCACACTATACATTTCTCAAGAAGTTGATCTCTGTGGGCTGCCTCAGAGGCCCCCTTGCCCTTCGGGAATGGGGAAGTACCACAGAGCAAGGGAAGCTGGTGCATGAAATTGGGTTACCCCAGCCCCTGGACCTCTCCCTTCAGCGCCACAGGTTAGCGGGTTTTTATTTTTATTTTATTTTTTAAAATGGAAAACCACAGTTTGGGGACTGCTCTCCTAACAGCTAAGGGTTTCTGCAGGTCTGGAAACCATTCTGTGCTCTTACCCTTTCAGGCCCAGGAGACATTTGACGCTGCTCCATCGGAAGTACTATCTTGCTTCACCATCCCTTCTTAGTCTCCCTTAATTCTGTCCACCCTTTTGTAAATTCATTAAATTTCATTAAACTGTCTTATGTTATCGTATGTGTGCCATCTAATTCCTGGTGAGACCTCTCACTGACTCGCCTTAATTTAATTTTTTTATCAGCTCTTATTTCAGTTATGTATAGAAGCTCTAAGGGAGGTTAACCATGTTAATATTTGAAATCAAATTTTAAAAAATCTGAGGTACTTCTTTCATTCCAGTTTTTTAAAAACATGGATATAATCATGATTTATGGATTTGCTTACTGTACAAGGAAACGGTCCCTGTGAACTTCTCTTTGTCTTGCTAGCACTTTACAAACACATATGCTTCCTATAAATTATCAATTTATTATTTCATATAAATTATATGAAAACACTAGGATATCAAACGGTGATGGTGGAATTGGTCAGGAGCCTCATACTTCCTCACATGAGTGCTTCAGCAGCAGTACACTTTAGAATATGGGCTGAGACTTCTGTGTTTGATTATTAGTACTCTCTTATCATAAAAGCAGATATAGATTTTGCATTGAGAGCTCTCAAATGTAAATCTTGATCCTGCATGATATCCTGAGATATGATCTTGGATGTTATTTGCAATATGGAGTATTTTCTTCTCCTTCAAAGATGATAACACCAAGAAATGCATTGAACAGGCATGCAAGTAAAAGAAACCCATGTGAAGGACCGCATGAATGTGGGCTATACACGGCCAGCGAACAACAGCTGCAGAGCGCGCTAGATTTATCTTTGAAAACTTCCATGAGGCAGAATTCATTCTAAATATAATTCTCCATTATAATGGTCAACATGAAGTCTTATTTTAAATGAGTTTCACATAAACTATCATTTCTTCAAAAATATAATTAATATTAAGTTAACATTCGAATCAAATATTTCAACCAATATTATGGGGATAGGGCCTTTATAGTGATCTGAAATTTCTACTATTAACAGCAGAACAAATATAACTAAGACATTAACCAAGGTGTCAAATTTTATTTCTCAGCAATGTGTTTCATTATACACTTACCATCTTCAGCCAGATAAACCACAGTATCTTCCTTAGAGTTTGAATAAAGCGGTTCCATTTCTAGACCTGTTGGGATATATACTGGCTCAGGATAGAAAGGAGTCCAATCTGGAAGAAAGAGGGGGGGTATTATTTGAATATTACTTCAAAATAAAACAGGCAAATTTTATTATATTTTTGAAGTATTAAGTATACTATACTTCAAAAAGTATACTTTTTAGTATATATATATATATATACACATATATACATATATACACACTATATATATATATATATACACTAAAATTAAGCATTTTATGAAGGGTTGGATAATATCAAGGGTTCAAAGGAAGTAACAATGAACATTTTAACACTATAACAAAACTCATGACATTTTATTTATGCCTCTTTCTAAATTATTGAGTAGTTCAAGATTAGTTCCTACTTGTTATAGGTTTTATACTACAATTTCTGTTTCTTCTGAGCCCTCAATGCCATTCTATTCCACCTCTAAGAGTCTTGTTCCACCTTTAATTTTTCCTTTCCCTGCACCGTCAGCCTCTTGCCCGAAATAATGATGTCCCCTACACTTACAAACATATTAAAGATTTTTGGTACATTAAGTGAAGTTAGGTCAAATTTTTTTTTTCTACGTGAATACTGAGTTGTTATGGCACCAGTTCTTGAAAGATGTTTCTTGCACCCATTAGACTGTTTTGGTGCCTTTGTTGAAAATCATTTGATCGTAATTGTGTTGGTCTATTTCTATACTTTTTATCTGTTCCGATGGTATGTCTACATTTTTGCCAATTATTTGTGCTCATGTAAAAAAATCTACCAAAACATACGTCTATCCATAGCTTACATGGTGAGAAAGAACCAAAAAATATGTAAACAAAATGTTTACTAGGAAATGCATTTATGAAAAGCAAAAAGGAAACACAGATTACCGATTTATCACAAAGCAAATAACATTGGTCAAGAAATAGAACATTGCCAGTATGAAGGGGTCCCACTCATGTCCCCTTCCTAACCACTAGCCTTTCCCTCCTCTTGAAAAGAAACCATTAGCTTTTCAATAATGCATTTACTTCCTTATTCTTCTTTATAGTTTTACTACCCAAGTATTAACATATACACATGTGTATAATATAGTTTAGATATAAAACTACACTTTTTTTCTACTTTTGAACTTAATATAAATCAAACCAGATAGTAGATATTCTTCTGTGCCTTCCTCCACAGTCATATTCGTGAAATCTATCCACGTTGGGTCATATTCGTGAAATCTATCCACGTTGTGGCAATCTGCTACATTTTGTCCATTTTCATTGCTATATGTTTTCCTAGAAGTATGCTACAATTCATTTACCCGTTTTTATTTCTAGTGGACATTTGGGTTGTTTCTGTTAGGGCTATTATGAACAGTGGTGCTAACAGCTTTAGACATATTCTTTGGAGCACATGTGCTTATTTTTGGGTATAAACTTGGGAATAAAAAATTCTAGGTAGAGCACGTATATATTCATCTTCAGCAAATCATGCCAAGCTGTCATCCAAATTGTTTGCCTCAATTTATACATCTGCTATCAGATGATTAAAGTTCTATTTGCTTTACATCCTATTACTTAATATAAGTAAAATTTAACCTTATAATATGCCTATGGAACTGCACTCAGCCTTACTAACAATCAGGTAAAACCACAATGAGACATCACTTCAAAATAAGATTGAGTACCATCATTTCTATTTTGTTGGCCATTTGGGTATCATTTTTTGTTAAGTGCCCATTCAACTATCTTGCCCATTTTCCTGTAGGGTTGTCTTTTACTTATTCTTTGTGGAAATACTTTCTATATCCTAGAAATGACCTCTTCACCACGTGTAATATTGGTTGTCAACTTGACTGGATTGGAAGATCCTAGAGAATGGTAAGGCACACTTCCAGGTGTGCCTGTGAGGGTGCTTCACAGATGATTGGCATGTAGGTCAGCAACTGTGTGGGGAAGGTTCACCCTGAGTGTGGGTAGCACTGTGCAGTAGGCAAGGGGCCTGAACAGAACGGAAGCAGAATGGGGAAGCTTGTTCTTGCCTGCAGCTGACTCTCCTTAAGGGTGCTTTTACTGCTGCTGCCCAGTCACTAGTGGACATCAAATGCCAGACTTCTCAGTGCATCAGGGACTCTCCAGGGGGATTCCAGGCCTTGAGTCTTGGATTGGAGCTGTATCACTGGTCCCTCTTGGTCTGAGGCTTCCAGCTTTCTGGACTGAGTAGCTACTGATTTCCACATCCTGTCTGCAGGTAGCCATTGTGACCATGATTCAGCCTGTGATCATGAGCCCATCTAAGAAATTCCCTTATCATTATACATACTGGGAAAGTTTTTGTGGTGCTGGCTTGAGGAGAGTAACAGCAACCTCTGCAAAAACTCTACCCAGACCATCTACTCACTCTTCCTTTGGAATGAGAGGCTTAATCTTTAATAGGAAACTGAAGGCAAATAATTGCACTGGGGAAGGGAACAGTGGGGAAAAAAGTATTACCACTGAGTGAGGGGCAGGCATATGTGAGATTTTGTTTCTATACTTGCCTCTTCTAGACATTTCATATAAATGGAATTATATTTGTCCTTTTGTGTCTGGTTTCTCTTAGTACCATGTTCTCAAGGTTCACCTGTCTTGTAGCATTCCTTTTCATGGCCAGTTAATATTCCATCATGCAATATACCACATTTGTTGATTCATTCGTGTATTGATGGACATTTGGATTTTTCCATGTTTTGGCTATTATAAATAATGCTATTAACATTTGTCTGCATTTTTTTTCTTTGGGCATGTTTTCATTTCTCTTGGGTAGACCCAGTAGTAGAAATGCTGAGTCAAATTGTATAACTCTCTGGCTTTCTGAGGAAATGTCAAACTCTTACAAAGTGGCTGGCTGCACACATTCCTTCCAGCAGTGTACAGGATTCCAGTTTCTCCACATCCTCATCAACATTTGTTGTTATCTCTTTGATTCTAGTCATCCTAGCTGATTTAAAGTTGTATATCAATGTTGTATTAATTGTATTTCCCTGATGACTAAAGATGTTGAACATCTTTTCATGTGTTTATTGGCCTTTTGTTTATCTTCTTTGGAGAAATGTCTATTTGGAACCTTTGCACATTTTTAAGTTGAATTGTTGGTCTTTTGATTTTTGAGTTGGAAGTGTCCTTTGTACATTCTAGATACAAGTCCTTTGTCAGGTAAATGATTCGCAATTTTTAATTCCATGGGTTGTATTTTCATTCGCTTGATAATTTCCTTGGGAGCATAAATGAAAATTTTCAATTTCAATGAAGTCTAATTTATCTGTTTGTCCTTGTTCTTGTTTTGATGCTTTATCTAAAAATTCACTGCCAAATCCAGGGTCATGAAGATTTTCCTGTTTCCTTCTATAAGTTTTATAGTCTTGATTCTTATACATTTAGGTTTTGATCCATTTTGAATTAATTTTTGCATGTGTTATTTACTGTGTTGAACTTCACTATTTTTTTTTTTTGCATGTGGCCATATATCAACTTGTCCCAGCACCTGTTTAAAAGAATTTCTTACTGAATAATCTTGTCATTCTTGTTAATAATCAGTTGACCACAGACACATGGGTTTATTTCTGAATTTTTAAGTTTTTAGGTACAGGGAAATCAAATCTGGGGGCTTATATATGCTGGGCAAGCACTCCCTCTGAGGGGACATCCCAAGTTCCCTTGTCCTTTAATTTTTTTATTTTTTTAATTTTGAGACAAGGTCTTGCTAAATTGCCTAGGCTGGCCTTTAACTTGTTATCCTCTTGCCTCCGCCTCCCAAGTTATTCAGAGGTCTATATGTCTACCCTCATGACAGCATCGCACTGTCTAAATTACTGTTAGTTTTTATAAGTTTTGAAATCATGAAGGTTGAATCCTTGAATTTGTTTTTTTTTTCAAGTTTTTATTTTTTATAGGACTATTCAGGGTTTTTAAATTTTCTCCATATGAATTTTAGGTTCAGCATATCAATTTCTACAAGAGAGCCAGTTAGTATCTAATGGGAATTTCATTTAATCTGTACATCAATTTGGTAAGGACTACCACTGTAACATAGTAAGTCTTCTGATCCATGAATATGGAATATCTGTTCATCTATTTATTAGATCTTTAGATCTTCATTTTCTTTCAGCAATGATCTTTAGTTTAAGTTTTACACTCTTAAATTTAATTCTAGTTATTTTATCCTTTGATTCTCTTTAAAGTAGAATTAATTTAAGTTCATTTTAGGGTTGTTCATCAAAAGAGCATAGACATGCAATTGATTTTTACATATTGACCTTATATTCTGCAACCTGGCTGAATTCATTTATTAGTTCTAAATAAGTTTTGTTTAGCGAATTCTTTAGGATTCTCTGTATCTAACCATGTCCCATGGTTGATAGCCCACAACACCACTGCTGCTGCCCTCGACACGTCTTGCAAGGCCTGCTGTGTGCCCCCTGCTGGGATCCCGCCAGTGGTGCTTATCCATGTTGGCCAAGAGCCATGCTCCCTGTGATCCACAATTCCAGTGCCCCCAGTCTGTAGCTAAAGGCTCTTCTAGTGGCGCTCGCCTCTGTGGACACTGGAAGCATGTCTTCCATGTTGCACACTCCCAGTGCCACCACTGCCATTGCTAGAGGCCCCTGCCAACACTGGAACTTGCCTCTGAGGGACCTGCAGACACATCGCTTGTGCTCTATACCCCTGGTGTCACTACTCCCATTGCCAAAGGTCCCCATTGCCAGTAACGCCTGCCCCTGCAGGGCCTGTGGACACATCATCCACATTCCATGTTCTCCAGCACTGCTTCTGCTACCGTCAGAGGCCTGGTTGTGACTGGTGAACAGTGCTTACTGCCCTGGGTCCTAAGGTCATATGCTACCAGTCACAAACACTAAAAACTACAAACGAACAATTACCTCCATAAATACCTGTACTCTAAACCACTGGGACGCTTGCAGGTACTGCTAACATTGATTATAGCTAAAGAATTCACATGGAGAATAAGCCACTGTGCCCACTCAGAACCAAAACCACACACCCTACACCCTATAACTTGTCTATAGGAAAAAGCCTTTCCTTATGAAAGTTAATCTGCAAATTTAGCACAAGCAATCTGATGTAACAGATGTGTAGACAACTGTGTGGAGACACAAGAAGCACAAAAAAGAAAAAAAAGAAAGAAAAGAAAGAGGCAGAAAGGAATAAATAACATATATACTATCAGAAAATAATTAACAAATTTGCTAATTAAAATATATATTCCATGTATGAATAATATGTCCAAATATACTCTACTGTCATGTATATCTGAACAGAACAACAACAAAAAGATATAGACTGACTGAATGGAAGAATAAAAAAACAAGACATAATCATATGTTGCCTAAAAGAAACTCACTTTACTAGTAAAGTCACACTACAGAAGTGACCCTTTGGGAAAAAATAATACATACATTTGGAAACTAAAAGCAGGAATAGCTCATCTTATATCAGATAAAACAGACTTTAAGTCAAAAACATTTTTAAAAAGACAAAAAAGGCTACTATATAATGATTAAATGATAAATTAAACAAGAGGAAATAATAATTACAAATATATATGCATCCAATGCTACAGCACTCAATTATTATGTAAAGAAAACATTATTAGCTCTAAAGGAAAAGACAGACTACAATGTTATAATATTTGGGGACTTCATCCCCTAGTTCATGTCCTAGTTTTCAACAATGGACAGGTCATTCAAATGAAAAATCGGAAAAGAAACATCAGACTTAAACTATACTATAGAACAAATGGACCTAACAGGTATTTCCAGAACATTTAATTCAAAGAGCTACAGAATTCAACTCTTCTCATCAGCATATGGAACATTCTCCAAGACAGACCACATGTTAGGTTACAAAGGATCATTAGGGGCTATTTATGTACAGTTATACACCATCAAAATGGAAACCCTAGAGGAAACAGAAAAATTTATGGACATACACCAAAATTACAACTTGAATAAACAGGAAACCTGAATTGACCAATAATGATTTAAAGAATAACTAATACCAATTCTCAACCTATTTCAAAAAAATTGAAAAAGAGGGAACTTCAACAAACTCATGCTACAAGGCCAGTGCTACACTGATACTAAAATCAGACAAAAACATAACAACAAAAACTACAGACCAATATACCCCTGATAAGCACAGATGCAGAAAGTCTCACCAAAATATTAGAAAAATTAATCTGTTCAAATGAGATTTATTCCAGAGATATAAGAATGGTTCAATATATGCAAATCAATAAACATAATTCAGCTCAATAGTCTGAAGGACAAAAACCATTTGGTCATCACAACAGACACAACAAATTCATTTGATAAATTTCAATATCCCTTCATGATAAAAACTCTCAACAAATTAGGTATAGAAGGAACATACTTCAACAAGACAGAGGACATATGACAAACTCACATGCAACACCATGCTAAATAGGGGACAGCTGAAAGTCTTGCCTCTAAAATCTGGAACAAAACAAGAATGTTCACTTTTGCCACTCACATTTAATATTGTTCAGGAAGTCTTAATTAGAGCAATTACACAAGAGGAAAAGAAAGAGGGAAAGAAAGAGGCATCTAAATTGGAAAGGAGGAAGTTAAATGATCTCTGCTGATGACGTGATCTTATATGTAATCCTAAGGACCTCCAAAAAACTGTTGGAACTGATTTAGTAATGCTGCAGGATACAAAATCAACATATAAAAAATAGTGTTTTTATACATCAATGACAAAATTGCTGAGAAAGAAATCAAGAAAGCAATCCAATTCATAGATTTTTGGAAAAAAATTATCTAGAAATAAATTTAATTAAAGTAAAAGATCTCTACAATGAAATTATAAAACACTGATGTAAGAAATTATAGAGGACATAAAGAAATAGACATCCCATGTTCATTGATTAGAAGAATTTTGTTAAAATATCTACATTACCCAAAGTGATCTACAGATTCAATGCAATCTCCATCAAAATACCAATGTTGGGCTGGGGTTGTAGCTCAGCGTAGAGGGCTTGCCTAGCATGTGTTAAGGCACTGGGTTCAATTCTCAGCACCATAAATAAATAAAATAAAGGTCCATCGACAATTTAAACAACATTTAAAAAATATCAATGTCATTCTTCAGAGAACCAGAAAAAATCACAAAATTCATATAGAACCACAAAAGATCCCCCAAATCTGAAGCAATCCTTAGTGAAAAAACAAAGCTGAGACATCACAATACCTGACTTCAAAACATACTATGAAGTGACAATAATCAAAATAGCATAACACTGGAATAAAAACAGACACATAGACCAATGGAAGAGATTAGAAAATCCTGAAATTAACCTACTTACTTATAGTCAACTGAATTTTGATAAAGGTACTGAGAACATACACTGAGGAGAGGAAAATTTCTTAAAAGGTGCTTGGAAAACTCAACATATATATGGGGAAGAATGAAACCAGATCCTTGTCTCTTACCACATACAGAAATCAGCTCAAAAGAAATATGAAAATACTGGAAGAAAACATGGGAAACACTTTGAGACAGTATCCTTTGATAGAAATTCTAGAAATTTACTCACAAAAACATTTTTATATGTATGCATTAGGACACACATAAGAGGATGTTCCTGTGGTTGTTTGCCAGAGCCAAAGACTGGAAACATCTAAAATTCATTAATAAGGTACCAGTTAAAGAAATTATGGTTAGATGAATTTAATGAAATCAAATGTACCAATTATAAAAGGGAGATTAGTATATATTGACTGATATGAAAAGACTGTCAAGAAGGGTGCCTGTGTAGGACATAGTTAATTTGTAGCTGGGCTGGAAAAGCTCTATTTTTATCCCTCGGGAAGTCTGGATGTCTGGCTTTGACTCTTGGCCAAGATAAGGGCAGTAAGATTAATGATTCGCTGTCTAAAGTTGACTCCTGTGGTAACCCTACATGGCAAGTTTGTTTACTGATAGTTTTCATTTTGGCAGAACTAGTTACACAGCTTGGCCTGATGACATGATTACAGGGGCACAAAATCCCAGTTGGAAACCTTTACCTTGAGGTCTCATCACATAGATGTTGGCGTTTCAGTCTACAAGTCTGTGTGTGTGTGTGTGTGTGTGTGTGTGTGTGTGTGTGTGTGTGTAATGACCCCGTGACACTTGCATCAGGATATCTTTTGGGTCCCAACATTTGCCAGAAGCCTCTTTATCTTGTTGCACCATATCCTCTACCTTTAAACAAAAGCTACATATAAGTGGAACTCTGTGGAGTCCTCCGTGTTCTTTCAAATATCCAAATTTGTGAAATCTTTGCAATAGTGAAATGAAAACAGCAAGATCCAAAGTAATACGCAAGACTGTGGGAAATATACTCTCTGAAATGGTAGCAAGTCAAGGGGAGAAAGCTGTGAAGGACACCCAGGAGCAAATTCTAATTCCTCCTAGAAGGAGGTTCTAGCTGCAGTGGTTGTTGCAATGGCTTGAGAACCCGTGGAGCTTGCAAATATTTCAGGACACAGACTGTGAGGAAAGAGCAGTGGCAAACAAACTTGGAAGGTCAGGGGTCATGTTTTCTCTCCTATGTGGAAGCTAGAGAGGAAAAAGGAAAAGGTGGGAGGGATTCTCATGGAAAGCAAAGGGAGATCAGAGAACAGAGGAAAGGGACCAGGAGGTGGAAGGAGGGGTGGGAGTGGGGACTTTCCCAGGAGTGATACTGCCAATTTTGTATTGTAAATTGTGTGCATATACTGATATGTAACAACAAATCCCATCATTATGTATAACTATAACGCACCAACAAAAATATTTGGAAAAACGTTTTTAAATGTTGTCTATTAAAAAACAAAAACAAGAGCAGTGGCCCAGCCCCAAGTGAAGTTTTCACCCAGCTGGACACCATCTTAGACAGTATCACCAATATCTGTGTGACCTCAAACCTGCCTCTGAGGATCTTGGGAAACTGCTGGCGAGAGGCTGTATCAGCACCTGCCTGTGAGTACTACACCTTCACTAGGGGTGGAGACTGGGCTCCTGGAGCCCAAAGTCTAAGATACCTGGAATATGGCAAATAGAATCTAACACTCTTAAAATAATATTTTGGTAAGGAAATAGATTTGGAATTAACAGAAGAGTCCAGAAATACAGTTGCTCTGTTTGAAGGGGTGGGACCTCTATCAAGAACCAGGGGAGTAAAAACTTTCTCTGTCCTGAGCCACAGATGGCGATTCTTACAACTGTGGGCCACATGAAGGCTGAAAATGAGGGCTGGGAAAAGAAAGGAGCAGACAGGTGCGCTGAGAATGTCACAGTGAGGCTGCCTCGTTAGATGGGGAGAGAACCACCGAGTGGAATGTGCACATGGGATGCGGATGCTTGGAAGACAGACACAAGGGGTCCTTGTTTCTCTTTTCCTGTTGGGTCTCTTCTGCTCTCATTTCTCACCACTGCCACAGAAGAGAAATTAGACAGAGGTCACACTAAAAGCAGGAGGATTTTCCTTTTCTGATCCTTTTTCATTTTTTTTTAGACCTTTATTTTATTCATTTATTTTTATGTGGTGCTGAGAATCGAATCCAGTGCCTCACACATGCTAGGCAAGTGCTCTACCACTGAGCCACAACCCACCCAAGATCCCTTTTCATTTCTACTGCCATAGATATGTTTAATACAGAGGTTATGAAACAGAAGGGAGGTACAAAAAGAAGGGCTTGTGGGAAGGTTCAAAGTGGCATGGTAGCATTTTCTCTGCTGGGTTTAAAAACTTTCTCTCCCCGGTATGGGAGTAAAAGGGAGGAGGGGCTATTGGAGGAGGGTTGGGAATAATGGTATAAGGGCTGAAAGGAGAAAAAGAGAGCAAAGTTCTACACTCCAGAGGAGAAATATATACCCACCTACAGGAGGCTGAAAGATCCCTGTAAATCAATGATGCATGTAAATACTAATAAGCATGACTTCTTTCATATGTTTTTAACCTTTAGAATTCTTGGAAATTAACTTTGTCCTCTCTGAGCAAAAATCATTGTTCTTTTTCCTTCTTTGTCCCTTGTCCATGTATCCATCCATCCATTCATCCATCCACTCACCTACCTACCTATCACCTATCTACCAGCCAATCAGCAAATATGAGGGGAAAACTGAGTTCTTAAGGACTCCTAAAAAATTTAAGTAGACGCTCAAAGCAGTTTTAAATTTTATACACCAATGAATGTCTATGTGAGCACACAATAACGTAATCAACAGGAGAAATGCAGCAGCCATGGGAAGGTGCAGAATGATGGGAATGTTCCTATCATACTTCTCTGTGGACTGGGGGCACAAGGCTGGCTCTTTCTAAGAGTGAAAAATCAATTTTGGAAACATACTACAAAAACAAAAATACACCCTACAGTGTGTACTCTTCAATTCCATAAATATCCATTAAAGGAAAGAAGAAGTAGGAAAGGGAAAAAAGAGACAAAGGGGAACAAGGAAAGAAAACAAAAGGAACAGACAGGGAAAAACAGAAAAAGACAGGAAATGGCAAAAGAGGATAAAGATACACTAAGGAAGGACATTCAGATGGGGGAAGAGGGAGCAAAAAGGAATAGCATGACAGCTCCTGGACCTTCTGGTTCACTCCCTGAGTCTGACTTGGTGAGATAGTCGTGCTATTTGGAATTGGTTAGAAAGACTCGAGCTGTGGCACATATTTTAAATCCCTCTATTTAAGCACACATGGCATGAAACACCTGAAATGTGACTAATCTGAACTGAGATGTCTGTAAGTATAAATGCACTCCAGATTTGGAAGTCTGTATAAAAAGAGGGAAAGTGAAATATTTTGGATATATTTAGGTTAAATACGGTATATTTCAAAAATTAATTTTACTTTTTTGCCTTTATAAACATAGCAGCTAGGAAGTTTAAAATTTCATCTAGGGCTTATGTTGCATTTCTCTCAGAATGCATGTTTCCAACACTGTGAGTCTCATTTAATGATTTTAATCAAGGCTGACCAAGGTAGACTTGAACCCCGCAAGCTGCTAAAATACATACCAATATGCTGGACTTTTTCATCAATGACCTCACAGTGGTATGGCCACCGTGTTGGGCTCAGGGGCCCAGAAGAAGAGACACCATATAAATCCCGTGGTTCACGAAGGCGTGGCACCCATCTCCCCAGCTGATATTCCAAGAGTATTTGTGTGGTCCGAGGGAAGAATGGGTCACCAAAAGAGTCAGCTGAGAAAAAGATTCAAACACAACCATGAGTGACAAGAAGGAAAACACCAATTCTTGTGATGTTTTATATAGTCCCTTTTTTCTTTCCAACACTATTCAAGTCATGAGTATTGGTGGATATCATTAGAACTAACAATTGTGGCATTTTAAACAAAAGCATTAATGAAATTTTGTGATAACTGATTTTTGCAGAGGCTAAAAAATGATTGCCGACCCTGTGCGCTATCAATTTATTCTCACCATACTCGGTTTCTTGGGGCTCTCCTAGCAGATCATCAACTATTTCATCAGGCTCTCTGTCCAGGTTAAGTGCACTCTGCGACTACAATTCCTCACCACTTACTGCAATTATGTTCTCAAAGGTTGCTAGTGATCTCTCAGTCACAAATTTCCCCCCTCAGTTCTCATTC
Source organism: Sciurus carolinensis (assembly GCF_902686445.1). Lineage (NCBI taxonomy): Eukaryota > Metazoa > Chordata > Mammalia > Rodentia > Sciuridae > Sciurus > Sciurus carolinensis. The sequence continues at coordinate 19,781,189 of NC_062220.1, forward strand.
TAGGGTCACAGTGGGGCCACCCTCAGCAGACAGTGCAGTGACCCTGCTTCTTTAACTGTGTGGCATCAATTTACTGAGCTCTCCTTATGTTCATTTCCTTTCCTTTAAGATACTAAAGAAACTGACAACCTCTAACTAGGAACTTTCCAGTGATATGACCCATATGAGACTCCTGCTCCATTTTAACCAAAGGTTTTCTTTGCCTTAGTTCTGCATTCACCCTGTGAGAGCCTTCCCCTCATGCCCCTTAGGTGTAGGCCCCAAACCACTTCCAGTTTGAGCTGCCTGATTTGTTAATTGCTGTTAGTTCAAATGAACTCTTCAAAAATTTAATGTGGCAAAGTTTATCTTTTAACAATAAGTTTCACCCAAATTGGAATGAAAAGACTAATCTTTACTAATAAACTAATCATGGCTTTCATTTAATTTCATTACTATTTTCTAATATAAACCAGGTTTACCTAAAACAAACCTGGAAAGCTTAAACTCTAAAATATTCTTATAAAAGAATATACAACATTTCTCATTTCTTATTCACCAGAATATACAACATTTCTCATTTCCTATTCACCAGAATAAAATTTCCTATTTTACTCAATCTGATTTTTTTAGTTTCTTCACTTTTTATTCACTTAAAGTTTTATGATAAAAGGAAGAAAAAATATATGGATAAGTTCAAACCTGTTAATAGTGTACACTGACGAATATCTTCATGTACAAATTTCATGAATGTATCCTCATCCTAAAACAAGAGTAATTTTAAATTTACCAAAACCCAACAGTTTCTAAATTCAGAAATTTTTTTGTATCTATCTTAGTACCGGGGATTGAGTATATGTCTTCAATGTTTAATAAATGAAGAAATTAAAGAATTATTATGGGCTACTGGTCTCAAAGCAGTATCTCAAACACCCTGGATACCTAAAGTTTGCAACTTTATTCTTCCTCTTCCACCGGGAATGGCAACAATGACTCCAGGGAAAGAATAAGGACTGAAGTTCAAAGGTACCTGATAAACTTGGGAACGCAATTTAAATTAACAACAACAAAAAGAGACCCAGAAAACCAGGAGGTTATACATTCTTTGGGGGAGCTTATTTTTGGACTCACATACATTATTTTTTACTTTAATAAAATTTAAAAGGAATCTCTCAGAAATATGTATAAGGATCAGACAAAATATTTCTAAACACTACATTTCTCTCCCATTTTCTTCTTCCATGTTCTTTCTTTTGTGATGTCACATACACATTAAGCCTATGTTCTAGCACCATACAGGCTATGATGTAACACTATAGCATTAGCACACAGAAGAAAACAAGTGGAAATGAATTACAAAAATAAAACCCTAATGATTTAATAAACCTTTTAACAAAACCTAGAATCTTGATCACAATTATTTCCTCAAGAAGACATTGATAAAGTTTTTCTTTCTAAATAGGGCATACTGTACACAGTAAGAGCTTAGTTTTTCAATTGAATCATGTTCCCAATTTCAAGGGCAATGTTTTAATATCCAATTGATTTTATAATATTTAAATTGGGAATATGTATTTTATAACATTTTATCTCAAATTAAGGAAAATGTGAGAAAAACATACTGATTCATCTTCATCACTGATGGTTCTGTCTGAATAGTCCTCCTTTTCTGAATCTTCTGACATCTCTTCCAGTGTTGGCTTGAAATTTATCACGTGGATAGGCTGTAAAACAATTTCTAAGGGACTTATTTGATAGCTTTTCTTTTTCTGCTGAAGGTGTTTTTACATTAAATGAGTACTAAAAAATTCATTCAATTGTATTTAATTAACAGTGACAAGTCTCTAAAAACTTAATTAGTATGCTAATTAAACCTTTAACTTCAAAGATTTGAAGAAACTTTCTATTACTACAAGAAACACAAAAATCACAATGAAAGACAAAGCAAATAAATAATTTAATTAAAAAAATCCAGAGTACACACAAAAGTCATTAACATTCTGTATTTATAGTTAAATGCTACATAGTGATAGAAGGTTCAGAATGATCACAGAGGCATTAAAATAAAATAAAAATTACAGTTCTTATTCAGGCAGTGAAATATAGCAATACAATTACAAAAGATTTTTTTCTCCTTAATTTTCAGTTGAAGTGAAAATTCAAGTTCAAATGACAACAGGTTCTTCTCTTTATAGTTTAATATTATTCTGTAGATACGGTCTCTATTCTATTCAATTATATTATTCTTACTGAAATCTCAATAGCTACCAGACGGTTGTACAGGCGATGACCATTGTGTGCCTATCCGAGTATTCTCCCACGTGGTTATCATTAAGACAATGGAATAATCGAAATTCCTTGCCAAGATTCTATAGATTGGGAGAGGAATTTACCAATCTCAAATCTATTGGCTTATGCTCCTCTCTCCAGAGTGCTCTGGAACACAAGCTGCACAGAATGACGTCCATCATACATTAACCACAAAGGCAAAGAGAAAATCACGTGTATCGAGAGACTTAAGTGTCAGTCTCGGGGACACACTCCCAATTTACAAGACTGGACAGGGCACCGCACCGCTCGATTCCGTTTCCTTACAAGTGCCTACGAGGCTCACCACGTGGACTGCAGTGAATCAAACCTTAGCGTCAGCAGAGCCCCACGCAGAGGTGTAACGGGGCTCCCCCGTCTGCGGCAGAGGAGTGCGGGCCGGCACCACCGCCCTCTCCGTGGGAGGCACGACTCCGCCACAGATCGGGGTGGCAGTCTTTCCCCGGCTCACTTCAGCAGGGCACTGCGGGGTGCGGAGGAGCTCATCTTCGCACTTGCTTCCGCCGGGGCGTCCTGCCTCCAACCCTGCCTTCCTCTTCGGCACCTCGTCCCGCCTCAGGCGGCCCCTCACACCCTCCCCGAATCCTGGGCCAGGTCAGTCGTCCCACACGTGCTGGGAGATTATCTCGAGAACTCCTTAAAACCACCGGGTCCGGAGCTAGCAGGAGCTCTACTGTCCTTTAGCAGCCTCAGCCACGCCCAGATCACTCGTTACCTCGGCAACGGTCCCACTCTCGCGAGACTGCGTGCCTCCTCGGGAATCACTTAGCGACCCGCGCTGAGGCAATGGACTGGGCGCAGGGTTTTGGCAGAGAAAGATGAAGCCGCGGGGCTTGATGGGAACTCGGGGCAAAGTTGGGGGACTGCCAGAGAGACTGTGGGGTAGGTTTGAGCATCAGGGATCTGCGGGAGGATCTGGGAGTGGAGAAGACGGGATAGCAATTAGTCCCCTGTTGTACGTGTCAGTTGGTTGTCAGGCCTTTTCTCAGAGAAGGTGATAAAGCATACTTGTTAAGATTGGTACTTTGGAGCTCACCTGATCTTAACAGCATGACCGTGGACAGGTTAATTTTCTGGACTAAGATTTCCTCATCCTTTAAATGGATGCAATCATTGCAGCTACTACTTGGAGTTACTAGAAGATTAAATCGAATGTTGGTCTTTGTATGCATGGTGAGTTCCATTCTGTACAATTGTGACTTATGATCTTTATTCTGAAAAATGAGAATTTTCTTTTTAAATCTTGATTTGGAGGAGTCGAGAACGTATTAGGGTGAACTCTCGAAATTCTTATCAGATTTGAGATTCTTTAAATATAATAATCATTAGCTAACAAATTGAATATTTTGCTGTCTTCTGGGGCATGGCAAATCACTTTATGTGTATTATCTTATCTAGTTAGATATGACCTTCCCATAATAGGCTTAATATTATTTGTGTACATCCCATTTTGATTTTTCCCTTATCTTTAGTTCTGGTGGTTAATTTAATGTATTTGGAACAGTTTTCCAAGTATAACTTAACAAAAAAAAAAGAATGTACAGATGTTTGGTGCCTTCATGAGCCATTAAAAGCTGTGAGATTTGTGATAGTGTGGAAATGGAGATAATGGATTACTGCAATTTGAAAGTAGAATGAAGGGCAAAGAAGTATGATTTAAGCATGGAAAAAGGCTAAAATTATAGATTTTGTAAGTTTCTGAAAATAAGGCTTTTTAGAGCAGCAATTTAGAAATTCGAACCTTCCAGACTAGGCCCAAGCTTGAGAAAATAAAGCATACTTTATATAAAGTTTTTTTGAAAATAAGTCTTCATTTTACCTTATTTTATGCCATACAAACATCACTGAAGGTGACATGCATAGAGAGTCTTTGCTGTAGTTTGAACTGTAGTTTGACTGTGTCCCCCAAAGTTTCATATATTGTACTTCAACCTCCGTTGAGAGGTTTTAAGGGGGTAAAAACATCTGTCCATGGTGTTTAGAGGAGAGGGACCTTTGGAAAGTGATTAGGATTTGATAATATTATCTGGGTGGAATCCCCATGATTGAACATTGGCAGCTTTATAATGAGAGGGAAAGAACCAGAGGACACACACACACACACACAGTCTGCCATGTGATGCTCCACATCCCCTCAGGACTCTGCCAGCAAGAAGACTATCATTAGATGTGGTCCTTTGACCTTGCACCTACAGAACCAGAATGTAAAATAAGCCTCTGTGCTTTAATTATACCCAGTCTAGTATTGTATTAGTGGCAACAGAGAATGGATTAAGACAATTTTTATGTGTTTCTTCCGTTGGATTTTGCTCATGGATAAGGATGAAGCTCCTAGAAAAGGTTATTCAAGAAATAAATGGCAAAGCTAGGACTCAAGTCTCATTATTTTGAGTCCAAATATTTACAAGTCCAAATATGTCAAGGAATCCTTAAAAAGAAAAATTATCTTAGTGCATAACAAAAATGCTTAGAAATGCATAACAAAACTTTGAAAATCATATACCTTTATATTTCATTAATTCCACAAATCATTATTGAATGCTCACTGCATGTCAGGTACTGTGCCCGATGTAAGGCTACTGTAGGGAACAAAGCATTCTTCACAGAGATTATATTCTAATGGGAGAAAAGAGACAGACCAATAACAACAATAATAAAAACCACTCCTTAATAATACCTGCCGTGGAAGGAGTTAACTCTGGAAAAAATAAAGAGCATAGGGAATGCGGGGTTGGGGGTGGGCCTCAATAGAGTAGCTCTTTTTGAAAGAGTGATGGGGATAGGCCTCTCTACGCAGATGGTGTTTGACCGGAGGAATGAACCACAAGGATGTCCTTGTCAGGTAGAGGAAGCAAGGACAAGTCCCTGAGAGAAGTGTTGTGAATTATACAAGGCAGTACTGTTCAGCCAAAACTTAGCTAGAGTCCGTATCTCTTTAAATAAATAGATTTCATAAGACTTTTCTCTTTCCCAGGCAAATTTAAAATTATTTTCTTAAGTATCTGCTTCTTTTTAACTCTCAAAATTAAAAAAAAAAAAAATGTTTAGCTTATTCTCCTATTCCAGATTATAGAACATACTAGAAATGATTTTTTTTTTTTTTTTTTTTTTTTTGCCTATAAGTTAAGGTGAACTAGAGTCAACTTCTACCAAGTACTTTCTATCAGTCTGAGTTTTTCTTCTACTTCCCTGTGATCTGAGAAAGTTCCTGTACAGACTTGTATAGCTGCTTCTGCCTTTTTGGAAAGATTTACTTCTGTAGCAGCTTTCACTCTTCTGCTCTTTTGGTGAGATTACTACAAGACTGCAATCTAAAAGGCAATAAAAAAAAAAAAAAAGTGGAATAAGAAAAAAAGGAGAAGTCAACCAAAACCATACCCCAAAGGCATAATCACTGGTGTGGGAATCAGGAGAAAACTCAGCAATATGATCAAAAGTAAGTTATGCTGGGAATATAATTTATTTTGTGTAAATTATATCAATTTGACTATTAAACAGAGACTTAAACTAGAATCTGAAGTTCTTGGGGCAATCAGTTCTTTATGACATCATAGAAGTTAGTGGTCATAGAAGTTAGGGGCCCTTGAGGTTCCTAACTTTGGCTGATGAAGTCATACTAGGACTTGAGAACCCTGGAGTAGTCTGGTACCATTCTGGGCCTTCCTCAGACCATCTGGGTGTTGGATGACTCAGTATCAGGCCAAACCTTTCAAATTGTCTACAAGTTCAAGTCTAGAGGTCTGTTCCAGTCAGCAAGTAACCAAGACTCAGCTCAAGAGTCATTCCCAGTATCTTTTATCTTAAAATTGTATATATTAAGTAACTTATTTATCATTCCAGTGTTATCAATATCCACCACTACTATTTGCATTTTGCAGAAATTTGAGTTCCTGCAAAATACATGACCCCTCATGTTTTACTGCATTTGTGAATAAAAGGTAACTCTGTCATCTAGTTTATTGTATGTGACTGGAAAGAAGATGCATGGTTTTTACGAAGTATTCTAAAGGTCCAGAAGTTTGTGAAAAATTAAAGGGCTTCTTAGTACTTTGTACCTTCTTCTAAAAAAAAAAAGGCGACATGTTCTGCTCTTTGACATGCACATTAAATTTCCTTCAGTTGGAATTATGTGAATTTGTAGGGAAATTCATGGCTTAATAAAACTAAAAGAATATTAAAACCAAAACTATTTTCCTATAACGTTGATTTTTCTTAAAGTACCTATTTTTCAGAAAACCACTCCTTATTAGGCTTAAATATCTGAGTATCTCCCTAAAGTTGAATTTGTAAACTAGATAACAATGTACTTTTTCTTCCCTTAGACCATTTTGGCTCCTACTGGAAGATTTAATTAAAAGGTAGAAGGGGAAATAATTCTTTTAAACTTTGCCGTAAGTAAAACAGAGTTTATTTTGTTTTATTAAGACTGTGAAATAAGCATGAAGAGACAGTCTTTGGGAGAAACACCAGAAAGTTGCTTTTCATAGATGGCATTGTGTAAGTTCTGTGTGGCCCTGGGTGGTGCAGTTCTGAGGAGCTCTGAGGGACCAGCGCCTGCCTGGGCTCTGGAAGTTGTATTGAGTGTCAGTTTTTACTGCTGGGATAGAGTCTTTCAGTGCTATCTCCAAATGCCACTTTGATACTTCTTAAGGAAGTTTAGTAACGCAGAGTCCACAGCTTGTTTCACTGAACACACTGTTGGAGTAGACAGCTCCTGAGTGACAGAAGCCTGGGTGAGTTTAGAAAGAAACAGCACACTGGCTGGACCCTGACAGCCTTTAGCCACGTGGTTCCCACTAGGGAGAGTCTGAGGGCTGCAGTTATCATCCCCTCCGGGTGCTGAGTCTGTGCTGACTTTGAAAACAACTGAAACTTGATTTTATATTTGGTGATGCTAATTTTGGTATTTACTCCTTCCAGATTGAGAATTTTTATCTAAATACAGCACATTATTTTTTTAATTTTTGTTTTGTTATGCTGGGGATAGAGCTCAGGGCCTCATGCTTTCTAGGCAAGTGAGCTACACCCATCTACACCCAGCCCATTGGAAACTATTAATGAAACACCTTTAAACTCTATAAGTCAAAAGATTTCGGGAAGTCCCATTGCTGGGTTAAAATTGTATATGTAGATGCAGAGTCTTATAAGGGCCCATTTTCATTTTTAAATCTCTAGTATTGAAGCCAGAATTGGGGACAGGCAGTTAGTGTAGAAATAGGGAATAGGGTCAGATCGAGGACATCTGAGGCCATAAAAGCCATCTGCCTCTGGAAGTTGGAGACTGCCCTGGGAGAATGGAATGTCAAGGACCTGCAGAGCCCATTGATAACCAAATTTACCTGCACTTGTCTGGGATTACAGGCAGGAAGATGCTGATTAATGCCCCCTGGGCCCTTACCTGTCTGAATCACTTTGGCCCTTCCCCTGCCCCATCCGCTTTCACTTCTTACAGCTCACCTGCAAAACCAGGCCTAATCCCACAGGCAGGAAGGAAAGAGATAAGGGGGAAAGGATGGGAGAATAAAACCCATAAAAAGAACAAGATTTGCTCATCCCATGGATTCTGCCTTTGGGTCCCCTTCTTCCACCCGGGAGAAGTCTGCTTTTACTTTTCTTTATTAAAGCTGCATTTCCACTCTACATTTGCCTCGGTGTGCTTCTCTGGCGTTATACTTCAACACCTGAGGAAGCAGGACTCGTCACCGGTAAAAAGCGGTATCAGTATCTTATTACAATGATGAATTCCATTGTATTATATGTGGGAACATAAATATCTGAATTTTCCTACCAGTCTTGGTTCACATCCAAGGATGTGGGCAAGTGAACACTAAGTTAAAGTTTGCAATCATGTAGGTAGGACTAGATTAAGAAAAAATGCTAGAGTTTATGATTTTGGATACTGATAAAAAAATCATCAAAATGAAAGCTAAACAGAATCCTCACATGCATTGTTCTATAACTCTTGTGCCTAGGCAACTTTTATACTTTCAATGTATCATTTAATTAAAAAAATTAAGCCACAACAACAAAAAGGAGTCATTCCCATAAAGACCCTTTCCCTACTCTATCATTAGTAGGATTCATTGTATTTGAGGACGACAAAGCAGCAGTAATTCCCCTTATCACTTCGAATACCCCCTGCCTGCTTGACAACTATCCGGATAAATTAACTCAAAAGGGAACAAGTGGTTCTCGGGCTAAGTGTGAAATTACATGAAAAAAACACATGGTCTTCCCTCCTTAGAAACTGTTCCTGAACTGTGCAATGGTGATCTTTTTTCTACCAAGGACATGTTGGCCCCCAATTCCATAATGTTCCAGCTTCTTTCAACTCCTAAAACAATTTTATTCTGGTATTTGGTATTTAGATTCGGTATTAAGTTCCTTTTAAACTTCCAGTTTCAAACTTAATTCAAAGTCCCTCTTCTCCCTGCCTCTCAGAGCAGCCTAGGTGTGTTCCTGCTCTGGTGGCTTGGGAAATGGGAGGGAGGGTGGTGTTTTGCTGTTTACATCCATTCTGTCTTTCTAGTTTCTAGCTCCTCGCTGTGTTAGGATGAAGATGGGTTGGGGAGCCCAAGGGGTGCGTAACTGGCCAAGTTACTGGCTGCATGGTTGGGTTCGCATCCCGTCCTCACCAGGAGAGTGGTGACTCTGACCTGGGCCCTGACCTGGTACTCTCTTCAAGGTCCACCCCTACACAATGATCTCTGTGACAGATGGGGTTGGTGGGTGGGGGTGGGGGAGAGTGCTTAAGAGCAGGGGCTCAGCGGGTGACTTCTGGGAGTCAAATGTTCTACCACTTAACAGTTACACAACTATAGGCAAATTTTTAAGTTCTCTGTACTTCCACTTAATTACCTGTAAAGTGGGGATAATCGAGTAGTACCTATCTTGTTGCGTTATTGAGAAGATTCAATGAGTGAAAATAGGTAAAGTTCAAAGCACGTGTTATTTATTCACTCTTAACATGTGAGAGGGGTGGTCAGAGCCACCAATCTCCTCTTGGCACCTGGTAGTGGTTTTCAAAGTATGTGCCCTGGGATCAGCAGCATTAGCATCATATGAAAATTTATTAGAATGCAAATTCTAAAGCCCCAACCCAGACCCATGGAATCAGAAACTTTGGGGTAGAACAATTGATGTTTTAAAAAGTCCCCCAGCTGATTCTGATGCACCCTAAATTTTGAGAACCGCTGAAACAGAGAATTAAGAGTGTACTAGGGAACCAGAATATTTAGCTGTGTGACTTTGCGTAAGTTATTTAACATCTCTGTGCCTTGCCTTGTAAAATGGGGATATAATGACATCCACATCATAGGGTTTGTTATGAGGATTATATCATTAGCATACATGAAGTGTTAGATTATAGTAAGTGCTCTCACTGTTGTTTCCAATGAGAATATTTGAAGCATACATTCTTAGTGTAGGCTGAGAGAACTTGCTTCTTAAAATGTTGTCTCCAAAATAGCCGCTGTCACTGCAGCATCACCTAGAAACCCATTAGAAATGCAAAATCTCAGGCCCCACCCAGACCTGCCATGAGAGTCTGCATTTTCCTTTGGGTAGAAAAGAGTTGAAAACTCAACTCTAGATCTACTAAGAATCTGCTGGGAGTGGACCCTACATAACTAAAAAGGCCACTATTGATGCTGATGTTCACCAAGGATTCAGAAGCCCTGCTGAACTCAGGACAACTGATCCCCATCATTTGAAAAAACCCCCAAGCACCTGTGTTATGAATGTTGGCAGGCGCAAGACAGAAGATGGCATTTTTTTGTATTGAAGAGTGCTGAATGAGGTTGAAAACCAGTTACACTAATCTTGTGTTCTCTATGATTGCAGTCCTTTTGCAAGATCCTAGAATATTCTGCGAAGATTCCTATCTGGGTAGAAATGACCAGATGGGCCTTCTAAAACCTTATCTTAATGAAACTTTCTTTTTAAGATCATATTTCAAGGTAGCCATCATCACCGAAAACACGATGTGGCAAAATTCTGCTACGCAAACTGCACTAGCGTGAAGCAAGCAGTCAGTATTTGTGGAGCCAAGCTGCGGGGATGAGTTGACACTTGAACTATCAAATGTCATCAAACAGATTAACTTCTCAGAACTCCAGGAACTTTACTACAAAAATGAACAGTACATCTAATTAGAGTTCCTCATGAAACTATCATCACTTATCCTGGTACTGGGCACACACATGAGCACACAGAAACCTATAAGAAAATTCTTTTTTTCTTTGATCACTTGAAGCTGAAGTATTCCTGTCCTCCCTTTGACTGCTGATAATTATTTACTACATAATTCTTTGAAAATCATGTTAGAGCTTTGTGATATTTTATCTCCTAGAATACTTTGTTACTCAATGTTTTGTAACTTTTCTCATTGTTATCATGTGTCTCCTTGCTATAACGGTGTAGCTATTCCCCAGAATCAATGCAGGTGACAGTCTGTGTGAAGATCAGGTGACTTCAAGTTCACTTTTACTTTTAGGAAGCAGGTCTTTGGAGACCCAGTAAGCTGGAAACAGTGTACTAAGCCCTCATCTTTGGCAGTTAGCAGATTCTGACTTCTTTCCCCTTTAGCTAAATCACATTGTCAAAACTAAAGCTTTAGTCTCTCAAGCTGCCTCTTGTAGATCAGCAGATGCTCTGAAGCAGGAGCAGCCCTGGCATAAATAAAAAGTAACATAGTACAGGTGACACATGGCTAGGAAGCTAATGAAAAAGTATCAGTAATTACATTAAAGATAAAAGGACAAAATACTCTAGCAAAAACTCAAAGACGATCAGATTGCATTAAAACCCAAACCCAAAATATATAATTTTTAGCGACACCCATCTAAAACTAAAGGATATATAAAAGTTGGAAGAAAATGGATGGACAGATTTATATGATGCAAGTGCCATCCAAGGGAAAGATACAGCAGCAATATTCAGAATAAAAAATAAGCTTTAAGGCAAACATCTTTGCTACACAGAGATCACTTCAAAATGATAAAATATTAAATTCACTAGGAAGATAGAATGATTCTAGATTTTAATGCACATAAATTTGCTTAAAATATAGAGAGTAAAAGTAACAGGGAAATAGACAAATTCATAATCATAATGGTAGTTTTTTTTTTTTTCACTTTTCTTAGTAATAGAACAAAGGAAAAATCAGGACATGGAATGTTTGGACAACATAATTAATAAACTTGACACAAATAGACATTGCACTTGGATCCAGATCTTGTTAGTTTATCTTCTAACTCCTATGGGAGAACATATACTTAGGATCATGAGATCTTTTTTCTTATCCGTTCTTCTAGTTGGAGCACATGTGCAAGCAAGAGTAGTTTCCATATCAAATAAGGAACTATAGTATTATGTTTTTAAGGTCATATCTGGGATATGTATATTATAAAGTTAATTTTCACTTGCCCCTAATCTTATCAATTTTGTACAATTTTATTCTTTTCACTGCTTAATTCTGTAAATTGATCTTGATGACAACTATCTTATCTAGACTTATTCTTGTTAGGACAGAGCAGTAAAAAAATTAGTATATATTTTTACAGTAACTTAATTTGCCAGTCTTATTGATAGAATTTAGGAAACTGTTCAGACACTCTGGACCCACAACTTAGAACTTTTGTGAGAACCCCAGATTTCAAATCAATTAGTGCTACATAAGTAGGCAAAATTAATATGAAAAAATATCTTTGGGTTCCAATGCAATCACCAGAGCCCTGAAAGTACCAAGTATTCCTTAAATGAATGGTATGTTTGTAAGCCCCTCTTAGGATCAAGAGGAGTGGTATGTGACTACACTGGGAATAAGAAGTAGGATAAAGTGAATGTAAGCAAAAATAACCAACATGGTTTCGGCACCATTATGAAAACACAAGTACCTGGAACAGAAGCAGACCTCGAATGGATCAGCAAGCTTTCCTTTATTCAGCAGCGGAGTTAATCAGGCACTGGAGGGGTTCATTTTATGGGTAGAAAAATGGCTGCCAGTTACAGAAGTGGTTTGAGCATTATAGTCTACAATGAGGGTGGTTTAATTATGGGCGACTGAAGCAGGATGTGTTGGTTTGGACAGTCAGGAAAGAAGTTGTAAAAAATCTGAAACTCAGTGTCACCAGGAAAAGCTCAGAACTCAGTGTTTGCTGCTTATCTTCTTTCTCTGGGATTCATTGTCTCCCTATTTGCTTTTTTCCTTCCAGAACTCATTAGCAATGGGAAAGGGTAAAAGTCCAGGGCTCAGCGTTTCAATCTGCCTCCTCCCTTCAGGACCCATTGTGGTTGGGAAGGGATGAAAGTTTGCTTTTTTTCCCTTGGGGCCCATTGTTACTGGGAAGAGATTTACTGAGAGAGGATTAATGATTGCCTTCCTCCTCCCTCTTCCTCTGGGTCAGTTAGTTTTGGGGGTTGTCATTTCCCGTCCTGGGGGTGTCATTTTCTGTATCCTTCACTGATAGGTTTATTTTTAACAACAACAACAAAAAAATCCCTCTTTTCAAACTATTCCATACATGTTTTGTCAGTTGTCCACATTAGAACAATTTTGAATATTTGGTTAGAAAATTACCTCTAATAAGAAGCACTTAAAAATATGAAAATTTTTTTCTTTCTTAAAAGAGTAAAACCAACAGTCAAGGTGAAATATAGGATTTGCCATGCCACCATCTTTATTTTAACAGACACACCTCTTGCAATTAGTATAGTACATAAAAGTATGTGAGGCAAAGACATTTGGAGGAATTCCATTTATTGTGGATGCATTTTCACTATACATTTTTATTGCAGCGATCAATTATCAGTGAAAAATATCAAGTGTTTATAACATTTTAAAGAATGGCAGATTCACAGAACATGCTAGTCAGCTTGCAGTTTTATCTCTTAAAGATAACAGAGAATTGTAATCAAACAAGTCAAAGAGGAATTTGTTTTCCCAAAGGTTAAATTCAAAATGCATAAAATTCTACCCTAAAACTTATTCCATCCAAACATTGGAATAAAAGTCAGGATCGATACATTCCTCAACTTTAGATTTTCTAGAAAATATATAAAATAGCAATCAGGAGAAGCTCTTGTTCAAAAATTCATCAAAACAATGTTCCCTCACCATTGGCCTTAATTCAGATGTTAGACCATTTCACTCCAATGATAGGAATCCTCTACATGGGAGCCTCACGTAAATTCTAGCTCATTTTATCATAGACTTGTGTCTACTCTGTCATGGGTGGATGGCTTGTGCAATCTTGGTGGCTTTCCTTCCTTTGGTCCAGGTTTGCTAAAAGCTAAGGGATCCAACTAACCTTACCGTTCCTGGTTTAAGAGGAAGATAGTCTTTGGAAGGCAGCGCTTACTCCTCAAGCCAGCCCTGCTCCGGCTAGCTTTTCTGGAGAAGTGTGTGACTTATAAAATAGTCATTTGGGATGCTCTCTCAGTGTGGCAGGAATGGAGCTTAAGACAATTTTGGCTAAGTCAACTGAGGTATGAATTTACATGGTGAAACTATAAGCATTAAGTCTATACTAGGACATTTTGCCAAGATACTGGAGTACCCTTTCATCACCTACTGTGATGAATAAAGACTTACATGCTAAATTAAGATCTGATATCTGGATTGTGTGTGTACAAATGGTGAGTCAACAAAGACTCAGGAAAAAATAATACTAGTAAAATTTACATATAGTTTTGAAATTTCAGAACATGATCAACTTATGACAAGTACCAATGACTAATAAAGTAGAATAGAAGTTTAACTTGAAAAATATTTCAGAGTATATGAAGGTAGGGTACTAGTATATGAAGGTGTCATGCCTCCTAAATACTAGACTTACTCTACTTCTCTGCTTCCCTTCCAGACATGGGCCAAAGTTGGTCTTTGTTTATATCTTTGTCTAGAATTCCAATCTGTGCAGTATTGTCACTGAAATTCTTGTCTTTAAATCTTTGCAAAGGAAGAGACCTTAGCTATCATGTTGGCCAACTTGCTATGAACTTCAGTGTTGCAGGTAAGTAGGCTTGAACTTGATCCAAATGGTAGATTTTGTAAAATTCACACTGGGCTTCAAGATTGCCTTTAATTATAGACTAAACACTATGTCTTATAGAAAATTTCAACTCCTTTTGACACTTCTAATCTCTCTTTTCAATACTTTTTTAGTAAGTCATCGGGCATTGAAAACATATCCATACCTATCTGCCATGTTTCTGTTGGCAAATATGAAATATTAATATAATATTGTGTTTTTTAATTTTTAAAGAGCTGTGATATTGGCTAGTTACAAAGACATACTACTAAAAATAATAGTCTAGCACATGAAAAGCACTCTACTGTTAGTGTGTTTGTATACGTTTTTGCACATACATACATACATAATCGGGTAATCTAAAATGTGGGTCAGGCTTCTACACTATCAAAGAAATCCACAAAGCAACCAACCTAAAAAAATCAGTACCACTGTCAGCTAAAATAATAATCCAATTTAGATATGAATCAGCACAAAAAAGTAATACCTTAACAGTTCATCTTCTTTTTTAAAAAAGACATCATTATTGCAGAATATCAAATCCAAAATGGGTTACTTTCAGAAACAGTTACCATGGCCTACGTAGATAATTTCTTCCATGCTTTATTCTAAAGTGCAGAAACAATATGACTCCTGTATTAACAACAACAACAACTATGGTTCATTTTTCTAGATACTGCACACATTCCTCAGGTAATCTTAACCTCCTGTTGCTGACTTCCAATGTGGTTGGTATCATTCTTCAGACACGAGTTACGAGCAGTAGAAAAGTCTCTATTTCACAGCATGGGTTTCTTTAGAAACAGGCTCCTGTGCAAAGGCAGTACTTTTACCATGAACATCTCTAGATGTGACTATTAAATATAGTGATCATATACATTGGTTTACTGGGATATTGAAAAACAAAAGAAAATGAACCCAATTTCGTAAATTGACATAAATATAAAACAGAGCAAGTAGCCCTCTACAAGTGAGGTGGTCCAGCGTCTTGAGCTTGGGTTCCTTCTTGAACTGTCTCAAACCTGCTAAGAGAAGAGAAATTTAAATCGACAGCCCAGAATATTTCACCTAGATGGTTTATGGCAGAAGAAAACAAAACAAAACAAAACAGAATTATAGTGTGGCAGGAATAAATATTTCTGAAAGGGAGAATTACTGTTGACATTCTATTCAAATGTATTCTTTTATGCTACTCCTTCTGTTGATTTTTTTTTTTTTCACTTTTCCTATCTTTCTCCTGTATGTTCCCTTTTCCTATCTTGACCTTTGGCTTTGCTTGTGGCATTCAGAGTCCAGGAAGTTTTAAGCTTCACTGAAAGGCCAGAAAATTCTAGGGTGCAACCAGAATAGGCACACATGACTGGCAGTCTGTCAGGGCCCCATCAACAGCTCCCTGACAACAGGGAGCAGCAGCGTATATTCATCTTTGGTTTTCTCCCATTTTTCTCCTAGCAATCTCCTATTCTTACACCCAGACCCTTGAGACTTGCCTGACCACAGTCCTATCCTTATTCCATTCCCCTTCCTTCTTATCTAGCTGCTAAAAATCCTTGCTGAGGTTTTAACTGATATTAAAGTGTTGTGAATTTGCATTTTCGATGTGTTGTGTATTTTCATTACAAAGGAAGACAGTATGACAGGTAGAGAGTTTGACATTTTGGAGCAGAATGACCTAATCTACTGGCTCATTATCTCAGCTCTGGGTCTGGTGGGCCTATTCATATTATTGCTGTAGAAGGAGTTCAACAGCACAGACCAGGGAGAAGAGGGTGGTATGTGTTAAAACTGTCACCATTCTATCTGGTACCACCATGTTGCACAATTCCTGGGAGGACCACTCATGCTGGATTGTGTGTGAGTGGTGTTCCCTGAGTCCTGGCACACCAAGTCATCTTTACTTCACTTCCCAGAGCTCTGGCTAACAGGAGTGTGTCCAGAGGGATTCCATTATACCTGTGAGGACAGCCTATGGACAGCTCAGAGGCAAGGCCACTTCTGAAAGTTCAGCTATCTATGCTGGAAGGATCACTAAGTCTTAGGCCAATAATTTCATTCTTTCTTTAAAAAACAAACAAAATTCTTCCTCTCTCCTGCCACCAACATAAAAATAATGCAAGAAAATTTAAACTACGTTTCTTGCTGAATAAGAAGAATGCATGCTTCGATCAGAGAGCTTCACTGGCAATCCAGGTTTTCCTACCTACTTGCTGTGTGCCTTTAGGAAAGTTATTTAATTTCTCAGTGCCTCATTTTCCTCAGCTGTACAATGGGAATGATAATACTACTTACCTTGCGTGCTGGCTGGAGGACCAAATGGGATAGTAACAGCACCCGGCATAGGGCGGATGCTCCCTCGTAATGGTTTGTAATGGTTGGTGATCAGTCTTACCAGGTGCTTTTATATATTTAGCAATCACTTGGAAATCTGAACTTATTTAAAAGTCACTTTAAGTAGAGAGGCTGGGCTAGTAGGTTTTATTGGAATGAAAGAGCGATATATAACTGATAGAGAAGATAAAGTAACATGCGTAGGCAGCTACACCAGACTTAAAAACGTGCAGAAGGAATGCCCTCACTTCAGTGACACCCAGTGATTCCCTAGTTGCCTTTGACGTGTTCTTTGGTCCTGAGTTTGCTGAAGAATTGCTTCTGTCCCTAGAGTTCTGCATCCACCCAGAAGCAGTCTGACCTTACCCTCTGTTGGTCTCTGATTTCTTTTTAAAATTTTTCCTCTGTTAAAAGAGAAGACTGGATCCGTTTCTCGAGATGGGGAGGGGCTTCGGTAGGGGCTGAATTGGCTCCTTATACAATAGGGACCCTATTTGTATCCTTTAGATGCTGTCCAGAGCCCCCTTTTGAAGACCCAGCTTTCCCTTCACCCAAACAACCAAAAGTAAAAGAGGCATTCTAAGCATTCTTAGCCATTAGTTTTCACAGGTTAGTACATTTTGCCTTGTGAATATTATTTTAATTGGTTGCCGTGGTAACCTTGGGCCTGAGGCTGCTGGCAATGTCTCCTAGTAGAGCTCCAGAAAACAGCTCTGGATCTACTCAGGAAAACAGACACTTCTCCCTAAGGATCTGTTTTCCCCAAATGACTGTGGCACCAAGCCGGGACCTTGCAAAAACACACAGACCCCGGTTATCCCATATGGCCCTCTCTGCTGACCTTCCTGCCACTCTAGGGTATCTAGGGCGATGCCAAAGGCACCCTGAACTTTTCCTTTAACCTGACTACCTGTGGGTCTTTAGAAACCAAGGATCAGGCACAGACAGAACTGTGGGTCAGTGATATTTCTCCTGTGACAAAACGTTATACGACAGGGTTCATCAAGAAAAGAAACCTCTGAAACACCAGTCCTCCTAGGAGATTACCTTAGTGGGGGACGTCACCTTATCCACAGACTGCTTTTCCCAGAGGTTCCGTTTGCCAGATACATCTCCTGGCCTCAAGTCCTAATGAAGAAAGAAGAGAAAGCAGAAGCAATTGATAGGTAGCCATTTATATTTTCTGACCAGGTCTAAATCAATCAGCACATCCATTGTCTTGTTTGGATCAATTTGTTGTTTAGTACACTTGATCCCAGTGATCTCGAGGGGGTGGAATTAAAAGGACCATTCACTGTTATTCGATTTTATATGGACCTCGACCTGTCTGATGGCATGAGAGTGGGCTGGAATGTCATACAGCATCTGGGTCCTTGTCCTTCACCAAGGACTGACTGTTTATTGGACAGTGAAATTAGAATTTAAGCCTATTCAAAATAACATGACCTATTTTTAAATTTCTATAAAATGTGAATAGAGGGCTGGGGCTGTAGCTCAGTGGCAGAGCGCGTGCCTAGCATGTGTGAAGCTCTGGATTTGATCCTTAGCACCACATTAAAAAAACAAAACAAAACAAAAACAAATAAAATAAAGGCATGCTATCCACCTACAACTACAAAAAAATTTGTTTTTAAAGTGAATAGAGCATAGGTTATTTGAAAATAATTCTTTTGGGGTTTAATCAGCATCTTGTCCCTTAGAGATTGATTTTCTTTCACTGTACCCCACCATGTCCCCAACCCTTACTGCGTTAGTGCGTTTAGTACTTCTGGTTGCCAACATTGCATTTCCTTGCCTAAGGCCTTTCTCTGGCTGGAGATGCCCGCTTTTCTGCAGAGTTCACATCTCAGGAGCAGCCCTCAAGCACTGACTGGTGAGCATGAGCACAAGAATGCCTCTCAGACTCTCGGGCCAGGGTAGGAAGTCTCAGAAGCACATGTTCGCCAGGCTTCCAAGGTCTCCCCAGCGGGATTCAGTTTTAACACAGACCTCACTCTCTGCTTTCTTCCCCCATCTCAATCCCTGTAGTATTTTCTTCACCGCCCAAATAAACTCCTTGCACTAGGATCACTGTCTTGGAGTCTGATCACCCAAGCTAAGACCTTTTACTAACTGCACTTTCCTCCCACTAAGAACACTTTGCGTTTCCTAGGGGCAAGTGGGTAATTCAGAAGTAGATCAGCAGAACCTAGCTCCACAAAAGTAAACATCTATCACAAATTGTACCCGTAAGAGAAGTTGACAGTCAATGACGTATGTAAGTACATGTGGGGATCTTGGGAAGGAAACCCGAAAATATGATCTGTAACAGTTATATAGCTTTGAGCCTTTATTTACTGCCTCATAACTAATTTTGTTTGGATGAGGATCCAAAATTCTGTTTCCATTTACTTTTTTTCCAGCATCTGCTTATATTAGTACTTGGCAAAAGGTAGTTTATAGAAAATAAATGTGTTTTAGTGAAATAGGACTGCTTATTTTGGCAAACTCTTTTCTCATTTAAAAAGGCAAAGCTCACAGCAATTGCACTTATCCATGGATGCCAGTCTAACCGAATACATTTCTAATACATAGCATTGAGATCTCAACACTGAAAATGCACTATTAAATGGTACCATGTGAAGCATTTCAGATTTGCCTTAATCTTATTGAATTTCTGGATTTCCGCTGTGGCACGAATTCCTGATATTCTATTAGAGTTATACCTATTTAACTTGGAGACATTAAGCAACAAATCAGGATTTTTTTTTTTTTTTTTTTTTTTTAAGAATTCCACTACATTTGCCAATGTAGGTAAAAGTTGCCAAATTGTCTGGAAGACTGTTTTAAAATTTTACAAAGTATAATTAGGAACATGCTGATGGAAGATCTGAAAAGTGGCGATTATCACATTATTTATTTGATTTGTATGCAACAAATATTTTTATTTCACATGAAGGTTCTTCTACCTGAGAAAATGGATTGCATTTTCCTAAAATTCTGCCAACGAATCTCTTAAGGTTACTTAAAGAGGTTAAAGAGTCAGTTTTAAGAAAATATTAACATCCTTAGATCAAAGAGGAAATATAAATGGAATTACCTGACCAGACTACATTTTAGAGAAAGACCCACTCCGGAAGAAGAGGGAGAAATGAAGGCAGGAGAGGCAGGTTTCCAATCAACCAGAGACCAAAGAGTGAAGAAGAGAAGCCAGCTGAGAAAGACATTGTTGGTTGTTGGTTTTTTTTAAACAAAAAGAAAGACAAATTAGCTTTTTAATTACTGCATAACATATAGTTCAGACACAAAGAATAAGACAAAGCAGCTAAAACAGACACTTAGAATTGAATTCCAGTCACAAAAATTACACTGAAATCCTTTAAATTCTCTCCACAAACAGTTTGAATGTCCCAGTAAGAAATAGGTCAGTGTTTAAATTAATACATTAATTTTCAGGACTCCCAAATAATATTGAGTTGGCAAACTGCTCTGAGCACTTGTAATTCTTAACATCTATGAAAATTATTACTTAACTACTGGTAGAGGATGGTTTTTCTCTGCAGTGAGTTTAGAAGTCAACACTTTAATCCTATGATTTACTTCTATTCTTTGTCTTGGCATTTCACTGGATGAAGACCATTTTGTTCCATTAACTTCTCTATGATTTGGTCCTAATGGCTGCATATCTATGCAAGCACAAACCTAACTTTCTCCTCCATCCATCCGTGTCAAGGAATATAAGCAATGGGCTGACCATAAACCGTCCTCACTCCCAAATCAGAAGACAGCTTTATGGCTCTCCTAATTGCTGTTGTTTTTAGGTAATCTTTTGACATTCTGGGCTCATGATCAGTCTGGCCAGAGTCCCAGTGGTGTCAAACAAACAAGTTTTCCATGAAGGACCAAGATGGAAACACAAATGGCTGAAGAGGCTTGGCAGTAAGAAAATAAGGAAAAGAGGGAAATCAACATCAAGAGTGCATCTCTCCATGCTTCAAACATGTGTTCAAAGTATAATTTTAAAAATGAAAACACAGCACAATTGGGTCAAGTCACAGAGATTTTAGCCACAGGCCAATAGTGTGAGATCCTGTGGATGAGACCCAAGATCCTTGATTGAGCTGTCTTCCTAAACTACCTTTCTTGGGTTTTTTTTGCCTTTCTACCTTTATGCATCTGTAGGACTCTTCCAGCACTTTCTACACTGCCAAAACTTCACCTTTTCTGTGCTGGACCCATAGTGTCTGGGAATAACACTTCTACCTTGCTGAACTCCAAGGCATACTCTCTCCCAAAGAGATTGCCCTATTTGCTTGTCCATTTTTGGACATGATGCTGGGTTGCTAGGTCTAAAGTAAGGGTTACCACTACTTCCACTGGAACACGCACAAAACTTAAAGTGGCTTAATAAGAACATAAAAGCTAGTATTTTATTTATAACATCAATTACAATTTGATTTCTTCCAATATGGTCCTTATATGGGAAGCCACCATAGTCCACAGAATCAAATGTGAGAAGAGATCACTAAAGTCAGACGAACTGCCATATTCTTTCCTTTTACCTCTACCCTCTGGAGGTGGTCTAGCAAATCACTTACTAAATTGTAGGTAAAACAGGCACTGATTCTGTAATTATTCTGTCCTGCCTTTTATGAGGAGGCTGTCAATAATCCTAGAAAATGTTATTATGTAGCACGTGGGAACTCTGACACAGTTATGCCAATTATAATAATAACTAAATGTAATCTTTAAATCTTTTCATTAGAATGACATAGAGATATGATAAGACTATCAGTGAAAGTGCCAATAAACAAGTAGGGAACAAATCCTGGATCAAATTTATGAGAACAAGTTGATACAGAAATGAAATAGATCATCAATGCTATAAACCTAAAAAAAATTACCATCTCCTCTAAATAATGTACCATATTCAAAAGAGGAAAACATTTATCTTTCCCTCCTTATTCCTTTTCTATCTTGAGAGTTCTTCACGAGGTCCATGATTTTCTTGAACTTGAAGATGTTGTGTGGGAGAGTTTTCTTAGATTTTACTAGGTTTTCAAATGGGTCCATAATTCAAAAAGTTTACTAGTCATTGGCCTGGAATCATAAACTTTATATAAATTGTCATGGTTTGGTTTTTGAAATAATTTATACTCTTTGAGTTATCGTGGGTACTGGGGAAACAACACACTAAAGAGCAAATACTTTTTGGATATGGTTGCCTGTCTCAACTGTTTCCTTTCACAGGACCTCCTTTCCCATATCTAGTGGGAAAGGGGAAATGCTGTTCTTGTCAATATATAAAGATTTTCCAATTGCAAATTGGGTTTACATTGGTTTATGCCTCTTGCAAACCCTTATGCAAAGAAATCTTGGGTTGAATACTAATTAAATGGCTCAAGGAATTATACCCAAGAATATGCCCAAGAAGGATATGTATCTGGTTGCGGTGGTACATGCCTGTAATTCCAGCAGCTTGGGAGACTGAGGCAGGAGAATCCCGAATTCAAGGCCAGCTTCAGCAATTTAGAAAGACCCTAAGCAAGTTAGTGAGACCCTGTCTCCACATGTGAAAAAATTTTTTAAAGGTTGGGGATGTTGTTCAGTGGTTAAGTGCCCCTAGGTTCAATCCCTGGTACCAAAACAAAACAAAACAAAACAAAAAAAAACCAAAAACAACAACAACAAAAAAACAGTTCCATCTTTTTTTTATTGGAAAGTTATAAAATTTAGTGACTTTGGAAATTATATGTGGAGCCAACAGATAAAATTAAATGCTGTTATGTCTCAACAGCAGAGGCTTAGGATTTGGAAGGTTTTTCTTCTAGAATGTAGGATTAATGGCAGTTAACTCTCTATTGTCCTGGTTACCAACAAAGGTATAAAGCCAACCTAACAGAACACTCAGCAATATATAGTGGGGAATTTATATGTAAGGCACTTATCACATACACTCAAAAAGAGTTAAAAGAAAAATTTTATAGTAAGATAGCGACACTTGATAAATGAGAAAATTGTAGATATTCAAAAACAACACTCGAAATCAGGTTTTCTAGTTGCTAAATTTACCAGTTATGGGAAAAACTGGCCCCAACTCTTCTAGTTTCCAATTTTTTATTGTTTTCCTTTGCAGGTGTTGATAACAAAATGATAGCAATTATTTCAACAACTACCTTTTTATGCCAATTGCATTTTTATGCCAAGTTATAGAAACTGGGTAAATTAGAAAATATGGGTTCAAAATGGCCAACATACACATTCTTTGGGGAATAAGTATAGTAGACCTCATACTAGAGAAGTAGCCAAAGTAATCGGACATTTTGTTTTCAAATTCCCATCTGTAGTTTCTAGAAGAGAAGCTACACCAGCAAAAGGTCTAAGTTTGAACTGCCCTAACATTCTGGTTAAGTCCTCTCTCAGGGTGGAGAGGCGATCTGGCTCCACTTCACCCTCTGCGTGATCATGGTAAGGTTGCCCAGGAATGTCTGCACATCCTACTTGCTTGACGCTCGGCAGACAGCAGAAGCACTGTCTTTCCTAAGAAAACAGACCAACTGCCAGTTTCCTTCTGCAGCTGGAAGCTCAGATCCCAGAAACTCAGATAAACCTGCAGCTACTTACAGAAGGTTTGGGAGCAGGCGACTTGTTCCCATCCGGGGTTTTAGTTAGCCATTCATTGATGCGGCTCGAAACTCCCACCTTCAGGCCAGCGGTTTCCTACAGTCAATCGTCCAAAATATTAAAGAAAAAAGTAAACTTTACCTGGGAAGGGGTCTTGAAAGCAACCCCCAAACACCATTAAGTATTATTTTACAGAACCATAAACCTAAAACTTGATTATTAAAAGAATATCTGCTTTTTTTTTTTTTTTTTTTTTCTGGTGTACCTCACACCATCCCAACCCAGAGAGTTAGCAATTAACCTCAGGTGCCTTAGAGGTCTGTGGCCAGGGCTAGTACACAGGGTTGCTTCCTGAGTGCATCTACCCTGAACTTGCTTTTATGGTCACTGCAAAACAAAGTACAAATTGCACCTTTGCCACTGCTTTTATTGCAAACTACTGTGACTTCTAAAACAAATCAGGAAAAAAAATCCACTTCTCTAAACTTAAAAGACAAAAATCACATGCTCACCTTATTTGGTGTGCCTGATGCAGTGGGGGAGGAAAACACATTCCCTTTCTCCCACATGCTCTTGATATTGCGTACGCCTTCAGCAGGAACAGGAAGATCAGAGGCTGCTGGCTTGGTAGGTTTTGCAGTTTTTGTTCCCTGAAATATGTGAATTATTTTTAGGATTGGTGCTGAGAGGTTTGTCCTTGCAAAATTACAGGGAGCTGGTCTTCCTCAACAGGATCATTTAAAAATGTTATTGTGTATATATCTTCATCAAAAATGAGTCATATTTTCTGTTGTAAAACCATACTCTGATGACATGTAGCCCTCAAAACAAACTGTAAGAGCTTTTGAAAATGAAATATGCTTTCTAATGGCATGCTGTTTATTTTTAAAGTGACATCTAACTTTTTTTCATTAAGAGACACATTTTAAATGCTTACTTTGTACAGGGCACTTTGTTAGGTTCTGGGTAAAAGGGGGTATTCAAAATGAGCGTCTGCTCTGTAAGCTTCTGTGGATTTAGGTTTTAACAGAAAGATGGCAACTAGTTACACAAGTGTTTCTATCACATTGCGGAAGGTGCTGTAAGAAATAAAGAGTGTTATAAAGCTTGGCAAAAGGGGGACAGAATACTTAGTTTTGGAGCATAAAAAGACTACTCTGAGAAAGTGATGTTTAACCCGAATCTGGCAAATGACTCAGAATTAGTAAAGGGATCAAGTGGAGCAAACTCCATTGTATGCCAAGGTAACAGCATGTGCAAATGTCCTGGAGCAGGGAAGTTTTTCGGAACTGAAAGACAGATAGATACTACTGAATGGTGAATACACTGGAAGGAAGGAAAATATGGATGTAAGTAAGAGAGGTATGCATTTGAGATCCTTTCCCAGCAGTGAAGAAACATATCCAGAACAGCACCAGTTTCTCCCCTGGTCTTGCTTTGTGGCCTGTGGTCAAGATGGTCAGCTACGATGAGTGGTACCAGTAGTGGCCTTGGGTTAAAAAAGGATTTTGCCAGTCTAGGCAAAGTCCGAAGTCTCTCTTGGTTTCATTAGACTTATTGGTGCCATGACTAACTGAATCACAGAAAATAGCTGTCTTATCTTTAGTGGACGTTAATCTTATGAGTAAAAATCACGTCTCAATTGTGAGGACTTGATTATTCATTTGACACATCAGCAGCTCCCTCCATTTCTTATTCCCTCTTATCACTTCTTTGCAAACTACCTTATAGGCATCTCCATCCTAGAGTACAAAGAAGATGAGAAAAGTGAAATGGATGCAGCTACTTCATTGCGGACACTCTGATTCAGGAGGCCAAACCCACTGACTGAAGTCTACGCAGGGAGCAAACCAGGGACACATCCTGGTCAAGGACACCTGCCCTCTGAGTGCTTTGGTCCTTAGAAATACACATTATTTCCAAATACAGTAAAACATCCAGGTCCACTGGATTCAAGTAAGGTAGACGCTACGAAACTATTGTCTTCCAAACTGGAGTTGGCAATAATCATTATATTATTTTATACTATTACTTTTATATAATAGACTTTTTATGAACAAAAGAGGATCAAGCAAAAATTTAAGGGACCTATTTTCTTTCCTAAGGGACCTATTCAAAGCACACACAGAAACCCACTGCATAAAGAACAAAGGATACTAAAGATATACCTGTGAGCATCTACAGAATATAGTTAAATACCAATAAACTCATTCATTAAAAAAATAACAACATTCAGGCTGAAAGTAGTAAGCAGCAATCTATTATATTTTATATTAACTATTATAACATATTTTATAACTATATTTTATTTTTATCTTTATTACTGTACTGCTCCATAACTAGTGCAAAGAAGAGTAAAGCATCATTAATATTCTAACACCACTGTGGCTACTGGACTTGTTTATTCTCCTAGTGTTTCTATGATCTTCTGTCACCAGAGCCTATTTCTGTTCAATAGGACCACGACTTGGAGGCCAATTCTCACCTCAATTGCACTGGTGTATTGCTCCAGTCTGCTGTCTATCTTGGAGACTACTGCTGCTTGATGAGTTGTTTTGACACCGCTGCTAAATAAATAAACACATACATAAAACTATGAGAGGAAGCCAAGTGTGATGGTGCACACCTGTAATGTCCACGATTCAGGAGGCCTAGACAGGAGGATCACAAGTTCAAGGCCAGCCTCAGTAATGCAGCAAGACCCTCAGCTACTTAATGAGATACTGTCTCAAAACAAAAAATAAAAAGGACTGAGAATGTGGCTCAGTGGTAAATCACTCCTGGATCAATCCCCAATATCCCACCCCCCAAAAATATGCATAGATATATATAGAAAGATAGATTTAGATATATACATTCACTGATCTATATATATGGGAGAGAAGAATCTTTCCATGCATATAATAGCTACTTATTCTCAATTGAACCATATTTACCTTTTCTGCACAGACTTATTCAAAAATTCTGCTCGTTCTTCTATCTAGGAATTGAAAAAAAAAATAAATCCTGTTAATATTTTCAGCCCATGCTACTATTGTTCTTGAACCTGGTAAATAAAAATACCAACCAATGTATAAAGGTATTAGGGCACTATCACAGCAGCTTTGCTAGGCAGAAAATACAAATAAGGTATTTGATGGAGATTTGGGAGGTGAAGGTAGGATTGGCAAAGGATAGTGAAAATAAGTAGAGAAATACAAAGTGTGGAAGCAAGTTAAACATC
This sequence comes from Sciurus carolinensis, assembly GCF_902686445.1. Lineage (NCBI taxonomy): Eukaryota > Metazoa > Chordata > Mammalia > Rodentia > Sciuridae > Sciurus > Sciurus carolinensis. Next base: position 19,807,679 of record NC_062220.1, read on the forward strand.
AGATGATAAAAGTGCTCCTAAAATATTATAAATCAGTGTCAAACTAATCATATGTTAAAATCCAAACTCCCATGTGATGGCATTTGGAGGTGAGGCTTTTTGGAGGTCATGAGGTCATGAAGGTGGAGCCCTAAGGAATGGGATCAGTGCCCTTGTGCAGGAAGTCATGAGAGCATGCTTCCTCTGTCTGTTCTCTGGCCATCTACAGAGGAGGAAGAGAGTCCTCACTAGAACCCAACCTGCTTGCATGTTTGGAGACCTCCCAGTCTCCAAAGTGTGCATATAGTAATTTAGTAATTTTCTAGTCCAAACTGATTGAGATGAGGGACAGTCAACATATCAGCCTACGGTAGGTAACTGTAGTCCAGTTGGTTCTGAGGCTGACCTGGACAGGTTAGAACACAGAACTTTTCAGCACACATGTGCTTTGGCACAGGCAGTTATAAAGAGTTTCACTGTTTGCTAATTTTGATGGGCCATGGGTAGCAGAGAATATCTCTAGTCTGGAGTTGGGTACCACATGGAGTCAACAAATACTTGTTTTGATAAAGAACATATGAATTTAAGAGATAAAGTTTCAGTAAAGTACAATGTTTGATTTAGAAGCAAAAAGAAGTTTGTAGTTAAAAAAAAGAATTAAAGACCACTGAACTGCCCATCTAGCCTACATAAGCCAGTTTATGGGATTTTGTTATGGTGGCCTGAGCAGACTGGGAGAGACAAGGACCCTTTCTTTAAGAAGCATACACATTTAGTAGGGAAGAATATAAAGCACATAAAGAGGATGTTAAAAATCAGTGGTAGGTACCCTATGAAAGATGAGAGCAAAATGACATGTCTAAGGCAAGCAATTATCTGGGGGAGTTGGGCAAGGCTTCTCAGTAGTTTTGATATTTGTAGTTTGTAGTTTATATAGTTTCATAATTGAATTTATGAAAGTAAGAATGGAAATCCAGGTTCAAGGGGAAAGGACAGTTTTAACAAAGTAAATACGTGTTCAAAGATTTGGGGCAGGCAGGGAGGTAGAACTAAAGAACTCATCATGGTGGCAGAGCTGAGACTTTTTTATTTTTTTATTTTTTTGCGGTTCTGGGGATTTGAACCCAGGGCCTTGTGCTTGCAAGACAAGCACTCAACCAACTGAGCTATATCCCCAGCCTGAGACTTGTTCTTTCCAGCATTCTTCCAGCTCAGGGAGCATCCTCCTTCTCACCTAGACCATCACAGTTTTCAAATCAGAGGTGCTCAAACTCCCACACCCTGTTTCTGGAATAGCTCATCCAACTTGACACATTATCACATTTTGTTGGGACTCACCATCCATTTAAGGATGCATCCTTGTTGGAAAAATGCCCTAACTTAATGGCTGTAAGGAATGAAACAATTTGTACAGAATTTGTAAATTCAATGTTCTGTTTAATGTTCGATGAGTTTAACCAGGGAAATTTCTCTGAAGACCAAGAGGTGGCAGTGTTGTCTCGATTACATGTAGACCATCAAAGTTTAGAAAATTGGTACTCATTCCATACCTCTCCATCAATGCATGAAAACACTTATAAAAACCTTTAAATTTAATTTACTTATAGTTTATTCTTTGCTTATTTTATATATAAAAATTACTCACTGCTAACATAATTTAACAAGGAGAGACCAGTTTCTGAGCTTCTCAGACAACAGAAGTCTTGAGAAATTAACAAAATATATTCTTTGATAATACTTTGATGTCAAATAGCAAATGTTTTTCTTCATCTTGGTATTATATAATATTAACTGTATATTATAGTGATCATTAGTATCAATAGCTATCAGAATTGAATTGCAGGTTATAAGTTGAGCTCAAAACCCAGCCAAAGCAAGTTCTTTAAGGCACCTGCTATGGAGACAAGGAATGTACCTGACCCTATTATGAAGAAATTAAAAATGTCTTGGTCTTTTTTTTTTTTTTTTAAACATCATCTCTAATTGATTGCTTACACATGCTGCTCTACCAGAGGGAGTTGATAAAAGGGCTTCTGGGGAGGGCTAGATGAAATGGAAGCCAGGTGTGTGGCTGAGGGAAACACCAGAGAAATAAGGAAGTTGAGACATTTGACCAAGAGGAGATAATCAATGAAGAGAGAGAACGAGTTGCAGATTCTCTGGAGGAAGATCTGGAAGTCTATGGTTTCTTTACATTATCAAGACTTGGGTGGGATTTTAAAGAAGGTAGAAAGAAAGAATATGGTTTTCTTCCTTTGTTGAACCAGGAACAAAAGACCCAGACTGGGCGCAGGCTGGACTCTGGGTACTATACAGATATGGGAAGAACTGAGGGAGCTGTTTACTTTCTGCTTTTTCTTCTAGAGCAGGGTCTCTAAGCCAGGGCCCATTTGCCCAGCGGGCCTAAAGCAGTCTGTGTTTTTGGCATAGCCCCTAAACTAAGAATAATTGTTTTACATTGTTAAATGGTTGGGAAAAATCCAAAGAAGAATGATATTTTCTGACACAAGAAAACTATGAAATGCAAATTTCAGTGCTCATAAATAAAGCTGCCTACCATGCAAAGCCTCTCTACTCCTTCCACTTTGCTGAGGTCTCCCTGGCTAGCATTTGGCTCCCTCTGCAATTCTTGAATTGTTTCCTGAGAGTCAGTCAATCACGTTAGCATCTTGGCCAGCAACTTGCTTAGTACTGCTCTTCCTCATAGCATACGGCACACATGAGCTATACAAACACCAAATATGAAAAACAAATTCCTCTATGGCTTAGTTTGGATTCTCTCTGAAGCAGACCTCAAGATGAGGGTTCCAGTACAAATATTGTCATGTATTTCTTAAATAAGGGATATACTCCGAGAAATGTGTTGTCATGGTTGATTTGTTACGTGAACATAATGGAGTATACTTACAAAAAATAAGACAGCTATGATATAAGTAGGTAATATAATCTAATGAGATCATCATTGCATATCCAGTCTATCATTGGCCAAATGTCATTATACAGTGTGTGACTGTAGTTAATTTGGGAAGTGCTGGAAATATGACTGAGACCCAGATCATCATAAAGACTAAGTGAAGCTAATTGAGGATAAAACATTCTGATTTTCATCTGAAAAAGCAATTACTGTAACATGTAAGTAACTGGTCTTGGTCAGTTTTGTGTGCTACCTCAAACGATCTCATACAACGTGAACATCCTCAACCACTGGAGCTTGGCTATATTGTGTATGCTGGTTTTGCTCCTTGTTGATGCTTCATAACCTAGGTAGGTTGATGGAAAATGAGGATAGAATAAAAATGTTAAAAGTTCACTGAAGACTCATTCATTCTTTCATCTATTCCTTTAACAAATATTTATTAGTATCTTCAATATGCAAGGCACTGTGCTAGGTGCTCAATTAAATGTTAATCCTCAAAGCAAAAGATACGGGGCAGATTGATTGTAAGCAACAGATAGTGCTTTCCCAAATCTGCAGTCTTTTCCCTATTCTGTCATCTCCCTGGCTCGGTTCCTCCTTCTCTAGGAAGTGCTTCCATTTTACAGGAACTCTGTTCCATGAGGGCAAGAGTAGGACCAAACTCAACCTGGCAAAGGACCCTATCCAAGTTGCCTTTCATCTCTTCCTGTGATCACAGCTCTGAAATTTGAACAGCTGTCATTTCTGGTGGCCCTGCTTTTGAAGATGACGAAGCTAGCGTGGAAAGCAGCACAAATCCTTTTCAAACTTCAGATGCACTAAAAACCCATTTTATAAACTTTAAATGATTCCATTCTCAATTGCTCAAAGCAATGAGGTACGAAGAGAATGGACCAATGAAATTTAGAGATAATCATTGCATGTCATCTTAATGTGCACCCAAGTGTCACATTCACAACAGATACAAATCTCACCTCTTTCTTTCCACATGTTGTAAACAAGAGAAGTTATGAAATGGCTGAAAAAAGGGACTGTGGTCTAGCTCCTCCAAATTTCATCTGTTGAACTCTAATCTCCAGGGTGCTGATGTTAACAGGCGGGGCTGGAGGCAGGTGGCTGGGTCAGGAGGGTGGAGCCCTCAGGAATGGGATTAGTGCCTTACAAGAGGCCCAAGGGGCCCTGTTGTCCCCTCCTTTTCCTTCCACTGAGTGAGAACACAATGAGAAGTCACTGAGGCACAGGCCTTCACCAGCTACTGAATCTTCTGGCACCTTGCCTTGGACTTCCCAGTCTCCAGAACCATGAGCCAGACATTGCTGTTGTTCACAAATTACCTCGTCTCAGGCATCTCCTTATAGCAGCCTGAACAGAAGGATGACTTTGCACAAACAATAACTAAACAGGGGGTTGGAATCAGGCTTCTGATGTAAAAGAAATACTAGAAGAAGGTCATCCAGAGTGGGGAGAGGAGCTGAAGATACCTTGAGAGATGAACCTTTAGGAGTGAAGCACTTGAACGGCTTCTTGTCGTCTGACAAGCCATCTTCTGGCATTTTCTGGCGTTTCTCGGCAGCTTCCGCCCTTCGCCTTTCAATCTCTTCCTTTAGCCTCCTCTTCTCTTCCTAAAAAAGAAAGAACAAATAACCAGAACCTCACAGCCAGCTTCAGGGAAAAGGGAAGAGTGTTCTGGGAGGAAGAGCACTGGCCGGTAACAGACTTCGGCTTTAGATTGGGCACTACTCTGTTTTCAAGGTGGTCACTAGGGGTCAGGCCTGAGCACTGACGTCCAGCCACTTGGATTTGGATTCTGGCCTCTCTGCTTTCCACTCTGTGTTCCTTGCCAGGTTATTTATCTGCTACATGCTTCAGTTTCTTCATCTGAAAAATAGAGACAATCATAGTAGCTACTTAACAGTAGCGACTTAAAATGCTGAGACTAACGCTCAGTATGGTGGATTCCCTTAATGTTGATATATTAGCCTCACTATCCTGTAAGTCATTTAATACTGACCTTTCCTTTCTGTGTATGTACAAGAAATACAAATAAGCTTCCTATCTATTTTCTAGAAGAGTTGCAAAATAAATGAGATCACTTACACAAAAAGTTTTATAAATCCATGGTACTATATTTACCAAATTGTACAAGAGATGATTTTATGGTTGCCTGTGGCCACAACTGAATACATTTACATTTTAGCCCTCTGTTTAATTATTGATTATGCATTATGTTAGATGGTTTGACAAACCTGAAATGATGTCAGTATTGTGACCAAGTGGTGAAATTACAGATGTTTACGATCTGTCTCATGAACCCCTCTGTGCCTCCATTTCTGGCCTAGAACACTCTGTTCTGTTCTTTATCAGGCCAAAAGTTCAGAGGTCGGATCAAGTTGCCTGTCTTCTATGAATGATTTCTTGAGAGATTTATGCAGCCTTTTGTAGTTTTCAAACTATGAGATCATTATCACTAGTATTCTTAGGCAGAGACTAATGTCCATCGGTCAGAGGATGTTACAGAAGGATACAGTGCTTTGGTAGATTACCCTCCAGGTAGAATCCAGTTCTAAGAGTTTATAATTTCCCTTCTGCCTTCCTGATACGCTCCTCTTCTAAACAACACAATAATAATGGCAAGGATAATGATAGCTACCACTTTTTGAGTTCCTATTTTGTGCTAGGCACTGTGACTACAATGATCTATTCAGTCATCAGAAAAATCCTGCAAAGTAGATATTATTTCACAGATAAAACAAGACAGAGTAATTAGCAGGTTGTAAGTGGCATTGTTAGGATACAAGGCCAGGTATGTCTGATTATAAAACTCTACCATCACAATGACTTTCCAATCAAAGTTCATTGGTTCATTCAAAGTTGACCTTGGAAAGATTTATACAAACTTTTCACACAGTTCAGGAAAATTGTGTACAGAATTCATGTCAGAAAGTCATTGAAGGGCTGGGGAGATAGTTCAGCTGGTAGAGTGCTTGCTTCACAAGCACAAGGCCCTGAGTTCAATCCCCAGTACCAAAAAAAAAAAAAAAAAAAAAAGAAAGTCATTGAAAAGCTTCCTGCATATATTGAAGGTTGGGTGATCATTATCTCAAAAGTTCTAGGCTCAAGAGTTGAAAAAGTTGGATCCCAACCACTACTGATTCTACCACTTATCATCAAGAATCTTCAAATAAGCCACTTAAACTATTTGATTCCTGGTTTCTTTGCCCATAAAATGAGAACATACCCCAGGACCAAAGGAAAGAATGTTTTTGTAAACTGTAGCAGTATAAGTTGTAGCTGGGTAAGCATTTTTTCATATGCTGAACTAAAGTTTTCTTTCTTGTAACTTTATCTGTTGTTTTTAGTTCTGTCTTAAAGGATGGAACAAATTCATCTGTTCATAATGATAGGACTCTTGCAGTATGTCAGGCACTGTACTGGGTCCTGGGTACACAGCAGTGAACAAATTAGATACCCTGCTTATTTACATTTGAATCTATTTTTAAAAATCTTCTCTACAAAAAAACTCTTCAACTATTAGAAAACAACTATCATGTAACTTAGTTCTTGTACCTAGTTTGCAGATTTTTCATCTTTCTAAGTTTTCTCTCTTTTTTAAAGGTTTTTATATTTTTAAGTTGTATATGGACACGATGCCTTTATTTCTTTTTATGTGGTGCTGAGGATGAACTCAGTGCCTCACACGTGCCAGGCAAAGCTTCACCATTGAGCCACAACGCCTGGCCCTCTCTCTCCCTGTCCTTTATTGAGAAGCAATATAGGGCAATGGGCTAAGAAGGCATATCGGACTTTGAGAAAATTACAGAAACCGCCTCAGTTTCCTGGTCTGAAAAATGGGATCAGTACCCACTTTACATATGAGAACTGGCTAAATTAACATGTCTACAGGTTTCAGACCCATGCCTAGCACACAGTCAGGCTACTGTTCCTAAACCGTGTATTTTGACCCAGAGCAGCTCAGGGCGCCGCGGGCGGCTGCGCTCCTACCTCCTCTCTGGCTTTGCGGTCGGCTTCCTCCTGCTTCCTCCTCTGCTCTTCCTCCTCCAGGACCTTCCTTCGTTCCTCCCTCTTTTTCTTCAGCTCCTCCAGCTCCAAGGCCGCCTCCTGCTGCTTCTGTTTGAGCTTTTCGAACTCTTCGCTCTCGGTCTCCCCGCGGCGGCGGCGGAGCTCCTCCAGCCGCTTGCCGGCTTCCACCTGCGGGGCGCCCTCGGCCTCCCCGGCCCTGGCTCCAGGGCGGCTGGGGCTGCGGGGGACAGAGAGATTCCGGGCTTCAGCCGAGCAGCCTCCGCTGGAAGGAGCGGGTGTCTGTGTGCAGGTTCTGCACCCCAGGCCAGATCTCCACTGGCCATCGGTAGACCCTGGGTGCCCACACCAGGGTGTAGTTTGGGGGTCCTCCAGGAATCACAAGGTCTCAACAGGGTCCCTACTGTGCCATTTATCCTTGACTTCCTCAGCTGCAGAATGAGGGCAAATAGGCATTGTTGGTGGGAGTGTAAAATGGTGCAGCTGCTATGGAATACAGAACAGAGGTTCCTTAAAAAATTAAAAATAGAGCTACCCAATGTATGGTCCAGCAGCCCATCTGGTATATATCAGAGGGACTGACTGCAGGGTCTTGAGATGGTTGTACATCCACATTCAGAGCAGCATTATTCACAATAGCCAAGAGGGGAAAGCAACCCAATGAATAAGCAAAATGTGGTGTATCTATTCTGTGGAATATTATTCAGCCTTCGAAAGGAAAGAAATTCTGACACACACTTAGACATGGATGAACTTGAGGACATTATGCTAAGTGAAATAAGCTGGTTACAAAAAGACAAATACCATATGGTTCTACTTGTATAAAAGATCTAAACTAATCAAATTAATAGAAACAGAAAAAAGAAGGATGGTTACTTGGGACTAGGTCAGGAAAAACAGGAGGTATTTAAAAGGGTGCAGAGTTTGGGCTCAGCGAGAGGAAATGATTTTGGAGATCCTCGTACAACATTGAGAATATACTTAACAGTACCAGACTGCAAGCTTAACAGGGGCTAAAGTGGTAAATTTTTTTTTTTACTACAATTAAAGATAGGGAAAGACAAGGATTCTATTTGCCTCAGTGGGCTACTCTTTAGGTCCCATAGGATTATTTATTATATAAATGTTAATTTATTCACTTTTGTAAATATTAGTTGTTACTAGAGAGGAGGACCTATAGTCTGTGACTACAGAATGAGTTTTAAAATTTAGGCAGGCCTAAATAAGTTACTGGTGGTCTTGGATCTGCCTGGATCCAAGATGGATCAGGAGAGAAGATGGAAAGATTCAGGCACTGGAGACAGGAAAAAATGGTTGAACTTGGGGTAAGTACGGAAACCAATACATCTACCTCTCCATAGCTCTGCCTTAAGCATGCTCTAGCAGCTTTCTGGCAGATGAAATTACCCGTTGTCTCTTGATTGAGCTAAATACAATAATACCTGTCTATTTTTATAGAGCTGCTTCTAGAAAGTTCTTAATGGTCACACATTAACCTGTGTGTGTTCGATTTGTGTATTTTCTCCCCTCTTTGACCCCAACACAACTGGAATATTCCTTAACAGGTTTTAAGATTACTAAATTAGCTCTGATATGGTTAGGGTGGTTACTTAAATGTCATTTATAACAAATTTATAAACCCTTTCCTTTTTCTTTTTTTTTTGTGGTGCTGGGGATTGAACCCAGGGACTTGTGCTTGTGAGGCAAGCACTCTACCAACTGAGCTACATCCCTAGCCCTAAACCCTTTTCTTGTTCACTATCTTATTTAACAGTCACAATAAGTGGAAAGTTGGCAGGTTAGGTTTATTATCCCTATTCTGTGAATAAGTGCATCATAGATGAAAGAGAAAATAATATACCCAAAGGTTTGGTAGCTAAAAGTTGTTAAACCATGACTGAATCCTAATGTTTCTCTACCAATTACACTCTACTTTTCACTAAACTATAATTATGCCTGAAGTTAAATTTGATGAATCAGTTGAAATAGAAGTTAGCCCACCTCTGTACCACTCACCTGGCACTTTGAGGACAGTCTGTGAGGTATGTGCCCTACCTTGAAGTCTCTAGAATTTCTAGTCTAAACCAACTCACCATCCATACCTGAGTCAAACAATGCTTTATCAGACAGCACAGCTTATAAAACTGGAAGAAGATGGACAAGACTTTAATAATAGGGACTGAAATTGAAACTTGAATTTTCCTCTGAAACTAAGGATGACCCACAGGGATTTCATGACAGAACTGGGAATATGTTAAGGCTAAAGACAGAATGCTATCCTGAATCCTTATGTGAAAGTTTTCTCCAGAGCTAGCATTCTTAATGCGTTACACGGATCACAGGAAAACATGGAACAACATCACAGGCACCTACTAACTAACTCCAAGCTCCTTTAATAAATTTCTATCTAATAGAGTTAGGTTCCTGGTGACTTTGACATATGTTAGTACTCACAGGAGGACTTCCACCAAACACTCTGTTTTCACTAAAGCAGAATTCCCATAGATAGATGGGATCCTCTTGGGACTATATTTAGGAGAATTCAGCAGGGAGTTTGAAGGGCCTTGTTAGAGGTAGTCTTAATTGAAAGACAAGGATGTAGCATGTCTGCTATTTAAATACTAGTTAACAGGTATTAACAAGATGTAGACATGGGTAGCCCATTCTTGATACCTTTGTCTGAGGAATGAAAGAATCACCACTATCTAATGTCATTTATTCTGTGTAAAGAGTGGTATGAATGAAGGGAAGGGGAGGGGATGGGAATAGGAAAGACAGTGGAATGAAACAGACAGAACTCATAAATGAAGACATGACCAGTGAAACTCCACATCAGGCTCAAGCACAAGAATGGGGTCCAAATTAGAATAAGTCATCCTCCACGTATGTATGATGTGTCAAAATACACTCTACTGTCATGTCTATTTAAAAAGAACAAATTAAAAAAAAGAGTGGCACAATACTTCCAGCTATGGAACAAGAGAACAAATAAAACAACAAATGGGTTAATGATACACATTATACAATACTGATCTTATTTTGTGCATCTCATGCTTTTTAAGCACTGAGGCAGTTCTGAATATACTATGACCTCTAGGACAATGTTTTTTCCATCTGCAGATTAAAAGATCAATTTAGTGGTTTGTAACCAGCAATTTAAAAATGGAAGAGAATATATCGAGTGCATTGCATAGAGAAAAAAAAAGCACCATTTCTTGACGGACTTGTTTCAGTTATAATATACATATGTGTATCGTGGGTCATGATACAAAATTTGTTCCTTGCTATGGACAGAGGTTAAAAATTTTTTAAATATTATTCTAGGTTCTTGACTATTAAAGATTAATTCTTTTATTCTGAATTCAAACAAGTTTAGAGGGTCTCTTAAACTTAACGTTGTTCTTTCAGAGTCTAAAATGTTCACAGGCCTGCGACACCTCTCTCAGTTCAGTCAAGTCTTTCCATCTTTGCTTAGAAACTCTCCTCACCATATTACTTGCAGGAGCGGGACATGACTAATGGAAACTTCTCTAAGTACCACTAGGTGTCGCTCAGTCTTTGTTTTGGACAATCAAAGTGTCCATGATAAGGGACTGGTTAAGTAAGTCAATACATTAGCCAGTGAACTCTAACATCATGACTGTAGGTTTGTACTTTTTGGTATAGAAAGTTAGCTGCACTACATTGCTGTGCATGGTGCAAGAATCAATTTAAAAATATATACTTACAATTATATTCACACATAGACATATTATGGTCCATAGGCCTGTCTATCTTGAGTGCTATGTTAAGAATATCTGGAAAAATGCTACTGATAATCAGAAAAAATCCTTTAATTCTCACCTTAAAAATAGAAAAATAAAACAAATCCTGGTCAAAAGAAGAGCAAGACTTTGGCCACTTCACCTCTCCTTACATGTGCTGGCAGACTCTCAGCAGGGAAATTTCTTCCATAACCTTCTCTCCCCTATCCTTGGCTTCTTTAGGTTAAACTCACCATGAACTTCAGGCCCCTGGCCACTGGGAACACAGTTTGTTTTCAGTTAAGCTAGGAGGGACGAAGCTTGTCTAAAAAGAAGCTTTTATTTCCTTCCTCGCTCTCATTTTATACAATGTGGAACAAAACCAGGCTTCTCCACTTATGTTAGCATCACCTTCTAGCCGGAATGAAAACTCATGGATGACGGTGGCTGAGCAGAAATGAATAACACGAGGACGATTTGTTCCCTTGGTTTTTTTTTTTTTCCCCCCTGCCCGAAGATGGAAAAACTAAGGCTGGAGGCACATTTAAGCATTCTTAGGGCTTGTTGCCATCTCTTGTGACTTTTCTTCTCTTTGAATTATCCAGCTCTTTAGATCTCTATACAATAGGCGTACTAATTATTAATTTGGGCTTTGACAGAAGCTCCTGGGCAAGTTTGCTAATCGTTAACTAAACTTCTTTCTAGTGACAGATTTTTTTTAAAAAAAAACACTGGTCCCTTAAAAAAAAAAAATCTTTTACCTATAAAACATATTTTAAACAATCAAGTAATAAAAATGTAATGATACTGAGTCATATTCACCGAACACTTTTCATGAATCTGACACTCGGGTAGGGCTTTAAGCCATTAAGCTACAGCTACTGAAGCAAGCTTTGGATTCAGTTTACCAGCCCGGATCAACTCACTTTGTAGGTTTTCTACGAATTTCCAAAAACTTAATCCTCACGTTGACTCCCTTGCCAATTCCAAGTAATGTCTACAAGGTTTACCTTTCTTTCTCCCTCCTAGATGTCTTTAGGTCTCTCATGCATACCTTTATCCTGAGTATTTTAGGCTCATAAATGTGACTAGGTTCCTACTCAGACTGTTAAATAGAAAAAAAAATGTTCCTGGGGCACCTAGGTTTACACCTCTTAGCCTCTTAGATGAGCCTGACATGTCCATCCCTAGTAGTCTACAGCATCTGAATGTTTCCAAAACTTAGATGTCAGAAGCAAGTCTAACTTGTACATAATACTTCCTGGGTGATTTTCTTATTTGATGTGTTCAGAAAAGCAAGGTTTACAGGCCAGGCTGCTGCCAAAGATCAGCCACATGGAAATCCACACCGTAGGAGCCCCATACTCTTTTGCAGCACATCTGGCCTGGCAGCCAGGGATATAACAGACAGAGGTTGGGATTTGGCACAAGTGGCTGGAGGGAATGTGTGTGTGATGGGGCACAGAGAATCTCTGCACCTACAAAACTGATGGACAGATCTCAGCATTCACCTGTATCTAGAAGTGAGGGTTTATGTGCATATACTGGTCTAGTCTGTCCTATAATCAATTGCCTGGATTTTCAATATAATAGGGAGGGGGTGTGTGAGGAGAGGGAATCTGAAGCTATACCAGAGTTTTTCAGACTGTCTGAAATGGACAGTAGTTCCAGGTCCTCACCCTCTCTCTTAGAGATTCCCAAAGCAAATGAACATTCAGGGCTTTGGTAAAGACATATGACTTAGTTCCCAAGTATTTGGCTATGAAACAAGGGTTTTTAAACAACCCTTAAAAAATGAATTCTTGAAAATGGTACTGAGAAGGGTCTCTTATGAAGTTGGTCAGACTACATAGAGATTGGACCAATGATATTAACCCTAGTCACAATATTTTTTAACAAACTGATGTTACGTGAGTATTTTAGGTCCGTGAATAGGAACATGGATGCCAACTATGATCTGTCTTGCATAAAAAAAAAAAAAAGGAAAAGCAGACTAAGCCTGGTTGAGCAATGACTGCTGGTCTCCTATTAGTGATGCGAGAGACAGACCTGCTGACTGTGTATCTCTAAGACAATGGTCAGTGACCTTGCAACCAAAGAATGTTGCCTGTTTAGCACGTTTCTGTCTGGAGGCACAGAACAGGGAGACTGTTTCTTTTCCCCCCACATGTGAACACAGTTATTGTTAACTTAATCACTACCTCTTACCTGAAAGTATTCTCAGTATGTTTAAGTTTGTGGGTCATGAATTCTCCATTCTGTGACTTCACTTCTGTAAATCCCTTCTTTCGATCCAAGAAGCTCTTCACTTCTTCTTTGGGCTCTTTGTCTTTTTTAATCTTCTCATCTTTGATCTAACCAACAGTACACATTAGGAAGAAACATAACAATGAGACTCTTATTAGGTTTTGGTTGGTATTACCAAAAAAGACCCAACATTTTTAGGAAGCCAGCAAACTCAGAAGCAGAACAATCACCTGAAGAATGGTGTGGTAGCGGGGGTCAGGGGACATTTTTAGAGAGTGAGCTATGGTCCCTTAGCCTATAGGCAAAGACCTTGACCATAATTTTAGGAAGAAAATATCATCTCTGATCTCATTGGGGTTTTTATTTTGGAGATCAGTGGGGATGTTTGGAAACGATTAAGTTCTGGGAATGCCACGTAAGAGTAGTTGTTTGTGGTTCCCACTGGGAATTTAGTGTGGTTTTGATGGAAGAATGGTCAGGTTGGTTGGCCAGGTTTCTTCTGGGATGGACAGTGAATGTTTGACTAGGACACAAGTGAAGAGGAAAGAAGAGAAGATCTACCAAGCCAATTCTGGAGAACACCACTCTTGTATTTTAATCCAATGAGTAACTGGGAACCAAGGACGGAACACATAGTAACCCACTTTGAGTGTGAGGACTTAAGAGAGATCTGTAAGACCATATTTGTAACTGTGGAAACCACTATAGCTACTAGAATGGAATGGGAACAATTCCAGGATTTGCCTTGCTAAGAAAAATTTATTCCTCTGGAATTGGTTTTGTGATTGTTGTGGGGAGACATTATTTCAAAGTAAAACGAATTTACATAGCTTTGGGAGGACAAAAGAGCTCAAATTATTGCTACATCACCTCATACATTCTTAAAATATAAGCATGAAGGCAGGTGAGGTTCATTATTGTTCTTTACAGTGAAGAGTTATGAAGCTCTAATGCTCTGAAGAATCCTCCAGAAGCAGGGGAGGCTATGGGAACTTGTGCTTCTGCTCTTCTCACCTGGTCCCACACCTGTTTCCAGCTATTCTTCAACACCCTCTGAACATCTACTCCTAAAGGGCATGTTTTACAAAGCCGAGTACATTTTTTTTTCCTGCTCTGAATTTCAACAGTCTTTTGCTTGATTATCTTCTTTGAGTGTTACTTATTAAATTGGTGGACTATTTCCTGTGAGATTGCCCTAATTAGCTAAGACTTTAATCTTTCTCCAAGAGGGGGATGTACAAGGATGTCCCTTGGCAAGGCCAAAGAGGGGATCTAGAGTGTTGTTCACTCTCGGAAGACTTCTCTGCAAGTCAGGGGACTTGATTTGGGTTCCAATGCTGCTAACAACCTAGTTATGTCACTTGAACAAATCTCCAGGATGCTGGTCCGAGGTTTGTGCAAAGACAGAGTGGGATGAGATCTTCCTAATCTTTTATAACATCTTTTCCCTCCTGGCTCCTGATTGGTCATGAACGGCTACAACAGAAGAAGGACGCTCAAGGACATGACTTGATAGTGACCACTTAGTGGCTGTCCTTGCCAAACAATAAATCAGTGTCCATGGGACAGGCAGGAGGAGCAGGCATTTTCTCATCCTGGATTACTATTGTTGAATAGAACCCCAGAGAGCAGGGACTGGAGTTTAGACCCTGGTTAAGAAGGATCTAGGGGAACAAGTTCAGAATTTAGGGGTACTCCATTTCAGGGATAACCAGGAAACAAATTCTGAGTCAAATCTCATGGTTTTGGAGCACTATGCATAGAGAAATTTCTTTAAATTCATTTCTCCTATTTTGCAGTCAGAAACATTTCCATTCTTTCAAAATATATTATCAGATTTACTGACCAAAGAGGTATTTAAAATAGATTTGTGAAACAATAGATATCTAGGACAACAAAAAGGCCTTCCTCCATTTTTTCAAGTTCAGTCTTTATTGGAAAAGATTATGGTGGATGGTATGCTTATATTCTCCTTGGAAAACTTTTTAAGAAATGTTCTCAATGTAATAATAATCATTTGATTTTAGACATTATTTTCTTTCTGGGAAATGAATAAAGTAATTCCATAATGCCTGTAAATCTTATTTTAAGGAATACAGTGAATTGGATTCCATGACAGGTTTGGTACTAGCCCATGGGATTCTGAGCCCCTTGGTAAGATAATTAGATTTTCTAGGTTGGAATGTTACCATGAAAAAAAGTCTGGGCTGAAGGGATTACTAGGTAACCTAGTGTCCTGAAAGAGGTAGTGTACTTCGTTCACAGATAACATTAGTGTACTTGCTAGAAAGGTTCTGGCCAAATGTGATCATTTGGACAAAACTGGATATTTGGAATATCCAGTGGGATAAAACATGAGTGTGTGGGTTTGGGGAATCTGAGTGGCATGCCCCTGTGCTAGAGAGACACTCAAAAGATCCAGGAACAAGTGGAAAAAGGCTATAGCATATTGCCTTACGTGATTTGATTCCAGAGTAGCCAGAAGAACTGAGAGCAGGTTAGAATTCTTCAGTTCAGGTTTAATACGTTTTTGTTAGTTTTAGAAACCCCAAGTCCTTTTCTATCACATGGGTGTCCTCCAGATTCCTAGTTACTGCAAGTTTGGTCCAAATACAACATGGACCCTCCAGGGAACTTAGACTCCACCCCGAGCCACTAAATCAATTCTGCACTTAACCAAATTCCTGGGTGATGGATTTGTCTGCACACGGGGAAGTGTGGGCCCAGATGACATGAACACCAGGTTTGGAATGGTATGAGCAACTCTGCTACATCTAGAAACCTTGTTTTAGGTTGTAGACCAGAAATAACTCGCTCGTTAGTGAGGAACTAGCTTTTTGTAATTGGAGAGAAAGCTAAATTAAGTTTTCGGGCTGTCAATCATCTGAACACCACTGCCCCTACAAGCAAAGCTAAACTGCAGTGGAGGCAGACGGGGGTTTTGTTGTTTGTTTTTGTTTTGGGGAACACGGGAGTGACTTCCGGCATTGTTTTCTCTAGGAAAGCTCCTGCGATGTTTGTGTTTACTTGTGGCTGCCCCATCCTGTTTATGCTGCATAGATGCCCGTGACCAAAAGGTTCAGTCTATCTTTGTGTGATTTTTTTTTTTTTAAATAAAAAGAGAATAGGAAGAGGTTGTTTAGAATGGCTGGGTCAGGTAAAATGATTGGAAGTTGTCTCTGTAAAGCAGCAACAAAATGAGCTAGAAAGGAGAAACCCCAGCATTCCACCAACAGTTTCCCTATACAGTGTTAAAACATGGGTACAGTTTTTGTTTTTTTATTATTTTTTTAAAGCTGGGTTGAGGAGCTCATCTGACTTTATGCAAAAAAAGAGACCAAAGTTTCGAGACACTGGAATGTGCTGTGGGGCAAACTGGGAAAAAGGCAGGCCTGAAATTATTCCTGGGCATATCTTACTGATACTGCAGACATGGCTGAACTGGGCCCTTAAAGGAAAGAGGAAAAGGATGATTTTAGTGACCACTGATGAATACTTTCTAGCTCAGGGACACCCTATATAGGCACAGAAGGCTTTGGTCATTACAACAAATCACATCTTGGTGAACTGAATTAAATTTTACATATAGAATCCCAGTGGTGGTTTCTGCAGCCTCCCCGCCTCCCCCTGCCCCATGTGTTGAATCAAGTTAACAGGTTAATGACTCAGGCCCTCTTGCTTCTGTAGTTAAAAGTATTTACCATAAAACTCCAGCTCTGCAGAAGACCCCTGTGAGACATTTCTATTTGAGTTTACTTCTGAGGGGTTTGTTTGGTTTTTATTTTGGTAGATGAATTTGAATTTGTAGGTATTGTCACTAAATGAGAAATCTTTCCCTTCATGTTCAAATGCTGCCTGAGCTGCCTTGTTAGAGCTAAATTCAGTTTCCCTATTAGCATTTACACTTCTCCTTCCTTTAGATGGGCAGTGCTCACATTCAATATTCACTCCTGACCCATCACAACATCTGTTAGAAACCCAGGGGAACGTAAAACTTAAAGTAAATATAATATGTAACATAAACTAAAGACTCATATTTTATATGAATCTTACAAAACTCATTTAAGAAAATAACCCACCCCCTATTTATTTATTCTGGTCATCTATTTTCTTAAAATGAATTTTTCTTCTGTTTGAGTTTTCTTAACAGATGCCATAACAGGTAGAGAAAGATAGCGAGAGAACACTTGGGTTGGCACTCAATGGCTACAAATCACTTTATCAATCTCATGAGCAAAATACCTCAGGTCTTCCTGCCTTGGATGATTCAGTTTTGCCATGTTCAAGAATTTTTAACTATTACTTAGAGTCACAGTTTATAGGATTATTTGGCTCTAACATAAGCTCAATGGTTAAAATGAGGTCTGTTGTGGCACACTGATTGTTGGGCCCTGTGACATTCTCTCTACTTACCTACCTTCAAATACCCGGCACCTGCTCCGGTGTGTGCCCCAGAAATGCAATGCAGAACATTTTGCCAAACTTTTCTTTTGAAAACCAAATTATCATCTTCAGTTCACCAAATTTTCTACTGAGATATGTGTGGGGAGGTGTTTTCCCTTTGAAAAGTCAAAGCATTAATCAAGGCCAGTTGGGAATATTTCATGATTGAAATGCAAGTAGAACGGCTCAAGGGCAAAAAATTAGCACTCAGAAGAGTAGAAAGCAGAAAGATTGATTAGGGCAGTGTTTTCCAAGCCTTTTTGACTATGATCCACAGTAAGAAAGACAATTTCTAAAACAATGCAATACTTACTTCCCACTATGCCTTCTGATACCCTCTATCATTTCATTTTTTAAAATGCCGATGAACTAATTTTGAGATGTTCTAAGTGGGTCTCATGGATCAGGAGCCGTGGCTTGAAAAACACCGGGTTAGAGGTTAGAATTCTGAGAATCCTCAGACCTGAGATACCTTGGAACACTGCTCTCTGTTGCTTTATGATCAGATCATCTCTCAATAACATTTACCTCTTCCTTTTTGAAGGTAGTCTTGTCTTCTTGGGACTTTTGCCTTTGAGCTTGCCCTTTAGCTCCCTTTTCTTCTTCCTTTTCGTTTTCAAGAATGGTTAAGGTCACTCATGTAAAAGAACCTCTTTTCTAGCTTGCAGGAGTGAGAGGGTGTGCACATCACTCAGCAGGTGCTGCGGGACAGCTTCTTTGGCTGTCCCAGCGGGTACTTACACCCCTTGGTGTCAGTGATGCTACGCAGCAATGTGGATATTTTCTTCCCACTCGGTTTCTCTGGTGTGCCTTCCATGGTGCTCACTGAAATCTAGCATGACATGGTGCTCCCTGTGTGTGTTTACAAACCTTATGTGTGTGGCTGGGTGCACTTCATTGATGACCTTCTCAATTATAGCCATGTGCAGAGCCCCTTGTAGAGAAGCAGGAGTGAAAAGACAACGGCAGGCAGTTGTGGAGTTGGTGACGGAGAGTTTTCTGAAAAGGTGCACATGCAAGCTTCTCTTTTTTCCCTGTGGTTTGGGGATTGGTGGTGGTGGTTAGGGACAGTGCTTTAATGCAGCCTTGCAGAAAGTAAAAAAAAAATTGCAGTTTACATACATTTTTCTCCCCTCCATTCTTCCCATCCTTCCACAGGCCACATGAATTTGTGTCACCCAGAAGGTAAAAGGAGCAAAACATATGCTCTTAATTTCCCACCAGTTACTGATGCTACCTTGCTTTCTGCAAGTTTACATTAAGCTCAGGTCTACATGATGGCAAATCAGAGTTTTGAGGGATATGTTTTTATTTTTTCATAAAAGGTTCCAACTAGCTCCCTCAAGGGATTTATGTTTGCCTTCTTAAGATGAAATGTCTGCCCATAATTCTTCATGTTAATTCCCCACCCTTAGGTTTATAATTATTTAATATCAAAATACATGTGAGATGAGGAGTTACGGGCCTCTTGCCTCATGTAGACCTATGGTTACAGGAAAGATTCAAAAGGAATGAGTTCAGATGCAGGTGCAGAAACGTAAGTCAACACGGCACCACCACATTTATCATTTTTGGGTTAATTCATTTTTTTTTCTGGTATTCATAACAACCAAGCACAGAGCAATTGATTTCTGTCTGGTTGTCCCAGTAAATTTGGTTGACTGCATATTTAGCCAGCAATCAATTGCGTCATGCTTGTGCATTGCTATGACCTGAAAAAAAGAAATGAATAAAGAGCTTGCCAAATGATCAAGCACGTGGAGCTGTATGCATGTGGCCTCAGTCCCAAATCTGATGTGCATTACATTTCTCGTAAGTCACAGGCATCACACATTTGGTGCAAAGTGCTTACTGTACCTGTTTCTTTAGGACAGCTGTTTGAAGTTTATCTTCGTGCACTTTCTTTTCATTTACCCTCTTCCCTTCTCTTTTCTCTTCTACTTTCTCCCCTTTTATCTTTGTCTCTTGCATTTCATTCCTCTTCTCTTCTAGCTGCTTTTTACGTTTTTGCTCTTCTAGCCTAGCCTTCTCCTCCTCCTCTGCTTGGGCTCTCCGCCTCTCCTCTGCTGCCCTTCTCTCTTCCTCCTTAATCCTTTCCCTCTCCTCTGCCTCCCTCCTTTCTCTTTCTTGTGCAGCTGCCCTTTCTTCAGCTTCAATTCTTGCTTGTTCATCTGCTATCTGTTTTTCTTGTTCAGCTTTAATTCTTTCCCTTTCTTCTGCTTCCAACCTTAGCCTTTCTGCCTCTGCTCTTTCCCTTTCTTCCTCTTCCATCTTTTCATGATGGGAAATCTCCTCTGAGCCTCGTTCCCTGTCCTCGAGTTTAGACTCTTCTGCATCGATTTCCCCATTTTTCAATGCCATGACCACTGTTTCCTCCCGGGCTTCTGTAGTTTTCTCTTCCACCAGCACCTCTACCTGATTTTCTCCAGTGCCTCCTTGCTTTGGCTTCTCTTCTTCCTCCTCCTCCTTTTCTTTTCCATCTTTCTTCTTGTCTTCAGCATCCCTCCAGTCATTCTTCTGGTAGGACTTGGTGACTATTTCTGTTTCTTCTATCTCATATCTCTCCTGGCGACTTTCTCTTTTTCCTTCCTTCTCCGCAGTCTCGTTTTCAGCTGTGTCATTTTGCATTCTTCCGCTGGAGAGTGACAGGTTGGCATCTGCTATTGTTGGGTCGAACTCCTTCTGCCGCTCCAGGGCCTCCTGAAGGCGTTTCTGGCGTCTCTCTTCTCTCCGGGCCAGGCGCTCCAGAAGAGCAGCCTCGTCATCGCCTTCCACCTGTGTGTTGGTGGTGCTTGGCTTGGACTCTTCATCGGGGACACTGTACAATAGAGAGAACAGCACCAAAGACAACTTGCTGATTAATCTGTGAGCTGCATTCATATAGCCAGTGCCCCCCAGGACTAGAGCAATGTCAGTAGTACATGCCTTGGACGTTACCACTGCAGTACACACCTGCCTGATTTTCAAATGACAGCATGTGCGATTCTTTACTCTGTGGAGTCTATTTAACATGCTAGAAGTGCTTTGAGTGATTGCCAATCAAGGATTGGATTTCTTACTCTCTTCTCTTCCTTGTGCCTAGGCAGGGTCATGTGACCCATAATTGCCATTGAAATATGAGCAGAAGTGATATGTCCAAACTAAGGCAATCAAGAAGCAGAGGTCCATTCTCTGTCCTTTCTATCTCTGATTGTTTGCAGGATCAGAAGACTCCAAATCTCTAGGGATTCACGGAGTCATAAGAGGAAGGAAGACAGGTGACCGGTTCTGCCTACTAGACAGAAATACCCACACTGGACTTATGTATTATATTAAACTACTAAAATATGGGGGCTCAATGTCTTAGTAGCAGGACTATCATGACTAACATACAGATTATCTACCTTCTTTGTCAAGATTTCCAAGAATAAAAGGCTTCTTGTTCTTTTTTTCTACAATGAACAAAAGGTAGTAGTTGTATTTAATTTTTTAAAAAAGGGAAATCTCTAAAATCCAAACTGTACCATGCTCATCATCTCACTCTCTCTTGGAAGGTGCTGGTCACTGCCCAAGCCAAGGGCGTTGGTCTCCACTGGCAGGAGACAGTCAGTCATGTGATACCAGAACTGTGACCAGAGTTGGAAGCGAATGCCTCACGATATTTAGACACTCCATCAAATTTCATGGTTTATACAAAACTTGGCCCTTTTGATGTTCAAGTTCACTTAATTTTGGGAAAACACATTTCATATTTAACAACAAAATATGGCGGAGTAAACCCTAGATTTCAAACTTTTGTGGCCTTTGCCATTGCTGCAGGACACTCTCTTGGTGAATTAGACATATCAGGACTAAACGTCCATGAAAATACAAAGAATTCCGAGCTCACGGGAAATCCCTAACGCAAGGCATTTGAATCAACTGAATTCTAATAATTTTAAGAAGGTACCCCAAATTCCAGTGTGTTAGTCTGATGAAAATAAGAAGTTAAGAAACCAACAGACTGTTAAAACTTTCGTTGTCTTTTTACAAATCATGACAGCAATTTCAAGTAACAATGCCAAGTGACGGTTAGAGCTATTTAGTTCCAAGAAGACTTATTCTTGAGGCTAATGAATATGTCAGAGATAAGTCACATATTCCCAGACCTGAATATGTGTTCCTTAAAAAAAGAAAGAAACAAAGAGCTGGACTTGGTGGTGCTTGTAATCTATCCAGCTACCCAGGAGCCTGAGGCAGGATGGCTGCAAGTAGAAGCCCAACCTCAACAATTTATTGAGAACTTGTCTCAAAATAAAAATAAAAAATGACTGGTGATGTGACTCAGAAGTAGAGCAACCCTGAGTTCAATCCCCAGATCTGAAAAAAAAAAAAAAAGTTTGATTATATTCTTGGAAGAAAAGTATAACTTCTATTTCTATTTAAGTGAAGAAACAGTTTGCAAAGCATCGAGTTGGGATTCAAAGACAGTTAGTGAGTCCTGGACATCATACCCATGTCCCCTTTGCTGTCCTTCCTCCCTAATTAGGAGCTGCTCACCAAGGGTCAAGGTTTCTACTTTTCTACCTAGCCAATAAGTTTCCTTATTGAACTGACCTTGCCTACCAGCATTTGCAAGACAACCTTAGAGATGGAACCACTTGAATTTGAGCCCCAGAGGTCATGACCCTTTCCCTTCATAATTTTCTAAATAGACTGAATTAAAGGAGTTATCGACCGCTCCCGCCAAACATGCATAAAATCAAACAGACAAAAACCAAAACCACATGCAAGACCTTATAATATGGTTTCATTTATTTAATCAGTCTGCAGTTTTAAATTAAAATTATTTTTTCTCCAAATAGCCTTATCTTTTCTAGACCTTGGTGCAAATAAATGACATATACTAACCATTAACATAATGAACCATGTGTTCCTATTTCTGTTACAAAAGACCTATTTGAAGAAGTTGAACCTATTAGGTGTTCTCAACTCCAATTTCTACCAGGGTCTGAGTAGGAAAAAATATAATAGTAAACTTACTAAACAAGTTTGAAAAGTCACTATAAATTAAACATCTCACTTATACTACATTGATGATCAGAAAATACCGAGTTGGGCTTTATGCTAAGAAAAAGAGGACATCTGCAATTCATACCTACTTTTAAAATTCAAGAGTCATCTATATTTGGTAGGCACATAAGTCTCTCTTAAAACTAGTAAATCTCCAGTTCAAAACAGCAATATGATACAAAGAAATATAAAGAGTTTTTCTTATTTAAAAGTATAATCCAGCATATTTAATAAATTTTAAAAATGTCAGATTATAAAACAAAATAAAAGCTTTCACTTGGGGTATGTTTAGGGATGGCAATGGTGTGTGTGTGTGTGTTGTGTGTAGTGAATAAAGGTGTCCTAATGTCTAATTCATTTTTTGCCTCATTTTTTGCCAAATCAGATAGATTGGACAAGAGTTGAGGTGGACTGAGAAGGGAATACCTTGCTGGGTAAGTTTCATTCAACAGACAGGCTAAGACACAACTGAGAAATTCTCCACTCCAAAGAGGACAGTACCTGTTCTGGGCGTGAACCTCCACCTGGTCGGTCACCTGTCCCAAGGATTCTTCCTCTTGCTTCTGCCGCAGCCGTTCCTGTCGGGCTCGCCGGCGGCGTTCCCGGGCTGCCTCTTCTTCGTCATCGTCGTTCCTCTGATAGGCAATTCTGGAACATAACAAAGGCAGGCTCCTGAGCAAGGCCAGCTGCCAACTGTTTTCATGGACGTCTCAGCAGGAGCAGCCCTGGTCCCTTTGCGGAACCTCACTGCTAGTGAACCACAGGACTCTAGCAGGATGGTTCAGCTCCCAACCCTGGAGGACCAACTGACTAGTTTTCAAACTTTTGAGCACTCGAAAGGCATTATCCAATAACTGCAGAGGATGACCTACAATGATCAGATAAACTAAGAAATCTACAGAAAAGCAGACTGCCTTTGGAGACTATCGGTGAGCAATATTTAGATTTCTTTACTTAAGCCAGTTATCACACATGAAATTTAGAAGCAGAAATCCAAAGTATTGAGCCCAAAATAATCAAAAGACCTATTAAAAAGGATTTGGCATGTTGCGTAAATTACTTGTGTAGGAAATGTCACAAAGATCGGACAAGAATCAAGTTACGTTAGCAAACCAAGACTTTGGTGAAATAAGCCAAAATTGCTCAAGGAAATTAAGAGCAGGGTGTTTTCTTTGGTTGGATTTTGTTTTTCCTCTCAGGTCCTTTTCACTGGAGAGTGGAGGTGTTATTGACCAGTGTTTGAGGGTTTCAAAGTCAGTACATTTTGAAGAGGTGGCTCTAAGGACTCCTCCTGTGCTCTGAATCCTGCTGCAGTGTCTTCTACCCCCATGGTGGGCACCTCACAGTGGCCCACAAGAGTGTATTTAGATAGAAGCCAAAGAGCTGAGACAGGTCGAAAAGCCACAGGAGACTCCACATGTGCCTAGTTACTTAGCCTGTACAGTTTCATTGGAAGCAAATGCCTATTTGGGGAAATTACACAATTAGTATCACTATGCTAGGTATGTTTCCTCTAATACTTATTTCCAAATGAAGAATTGAGGCTATGGAACTACAGATGCCCAAAGTCAAGAGGAAATGGTCTGGATGGTTAACTTGGCTATTTCTGAAGGTGTCATGTACACTGAGATACCGAAATCCAACAAGGCCTGGGGAGTGTTGCCCGGCCCGGGGCCTGGCAGCTTGATGGGGGATGTGGATGAGGCTGAATTACAGAGGGCTGCTTTTTACCCTGAAAAGTTAAAGTGTTTTTATTATATTACTTACATATCTACAAAAAGAAATACAAATATGTGAATGTTTCATGTTAGAAATTCTTTTTTTTTTTTTTTTTAATTGTAGTAAGAACACTTAATGTGAGATCTATTCTCTCCCTCTTTTTTTGGTACCAGAGATTGAACTCAGTAGCACTCAACCACTGAGCAACATCCCCAGCCCTATTTTGTATTTTATTCTGAGACAGGGTCTTGCTTAGGGTCTCACTAAGTTGCTGAGGCTGGCTTTGAACTTGTGATCCTCAGCCTCAGACTCCCAAGCTGCTGGGATTATAGGCATGTGCTACCATGCCCGGAGAGGTCTATTCTCTTAATAAGTGTTTAAGTGCATAATACAGTATTGTTAACAACATGCACAATGTTATAGGGCAACCTCTAGAATATGCTTATGATTATTATAATTATAAAACCAAAATACTTTTTAAATTAAAGAAAACAAAACATTGGGAGAAAACAATTTATATCAGCAATCAATCATCTAATATGACCAATGATGATTTGCTCATGTTAGATTTACAAACTGGCCATTTGGGGCTTAGTTCCAGTACTTCATTTTATCTGCATTATCTTTTGACTTCAATAATAAGAAGGCTACGTATAGTTTTTCATCTAGGTATCTTATAAAAAACAAGATTAGCAATTCAAGGGTTGGTTGGTTTGCTCTTTGCTACTTTAAAAAATCTTACTTCATACTTACTAAAATCTGCTAGTGTGCAATACTCAAATGCCAATAAAAATAAAAAGTGTCACTTAGTAATTCTATAAAACTGACTGGTAATTTTCCACAAATATGGAGAGAAGGGGCAGTGTGGTAAAGTTAATGGATGACTAGATTAGGACAAAGAAAACTTGGTTTTCAGAACTGATCTCTTAGGTACTTGCAGGCCTTTGATTAACCTGAGCGAACTTTTCTTGTCTGTAGGCATGTGACAGTTACATGAAATAGTGGGTGAGCTATGACAAAGCATTCTAAAGTGCAGTATTTTGCTGTTAGGAAAGGTCAGTTAAGGAGCTGCTTTGGAGGAAAGATGAGTTCAATTTTAGACTTGTTGAGTTTGAGGTGTCAACATGACATGAGTCGAATGTTCCTTTCTAGTTCAATCACATTGTAGTTTGTAGTCAAAAGCCCTTCCCAGTGGTTTGGCTTCAACCTTCAGATTCTTGGCCTGATATTCCTTTGGCTTATTTCTCAGTAGACAGCTTTAACCACAGCAGGGAGAAAGAGTCCTTCATGACTGCTTCCCAAGCTAATCAAACAGAAAGTCTTAATTTGCTCTTCTACATCTCTGGATCAGTCATGAGGTCATGGCTATTACAGAGACCTTCCTCTTCCAAGACAAGCAAGAGCTCCAAGTGAGACATCCCTAAACTAAAAGCAAATATGCTCCCTCTCCTAATGGAATCGAAGTTTAAACCCTCATTTCCCACTCCATTGGAAAAATGTGAGAGGTTGCCATTTTCCTCCTTCTACATACACAGTGACCTTCATGGCTGGATGTTGCTGGCTTTTAGCTCTGCCATGAACTAGATTTGCCACTGCAGCCAGGTCACACTTAACTTTCTTCCTCTTAGATTTCTCATGGATGGAGTGACCTGAACAATCAGATCATCTTCACTGTCTCCTCTAATTCTCATTTTGAAGCTTAAAACTAATGAACAGCCGTCCTCCATTGGTAGGTGCTTTGCTAGAGTCACCAGAGCTGGGTTTGTAGGGATCTTTTATTTCTACTAAAAAAGGAATAAGACAAAATTGCTTATAAAATTAAGAACAACAACAACGAAAAGAGCCAAAATGATTTCATGCTATTTTTCAATTACAAAATACCTGGTTGCTGACTCAAGAATCTATCAGTTGACTTTATAATTTATAAGTGAAATTGTGTCTGTACCAAATAACATGATAGGTGTGGAAATCTGTCAACTGTGATACTCCCTACATTAGCCCGCAGTATGCAAAACAAATCGTAACTCCTTAGCTTTTAGGCATGCTCCAAAGCAACCTATCTTTCATACTTCTATCACAACTTCATTTTTTTTTTTCATTCAACATTGGAAAAACTCAATTTGTTTTATTCTAAAAGTAGCATATAATTATTATTTTAAAAACAAAACAATACAAAATGTATAAAGGCAAAAGTAAAAATCATCTTCCTAGGATACAAACATGATAAATATTTGATATATTCTACAAACATTTTCCTATTATATATTTACATTTTTATAAAGTGGGATCATGTTATACATATAATTTGATAAAGTTTCTTTAACTTACCCTATTTATGACTATTTTTAACACATTAATAAAATTTGGAAAACTCAGAAGTTAGAATTTCTGAGTTAAATAAAAGTATGTTTATTTTACAGGCTTTTGGTTTACATTGATAAACTGCCCTCCAGAAAGGTCTGTAACGCCAGTAATGCATGGGAGTGCTAATTTCACCATAAGCAAAACTGGTCTAACAAGACAAATACGCAGGATCCTAAATGTATCCAAATGATAGCACAACTCTGCTTTATATTCCAGTTAAAGATAAAATGTTAACATTTCTGATTTTCCACACACCAGATTTAAACCTATATGAAATGCTGATGGCTAGTAAAACTCATACCTAACCAGCCACTGGATTGTAATAAAAGAATAACAACCCATGTGTTCCTCCTGCAAAAATTCAGCAGATGCCAGTGTTAAGCAGTCCACCCTTTTCTACAGTACAAAGACAACAGATGTTCCTAGATGATTCAGAAGCAGCGTGGGATCCTGAAGTTCCTCTGAATCATCTGAGAAAGACTGAAGAATGTTTAACAGAGTTCTAATCAAATGCATTTTATTGTGATCTACTTTTCAAAAATCCACAAATAAACGAAGCAACTCTCCATTAAATAAAATGTTTGGTGGATCAGAACCCATGAGCTTTCCATCCGTGCTGACTGAAAGAGGGTTTACTATAGAGTGTTCCACTTTGTTTCTTGGTAAATGTTTTTGATCATTCTTACCACAAACACTTGGAGAAAGGCACAATTGACCTTTCAGCAAAAAGATCAGTGTTGCTGAAGCAAAATCACTCATTGGATATTCAAAAGAAAGACTACCTGTAAATAAGTGCAAAAATATCCCCAAAGTCCATCATAACTACATGATGCTATTTGATTGTGTCAGTGATAGGAAAAATGTAGAGAAAACTGGCTTTTCTTTCATTCCCAGAACCATTGCTTAAAGGCCTGGGTGTTACATGATAAGAAAAAAAAAAAAAAAACAGATCTATGCAACAGGAAAACTTTCGTATAATGCTGTGGCTTTTACAACAAACCTATTTTAAGACTAGCACTCTGCTGCCTCAGTATATTCAAGCCACAGGATGATCATGTTATATTCTGGGTATTTTAGATAGAAAGTTCAAATAAGCAAAAGTATTGCAAACCCAGCAAATAGGGAAATCATTGAGGACTCAGTGTCTTTACGTTAGGATGGGCGAGGTCTAAATGTGTACCAGATGAAAAGAGCAGGGACTGACAGGCAGAAGTTTCTTGACCAATGTTAGTTGTCTCTCTGCCTCGGCGTTCCCCTTGTCCCACACTCCCATGAAGTGTTTCTCAGGACTTGAGCAACTCCGACAAAATTCATGTGATAATATCATCTACAGCACAGGCTGTTTTGTTTTTTTGGTACTCCAAATCCCCCCAGTTGGAAGAATATTACTCTTATTTCCTTCTATTTTCCTTTTTTCCATTTTGCTAATTTTATGATTTGAGACTACAGGACATCCTCCTTGAAGTTTCCAAGTAAAATTCTGGCAATGAGATTTTATTAACAAAACAAGATCTCTTAGCAGGAAATCATGCTTAAAAATAGAATACAAAAAAATAATAACCCATTTTACTGGGGCAGGGGCTGATTTGACTGCATGTTTAAGAATATTAAATACCCAGAGTGAAAATGTACAGTTAAGTCTATAGCATGCACACATTTACTTATTTTATGTTGATAATCACAGTATGCTCTGGGTAATTAACTGGATAATCGAATAGTTAAATCAAGTTTGGACCTGCAATCTTGCTATTATATATTTTTTACATACATTACATATTTCACAGATATCATCTTAAAAATTAAACAGTTTAATAACATATTTAAAGACTTCTCAAAATCAGTTTCCTGGGTTATACTTTATTCTTGTTATCTACTTAGCAAGAGCTCATAATTTATTTGATTATTGTCTTATACACAGACGTTTTGGATTTTCTTCCATTTTTTCCTTATTGCATACAATGCATGTGTTTCTCTGAGGTAGATGGTGAGAAGTGGAATAGTATGCATTCATTTAGATTTAAGAGAATCTGTAAACTTTCCCATCACAGTAGTTATTCCAATTTACATCCCTATGCTCAGTCATTTCTATAACCAAGTTGAATCAATATATATTAAGACAGTTCACTGCTGACCTGATAGTTTAAGAGGAAAGATTCAATCTCTTCTCTGGTTTCCAACATTTTAAGAATGAGGATTCTTTTAAAATATCAAGAAAAAGATGATATGACAATTGCTTATACTTTTGTTATTTATTTATCTATTTATCTATCTATCTATTTATTTATTTATTTATTTTTGTAGTGCTGGGGATTGAACCCAGGGCCTTGTGCTTGGGAGGCAAGCATTCTATCAGCTGAGCTACATCCCCAGCCCCTGTTATTTACTAATAAAAATAAATTCTACCATGCATAAAAGGAATCCATAGATTAAAAACCACTACATCTATCTATCTATCTATCCATCTATCTATCTATCTTTTAGAAAAACAGTGTTTTTTACATGAGACAGTTATTTATCAGACTAGGGAAAATACTTGGTATGGAATATGAACTTGGAACTCTCTTACCAAGATTTCAGTGCTGGAGAACCACCGCTGAACTTGAAGAAATTTACAAGAGTGCCCCTGAACAGACCTGAAATTGTAACCTTCAAATCCTTTTGTGTCCTTCCACATTCCCGGACTTGGTAGGTACACATGTGTACACAGATAAACAGATCCAGGGGTTCAGTGAGAGAAGTTCAGGTTAAATAAGGCTCAACACACTTCAATGAGGCCCAGTTACAAAAAACCCTACTCAGAGCAGTTCCTGTGTCTTTCTATCTCCCTTAATTATGTCTGCCACACTCCTATATTAAAAAAAAAAAAAGTTGAACCTAAAATACCAAGGGATTGAATCATTTCACCACCTGAAAGAACGAATGCTACCAAAGGGTGCCATTTATGAATGCATACTGGACCCCCAAATCAACCCTGATAGGTCTATATCCCACAGTACCTCCATTTTTATGTGACAGGTTCTTCAAGAGAAAGTGATGTTGGCTAAAGGAGATTTCAGGCTTTAACTGAGGCAAAAATCCAGCCCCCAACTTTCTGCAGCTATATATTTCCCACATAGTCCACACCGAGGATGAAGAAAACCCGGGTCCAGAAATTCAAAGAAGGACAGCTTCTGAGTCTATTATTATTACTACTACTACTACTATTTTTATTTTGATTGCCATCATTATTAGTTCTTCCAAGGTCACTGTCTTAACTGGGGTCTTAATATGGAATCTAACTTCAAGAGTTAAAACCTCATGGGTTGAAAATAGGCTAAGCAATTATTAAGAGGAAAAATGACTAATACATATTTTCATTATTCTTTTCTCATGTACCAAAACCCCCAGGGATTTTCTTTTATAATATGAAATGCAAGCAGATTCTCCAAACATATCCAATCAACTCCATAAATTACTCAAGTGCTCCTAGCAAAATCTCAGGCCATGCTGTGATCAGGAGGGAAAATTCTGAGCTACTGAAATGAGTCATATTTGCCCAACAGACTTGCTGTATATTTGAAAGTTAAAAGAAGTTTATAGAAACATTCCAGGCTCTTGAATATGATTTTGTTTATATGTGGTGTCTGCAAATGTTGCGGTTTCACTTAATGCACATAAAATCCAACTCTGAATTTTTTCTTTGGAGTCTTTAAAAGAAAGGCAATGAAAAATTAAAATGGAGGAAAAAAATTTAAAAAGTAGAAATGTTTTCATATCAATATGTTTAGAAATGATTGATAGCTGATAGTTTGTTAGTAATGAATACAGCATAGAGTGAAACAAAGTCTCTTTGATTTAGAAGAGGACTTTTTTTTTTTTTGGTGGTGAAAATGTACTGTATTATTTAATTGTAGAGTTCATTGCTATATCAGTATTGTGACTTTCCTGGGGTAAAGATACACAAGGAGATATAAGACTTTGAATAAAATTACCCAGGAAGAGAAGTACATCTCACTTCATCAGTCTGCCCTTCTCCCACCCCTTTCTCCATACATAAACACACTGGAGTCACTGAAGTTTATATATCGACCATTCATTTGGGTTCTTGATGATAAAACATTGTGTGCTTGCAAACTCTGGTGTCCTTATGTATGTCCTCACAAGGCATCACCACCAGCCCAGCATTTGCTTCATATGATGATGACATCCCATAATCACACAAGTTCCTCTAACCACACACCATGATGGGGAAACATGCTACAGAGCATCAGACCATGAACGAAAACCTCTTTGTGTGTCTATATGTATAGCAGGCTGGTTCTTACACCAATTATGAATTCAACATCTTGTCCATTCAACAGATTGGGCCCGACTGCATATGGTTATGGAAGAGACCTGGGGAATGCTTGGAGTTTCTGACTGAGTTATAGGAGATTCTAGAATGTTCTAGAATAGTTCTGCTCAGGGAAAACAGATCCTTAAGCTGAGAGGCTCATTTCTGAATTGATACACATAGCCATGGAAAATTTTTAAATGGTAGAATCTAATTGTTTGGATTCATCATTTTAAATTTAAAAGACTTTTTGTCATGAATTGTATTATACCTGCAAATAAGTTTATAGTGTAAGACCACTATAAAGAAGAATAAAACATACCCATGCACCTACTACACACCTTGAATAGAACATTAGGAGACTCATGTGCTCCTTTCAATCCCATCCTTCTCTCATTTAAGTCAAATAACCACTACCCTGAATTTTGGAATATTTATATGATTCTCTTGTTTTTCTTTGTAGTTTTATCACCTTGGTATGATTCCTCAAATAATACATATTAAAGTTTTGCCTTTCAAACACTTCACATAATACTAATGTATGCATTGTGTGATTAGGATCTTTTATACAACATTTTGTTATTGAGATTCATCTATGTTTCTATGAATAGATGTAGTTTATAATGATAGAGGAGGCACAGGGTTTTCCAAACATTCTTGATATGAGTGTTTGATGGGCTAAATGAATAACTTATTCAACTGCACATTTTCTTTTAAAAAGTTCACAAATGGTTTGTAATATTTAATAGAAACAAAATGAATACAATTTGAATTTACTTTCTTATTGAACTGTTACTTTTATTAGATTTCTTTTTAAAAGAAGGCATCCCATTACAGATTTTGGTGGAGCAATTTCATGACAGTTTCCTGAGATAAACTAAGATCTATTCATTTTGTCAAAAACAGGACTGAATTTGCACCATCCCATCTACCACCCCACCCTATTAAAACAATAAACTTGCTCAGATACAAACATTCACTTTTTAACATACAAATGTTTATAAAGAGTAGGTATGGAGAGGAGTGCTGATGGCTGAAGATATGTATGTTGCGGCTCACTTGGTCGGTTGAGTTAAAATGAATTAAAAGGAGGAAGAGAAATGTTCAGTAGCCAGGAAGCTAGTTAAAACCAAATTGACCAAACTCCTTCCTCATTTTCCACCCTTATTTATGATTCAATGAGTATAAATGTGGCTAATGCAGATAAGCTCAATTACTACCTGTGTTGTCACAAGAATTGATCTTCTCGTCAGGCCCTGCTGAGGATTCTCTGTTTAGTAAGAATCTTAAATTGTGAATAGGAATCTCAAATAAATGTAAACATATGAAATATGAAAATATAAATCTTAATGATCTTAGTCTTTTTATTAAAAAGATGTTGTCAATCAAAAATCAAGTCTGATTGGAGACAGTCTCTGGTCGTTGTCTCTATTAAAGGACAATCTTGCTTTAATATACACAGTGTGTGGAAAATAAGCATTGGGCTTAGTCAATCCTTTTTTTAAAAGTCAAACATGAGAGAACATTTCAGATTCAGGTGCCTAGCAATGGAGTTATGGTTTAGACCTTTAATGTTCCCTGAAAATCTCATGTTTTAAAAGCATGGTCCCCAATACAGTAAGGTTCAGAGGTGGGGCTTTTAGGTAATAATTAAACCACAGGGGCTCTAACCTCATCACGAAATTAATTATCTATTTGATAAATTAATAATTTGAATGGACTATTAGGTGGTAGCTGTAGACAGGGGAGGTATGTATGGTTGGAGAAAGTGAGTCACTGGGGATGTGGCCTTGGACTACATCTTGTCCCTGCTTCTTCTCTCATCCACTCTACTGCTCAACAGTCATGCCATGAGTTGACTTGACTTTTCCATCACTATGCCATTTCTCCATGATGTTTTGCCTCACCTTAAAGCCAAAGCAATGGAGTTGGTCAACCATGGACTGAACCTCTGAAACCATGAGCCCCAAATAAACCTTTTCTCCTCTAAGTTGTTCTTATCAGGTGCTTTGGTCACAGGGATGAAAAGCTGACCAATACAACTGGTCATGCTACATTTTGACAACTCTTTCTCCTGCATTAAAGGTTTAGATCTGGATACATAACTGACCAGCACCTGCTCCACAGCAGGGTGTAGGGGAAAGTCCCACATTCCCACTGGTTGATTTGAATGCATCTGCACTTAACCACAAGTATATCAACAAGCAAATTCTTTTCATACTCAAAGACAATCTTTGAGAAACAGAAATTTCCATTTCCATCTTCAAATGTAAAAATTATGAACTCATTTTATATGAGTCTTATATGAGTGATCTAAGTACTTCAGTCTTACTCCCAAAACTGAAATATTTGTGTGACACAGTCCACAAGTCCATAATTTCACGTGGTTGAGCTTCAAATTATAGTACTGCTATCACACTGGTAAACATCTGACAAATGAAATGAAGTAACCAGAGAAATGAAAACAAGATGTCCTTAAATGGAGATTATAAGCCTGTGACTAATTAAAAGGAATCCCTGTAAGGGAAAGTGGTATTGCAGACATACCTATGGAAATGTTACACAGCATGTGGATAATGCTAAGTTAAGTCACATATCCTGTGTTTCTGAGATTCAGCCCAATGGATTCTCAGCATCCTCTCCAGACCTGCAGTGCTTAATGCAAGGAAATTTATGGGTAACGGATTTTCATAACAGGCCTTTTATGATCTTTCCCTCCCCAGAAAGTGCCCTCCAGAGCTCTTCTTCTTCCACTCTCATTTTTCTTAATTGGAAAAAGATTTACTATTCATTCCAGCTTCCTTTCCATTCGGGTGGTACAGTCTCCCATCTCTTTCTCCCTTTTTGCATACCTTATCTCTTCTCCAGAAACAGAAAACTCTAAGGTACTGACAGATAAGACGCTGAGGCAGTGTTTCTAGAACTGACAGTAAAAGAAGTCATTTGTGTCATTCTAACGAGAATGCATATTCAGAGTGATTACTACCTCCCTGATACCAGAGGCACTGCACAAACTCATCTAGCGTCCAGTTGGCTCATAGCTATCCTCCATGTGCTAGAACTGCAGTTCTGTTTACAAGTGAGAGACAAACCTTGAGACAGGAAATGGAAAATCAAGGGCCACATCCTGGATATTTGGCCTGTTGGAAAGAACACTTATTCTTCTTGTAGGCGACTTGGCAGCCAATCACTGCAAATGGGTCCAGCCTCCCTACTGTTGGGAACGGAAGTCGAGGAGTCAGTTCTATTCTTGAGGGGTCATTGTCCCATCAGTGGGAACTTTACCTGGGACGGGGCCTGCTCAAGATGGAGGGAGAAAAACAGATGCCTACTTGTGATTTGGTAAGGAGCCAGCCAAACAAACCAAATAAAACCTGCCTCCATGCTGAAGACCCCTTTGAGTAAACAGATGATCCCTGTAAAAATACAAACTTTTAAAATGCATTTATTGGTGTATTACAGTTATATCTAATAGTTGGGATCATTTTGACATGATCATACATGTATGAAATTTAATTTGCTCCATCCAGTCTCCAGTGCCTCCTCTCTCTCTCTCTCCTGCTCCCCACTTACTCCCCTTTCTCTAGTCTACTGTTTTTACTTCTATTTACTTATCTATTTATTTTTAATTGGTGCTTTATAAATATACATAAAAGTGGAATTTGCTGTGGTACATTTATGCAGGCATATTGCATAACTTGGTTAAATTCATTCCATATTTCCTCCCCTTTCTGGTCCCTCTTCCTTCTCTCCCTATCTCCTTCTACTCCAGGGATTTCCCTATATTATGATATCCTACCCCACTGCCCCCTGCCTTCTTTCCCTTATTTTGCTCTAGCTTCCACATTTGAGAGAAAACATTTGACCTTGATTTTTGGAGTCTGGTTTATTTACTTAGCATGATGTTCTCCATTTCCATCCATTTACCAGCAAATGCCATAATTTTGTTCTTTATGGCTGAGTAAAACTCCATTGTGTACATATTCCCCATTTTCTTAATCCATTCATCTATTGAAGGGCACCTGGGCTGGTTCCATATCTTGGTTATTGTGAGTTGCAGTTCTATAAACACTGCTGTGACTACATCTCTATAGTATGCTGATTTTAGTTCTTTTGGATAATTACTGAGGAATGGGATAGCTGGGTCATGTGGCAATTCCATTCCTTGATTTTTTGAGAAATCTCCATATTGCTTCTCAGAGTGATTGTACTAATTTGCAGCCCCACCAACAATGTATGAGGGTAACTTTCCCCCCATATCCATGCCAGTATTAAAAATGCAAACATTTTAACTAACAGGGTAGCATCAAGTAACTAAGTACCAACATCTGTGCATGCTAAATGGATTATAATCACAACAGCTTACAATTCTGAGATCCAGGCCTTTGAGAAGGAGGCTTGGGCATTAGAGACATTCTTGAACAGTACTTAGGTGACTTGAAAGTACCTGTCCTGGATGAGCAGATTTCTATTCCAATAATACATTATTAACCACTACAGCTTACAATGCTTTCTGATCATCAATCATAATCACAATCATTAATTTATTAAAATTGTTACCTAATAGAAGAATATCTTCAGGAGTGGAGATAACCAACTTTACTCTAGAAATGTCATTATTTTCTAATCATAAATGACAAAGTAACAGCATTGGCATTAGCTTATGGATTTCTAATCTTGTGTACACTCCTCTTTCTGACCAAACCACTGATCCATGTGGGACCCAGACTTTGAGGGAGGACAGTTCCATTCTGGTAGGACATCAAGAGCCCTTGGCAGCAATGGAGCCCTAGATATTGAGGAGGAGGTGGCAGTGCAGCAGCTATCAGGCAGAGTCTTGACTTGTGGCAGGATGCTAAATGGTAATTCTTGCTGCTGTAATGTGCAAACTGACACCCAGGTGGCTGGAATTAGTCCATCCATTCAACAGATATCGATGGAGCATTTACTCTGTTCGAGCCCCGGAGAGAGAAAGCCAAGATAAATACACCCTCTGGAAGGAGTTTCTAATCTGGTAGTGTGAGGATGATGGTAGTTCAAACGTGATAAATATTATAGGAGACTTGCAAATAAAGTGACTTAAAAGTTGAGAGGAAGAAGACAGTTCTAGCTAAAGAATCAGAGACGACTTCATGGAGAAAGTGGCATTTGAGCTGAACATTTTAGGACGGCTAGGACTGAGAGGCTGGCAGGATGGAAGAGGCCCTTTCTATGACACAGAGAGCTCAAATGGCAGGCTTGCACAGTCAGGAAATATGGACATGGAAAAGCAAACAACCCAGTCTGGCTGGGGTTTGGAAGGCATGAAGGGCATTAGTGAAGCTCCAGTTGTGCAAGGCACACACAGAAGCACAGCTTCTAATAACTGGGGAGAGCAGACCTGCATTTTGTGAAGCTTAAGGACAGCCTCCTTCTAAAGCTGGCTCTACTAAACGGAGGGCTTAAGGGCACACACAGAGAATGTTCTAGCTTCCTTCTCTACTCCAGGTGTTTCATCTCATTCTGCAGCTTTCCCCAAGAAATAAAAGAAATTAGGGCCAGCTACTCCATATCAAGGGTTCCATAAATCTTAGGTGCAAGCGGAGTTGCTGTTCAGCAAGCCCTACGATCATTTAGAACAGTAGCCCTGTGGAGGGTGCCTCACGAGCAACGAGCCAGGACTTTCCATTTTTCAGAATAGAATTTCTGCCCTTTTCATTCCTGCCATTTCTCACCCTGTCTTGCACTTCCTTTGCCCACAGAGAGTTCATTAAGATTTTCACTTACTCTGCTTCTAAATCAGACCCAACTGAAATCTACTGTTGTGGTAGGCAGCAAGATCTTAGGATCACAGGTTAATGTAACTACAAGGAATTGTGGAGGTGATTTTCAATCTGAGCTCCGCCTTTTACACACAGTAACCTGGGATCTAAGAGGTGAAGTGATTCATACCAGTAATTACAAAATTAGGACTGAACCAGGTCTTGATGTTCCCATGCCCATTGTCTTTCTAACACAGGAGTTTTCTTAGGGTATTCTGCAAACTAGTATAGTCATCTAAGCAAGGGACTGGCAAACTAGGAAGGACCTACAGGCCAAATCCAGCCCTGTTCTTCTTTCTGTAAATAAAGTTTTATGGAAAAGCAACTATGCTTATGGTGCCTATGTACTTCAGCACCAGAGCTAAGCAATTACAACAGACGCGTAGCATTCAAATTTAAATACATATACTAATTGGCCATACGCAAAAATTTTTGCTGATCCCTGATCTACACCAATAGTTTTTAGCCATTTTTTATGGTGTATTTCTATAAATTAAAAAATAATTAAGTATGTACTTCTATCATGTATACATGAGTATATAAATATCTGTATTTATAAATTATATACACATAATGCTATTTAAATATTTCTAGGCATTATAAAACACAGAAATGTAAAAGACTAAAACCATGATGAAAACTACATTTAAAGTAATGCTTAATCTATTAATGTTTATAAAATTGTAATTATTTTTGAAAAATCTTGGTTTAATGCATTTTGATCAGTAATTTGAAGGTCTGGCTCTAAGTCCAGTTCACTTTGGCACTTAGTTTTAAATACTAGTCATGGCTTCACTTTTTAAGAGGCCCCTCGGAGATCACGTGAGCACCAATGAAGACACACACCACTGGCCTGACGTGGTGGGGGAGGCATGGAACCAGCAGGCATCTGCTTGTCTACAAAATGCATGTCTGTACTGATGTCAATCAGTTGTTTGTTCAAAGTCAAGCAAAGATGTTTTAGTTTTACATTTTTAATGAATTGCTTCAAACTCCACTGAAATGTTTTGCTCCGGAGATGTTTAATTAGGCTAGAAAATATTTCCAAGGTGAAGTGTGGAGATGTGACAGTCTCCGTAGGTGACATGTTGACATCATTTTTGACAACAAAATCACAAAGCAGGGGGCCATTTTCCAAACACAAGTTTCTTCTGCAGATGAAAATGTTCTAAATTTGGCTACGGCAGTGGTCACAAAGGGCCGAACCACTGAATTGGACACTGTTAATGGGTGAATTGTATCTCAATAAAGCTGATCTTTAAAAACAGAGATGTCGTTACATTCCCTCTCCAGGAGAAACCCATGGTGGCTGAAGGGAACAGGCCAAGTGCGTAGCTGAGGAAGAGCTCCTGGGTGCTCCCCTCACGAAGTGAAGTTGTCGTCCTTTCCTGGGGCTTGGTTTCTGAGCAAACTCCTTCCCGCCTGCAGTTTCTGCAGAAATCCTTTTAACCACAAATCTAATCATGAAGGTCAGTTTAGTTTAAACTAGATAAGCCTCACCATCTGTCAATCCACTGACCCCACTATGAGTAAACTGCCGTGAGTCACAGGACACGCCGGGTCCCACTGTCCTCGACTCAGGCTCTTCCCTCAGAACCAGTCACATGTGGTTGGAAATACAGACCGGGGGAAGGCTCTGGCACCCAAAAGCATGACAAACTTTTAACTTTTAACTTTTAACCTTCCACTCTCTTGCCTTCTTCTCTTTGATCACGGTTCTACTTGCAAAGCTTTCCCCTCCTCCCCACATCCACCCAGGGTGATCTCATCTGTCCCTCAAGGCCACTCACATTCCATACTCTTCCATCATGGAAGTCAAATAGAGGAAGCCCTTTCCCTCCTGTAAAATCTCTGTGGTTGTTCCAGGTATTTATCACATATTGCTTTATTCCCGTTATTTGTGCATCATTATCTTATCTCCCATGTTATATCATTTTTCTTGAAAGCAAGAGTCATGTTTTGAACATTTTTAGCTCCCTCAGTGTGCCATGCATGAAGCAGGTATCAAGTAAGTGCCTTAGTACTTACATTCAAGAAAGTCACATGGCATGAAAACACAGAACAGTAGCACTGAGGAAGGTGAACATATCCCTGAATGTGGGGGATTTCATCAAGGAAAGAAATGCTCTCTCTGGGTTCAGTCTCAATACTATGAAGAGATGAAACAGAACCATATTAAACAAACCCAGGAGTGACAGCTAGGCTTGGAGACAGAAGAGTTTTTGGGTGAAAACATGGAAGATGGAGCCCCAACACTTCACATTTCTCTCAGTTTCTTCTCTTCATAAGTTGGAAGCTATTATTGGTCAGGAACTGCCTTGCCTGTGTTTGGTTAGGTATCTGGTGCTTTTTGCTCACTGATCTAGAATACAAAATGTTTAATGTCTTTATTGTAAATATGTCCCTCATTCTTATGTTACCTTTTTCATAGATGGCAGTAAGTGGCAAAACACACAGAAAACCTCACTGAATTTGGAGCTGGAAAATATGTTTTCCTGGTTAGGAAGAACCAAATGGTTATGGACAGAAGGCATCTGGTTTTTGAATCTTGTCAATAATCAGAGCTAAAGTCAAACTGAGTGAATGGGTACTTTCCAGACTGTGGACTATTTCATGTCATGTGTCTGGCCTTGACTTGGCTCATGAACAGGACAGAAGTTCTCTGTTTTGCTGCTACTATGGGGCATGTCTTCTCTCTGTAACTCCTCCATCATCTTCTCTTGCAAATTTCTTATATTTCTCTCTACATCTCTCTCTCTCTCTTCTCACCATCAAGCCTAGTGTTGGTTTTGGCTTTTTTTGTGTGTGATGTCTGTGGAAAGCAAAAATAATTCAGTATAAGTAAACTAAGTACATTTGATTTAGTTAGTCCTTCAGAAATATTTTCATGTGCTCTTGATAAAACTGGTCTTATAATTCCACGGATGTCATTAACTTAGACCAAAACAGCTAATTTCACTGCATCATGAGCTGTCTTGTCACTTTCACACTTAATTTCAGAGTTAGGTTTTTAAGTTAGTTTCAACTACTTCCTATGTGACCTAAAACCTACTTCGGGATGCATCTACAGGCAAGTGATCTTGTTTAGTTCAAGACATCTTAATCACTTGTCCAACTGAATTTGTTCAATTTGGTTATTAAATATCTCAGAACACTACATTGGCTATATGTTCTATTTTCAATTCAGGCATTAGTAATAATAACTCCAAAATGACATTGCATCATGGGCTTGTACTCTCTAGAGCTATATGATGAAACAAAGTGTCTAATGGCCCTTAAGACAGTAGTCCCCTCTTATCTGTGGTGTTTCTGAGACATTCCATGGGTACCTGAAATTCAAATGGTACTGATACACACACACATACACACACAATTATGGTTTAATATATATATATATATAATCATGCTTTTTTCCTATAAATACCAATGATAAACCTTAATTTATAAATTAGGCACAGTAACAGATGAAAAATAAACCTAATAAGAAAGTAGAACAATTAGACTGACATGATATTGTAAAAATTATGAAAACTTATTAACTGTTTATGTCTGGAACTTTCCATTTAATATTTTTTGGACCAAAGGTGATCATGAGGGCCAGGTGTGGTGGCACACACCTGTAATCCCAATGACTCCAGAGGCTTAGGCAGGAGCATTGCAGCTTCAAAGCCAGTCTCAGCAACTTAGTGAGGCTCTAAGCAACTTAGAGGGACCCTGTCTCAAAATAAAGATATAAAAAGGGCTGGGGATGTGGCTCAGGGGTTCAGTGCCCCTGGGTTCAATTCCTGCTCAAAAAAAAAAAAAGTGACCACAAGAACTGAAACCAAGGGAAGTGAAACCAGGGGTTGGGGGGACCACTGTCCATGCCATCTTACTTGACTTTACAGAGAGCTTTGACACTGCTGATGAAACCCTTCCTTTTTGAATTCTCTGCCTACCGTCATGTGATACTTTCCTTTATGTTGCTCGTTGGGTTTCTTCCTCAACTCTTCTCTTCTCTCACTCAGCACACTCTCCTTGGGTAACATCTCTATGCTTACAACCTGCCTGTCCATTTTAAGGTGGTCATTTTCTGGTCTGTGTTCCTAATTCAGTCCACTCTGCTGGATTTTCAAATGACCTTTAGTTATGGTTGAGATCATGAGGCAGCATCCCAAAGCTCCTGTGCTGATACAGGAATATTCAGAGGGGAAGTGATTGGATTATGAGAGCTGTAAATGAATCAGCCCATCCTAGTTTGAATGGACTCACTTGGTGGTAACTGTAGGATGGGGGGGGGCAGGGCTGGAGGAGGCAGTCACTGGCGGCATGCCCTGCATCTTTCCTGCTGTCCCTTTCCCAGCTCTCTGCTTCCTGACCACCATGCAGAGCAACGCTCCTCCACCACACCCTTCTGCCGTGATGTCCTGCCTCACCTTGGGCCCAGAGGAATGCAGTCAGCCCAACATGGACTAAACTGAAACCAGAAGCCAAAATAAACTTTTCCTCCTCTAAGTTGTTCTTGTTGGGCATTCATTCACGGAAATGAAAAACTGACACCTTTCTTCCTCAATAATGTAATAGCCAGTAAGGAAGTGGACAGAAATGAGTTATTGTAGATTCTGACTAATCCGCAATTCTTCCAAAATTTGAAACTCCTCCCTGTGTTGGTTGCACTCAAATCCTATTATTTTTTTCAAGACAAGTCTCTATACTTTTTTTTTTTTTTAATTCTTTGGCCATATCATCCCATCTTGCTAGATACAACAATTTCACAATTTCAGGATGTGAAGTTGGCTTAATATTAAAGGAAAAATCAAATAAAGCATATTTGTTAAGTAAATTAAATGTCAAGGGAACTTGCAGGGACACAGAGACAACGTTACAAATGCAACTTCATTTCTTATGACTTTGAAACGGCTTTCAACTGCTTGGCAGAGTAGTTTACTCCTTACATACATGGGAAATAATGTTCAAACAATACTCGTGTGTCTAGAAGTTGATTTTAGTTGAAAGCACAATTCTCTACTGTTAAGTTTAAAACAACTGGACTGAACCTTCGAACCTAAGAAGAAACCTGTCTAACTCGTTTCATGTATATACTGTATTTTCTTTAAGCTTTCAAAACATCAGAAAGAAAAAGGACCCAGCCCATTATGGAGCCGGATGATACAGAGAATGCATTCAGAATGGCAGATCTCAAAGTTATCAACCATGGCTGAGATTAGAATCCCCTAGGAAAGCTCTTAAAAGTCCTGGCTGCCCGAGTTGTGCCCCAGATCAATTAAATCAGAACTGCCTGGGGTGTGAGCCATGTATGAGAACTTCCACAGCCTGGTTAAGAAACACTGATTCATAAAGATGACCTAGGAAGAGTTCAGGTCAGATGTAGTTATGATAAAAGGTAGGTAGGGTCATTCAGAAAAAAGAACCAAAAAAGAAGTCACAGGCAAGCACTTAGCAATGAGAGGAGAACAGGTGACTCGTCCTTATTATCCTAATAGCAAGCGTTTTTGGTTTGTTTTGTCCTTTTTTAAAAAAAATCAAGGTACATCAACATTTATAAGCAAAAACAGGTGTTAATATCATTATGCAGATACTTCTTAAAACTTACTAAATGTTAGTAACTGCACGGAATGGTATATCCCTTGTTCTCTCTATAACCAAATTTGACCAAGTTCAGTCCCACCTCCACCTCCTGGTGACCAAGAGGACTTAACCTGTGACCTCAGCTTCCCTGACTGAGGCAAACATCACAAAACCCCAGACCTGTGTTTTCCCATCATGGATAAACTGGCAGCAGGACAGTCCTAAAGCTCAGCTAAAGAGCTGTGAAAAAACAATTCCTACAGTCTGTTTTACATAATTTGAACTGTAAAAAGAGAAAAACCAGGTCGGGAGTCAGCCAAACCAACAATGTACCTGCCAAACCACACCTTATCCTCCTCAATCAGCAAAAATATCATCCGCCGCCTGACTCCCTTACCTCACCCACAGGAGCTCCCTCGTTCCCTTATTAGGACACTGGCAGAGGCAGAGACTGCTCCTGTCTGAGGGCCCAGGAGTGGCTTCCACAACATGTGCAGTTCATCAGACGAAGAGAGTAATGTGCATGGGTGGGGGAGGGCGGCTGGAAAAATTAAACCCTCGCTGCAAGGAGGAGAATCCATTCTGGGTAGGCCACAATTATGGTTTGGGGGAAAAATTTTTTTTAAAAGGCCAAACCAAAAAAACACAATCCTAATTTTTTTTCCTAAAAAAATGCATTTTTAGGAAGAGTGTTTTTGAAGCTTAGAAATGCAATTAAGGAAATTGTAATTTGAATGCTTGTAGGGAGTTGAATATATAATCAGCAAGCACCCAGTCTGCTTTTAAGAAGGGCTGGGTTTGGGCTGTCTGCCTTGGTTTGTCTTAGTTCTAAGACTTTGGACAGGCACCTGAATCTAAAGGTGTCTCCTCATGTTCTTTCTCTCCCCACCTCCCCTTCTCTTTCCTGGAGTAAAGTAAAACCTCTGTGTCCCCTCCACCTTTCTGCTTCTTGTTTGTGTGCAGGGTTACCTCTGGTCCTAGTCCTGGCTTGGACCACCATCGAAGCCAGGTTTTTTTTCTACATGTTGTTGGTACGACTAGAAGTAGCTTCCAAGTCCAAATGAGACATCCTGCTGTTAGAATCAGTGTCAGCAGGGCTGTCCTGTAAATCCCATCCTGTTTGGTGGCTAAGCTGTTTTCAGAGCCAACTCATGA
This sequence comes from Sciurus carolinensis, assembly GCF_902686445.1. NCBI lineage: Eukaryota > Metazoa > Chordata > Mammalia > Rodentia > Sciuridae > Sciurus > Sciurus carolinensis. The sequence continues at coordinate 19,850,996 of NC_062220.1, forward strand.
ACTCAGATCCATTCAAGAAATGACAGCTTGCAACTCTACAAAGAACTTTCATCACATACGATCTAATTTGATCTTCACAATCTTGGTGAGATGGGCACAATTCCCATTTCTTCTGCCCAGTGGAGAAAACATGCTCAGAGGACCTGGGTGACATGCATTCAGAGCCAGAACATCACTAAATTGTTAGACTTTGCTTCCTGGTTCTTTGCTGCTTCCAAGATGTCAAAGTACTGTGCTTTGCTCAAATAAGGAGTCCTGAAACTGACCAGTGAGAACTTAAGTCCTCAAGTTCCCTTTGGGGCCTCCAACAAAGGGCATCAGCATCCTTGGGAGACTCTAGGGGATCCCAGGAATCACATCAGCCCCTGAGGTTGTGCTGCCGCTAAATTTTACTCTGTGCTGAAGTTATAGGTTTACCATTTCTAAGACTAAAAAGTCAAATACAACTGCCATTGTCTATGGAAAATTAAAGAGCAAACTTCAAGATTAAAAAAAGAAGAATGCACAAGACTATCCAATCTTGGCTTTGAATGTGTGACCCAAACACATTGTTTAATTGCTAAAGTGACAACTCCCATTTGTGCAGTGCTCTGTAGGTTCCAGGCAGAAGCATCTCGTCTGATCCTTGCAATGGCAGTGGACAGACAGGACGGTGCTTATTGACAGTCTGTTTGAGGGAACCGAGCACACGGAAGTCAGTCACTTGCTCAGGAGTATCCACAGCATTATAGTCATCACTGGGCTGATCCCCAAATCTGGGCTGTATGCACTACAATGTAGTTCATTCATTTCTTTCCAGGTATCAGTTCTCTGACTTTGTCAGGGCAGGTTTAGAAGTTAAGGTATGGAGAAGTTCAAAATTATGGAAAGAATTTATTTCCTTTTAGTTGGCATACAAAAGTCATATGATATTAATAATAATGAAATTAGAGGAGTTGCTAGTTTCATGGGAGTCCAGGTCTCCTACTGGGGGAAGAGGTATATTGTAACTTTTTGAGAGCCCAAAAGCATTATTTAGTCCTTTGGCCCGTTTATTTAAGGTAGAATCATGTAAGATCAAAGACCTTCCCTGGAACCCTTTTCCCCATCCCCTCTAGCCCTGCTCCTCAAGGAGGAGAAACTTGCTCATGGGACAGGATCTGACGTAATAATACAATTGCTGCCAGATCCACCCACTCAAAGACCAGAGGTTATTGCTTGGAACGCAGGCACAAGGGAATAACATTCGTTCGGGGTTAAGCTGGAGAGAGCAGGGGGGCCACCAGGAGTCAGTCATTACACACACCCAGGCAGGAAGAGATGAGCAAGAGACTTAACCCCAGGGCCTTGTTTTCCTTGCGTGTAACGTGGAGGTAACAGTACCTGGAGTGCTGGTAAGGATTCAATGAACACTAATGGATGCGAAGTGCCTAGAACAGTGCTTGGAGGATATGAAGTGCCAATCACTTTTATGATGCTATTATTACTGTTATCATCATTGTCACTGTTGTCCTATGTGAAATAGGTCCTGTGCTTAGAAGTCTTCAGGGCAAGAGGCCAGAAAGATTTTTCTAACTAAAGGATCTCAAATTCCTTTTCATTGATAGTATTAACACCAGAGAAGGTTTGGAAATGCAGAATAAACAGGGGAAAATTCTTATCTCCTGTTTGTAGTCCCTTGTTCCTCCTCTGTTGATTTCATTCTCTCCTGTTTTACTTTTTTGGAGGGTAGATGGGGAGAATTAGGCTAAAGATATTCAATAAATGATATGCCTTTCATCTCTTATTTTCTCTATCTCTTTTTTAATCCATGTCACTTCTTGTTAACATGTAGATGGAAATTTATCACCAGAGAGCTTTATCTTTCCATGCCAGAAAAGGCATGTGTACTAGCAGAAGAGGCTAATCCCCTTGTCTGTTCTTCTGTGGGGCTGGCTTAGGATTCCAGACCTCGAGGAGGGCCACGGATCACAGCTTGATGCGGGGAGGCTGGACTGGTTTAGACAGTGGCTGTCAGGGAAGGAACCAGCTGTCCACGCTGCCCCAACATCATTCAGCCAGCTAGCATTTTCTACTAGTGATTATTCCACTTACTGCTTATGAATTAAACTATGACATGGAATGCTAAAGCTTTAAAATCTGTCAGTATGTGTCATGCATTGTGGTCTCTGACCTAAACCCCAGTACCTCAGAATGTGATCTTATTTGGAAATAGGGTCTTAAAATGAAGTCATTAGGGTGGATTCTGATCTAACAGGATTGCTGTCCTTTAAAGAGGGGTGGTATTTGGACCCAGGCATGGAGACAGACTTGCACTATATGAACAGGCACAGAAGGCCGGGGCGGGGGGGGGCAGAGGATTGCAACATGCCTACAGAAGCCACGGAATGCCAGAGGTTGCAGCAGGCACCAGCAGGTAGGAGAGACACTTGGGACAGATTCTCCCTCACAGCCCTCAGAAGGAACCTAACCCATCTGTAACTTATTTTAAAGATTTAACTTTTGTAAAACAGTTTGGGGTTCCAAGCAAAATGGAGAAGGCTCACAGCCCTGTTCCTACTTTTATGACAACAGGTGAACCGACTTCAACATGTCATTATCCCCCAGAATCCATGGTTTGATAGGGTTCCCACTCGGCCTCACACATCCTGAGCTTGAACAAGTACATGGCATGTATCCATAATCGTCGTATCTTAAGGAGTATTTTCACTGTCTTAAAAATCCTCTGCGCTCAGCCCATCCATCTCCCCTCTCTTCCTCCTTCCTCACAACCCTTGGCAACCATCAATCTCTTGCCATCTCCATAATTTTGCCCTTTACAGAATGTCATATAGTTGGAAACACAGTGGCATCTTTTGTGGTGTCTTTCATAGGCATTAGAGTGTCCTTCACATCTTTCATGACTTGACAGCCCACTTTTTCAGTGGTGAATAATACTCCATTGTCTCAATGTGTCACAGTTTATCCACTCGCCCACTGAAGGACATTTACCCACTCACCCATCGAAGAACAACCTGCCTGTTGTTTTAAGCCACTCAGCATGTGGTACTTTGTTAAGGCAGCCCAAGAGAACTAAGACAGTACTCAGTTTAAAGACTGAATGGTTCTATTTTGTTAATAAATGTTTTCAATAATTTCTAGCACCTTCTGCTATTTATTTAGGTGAGGGGCTCCTTGCACTGAACCGGCAGTTTATCTGATCTATTAAGGTTCCTCTGTTGTAACATCAAGTTATCTCCCTGTGTGCTCAGTTTTAACTTTGGCTGCGTTCTGTTTGTCCTTTGATATCTAGGGATATTGGATGGAGATTTATCTGTAGATCTGATTAGTTTCATGAAACCATAGCCATTTTGGGGCCACCAGAAGTAGCAGGGTCCCAGAGTCACTGCATTCCCTGGAGTTTAGGAATGTGTTACATGGTCTCCCTCCCAGCCCACCAATCTTGAGATGCAGGAGAGACAGACACATAATACTTCCCTGAGTCAAAGTGAATGCTTAAGTAAGGTCAGACATCTACACATTTATATAGAGAAGGGAGAGGAAGTGGGAAAGACTATTTCCCATGGTGCTAACATGCATAGACCTGGGATAGGTCTATCTCTGACTGCAAGGCTGTTTCCCTTGGGGGACCAGAGATTATACACACTTCCTGGATGCCCTTCATGCAGTGAGGTTCAAAGGAAAGGCCCTGCCCACGCTTGGGTCTAGAAGCTTTTTCCATTTTGTGATCAGGGAATGTTTACGTCTCCGAATACAATTTTTCTCCACGGGCCTCTCCAGGATGCAAGAGGTTTGCCCAATTTGTGGAGATCTCAGCAAACGTTAAAAGGTAGAGGTGATGGCTAGATTTGTTGTATTTAGTTCTGGGAAACCTGCATGCTGATATATGGGTTGAACTTTGTTCCCCACAAATATGTTGAAGCCCAGTACCTCAGGATGTGATCTTATTTAGAAAAAAAGGGTCTTTGTTTATGCCATCAAGTTAAGATGAGGTCATTAGGTTGGCATCCAGTTGTATAAGACTTCAGTACCATCTCAGGCATGCACAGAGTGAGGACTATGGGAGGAGACATAGGCAGCAGGCACAGGACACTTCTGGGGCTACCAAAAGCTGGAACAGGCAAGCAAAGTTCCTTCCCCTATAGATCTTGGAGGAACACAGCCCCCTTGCCAACTTGATTTCAGTCTTCTGGCCTCCAAACCTGTGAGGCAATAGCTTCTGTTGTTCTAAGCCACTCAGTCTGCAGCACTTTGCTATGGAAGTCCTAGGTGCTTTGGGGATTACCAAGCAGTTCCCCAGACTCATCTCCTACTAAACACCAAGCAGCATGCTAACCACTTCACATATATTTTCCTCTTTTGGTCGACAAGTTTAAGTAGATTAATTGCTCAGGGGTGTGCCACTAAAAAAATTGATGGGACTAGGGTATGAACCCAAGCTTTTCTGGATCTTGAAGTCAATATTCTTAATTGATACTGTCCTCACCTGTCAAGACAACTTAAAAGTAGTGCCATTTGCTGGCAAACAAATCCCTAATTCTTACCATATCCTCCTTCCCAATGTATCTGGTTTAGGCCAACTCAGAAAAACAGTCACTCTGTGTTTTGCCAAAAAAAGTCAGTTTTTAGCAAATGTCCTTAAAAATTAGAGTTGGCCAAATTCTAGCAGTTTGGATTCCCATTTTAAGTAGCAAGTGAGAAGAGTTCTGACTTTCTGAAAAGGAGAAGAATGTTTTAATGAATGCACACATTCTGCTGTCTTTTGCCCCTGCCTCCGCCATTTTATTGGCTGGGGGTATCATGCCATTTGTCCCTGGGGTTTTGGGGAAGGGGAATGCTCAGAGGGAAGGGCAATAGTGAATATCTGGCTCCAGTTCTCTCCTGCCAAGAACAAGGACATTTGGGGCTCAGAGAGTTGCGTGTGTGCAACAGGAGTGTCGAGACTTTCCCAACCTGCGCGATGGCTTCGTGCTGCAAGGGCACCTGCCAGAGAGCACAGTTGAGCAATGGGTCCTCACTAGATGACCCCTTCTGCTTCAGGAGTCCAATGTACCTAAGCCCCTGGGCCTTAGCTCACTCATTAAAAAGCTGTGTGAACACAGTCTTTCTCAATTCAATTTTAGGCAGATCATAGACGTTTAAAAAAAAAAAGCTGTGGAAACTATCTACACAGAGACTACAATGGTCATGAAGTCAGCTTAAAACTAGTTTTTAAAAATGGTGTAGATTGTATGCATTTTATGTATTTTCTCCAAAACCACCCAGGGTTGTGATGAGCTGTGGCCTTTGGTGGGGTATTACTGAACGATGCTTCACTTTTTAAAGAGCAAAAGTAGAAAGCTTATTTGCTTGTGTTTGGAGTGAATGTGGTCCTTATTTTAGTATTTAATTATTTTCTCTCTGATAGCATATGAAGTAAAGGGGAGTAATTTGGAGAATCAAATTCTAGAAAAGGGGAGTAAAAAACAGTTCCTTGTAAACATCAGTGCTACAGCTTGGATCTGGGACTGTGCCCCAAAGGCCCAGCATTACAGGCTTGGTCTCTGGGCTATGGCACTATTGGGAAGTGGTGGAACCTTTAAGAGATGGGGCCTAGTGGAGGAGGTGGTCATTAGGAGCATGCTGCTGCGGGGAACTGGACCCTAACCCCTTCCTGTCTTTCTCTCTATCTCCCAGTGGCCATGATGTGACCAGGCCTCCTCTACCACATGCTCCTACCATCCAACATGATGTACTGTGCCACCCCAGGCCTAAAGCAACAGGTTCAAGTGACCATCAACTGAAAGCTCAGACCCCATAAGCCAAACAAAACTCTCCTTTTAAAAAGTCATCTCAGGCATTTTGTCTCAGTGATGGAAAGTTGAGTAACAGTCAGCAAACAGTCATGGAAAAATAGAAACAAGACACAGAGAGCCCAGTTAGCAGGCAGAGCTCAGCCGGAAGGGCTAGGAGCTCAGCAGAACACGGAAGGAACATTCATTCCAATCAATGGCTGAGAGAGACGAGGATTAGAATACAGTTATAAGGAAAAGTGAAAGATCAATGAGAAAAGCACCATATTTTCTCTACAAATTTGTTGTCTTGAAACTTCTTCATAAGGTGATCATCCTTACCACTTAGTTTTGTTTAACATGAGTTGCTTTTAATAAAAAAATAGTCTTAAAAACAGTAGAAATTAGTGTTTATAAATCTAGTAACATAGAGCAGATAATATCAGGCAAAAGAACCCATCGACCACCTACTTGCTTTCTTGATTTTAAAAGCAGAAAAGTATTTAAAGGCAGAACAGTGAGGAGGACCCAGCTGTGTTTCTTAAATATAAACCTAGTTACAACATCACAAACAAATGTCACCCTGAGATTTTCACTTATGAAGTTGCATCACATCGTAGCGTGTTTAAGGATCCCTGCCCAGCTCTATTAAGAACATATGTTCTCCCTAAGTAGTTCCTTTGATATTAAATTTTAATTGGGAAAAGTAAGATCATTTAACAATAACTTGCACTGGCTTTGTGCTTAATGTTTTTCTGTACACTTTAACTGGTATTACCAAGCTGGACGTCCTTGCTCACCCTGTGATTTGTACAGAGCAGGCATTAGCATGTCCATTTTATCAGCTTTGTTGCAGCAAGTTGAAGTGACTTTGTGAAGGGGTCACAGTGCTAATTACAGATGAGAATCAAGATCTTGCGACTCCATCCACATAAACCTTTCCTTCAACCTCCAGGTTGACCCCTGTATCCCATAGCCTGGGTGGTCACTGGCTAGCAGAACTTCCTAAGCTCCTCTGAAGGAAGGGACCAGAGAACCAAGATCATGTGATATGGTCAGTGGTTTTCAAACTTCAGTTTGGGACCTGTTTACACCTTATGAAATCTATTTACTGGGTCATAACCAGCATTTGAAATGAAATAGAATGGTATAAAAATATCAGAGGAGGCTGGGTGTGGTAGTGCACACCTGTAATCCTGGCAGCTTGGGAGGCTGAGGCAGGAGGATCGCAACTTCAAAGCTAGCCTTGGCAACTTAAGTGAGCCCCTAAGAAACTCATGGAGACCCTATTTCTAAACAACATATAAAAAAGGACTGGGGGTGTAGTTCATTGGTTAAGTACCCCTGGGTTTAACCCCCAGTACCAAAAAAAAAAAAAAAAAAAAAAAAAAAATCAGAGGACATCATACACAGCAAGGGTGAACACTGTTTTGAGAAACGTAATATTTCTATCTCTATCTAATTAATGTATTTGTTTCAGAAGATTATAGGAAAAAAAGCAAATTGAGAACAGGGATTATATAATGCTAATCATGGATCTATACTGCTCTGACTGAAGCCACACTCCTAAGTGGACTGGACTATGTGTGTGTTAGATGGTAGGTATATGCAGATGATCGAAGAAAGGCTTATGCAGTGGCTGGGAGGATAGAAGCTGAGATAACCTCGAGGTCAGAGCCTGTACTTTGTTCTCCTCTGTTCTTAGTTCCTAGTACAGTAGGGCTAACAAGCACAGGAAACCCTCAATGAATATTTGTTGAATGAATAGATGGAAATGAACAAAGTTTACAGATTTTTTAAAAGACTCCTCTTAAAAATTCAATTAGGCTTGGAAATAAATCCAGGCAGCACTACATTTATGGAGAGCCTCTTCCAAAACTTTCATTTGTAAATTGGTTTTTGGAACTTCAAACACCATTACACATGGTAGTTGGGAACTCAGGCCAGCCACCCAAGATATGTCAGAAGCTAGTAGAGAGAACTGAAGTTGTATTTCCATGGGAAAAGGCATCCTAACTGTCTAGTTAGGAATTCCAGAGGCAAATCAACTTCCAGAGGACAGCAAAACTCCTCCCCTATGCTCCATCCCTCTTGCCACTGGTAGAATCAGCTCTGCAAAGCTATTTTTGACGGGCTTGGAGAGATGTAAGAAGCAGTGTGAAGTAAAGGCTCATTTCAAGTATCAACAGGTCAAAGGTAAGGAGAAGTAAAAAGGAAAAGCAGTGCAGACGGCATCAACTGGGTCACCAGATACCTTATCCATGTACTGGGCCATTTATAGGAAAGACACACACAGAAAAGTCTAGAACTCTTCAATAAAGATTTGGAAGGACCACCTCTATAATCACTGCAAGAACAAACCTTTAGAGGGTACCCAATCCATGCAAAGAACTATGACCTACTTTTTGGCCATTTTCTTGTTTTTTATCCATAAACATTAAAGTTTTCACTCTTCACCAGATAAGAGGTCCAGAAAACTCAACCACATAAAACCTATCTTTGAACCCAAAAGTGAACACAAAGGGCCAGTTAGGCAGGCAAACCAGCAGTCACAAAATGTACTTGGCTTTGTAAGAGAGAAGGTCCTTCTAACTGGACTATTGATTTTTACTTTGAATATAATATTAACCAACAGGTTTTCTGGCATGCTTGGCTACAGCAGAATAGAGTGGAACACTAGAAAAAAGTGTATTAGTAGCTACTAGAAGAAATAAAGAGCATCAATAAGAAGACAGAAAACATCACATAATAATCAGACCTATCTCTGGTGGGTATCTTATTCTCTGAGGTATCATGGTTTTGATGTATGACTGAAAAAAAACACAAAACTGTTCATGGTGATGAATCTGAGCTATTGGAAAGTATCTCAAATGTACTATAATACTTAAATTTAGGAGCAAAATAGTTGGGCATGGTGGTGCATGCATGTAATCCAGTGGCTTGGGAGGATGAAGCAGGAGTATTGGAGTTCAAAGCCAGCCTCAGCAAAAGGGAGGTGCTAAGCAACTCAGTGAGACCCTATATCTAAATAACACAAAAAATACGGTTGGGGATGTGGCTCTGTGGTTGAGTGCCCCTGAGTTCAATCCCCTGTACAAAAAAAAAAAAAAAAAAAAAAAAAAGGAAGGGAGCAAAATAGTTTCTATTATAATTATTATCATTTACAAATTTAGCATCCTGGAAAACTGGAATGCTACATTGCCATATCACACTGGATAAACCATGTATTCCTATGCCCTTTACAAATCTGAACATTTCTGTGTGTATTTCTTCGGTCACTTCTGCAGAATCTTATAAAGTTATGCCAATCATTTAATTATTTCTGGGCAATGTTTTCAACTTAGTTCCTTTGGAAAACAATGGGGTGAACTAAATAATTCCCCCTATGTCCTTGATTCCATAGACTTAAAATTTATATCCCCTTCCATGTTAGTGACAAAAAGTGACACAAGAACAAAACTTTGAACTTTCATCCTGAGGATACTTATAAGCATCTTATTTTTTAAGAAATGTAACTCTTAATGGACTAAAACACAAACATTTACAGGAAACTCAAAATCTAGACTCAAGTAAACTTTAGCAGGACTATGGGGAAAGGATAAAATAGCAGTGGAAAATAGTCAACAGAATCTCTCAGTGACCTTACTAAGAATAAATTAAATACAACTTGAAACCTAAAGAACTGAGTAGCCATTCACACCTGCTCTTGAAAATAACATGGCCCCTTGTGCAGGTCTTGGCATTCAGGAATTTTAATGTGCCTCATAAAAAAATCACTGCCAATCGTGTTCTGTAGGTGATGAAACTGAGATAAATTATCTGACGGAAATGCAAAGGAATTCAGAGTTCATTTGGTCAGGCACCTGCTTTAGCATTTAGTCTGGTACTTCATGCAAAACAAAAGGTGCAGAGGCTTCGTGTGTCAAATGAACTGAAATGAAAAGTGTAAATGTAGATGAAATGAGTTTAATTTCTTGAAGCCTCGGAAACTTCATATTTTTCTAGTATGGGGCATCATTCTGAATGCTGAAGATTCAAAATAGTTCCTGCCTTCAAATGAGTTGCCATCAATCGAGAGAACAGACATGTTCTCCACTAGCTTTAGCACAAGGTTAATAATAAAAGAACGGACAAAGAGAGTGGATAGAGAGCCCAGGAACTGAGGAAGGTGTAGGGAGGAAGGCAGCATTTGATCAGGGCTTTGAAGGAAGTCAGAAGCAGACATGGAAAGAGAGTATTTATTCCTCATGCAGGGAGTAGAGTGAGCCAAGAGGTGGAGGTGGCTTGTAGATGATGAATTTGGGGAATAGTGAGAGGACAGTTTGGCTGGAGCACTGGAAGGTCAGGATGGGAAGGAATATTGAAGGGAGAATGTGGAGAACTTTGTATATTGTATGAAGGAAAGTGGGCTTTATGCTCAAAGGTGGAGATGGTGTGTGGGGGTAGATGGGAGGATTGGACTGGAAGGGGACAGAGTCTGAGGCCAGGGGCCAGATGTGAGGAAATTACAATCATCCAGGTGGAAAGCAATAACTGCTGAAATTCAGGAAGTGACAGAATGAGTGGAGAAGAGTGAAAGATGGAGAAAGAAAACTGATGGAACCACAGGCGTGTTGAAGTGAAAAGAGAGCCAGGGCCAGGTGTCCAAGGGGAGCATCTGGGAAGGAAAGAGAGTGAGATATATGTTTTTCCCAAGCATTCCGGGCTCTGCGGCAGACCAGCTGTGAGATCTGGGCAAGCCCTTTACCGCCGCTGAGCCTCAGTTTCCTTGTCTGAAATAAAAGCATTCAACAAGATCAGTGGTTTCCTGAACCCTTCCATGGAGATCTAGGATTCCAGGGACATTTTGGTGGAGAGGACAGGAGTGGGGGAGTTAGGAGTGGGGTGGAATGTGTGCCCTGGGCTGGAATTGGGCAGTGTTGTGAGGATCCAGAGCTCTAGAACCAAAACGTATTTAACCAGAACATCTCCTCTACATGATAGGATTCCCTGTAAAATTAAATTGGATTTTTAAAAAGTGTGATAAGCACTGGACTGTACAGATAACCTCTCAAGTCCCTTAGGCTCTCATACTTATGCGATCACACAGAAACTTTATCCAAGAGGTCTGTTAATATAATGGACGTGGGCCTCATTTTCAGGACCCCATTGAGCTCTTCTGTTTATTTGATTAACTGTTACACAAATGCTTGGAACAACTGGAACAACAATTGTCATTCTGAATCAGTGCCAAAACTCTCAAAAATGGAAAAGTCTTACTGAAAGCCCATTTGGTGTGGTTACTCCTGCGTGGTACTTTTCCCCAAGACCCAGTAAGTTTTTCAAACCTCATAAACGCCAGTGTGAAAACGGCCCTGGCCGGGGAGTACAGAGACATGGCTTCCCCACGGATGGTCGTCTGACTTGGGGTAGGTCAGTTAGCCCAATGGACTCCGTTTCCTCCTCTGTAGAACGGGAGCATTGCACCAAGCGATCCTAGAGGCCCCTTCTGGCTTTCACATTCCAGGGTTTCATGATCTCAAAACTTTGGAGCCTGTTATCTGAACAATTCCCTGATCAATAGCATATGCTCTGGGTCTTGTTTGGTCCCAGTCAGATGGTCAGTATAGAGGGCTCCAGGCTGTTTACTTAGAGATTGGGCAATGCGAAATCTCTGCGTCCTGCAAATGGATCACTCCGAGGCAGAGAGGGCTTAGGTCTAAATTAACAGCAGATCTTTAGCAACACAATGCTTTGCAGATCAGCATGTGGACTGGAGAGACCCGTGCCCAGGTGTAAACCCCAGCGAAGGCGCCCTAAACCTGGAAACAGGGAAACCAGAAAAGCAGAACCGACAGGCAGCTGAGACCTCAAAGTTTCAGGCAGGTCTGGAGCTCACACACTGGCCTTGCTTCCCGTCCTCCTGCCTCCTCTCCCCTCCCACTCCCACAATTTTTTTTTTTTTTCTTTAAGCCACATTCTTTTGTTTAAAAAAAAAAAAAAAGTTAGAAAGAAAGAAGAGAGAAATCCAGGAGGTGAAGTGCGGACTCACTGGGAGAGCGCGGCCAGGCTGCGTCTTCCGTGGGACGCGGATCCACCGAGCATGTCCGCAGCTGGGCAGGGGCGGCGGGCCGCGGAGGCACCGGGACCTGGCCGGTTTGTCAGGGCGTGGGCCGGACCCGCGGATGGGCCCTGTCATCTGCGACTGAAATGCAGTGTGCAGGATGCTCCAGTGTCCTCCCTTTGTGTTAACACTTTGGTCTGTCCCTGTGACGAAAGTCTGGGCTTGTCCTCAGCCAAATCTACTCCTCCCCACCCTTTCCCTCCACACAGGATCATCAGAGAGCTGATTGTTATTTTTTACTGTAATCTCTCTAATAGAAGCCCATCAAATTTAGATTCGAAGGGCACAAATTGCCTGGAGATTTCCAGATCCTTACTGCGGCGTTTTAGTGGCTGGAATCTCCAGTAGCATTCCTGAGGAAGACTTCATATCCTTAACTATATGGAATAAGTAACTACCCCAAGGGAGGGAACTAGTCAAAGGAAAAGATGCTGATGCCTGTGCTGGCCTTTTGGAAATAGTCGATCATGGTATTATTATACGCAGACACAACCCAGTTCTGACAAGATCAACAGAAATCGGCCCACCGAAAAGTTCATCCGGGTGCCGTTCTCAGGCCCTCCTCCTGAGTTCTGTTCTCAATTAGCATTGATGTAGGCGGCTTCCAAAGCAAACAGTTCCCACTGAGAAATCAAATCTGAGAAACTCTTCTTATCCCTTTTATCCAGGGAGAGATGCATGACATAAAAATGCAAACCAAATGCGAAGGACGAAGAGACACGGATTCTTCTCAGTGTTGGGCTGAACTGTACAGGGTGTTTGGTGCTTGCACTCATCTGAGAAATGAGAGCAACAGCCTGCCTGGGAACGTGTTGGAACAGGGTACACATCTGCCCTCTGCCCATCCATGGCACTCAGAAGATGATCTCACCAGCCAAGGTGGGCAAAGGAAGCTGGTCTGCAACAGCTTGGAAGACAAATAAATTCCAGCCCCTGAGGAGGGGGTGTTGTTGATTCTATCTGGAGATGACACCGCTCTCGCCTTGAGTTATGAATGGTTCCTTCACCTCTAAGGAGCAATGAACACACTGGTGCTGGAGGACCTATCTACTACTTATGGGACTGGCTTTCTGTCAAATGAGTAGAGCAACTCAGATCCTCACAATGTAGGGTTAGGTTATTCTCTTGGCAAATAGCAGAGGCAATCAGTCTCATGCTGCCCATTTAACTTTTTGCCCTTCAATTGCATATTAAATTCTGTAGGCAGAACTTTCCCCCTAAAGAGGTCTATTCCCCTAACCTCTAGAAACTGAGGAATATTACTTTATCCTGCACAAGGGAGTTTGCAGATGTGATTAAACAGAAGACATTGAAGTGGGGTGGGGGATTACCCTGGATTACCAAGGTGTGCAATCTAATCATATGGATCAGAGAGACTTTTCTGCTTTTGGTCAAAGGGAGATAGGGCTACAGAAGAAAGGTTGGAGAGATACAACTGTTGCTGGATTTGCTGATGGGGGACAACCCCCCCTCCCCCCCCCCCCCCCCCCGCCACTCCCAAGCCCAGGAATGTGACAGCCCAGTCATGCAAGAAAGGGCCAGGAAATGGATTCTCCCCTAGAGCCTCCAGAAAGGAATGTGACCCTGAGGACACCTTGATTTCAACCCGGTGAGATCTGGGTCATCCTTCTATAAACCTGTAAATAAGAAGTTTGTGTTGTTTTAAGTCACCAAGTTTGTGGTTATTTGTTACAGCAGTGATAGAAAACTAACATATTTGCTCATGATACTCATTTGACCTTGGGAATAAATTTTACCTGAGAACACCCTTCTCCTCTTAACCCCCCTCCCACTCCAATACTGAGATGGGAAGTATAGTTTTGTCATGTTCAGAATAGGGTCCAAAATGGAATAGCCTAGAAGAAAATCTGTGGTTTTCTAGGCCAGTAGTCAGCCTCTCGCCCTTTCTCTCCTTCTCTCTTTTACACACACACACACACACACACACACACACACACACCTTGCCCTCTATAGAAGAGAGTTAAGAATGTAGTAATCTTCTGCTCAGGTGCTGATATTCTGCCTCAGGTGAAGGTCTGCAGAAAGGAGATGCACCGCACTGTTTCCCCCTGGTAGAGACAGGGAAAGGGAAAGCTCATGCGTGCTCTCAGCTGGTCCCTTGTTATTAATGCAGTGCATCTGGGGAGTAGCTATCTGTCTCCAGTGTGCAACAGTAAAACTCACTGGTGTCATAACTCATGCCACAGTACTGACATAGAAATAGAAGTGGGTCTTGGACCTCGATCAGACACCAGCAGAGAACAGGCAGAGCATGGAGGCCAAAGATGGGCAGATGTGATGCAGGGAGAGGCAGGAAGATAACAAGTGAATCAGGAGCAGTGAGCAGACTGGGTTGAGCAACAGCTTCCAGGTGGTCCTCTAAGCCAGGGACTGGGGGTGGGGACAAAGTGAGAGAACTTTGGAAAGTGTTCTGCACAGGCGTATGTGATTTCACCGTGTGGTGGACACTGGATCCAGCTTCCAGAGCAGGCATCTCTGAGAGCTGTACTAATGAGACCATTCTTTGGCACTGTGAATAACTGGGCAAGACAGTGGGTGTCACACATAGGATGACACTTCAGGACTCCGACTTGGGAAAATAAAAATCGGGGCCACACTCAGAATACTTATTGCATCCCTTCCTTCTGGATGCTTTATTGTTTAATTTTTCATCAAAGGGATTCTGGCCTGGGAAGGTTTGATGGAGGTCAGTGTGATAGAAAGGAACAGCTCCCACCACAGGGTGGTCCTTTATTAATAAAATATGATTTTAAAAATAACTTTATTTCATGGAGGTAGAAGACTGGACCACATGATCTGTTCCAGACTTCATAGTCTGCAATAGTTGTTTAAGAACAGCTTCTACTTCGGAGCAATTCCCTAGAGAAAAGAGAGGTATGTGGGAAACACCATATGCACTGCACTAATGCACTTAAGTCACACACACACGTGCATCCACGCATACCTGCACATGCATATACTCTCAAAAACATGAAACACACATACATGCATGCACATGCACATATGCAAACACACGCACATGCAATACACATGCACACACACAGTCATTCATTTTCTGCAAAATTCACTTAAATTTACTCACAACAGTTTAAACAATTTAAAGGGAATTTTTGAAAAGGCTCTTAGAGCTCTATTTTCTTATGAAGAAATTCATAAACTCCACCCTTTTAGGCAAGAATCTTGCCTAGACAGCAGCTCACCAAGAGATGGCTAGAAATGAAAGTAAAGGGTTTAACTACATATTGGCATGCAGACTGTCCTCCTTTCCACTGGCCCCTTCTAATATTTCTCCCCAGCTGATGGCATTGCCCTTACAACGGCACTGAACGTATTTACTTAAACTATATTGCGTCAAACTGCTCAACGACATTGCTTATTAACAGCCTAAGAAACGGCCTCAGGAAATACTTCTCCCTTTCTGCATCCCCCCTTGCAGAAATCATATACACTTCCCTCATTCCGCCTAGGAGTAACTGCTTTACCTTGCCTCTCCTCATTGCGTCTCTGCAGCTCCCCATCTTCCTTAGGAGTATGTGGTGGCAGGTGGAGGGTGGAGGTCATGTGGGTTGCTGTGGATCGTTACCCTCATCCTTCCAATCTCCCACGTCTTCCAGTGTGACTTCCGCCCTTCACCAGAGTCCCTGTGGTCTGTGCTAACACTGTTTTCCTCACTATTCTTTGCTTCTTCTGTCTCTAGGCCTGTAACAAGGGCTTGGATTTCTACACTCCTTTATTGCCTTTGTGATGGCAGCCATATAGTTTTGTCCCAGCATGCTCCCCACCCTCTTAACGTTATTTAAATATTATTGCAAGCAAGTCACAGCACTGAGTGTTGTGGGGGATACAAAAATAAGAAAGGTAGCCTCAAAGGGAGATAAGAGATGTACACAAATGTTCCACCGCAAGCTGGAAAGTGAACAGTGCTCTGAAAGAAATAGAGTTGAAGCACTTAACTTCAAAAGGTGACATCCTGTGACCCAGGCTCGGGTTTAGTCACTCTTGCTCTCAGTTTGTTCTGTTATCAAGCTAGACTTCCTGTTGCTAAAATAGAAAGGCACTTCTGTCTCTTAAGGATGATATTAAGTCATCCTTTAGCCTTGTCTGTTCTAGGCTAGATCCCAATGCCCATTTCCCACCCTTTTAATATAACAATTCTTTAAATGGGACGCAATAAAAGCTTGGCCAAGGTCGCATGTGCTGGAAGACGTCCCCATGCCTGCCAACACATCCTTACCTCATTCTCTCATGGATAATGGCATCTGTTACAGAGCTCATTCATTCACCTCTGGGCTAAATTCTTCTTCTCCTCCCCTCTCCCCCTCCCCCGCTCCCCTGCTCCTCCTCCTCCTCCTCCTTCTTCCAGATTTGCTGCTTAGTCTATTTCCAGTATTTATTTGTAGAGCTGTTTTGTGTTATTATTTGTTCTTAATATAGTGAACTTCATACTGTTTTCAGGGATCCATTTTTCAACTCTTTCAAGATATATATTTTTCTTGTCTAAAATCTTGGTAAGTTAAATAGGAAACTGTGGGACTCAAGAACTCATTTCAAAAAGGGAGAGAAAGACACTGCAAGGAGAGTCTGCCTGGATTTCAATACCTGGGAAGTCTAATGACTTACTTGAGGTGACACAGAGCTCAAGGTCGTGGACTACATGGGGAGGATGTTCACACGCCTCAGCCTCCCTAATCAGACTGAGGGCTCTTTGAGGACAGCATCCTGTCTTACCATCTTTGTGACCCTCCTCTCACTCTGTTAAGTGCAGTGCCTGGAGCAGCAAATGCTTTCTATAACATAGATTACAGAAGCCAATTAGCACATGTGACTTTATAAAGAGCAAATAATGACCTTGACCAAGTTAATTTTTTTTTCTGTAATGGAGTCAAACATGGGAACATAAGTGGTACTAGTGGTGACCCAGCCTCATGTTTAGTCACGTCCACCACTGAAACTGAGATATATGTGAGTGTGCATAACTGAGTGATGAGGTAGATGATCTGCCTGAGGGATTGGGGATGTCATTTGCTGTTGCAAACTTTAGGATTGGTCCCTTAACCCAGCTGCATTGTGGCAGGTCTGTGCCCTGAGGAGAGGTGACTGCAGAGGGATGTTGGAGTTGTTTCCACAAGGTATGTGCTGAGTGCAAGTCAAATTTCAGTGTCTAGATGACAAAGGGTAGCAGCAGAGTCATTATTTTCTCCTTGTTTGGTTTCAGAACTCTGGAGGACTTCAAAGAATTCAGGGCCACTTTAATACCTCCAAAGTTCGTATCTCAGGGAACATGTTGGTGCACAGAGGCCAAAAGATACTCTCACGTTGGGGTTTAGGGCAGGGACAGTGGAGGGTCCTCTGCAAGTGACTTCCTGGCAGAGGGGGCCAGGACCACACTAGGGCAGGAGCCAAGTAACAGGAATCATAGAGGAGGCTCATGGCACTTGAGCATATCCTTCATGAGTTTGTGTGAGACAGCCCATGGGGACGCCCAGAAATAATCAGTATGGACCTTTTATAAAATCAGAGGTAAAGTAGTAGTCCTGTATAAATAGGTACCATTAAGAGTAATTTTATTATCACTCATGTAAGAATTTTTATGGTGTTCAGGGGAAGTTTTCCTATATTAAATAAAATTTAACTTGATACAAAACATTACCATCAAAAGTTTCACAAATAAAACAGTTATTAAGAACATCTATAAAAAAGAATTATATTATTAGTAATGTGATTCTATTGATCCCTACAGTCAGATTCTGATTGAGAAGTTACAGCTTGAAGGGTTTTGTATCTTTTAAACATTAAATTTTATTCTGTAATTTGACAAACTAAAATGAATTATAAATACTCAAATGATCATGTACATGCCTGCCATCCAGCCTAAGAAGGAAAACCTTCCAGGTAACTCAGAGCCTCTGTGTGCTCCAGACTAACATTCTCTTCTTTCCTCCTGGATATAACTATTCACCTAAATGCATCTATGCGCCACTGACTGTCTTCAAAGCTAACACTCTGAACTCTTCCTCCCCTTTCTTCCATATGCATCTCTGGTCTCAACCCAGTGGGGTCACCATGAATGTCACCAGAGTTCAAGGATGGACCAGGATGGAAGTGTGCAGTGATACATCATTGCACTTGGTCTTGATATTTCTGTATTTTTCATGGTGGGATGCAGGTTCCCTTAGCACAAGAATAGCAATCAAAAAGAGAGCATTCTTTCCTTACCAAGGCCAAACCTCAAGTCCTAGCCTTGCCTGCCAGTTCTTCCCCTGAAGCACAGCCTGACCTCTAGCTGTACCCACAGTGACAAACTCACACATATTTTCAATCGGCATGTCATAATACTCAGTGTGGATTCCTTTGCCTGACATTTCTTGATGCTCCCCACCCTGACCTGAATAGCTATCCCTTCTTCTTTTGTCTAGTATGCCTTATTCTCTGTCTTTAGTGATTCTTTAAGAACCAGTGGTTTGCTCCAACCCATGATGTCTTCCTAGGTTTGATTTTATTTCCTTGTAATTTGTCATCTTATAGGGAGAGAGCAGGAAGTTTGAGCCCACTCTTGTGTGCATATTTTGAGAATTAATTATGTTGTAACGTATGAACATGTCTCTTGAACTAACTCGCTACAAAGTTACTGTTTTCTATTAAAACTCTTTTGTACCAATTATTTAGGTCTATTCTGTAAGGTTTTCATGGACTATTTTCTTTGCCTAGAGAGCAAAGTTTCTATCTTAAAAGAACTATGCCTTTAACTCCCTTCTGCCCTCCAGCTTGAAACACATCTTTAAAACAATCAAACAGTGCTTGCAAATACTGGGCCTTAAAAACAGTCTCTTGAATGAACAGTTGCCAATGAATGTCTACAAATCCCTGACTCTGGTCTCTATGAAAATTATACTCCTATCTCCTTTACATAATTCTAGGAAAGAAGTGTGTACAGGAAGAATACAATTTTTATACCTAGGAAACTGAATCTATACCATAGTGATATATTTTAGAATTTATATTTGTTGTACATAGATGAAGTTAAACTGTGAAGGGAATTCAATTATCACAGGGGCTCTAGGATAGATTCTATCGCAGGAGAAAGGTCAAATCTTCAAAGAAAACATGTCAGCTCATAAGTCACAGAATTCTTAGTGTGTCTGACTCTTGTTCAAAGTATCTAAATATTTCCACAACCATAAATGTATTTGCTGGTGTCCACTTTATGCATCTGGATATTAAATTTACACATGGCTTTTATAGCTGCAATCATATCCAGCTTGTTTTTTCCAGTGATACCATATAAGGTCTGAAAATATATTGATTTCTCCGTTTGGAAGTGAGACCTGGATTAAGGCATATTGTTTCCTATTGCTATTGCCTACTTTTTGCTTTGAACACTTTAAGTGTTGTGCTTATTGTTTATATTAAAAATGAGGTGTCATTATATAGGGGTTAGGTCCTGTCCTATTTGATAATAATAAACCACATGAATCAGTACATGATCTCTATAGAAATAAATATGGATCCATACACAGAGTCTTTTTTATTCATTATGCTTGTGTGTATATTTTTTCTTTACCAAATATATCATAACCTTTTTTTTTTTTCTAGAAGAGATGTGACCTAATGTCACTTTTGCATCCTATGCAGCCTAGAGTAGTGTTGGGCATAAAGCAGATGTCATTCTCTGTCTGGGCTGATGAAGGACAATAAGGGAGTAGAGAAGCTGTACCAAGAAGATCAGTGACTGGTCCTTCCAAAGGCTTCTACAGCATAACCTTTTCTGATTATTCATAATAGTACAGGATCTAGGCGCTCAGCTGTACAAAGACTGGATTTTGGGAGTTCCGAAGTTGATAGAACTCAGAGATACTGACTGACTACAGAATCAGGAGAGACTGATGTGTTATATCATAATGCCAATAAATTAAGATAGAACGGATGACCTCCTTCTTCAGCATCTGGAGAATTCTAACTCCCCAGCCAGGACATCACCCATTCCCCAGGCAGAATGTCAGGAAGCTGGCTGCATAAAGACTTCTTTGTGAATATGGAGTCAGAGCAAAGGGTTGTGAAATCATCACAAGGAATATTTTACCCAGCCAATCGGAGATATGAGGACACATCTCTCTCAGGGATGGAGGACATCCCATGTCACAAGCCAGAACAAATCCTCAGTTTCAAAGTCTATCTCATTTGGGTGTTTCTAGATGTCCAGTGTCAACCCTGGATTTAGATTTGCCATTCATGCAGACAGCTTCTCCTGGCCTATTTTTTCATGAGATTTGCTAATCTCACAGAGTATAGTTAAATTTCACTTGCTTAAATCTGGGACACTAATGCAACTTGACCCTTATGTATTGAATTTATCAGAAATAGAATTGTAGAATTCTTAGGTGCCTTTATGGTGGCAGCCTCAGGCAGGAGATTAGAAACAAACTAAGAGAAGAAAGATTTTCAGCATTAAGATGCTATTTTACTTTGAAGTTATTGAGCAATAAAATCAAGCCCTTATTAGGATTAAGGCAGGACCTCTTTTGTGCTCATTAATTTATAGTCTAGAAGCAGGCAAGTTTTTAAGGGAAAACATTTAATTAAAAAATCATATTCATTTTTCTTGTTTAAAAGCCAGAAGCCATCTGGAAAACTTTCCAATATAAGACTTTTGAAGACAATAAAGAAAATAAAATAGATGGTACTTTTCAAAAAGTAGCAGACAGTCACTTCAGATTTGAAAGCCAATGATGTGAAATATGAATATGTTGCAAAGTAGAGAGGGCTGGAGTAATTGGAGATTCTCCCAGATATTTTAGAATTCAGAGTCTTTCTAGGATAACTGCAAATTATCTTTCCTTCTGACTCTTCCCTAGTGGATCTAAGAACTAAGAATTAAGTTAAAATTAAGAGATACAATTCTGAGGATATTCTATTGTGCTTCCAGGTCCATGTGTTCTGAGTGTTCCAGATCACTGATTTTATTTTAATTACAACTTTTATGTTAACAAATTAATCAAGGGTATACTTTTATAAGGAAGTAGCTCAGTTTCAAAATATTCCTCCAGCACTTTTATTGACTATTTATAAGAACAAAAGAAAAATTGCTCCATTTTAGTGAAAAAAAAAATTGAAACCCCATACCTTGGTAAAAAGTTTTAGTTTGAATGTATTGCTCTATATATTTTAATTTTTTTTTTTGTCCATCATTCTTCCTAATGCTAGAAAACAATCCACCACTTAAAGTCTAAACTTCAGACCTAACTTGTACCTTAGACACTCTCTATTTCAGAGTTGATAAACACTAGTTTGAGGGTGGCCCCACCCCTTGTCTGCTTCTTCTCATTCTCATGGGATTAAGTGAAGCACTTTACTCTTCCCAACCACACACTTGGTCTTTCATTAGAGAAAGGTTTGATTATACAGCTTGTTACTGCTAAACTCCTGAGGGTTTGGTCAGAACCCTGTAATTTGATGATTACCTGATTGTACAGCACAGATCTGACAGTAAATGAAACTAAGGGCTTGAATACCAGAGCAAATAAGCCAACAAAAGAAAACTGATTCTTCCTTTGTTAATATCATTCGTCCCCATAATAAAACTAAACATAAATGGTCAAAATTCTGTGATGTAAAAGTCCATTCATCCTTAATAATCAGAGAAATGTGTGAGATGAATCTCTTCATATAACTAGAGAAGAAGATAATGGAATCAAGACTCCAATAACTTGAAGACTCAGCTGGGCAATGATAAGACCTTAGAAAAGAGGCCAATGGTGTCAGTACCCAGAAGACTTCATGAAGGCAATTAATAATTCTTCCTCTTCTCAAATAGCTCAGCAAACTTAGCAAAGTTCTGCCTTGATATACAGTTGTGAATGAAGTATTGATGCTTATTCAATGTTGTGTTCTGAACTTTGAGGAAGATGTGGTTTCTGATCTAGCATTGCTTTCTATTTGGGGAGAAAACAGATATGTGGACAAATACAGACATAAAATAAGTGATATATATGAAGAGTGCTGTGTGACAATGTGGGAAATCATTCACTTTGACCAAAGACATCTGGGAAGGATTTTCCCAAAGGGTGACCACTCAGTTAAACATATAAGGTAAGGGAGAGTTCCTCAATTACAAGAGGCTTGGGAATGAGAAATCAGTGATTCCCTCAAAGTCAGAGCACCTCTGCCAACTTAGAAGCAAAACCAGACAAGTAAACTGACCCAAAGCACAGGTCTCTCAGTAGATTGCACAGTCATTCCAATTAGGATAAAGCCATCATTTTAAATTTTTTGAATTTTCTTCTCAATTCTTAACTACAGGGAGAGACAATAAAATGGCTTTCCTTTTTCTAATTTACAGTGGAGGTCCTAAGCCCCTTCCAGAGGTGATGGGCTCTGGGAGGAGTGACAGGTAACATTTTGTAGTATTTTCTCTACATCTTGAGAGCCTGGAATGCTGTAGGTCAGTGAGATGGCAAGGTAGCAGGCTGAGAAGTGCAAGGATTCCTTTGAATGTCGTATGTCACTGAATGAAACCTGCAGCTCTATGTACATAGAAAAGAATCTGATTTAAATGAACCACACAGGTAAAGGGATGGCATAGGCCTCCCCCTGTACATTTTTTTATGGTCTTTTTCCATATCTCACTTCATTTCTCATCCACCCTAGGCAACATTGTCTCTGTTTCATAGATGAGGAAGCCCAGATCTGCTGGATGTTTATCAGGGTCCTTTCTTTTATCCTGATCTAACAGGTATTTTCTTTAGTCGGAGTTAGAGATCATTGATTGAGTTTTTACTCATACACTGAAAGCTGAGCATGGCATGATGCAGAGAACAAAGCCCTAGAGTTGGAGTCAACGACAAAGTTACCAGATTCTACTTTGCCACTGACTGTCTGCTCTTGGGCATGTAGCTTTGTAAACTTGAGTTCAATGATTTGGATGTTCGACCCCCTTTCAGAGAATATAAGAGAGAGAATATTAATTTCTTTTTTTCCTGCTCAGGGGCACTTGATCACTGAGACACATCCCCAGCTCTATTTTGTATTTTATTTAGAGTCAGGGTCTTACTGAGTTGCTTAGTACCTTGCTTTTGCTGAGGCTGGCTTTGAACTCCCTAACCTCCTGCCTCAGCCTCCCGAGCCACTGGGATTACAGGCATGTGCCAACACACCAGATGGAGAATATTAATTTCTGACCACATAACCCAACAAGACACCAAAAATCAGACTCCTAGCAATAATTCTGGCCTTCAGACAGAGATTTTGGGGAAAACTGACCTCTTTCTAAAGGGTATGCCTTGTTAGTTCAGTTTTACCATAGTGCAGACAGATGTCACAATGCTAAAATTTATATTCATGTGCCCATGATGTGAAGCACTGAGGGACTAAAGGATTTGAGAATTTCTATCCTGCCTCAGTCTTGAATTTTATAAAAACTCCAATCCGCTCAGTTCAGAATCCACCGAGCACCCATTAGCAATGATGATCCTTGTGTCATTGGATACACCATGAGGAGGCTGGCTCAAGGAAAACCCATATAATGCAAAGTTTAGTTTTCATGGTGAGGTAGAAAGAATTAAGGGTTATTAAAGGAGATAACAGCAAGAAGGGCATCTGGCGTCAACTCTTTCTGCATCAGAGTGTCTATCCAATACGCCTAAACGGTAGTTTCTTTCTCATCTTCTTCATTACGGAAGGAGAAATGATAAGGGAATATTAGATTGCCCAAATGGATCATCACTTAAAAGGAAAAAAAAAATCAAGATTTATACAATAGTCTTGATTAGAGAAACAGAAGAATTGTTTAAGGAAGGAGTGGGCAGAGGTACATACATATCCACCATAGTTGCCAACAGTGCCTTGGGAAAGATGCAGTGCCATTATACCCGAGGATGCTTCTTGTCTTCGCATCAGCATGATAACCCACCATCTGTTACTGCCCATCCCTGTGCTCCCTTCCTCCTCAGTTATTTTCCATATTAATCTCTTGAGTTCCCCAGAAAAACCTGCCAACAGTGCAAGGTTTTCTGTGGGAATCCAAAATGGGTTGACTGCTGTTATTCTAAGCAGGCTCAGTAGAGCTACTAGTGCCAGAAATAAAGAACTCTTTCATGACCTAATTGCTGGAGCCAGCTCTGGGAGTTATCTAGCGTTCATTTGGAGAGCCCCAAGAAATATGCAAAATTCCCACAGGACAATAAGACCCAGTTAGCCTTAGGAAAATTAAAAGTCAAGTCAAAACAAAACACACTGAGCGCTCTTCTGGAAACTGTCAGTTTGATTCCTAAGTGGCACAGGAAAATGGAAGCCAGTGAAGATGTGACATGGAATAGTCCATGTCACCCACAATGGAAAATGTGAATGGTGGAAGAATTTCCTATTCTAAACAATATGGGGTTTAAAATACACTCTCTGGAGACTCCTGAATGCACAGGCTTATAGCCGCTATTTATAGTGGCAGATGTGTACTTTACCAAGATTTTTATTCCAACAAAGGAACTGTATGTGATGTAAGGAGTTATTAAAATGGAAAATAAACCCTCACATTTTTAACTTAGTTGATTGGTACCAATCTCAAATGTAATGTCAGAGCTCACTAATCTAGACTAAAGGGAAGGAAGGCCAGTATAAATTATGCCATATTTTAAAAGAAATTCTGCCTTGAAAAATGTTCAAGTATACCTGGCAACTTTCACCAGGACAGCAAAACATCAGATGCTTGTTTAGGAAAGTAAAGGAATAAAAATGACTTATGATTAGGAAATTAGCTTTTAAATGTAAGTAAATGTTTCTAAAGTTATTTAAAATGTCTCGAAAAGTTGTAATCTCTGGTGTTTAAAAACCAAGGCATGGAATGTAGCTTACATATTTAACATGCTAATCAAATCCTTTATTTATAAATAGTTCAAAGCTGTACTTTACTACAGTCCCTGAATAAACGATGAAAAATTCAGATACAGAGAAGCCTGAGTTAATGCTGATTTACAATAGTCTAAAAACCTGACTTTCCAACTACTGATGAATGTTGATTATTACATAGCAAACTAGTGAAAAGAACTGATTTTGTTCACAAAGTATGCTTATGACTCCTCTTTAGCCTTATCCACGGATGCGTGAGAATTCACATTTACAGCTTCTACGTCAAGCACGCTTCTGTTTCATGCCCAGTAGTACTTTCTGGTAACACCAGTAAGGACTTTTGGGATAACAAAGGTCAAGAACTTCCCCAAAAGACTTCAAAGCAATCGAGATAGATTTCCCTTGGTGAAGATTCTGGAATACTCTGTAATCATTCCTGTCTGCCATTTCCACCTGACCAAATGACAGCAGTAAAAGCAGACCTCTCATACCTGCTGATCAATGAGAAAACCTGAGGCAGAAGAGACAGACTTAACAGAAATATCTGAGAGCCTTTATCACATTGTTACTCTGTGGATAAGGCTGTTTTGTTCCCAGTACTGTATACATCTCTCAGGTTCCCAGCTATAGACTCCTTTGGTCCTGTGTGTTTAGAAAGGCAAAGTTCTTGCCTTCTCAGGGAAAAAGGTCTCTCATTAACCCCTTTACCTGAGGTGTCTGGAAAGAATCTTTAGAATGCCCCAGGCATGGGACCCTGGAAATGAACAAATAAACAAACTATCATCTAATTTCATATTACTTCATTCAGAATATTGTTTTAAAATAAATCAATTATTCAGGACACGAGCAATTGCTGTGAATGGAAAGGTCAAGGGAAGGGACTGGACAGGGATGTGCAGGACCTTAAAGGAATCAAAAATGTGTTAGATCTCAGCGGAGTGGTATGTTATAATGATTTAGGACTTCTATTTGTATATTGCCTCATATCGTCTTTCATGTGTCAACTTTATCAGAGTTAAAATGAATAAATTCAGTCATGTGCAATAAAATGTTTCAAAGTCATTTTGTAAAAATTAAGCACATACATGTCTTTATATTACCAGCGTAGTATCTGTATACAGTAATGTTGCTGAGAAGCTTTGGGTTGCTGCTTTAATAGTTTTGAAACAACTGATCATGCACTATGAAAAAGAAATTATAGTTTCACAAGGCAAAAAAGATATTTAAAATATATGATAAATCACATATTTTCTAGATGGATATATGATGGAGATAAAGGCCTATATGTTAGGTAACAGACTCTCTTGTGTTTTTGTCTCGATTTCAAACCAGTAAGAAAAATAAAAAACACTCTTAAGAATAAGGAGGTATATTTCTTTTCAGGGTGGAGACCTCCATATTCATGATTCTCTCATCATTTTTAAGGTGGTTGCTAAAACAGACTTGAATAAGAGTAGAGACTAGATATGAGGCTATATAATGACCTGGGGACTGTGCCTTGTTCAATGACACCCCAAAAGGTAGCCGTCATGAAGCCCAGTTCCCTGGGAGATGACCTCCGAGAGGGCTTTTCTGATAGCTCCTTCCACATTGTGTCCTCCAGGCCATAGAAGACCACCAACAGGTAACACTGACTGAGTGCCAACCATGTTTCAGAAACTATATATAACACGTGCTTTATGATACCTTGGAAGGAAGACTGCTAGGATGGCCCTTTTTCAGATGAACACAGGGGGTTAGAGAATCTGAGTGGAATCACTCTTGGTAACCCAGCTGGGATTCAAACCTAAGTCTGAGTGACTCTAGATTCTATTCTTGGAAGGCACAAGTCTGGGTCCCACTCCAGGTCTCCCCCATCCTTTCCAAAGACAGTAGCAATGAAAGCGAAATATGAATTCCTCCGAAAGGAATCAATTCAGTTCTCATTTTTTCTTAATATTTAGGAAGAAAAATCCTTTGCTGAGTTTGAATTGCCAAAATGAAATTGGTAAGGACAGAGAAAGCTGACATAATAACTTAGTTCCATAATTAAGCTTTGTTTAAAGAAATCATGCCAAGATGACATATATCAAATAAAAGACTTTCAAAATTGGTGAAAAATAGGGTTCTAGTTGCAAAGTCACCATTTTTTCTCTTCTCACACCAGAAGCAAAGTCCAAGCCCCAGTTTTCAACTATTCTTATTCTGCTCCCCACTTGCTGTTCTTTTTTCTTTTAATTTACTCATCAAAATCTGATCTAATTTTCTATTATTTAGACATAGTACACATAAGCTGTTTTAAAATGAAAAAAATGTTCTATTTAGGCAGTAATACACTGCCTAAATAATTTCCCCAAAGTATGATCCTTATGCCTAAGAACTAGCCATTGGCATTTTGTATAGACAGCAAAATCAGCTCTTAAGCAGGGGTCTACACCCTGCAAGCAGACCTTGCCTTAATTTAGCTGGGTGGCCTTGGAGGGGTCAACCTTGCTGGGCCTAGTGTCTTCCCGGACAAAGTGAAGCTTCTCGAATTCATTAGATCAAGGATTCTTGGCCCTGATTTCATGGGCCTTGGGAGGTCCATGATGCCACTGAATTTACTGTTGTATTTTCTGTTTGCACCTGGGCATTTTTCTTGGCGAAGGGGCCATACCTTTCATCAGAGCTTCCAGGTAAGGAAGGTTTGGTCCAAAAATGCCCAAGTAGCATTCCACGGCAGGAGATGATGCATAAGGTCAGTGATAGCCGTAAGCTTTTCTGAGGGTTGATGTGACTGAGTCCTCAGCCTGTCCTTACAGTGAATACAAGCCTACTAAGAAAACTCCAGGGAAAATCAAAAGCTGCCCTGCCAACAGCCATCTTTGGCTTGAGGAAGAAAACTCTATCTCCTCTGTTTCTATTTTTCTGTGAAATGGGAATAACACGGAAGATTTTATTTATTTATTTATTTATTTAGGGTAAAGAAAACAATGACTGTGTCTACACATGTAAGCAATTTACCTGAATAAGCATAACGAATAGTTCAACTGGCTCAGCGCTCTTCATTCAGTCTGTTGCCACACAACTGCTGTGAATGATTTTTCCTTGTCTTAGGACGTTATTTTACCATTGTAGAGATGATGGACCCTCAGCCAAGACAATCAGTTGAGACATGAAAAATTCCATTGCTCGACTGCCATAGTGGAAAGGTTTTGAGACTTTGGACAGGCAGGCAGAACTGGGTTGCACTCCCTGCTATATGAAGTTGGAATGTTATTTGAACTTCCAGACCCATGGATTCCTCAGCTGTAAACTGGGGATAATAACATCCGGGTCATAGGGTTGTTGTGACAATTAAATGAGATAATACATATAGAGTACATCACCTAGAACCTAGCATGTCATTTATGTTAAAGAAATGCCAGTTTCTTTTCTTCCAAATATTAGATGAAATATTTGGCAGATGTTCTTTTTCCCATTTGAGAACAATTTTTGCTAAATAGATTGAATTTTTAAAGTGAAATTCTGAGTGATATTTTAGATATTATATATAAATATATAAATATTATAAATAAAATATATAGATATTATAAATAAATATGTATAATATTAATTTATTTATAGTTATATTTAATATATTCACTATCTAGGATATTTGATTCAAAATAAAGTATATCTCATTAATGAATTTGAAAATTAACATGTCTACAGTGTGTGATTGTATTTGCATGTAATGGTTGTATTTGTGTGATAAACTTAGAGGTAGCCAGTCAGAAGATTTAATTCTTTCCCAACATCAACAGAAACATCAAGTGCCAAGATCACTATAGGAAAGAAGCTTCGCAGTAAGGATACAGTAAATTATAATGGCTGAGCTGGCAGAGACTTCAAATTCAAATTCAGTAACAATTTTATTTTGTATGGAAGGTCTACTAAAACATCGATGTGATTTTAATAACAATGCTTAACCTTCATTGATCATATACTATGTGCCAGTCACTGTGTGGATCTATGTAGATCAACTAGCTTCATCTTAACAATGACTCTGTGAGACAAAAACAATTATCCTTATATTTGCAGGTAAATAAATAGAAACGAGAGGTTTAAATAATCTGTCAAAATAACACAAATAATAGTTGTCACAGCCAGGATTTGAATGCAGGTCTGTCAGACTTCATCGCCCTCACACCTAACTACCATATCATTCTGCCCTTCCCCCAGGGGTAGAGGATTGGTGAGTTATAAAGGTCACATGTAGAAACTGTACAGAAAAATTTACCACTGTTTTAAGTATATTGACTTAGAGCTGGGCGTGGTGGCACACACCTGTATCTCAGCAGCTTGGGAGGCTGAGGCAGGAGGATCTCAAGTTCAAAGCCAGCTTCAGCAAAAGTGAGGCGCTAAGCAACTCAGTGAGACCCTGTCTCTAAATAAAATACAAAATCGGGCTGCGGCTGTGGTTCAGTGGTCAAGTGCCCAAGTTCAATTCCTGGTACCAAAAAAAAAAAAAAAGGTATATTGACTTAAAGATATGCCACATCTTTTTTCAGCTGAGAATGAAGTTATGGGTCAGCATGGAGGTTCCTAAGAACCAAGATTTTTAATTGTTTTATATTAAAATTTGAGGCATAATCAGGGAATAAGTGCCACTTTGGGTAGAGACTGAGCTTCTGACGTTTCACTGACCACCACAGAGGAATTATTACGCTACTGAAAATTGGTATAGGCAGGTCAAATTGGCAGAGGTAATAAACAGTTAATTTAGAGTGAAAAAAAAAAAAAAAGATCTGGAGAAGGAGGATATGCATGAGTGTATGTGTTTTATTCTTATGTGGCTGGACACAAAGATTGCTTTGGTGGAAATGATCTACCTCACCTGTGCTCCTACATTCGAGTTGTAATGATCCTAAACAGTATCAGATATGAAAACTTGACAGAAATCTTTTAAAGTCTCTTTTAAGCTAGTTACTCGAGAAATTAAAAAGCTAATTTTCTTTTAATTCAAAGTAAAGAAAATTAGATCATGAACGCCAAACCTCCCCTGGAGTGATCGATTTTCCAAAGGCACTAAATGGAAGTTTTGAGCAAATCCAGCTACTTTAAAGATTTAGACAGTTTCAAAGGAATATTTTATTAAACTTCCCAATGGAAAATCATATTGTGATGATAAAATAACAAAAAATTTGAAAATATTTTTATTTGAAAACTTCAAGGTCCTGTTGTCAGCATTTTGAACAAGTGTTTTGGGTGTGCCTGTGTGTTGTATAATCGTTGATTGCCATGTTATTGAATCTCATAAAAAATGTGTCAGGGACACAGTTCTGGAAGAGGATTTCATGGACCCAACGGATTTTAAAAAATTGCTTGTTTCTCTAGGGCAGTAAAAATATTTACTTTTAAACGTCTAATCATCAGGACATTTCAGAAGCCCATAAAAATGTATGAATGATGACAAGAACAGAAGTGTTTCCATTCCCTTTATTTAGGCACTGGGCCTCTGAATCTGATAACACAACAATAGGAGCCTTTCTTCTGATCAGAAAGAGGAGCTGGTCTTGGGTGTGGAAGGGATGTAATGAGTTCAGGCCCTGAAAAGGGAGAGAGCGCTGCTCGCGGTGAAAGCCAGGCCAAGAATGTCCACTGCAGATTTCCTCGTGGATAAAAACATCACTGCAGGGTTCTCGGAAGAGACACCAAAGCTCAAAATCCCTTTGGCCAAATTCAAAAGAACAGCTCCACTTGAACTGGCGCTACCTCTTCTGGCAGAGACAACACAATCCTGCCTCAGGCCTTGTGACCTGTCACGCCCACTCTTTACTCTTTACTCAATAGCAAATTCTAGCCTTTTGTCGTGCCCAGTGTTCTTCTGAGATGTACAAAATATAAAATCACTTTCGTGTTTTTTAATATGCTTTTCTCTTTTTGTATTGCAGAAAATTAAATTAGGTAATAATAATTAGCGATGTTTACTGGTATTGAGTGTTAATTAAATGATTAGGGCGGGCTATGTTAATACTTTCATGTATTATCAATTTCTATCCCCGCAAGAACCCAATGAAGTTGATACTTTTGCCCATTTTTCACAGGAGGAAACAGAAGTTTTGAAAAAAACTGGATAATATGAATGGTTAGGCAGCTTATAACAGCAGATCTGGGATTTGAAACCACAGCTGCCCATGACTACAGCCCATGCCCTAGCTGCTAAGCTATATGTCCCTGACCGTTACACCTCCTGGTGGCCCTTCGCTCATAGAGAATGTATGCCTATTCTGACATATGTATTGCTGGTGCTATTATTGGTCCATATTTACCAGATACATGTGAAAGACCTAGTGCTTTTTATACTCGAATGGAAAGAAAGCTGAATGATCCCTTGGAAAATGTCTTCCCTTTTCTTCCCAGATGTATGTATTCTCTGATGATACAAACACATGTGCATACATAACCCAGAGGAGATTGTCCAGGAGTATATGTAGGAAGAGATACGGAGACCAAAGAATCGAGTGTGGGTGAAGATGGGCAGAGACCCCGGGAAATTACATGAGGGTGCACTGAGGAACATGGAGATGAAGGCAGCGTGAGGGGGGATGGAGATAAAAGAGAAACAGAAGGGAAAGAAGAATACATCTATGGAATTTTTTGTTCTCACAAGACTGGTGGAAAACAAATGTGGCAAAACTAAAATTTTATTTGTTTATTCGTTCTAACAATAACTGATGGAAAAATAGATGCATTTGAGATGTGTACAAATAATGACATGCTAGAAACACTGCATTAAGGATTTTCACTGATGACCTTCTTCCTATTGAAGTATTTTTACTTCCTTTTTGGTTAAGATTACTCTAAAGATACTAATCCACCTAGGATGTGAGCTTCCTCATTATTGACACCTGGCCTCAGTGTAGGATCTTGCACTTTGTAGATATTCAATATATATATATATATATTTGATAACTGAATGAAGTACTTTCTTTTTATCAAATCTAGTGACCTCATCTCAAAAACCTACAGTGTGGAGACCAAAGGACAAGGATATCATGACCAGCATAAAAGTTGCACAGGCTCAGGAACAAGACTGAGGGAAAGCATATTTTCAGTTAACTAAGTTTGCAGTCTAGGTTTGTGGAAAAGCCAGATGATTTGACAGGGACTGGGCCGCAACCCTAAGAGTGAGGTATGGCAGAGTCTTGGGGCAGCCACGGTGCAATAAGTAAACACCAGCCCCACATGAAAACCAGCATGTGCTAAGGGTACATGTGCAGTTAGTTTTTTAAAATGATATTTTAAAGCTCTATTTCTGAAGAATAAAATGTCTAAGAATCTGGTCTATTTTAATGTGTGGTTATGACATCTGGTGAGAAGAAGTTATTTATCATTGCAAAGTAGAACAGCACTTACTAATCAAGCTCAATGGCAACAAATTAAAACAACAAGGTATTTCATTGGGAAAGCCTCTGTGGGCAAGGAACGTCAATGGACTGTTCCTTCTCTGTGGGGACCTTTCCCCCACAGGAATGCAGGAACACAGAATGCAAAGGTAGAAGTCATCTTTACTGTGTGAACCAGTATCAGGGTACTGATTATATCTGGAGTAATAAAAATATAGTTTCTTGATCTCTATGCAGGCTTTGTGTAGGCTGGAAAGCATGAAGCAAGTTCTTCCCACCCCATCATTCTCTCAGTCTGTCCTCAGAGCCGCGAATGCAGAGCTCAGAGCTTGGAGCAAAACACATGCCCAATAAGAATGGGTTGAGAATGAATGCATGGACCTGAGTTTTGGAACCATTTATTTTGGCTAATATACTCCACTGCCATTCCTGGTCTGGGACAAGTGCTTTCTTTTTGGTCCCTATATCCAATGAAAAGTTAGGTCTTTTCCAGTCTGGCACTCGGTATACTGCATAGAGTCACAGAATTATTTTTTTGTATGGAAAACCGTCATTGCTCATTCACCTTAAAATAAAGTAATATAAGATCATCACCAAAAAAAGAGATGATACTAGAAGCAAAGGAAAATTAAAAATGACCACCACTTCCCTTGAGGAAACACCCACTTCTGTGACAGGAGGAAGCCAAGGTCTAGACCTAAAGGAAGGAGGACTTGCCCAGGGTCCCACTTGCCCTTTGTCCTCAAATCAGAATCATGATGTGAGACAACCCTGGACTTCTGGTTCTGGCCGTCTGTTTCCTGTACACACCCTGCACTTTCCCATGGAAGTTGGCTGGACCCTAGGCCTGACCTGTGCTGCTCGCATGAACGATGCAGCTTTACAGAAGCCTGAAAGGTGAATGTGGACTTACAAGAATAACAGAACTGAAGGTTCACCTTGAAACCCGAAAAGGTAAGCTTAGTACAAACATAAGGAAGTCCTTTATTTTTCTCGTTTATAAAGAAATGAAAAAAAGGAGAGGGGGAGGGAAAGGGAGAAGGAGAGAGAAAGAAGAAAACAAATGGAAAATGATATACTAAAAGAAGTAATGCAGACAGAAATATAAGCAACAAAGGTTAGGATAAATCTGTATAGATTTATTTTAGGTTATTAACAGTACCTAAGTTTTACTTTTAAGACTGACATCAAGAGAAGACAAATCCTTACACACACACATAAACACACACACACAATTTAAAAAACAAAAATAAAACCAAAAAGCCAGAAGAAACCAGTGGAGTAGCTATGTGGTCAATTCTTCAGCAAAGTCCCAAGTCTGAAAAAATCTGATGTATTCAGTGTAATCACAACAAGTTGGTTCTGTCTTTCCTCTCACAATGATTCGCTCACCCCCTACTGATGTAGAAAACAAAGAAGCTGAAGAAACCACTCTGATGATCCAACAGGGTGCCTCCCAGCCATGTCCTCCCTCCTGAGTCCTTCGGCCCCTGCACCCTGGCCTGGTCCATCATTCCCTAGCATGCACCAAGATACATAGAGGCAAAAACTAAGTCTTTTTATTTATCAGCATTATTTTCCACACCCCTAGAACAGACACTGAAACCTGGTTGGTGATTAATAAACATTGGTTCCATCAGGTCAGGATATTTTACAGACTGTCAGAAGAACCTGAGCAAAATAACAGAGACCTGGAAGGAATAAGAGAGGTGCCGCACCCGGATGCTGCCCATCCGTCTTGAGGTCCACTCAACCTGGGGCCTCGTGCCCTCCCTGGTCCTCCCCCATCTCCCTGGTGCTTTGTCTCTGTTGATGGTTTTCATTTTGTCTTTAGGACATTTCACTTTTTGTGTACTTGCTTTCTTGGGATATCACTTCAGCTTTTATACCACCACCAACACTATATGGAGTTTGTCCAAATTTCTTTTTCTAAGAAGAATTTCTCTTCCTTTCTGAATGAAGATTGAAATTCCCTATCTCCAAGTATCTGGAGGATATCTTCATTTGGATACAGCTAACCTGAAATTAAACATTATTCCTCTGGCCACCCAGAATGGAATCCTTCCCGGTTTACCTGGTTAGGACGGTGAGAGAACCTCCTTCCAGGTCCTCAGACTGACAGTTTCTGGAATTGCCTTTGAGTTTTCTCCTCTCATAAAAGAGTGTTAATTGTCCCTCTCACACATGACCTCTGTCCATTCCTATAGTCACTGTCCTGATTCAGGTTCTCATGACCTTAAGTTCAATACTAATCCTACCAGGCACTGGTATCTCCATATTCTAGTAGATAACTTTTTCCAACATACTTGAACCACACGTAACTACCTTGTTAGGTCTCTTTCTATTCCTTTTCTATGAAATAGAAACACTGAGGCTGTGCAAAACCAATCCTTGTTCCTCCAGCATTCGACAGATTGCTTGTACTAGGATTCCTATTTCCCCTCTGAGCTTCTGTGGTGTCAATTTCTCACCTAGACAGCCTTCCTTTCACTCTTCATCACTATCAAGACCTCATGGTTTGCTACTTCCAACAAGCTTTTTCTGACTAGTTGTGTCAAAGGATAATGACTACCTTTCCCTCTCTTGGTATTCTATTGCTATATTGTTTATTACTTGTTTAACTAGTGATAATGGTTAATAATGACAATAACAATAGCTACCATTTAGGGGCACTATCTGCCAGGTACTGGGCAAGGCCACTTATGAGGTTCAGTAATCTTTCTGACAACCATACAAGCTACATAAATATTGTGCCTATTGTATAAGTAAAAGCTTAAAGAGGTCACTTGCTGACAGTGACTGGGTTAAGTGGCAGAAGCTAGGGTTTTGTCCTACAGAGCACAGGTTCTATCTATGGTGCCACGTGAATATGCACACACATTCCATGATTGGCAGCCAACGCTGTCCAAGTTAATCCAAGGTAGAAATTTTATCTTCTTTTTCATTCTTCATATAAATAAGGCCTTCAATACTTTTTGCTGCAGGTATAAGTTCAGTTTCCTACTACAGGATCATGAGGAGATCATCTTGCCGCCATCTTTTCATCTATGCACTGGGGACATTGGGAGGCAAAACTGGCTTGAATTTAAGAGTATTGTTTAACAGTTTTCTCCCTGTGAATGCCCGAACTATCAAAAGAACATCTGATTTAAGCCACAGTAAATGCCACTGTCTTTTGCTCTGAGGCCAAAAATGTTAAAATATACATTTCTGTCCAGTATGTCATAAGCCAATACTTTATTCCCCCAACCTGCTGTCCAAGTCACCAGTACAGCAGGTTGAGGGAACTTCCAACTACACCCACAGTCTCCATGGTAATGCAGTCCACTGGTTGTTAACATTTACCACACAGATTAACTGACTTGGATGCTTTTCTAATAAGAAAAAGAATTGTCACAAGACACATCTGGAGCTTTTTTGTCTCTACTTTTTTGGACAAAAGATTCCATTTCCAATATTCAATATTTGGCATTTTTTTCCCCTGTCATCTCAATATCAGCAGTACTTTTAAAACCTCTATTCACACATTGTCTTTGTCATTCAAAATTTTCCTATGAAAAGCACTGATTAAACACAACTATTTGACTCTTCGCCAAGATTTTTCTTGATCCTTGTTTGCTTTCCTTTTTTTAAATGCAAAATTTAGTCTTAACAGTTAGAAAAATGTGATGTAGCTACTTCTGCAAACAGTTTGGTGTGCAATATCACCACATTTGTCCCTTCAGAGGGAACAGTCTCTCAGGTCTGAAACCAACATTGTGGAAAATGAAGTACAAGCATTTGTCAATCTGGATCTCTACCTTTCTGCTTCCAGCCGCATCTCCTCCCTCTTTTGCCTCCTGAGTTCTCTGCGACGTTCAAAATCATCCATGGTGGGGTTTCAGTTTTAGGGAGCCCAGATGAGGTCTGGATCTAAAAGGAAAGAGGCAAAGTCAGTATCATGGATGAGTCAGACCAGTTCTTCCTGGGCATTGCTTAAATCCTCCCTCCAGTTTTTCATTTTTTCTTTACTCCTAAGAAAAATACCTTAGAAGACTGATAATGTCTGGCTAGTGATATATTTCTGACTCCCCAGCTAAGTGGAAGCCACTTTCATTCCTGAAACTATGAGAGACAAATAAGTAAGATCTCAAGATTATATTAAAAATGATAATGATAAAAGACCTGAGGAGACAGAGAGGTTTTAAAGACTTGAAATACTGGTAGAATAACTTGAGAGCTACTGCACGATTTTGTTCTTGGTAATTTGCTGAATTCCAGACCAAAGTTGTGGAAAAGTGAACAAAGAAAAACCAAAAAGTGTGTGTGGGTGTGTGTGTGGCTGGGTGTGGGTGGGTAAGTAGCAAGAAAAGAAATACGTAGGCACTAAGATAAGTAAAAGATATGGCATTTAGACAACATCTGCATATTCTTAAAGTATTAGCATGGGGACTTTAATAAAGACTGCAGCAATCAGTGCTGAAAATAAACAACACAAAGCAGCATTTTTAAAAGCAGTCAAGTTGTGACCACACTGTTTTCAGAGCTCAAAAATCCCGGCTCTTTCTACAGCTGTAATGCAACCGTTTCACCCTCTCGTACCTCCTCCGTGATGGCTTTAAGACCAGAAAAGGTTCTCTTTCCAAAGTTCTTCAAATGAGGAGCCCGCTTCCCCTGCGTTTCTGCGCCATGGAGTCAAGTCTTCCAGAATTCCCCTGCAGCCCCCAAACCCAAAATGACTACCAGGAAAGGGGAAGCGGGCTCTTTTTGTCCTTGCTTTGTTTACAGAGCTGTCAGTGGTTAGTTAAACTCGGCCTGGAATCTGGCATTTAAAGCCTGCTTCAAGATCATTTCCTGTGTGGAGCGGAGGTCTCCGCTTCCTCTGCAATCCTAGGCTCTCTGCTGCACCCTCATCACAAAAATATCTTCCAGCCCCTACTGTGCACATGAGATGAGCCACTTGCTCTCTGTAAGCAAATCAGGTGCTGGAAAAGCCCAAAACCATCACCTGATAGCTTCCTTCTTTGAAGGAGCAAAAAGTAAAACTTAGATTTTAAAGCCAAGTTGCAGAAACTTTCTTAAGTAAATTGTCAAATCCTTTTATTTTCAAGATGTATTTTTTCCCTCTCTTAAAAATTCCCCCACAAATACAGAAATGAAACTTCGGCCAAAAAAAAAAAAAAAAAAAACCCATACAATGTTTGATATCCCCCCTCTTTTCTTATCCTCAAGGGTATTATTTCAGTTGCTTTAGAAATCTTTAGAAATTCAAATTATTTGGGGTTTTAAGGTTTGAATTTGTTTTTCTCTCTTGCTCTGACCAAGAGAACTTCCTAAGACTTGCTGATGAGGAAGACGACAACCAGTTTTTCTTTTTCATCAACCATAAATGCATTTCTCTATACTTTCTAGTCTTATCTCCCCATAATTATTAGGATGGAAAAAAAAGTGACTCGAGGTCCTCTACAAGGTTGCCTGAGAGTCTTTCTCCCCTGGCGTGAGCTCCCGTTCCAACCACCTGCTGATGTGTGAGGCAGTCCTGTGGATTGTGGGACCAAATTGGGGGTACAAATGCTGGCTGGACCCAGTGAGGGAGCCGGTTCATCTCTTTTCTTCTTTCAATAGTTTTTTGTTGCCTAGAAATAACCTCTTGAATAATGATAGTGAGAGCAAACAGAAATGGGAGGAGAAGTCTGTAGACAGCAAACTATTTCACCTTCCTTGAGTTACCCAGGTAGCTTGGGGAGCATCCTGCCTCCTCAAGGTAGCTTCCCGCCGGGATCCATCTGCACCTCTATTGGAGGTGCTAAGAAACAGGCCATCCCAGGAGGCCCGGATGCACTTGGTTTGCAGAGGCAGGTGATACCCCACAGACCTCAAAGACAAGTGCAACTGACCATCCTCATGTGGTCACTTGGGCTGACCATCCTTGCTGGCTCTCTACCCACGTGAGTTCCTTTCCTTCTACCCGTTCTCTCCTCCTACTCCTTGCCTATTAGAGCTTCCTTGGGCACTTTTTGTTCTTTTCCAACCAGAGAAAATCTCCCTATCATTGGAACGTAGCTCAGTATGCAGGTGGGGGCACCGAGAAGGGAGAAAAAGAGAGGAGGAAACTGGTGTTTCCTGCAGTGCTATAGACAGAGCCTTTCTGGCTTATGCTTGGTGGATATTGGGTGGTTTTAAGTGAGGGAGAAGAGAGAGCAAAAGCACATCTGTGCACCGTGTGGTGTGACTTCTGGTGTGTGTGTGTGTGTGTGTGTAGTAGGAGGGACAGAAGGTGGATGTGTATGAAATGGGTCTTGGCTGGTCTGGGACGCTGGGGCTGGAGGTTTCCCTTCAGCCACACGCTCTTCCATCACAGAGCTTCTGGGAAGGTCTCTTGCACTGTGCCTGTGTACCAGGAGCCATGTCTGGGTAGAACTGTGATTTTTAAATTTTCCCTTCTCTTTTGGGCACAGCAGCTTCCATGTCCCCAGCCGGTAATCCCTCATTTCCTCCCCTGCCCCCACTCAGTGCTGAATTCTTTCCAGCCACATTGGTTAGGAAACAAAAACTCTTAAGCAGTGAAGTGAAGGAATGCCAAGACAGGGAAATTCTGAAAACCACGAAGCTCTCATGCATCACAAACGGACAGAGCAGCATGAAAGAGAAAGGTAGGCCCAAGGAGGTATCCATCCATGTATGTGACAGGTGACATCTCGAAACATTTTGCAAAATTCAGGATGTGTGTGGGGAGTTGTAGTTATGCTACTAAAAGAACTCTGAGGTAGCTCTTTTTGTAAAGTGAAAAAAAAAAAAAAACACCTTTCCGAAGGCAGATAAACCATTGCCTACCAATGTCATTTGTTTGTCCAATATGGTTTCTCATGTGTTGGATTTTCTTTCAACGGGACACTGCTGTGATAGTTAAGGGATATGTCACTGTTACAGATTTCAAATCACTTAGCACACTGCACTTCCTTTTGGTAAAGATTCCACAAATTTTTTTTTTTTTTTTTTTTTTTTCGGTACTGGGGATCGAACTCAGGGCCTTGTGCTTGTGAGGCAAAGCACTCTACCAGCTGAGCTATCTCCCCAGCCCTCCACAAATTCTTGAAGCTCAGGTGAAATCAAGATGTGACAAGAAGCATGTCCCCGTGTAGCACCAGCATCGAGGGCTTCCTGAAACTTCACCTCTTCTCTTTCCTTTTCTACCCCTTTTCAATGGTAGAATATTGCCAGATGTGGTGGTGCACCCTTTAATCCCACTGGCTAAGGAGGCTGAGGCAGGAGGATCGCAGGTTCAAATCCAGCCTCAACAACTTAGTAAGCCTCTGTCTCAGAATTAAAAAAATTAAAAAAGGATTGGGGATGTGGCTTAATGGTTACAAATCCCTGGGGTCAATCCCTGGTACAAAAAAAAAAAAAAAAAAGTGGAATATTTATTGGTATTTCTTATGCTTTGTTTATATTTTATTTCCTTTTCTTTCTCTTACACTCCTTTTTCTTCTCCAACTTCCTCCCTGTGTTGAGAATTAAAGTGTACTTATTTATTACATCTAACTCAATTCTTTTCTTTAAAATATTAAATTTAATTTCAGATATATGTCTTTAAACCAAGAAATACTCTAAGATGTTTTATATTTACAAAGTTGTTTCCTCCTTTATGGGCTTGTGACCCTCTGTAAATATATGTGGGCTGGGGGTGACCCTGGGGATTTGGGGACATTGCCAATATTGGCCTTAGAATGGCAAGAATAAAATTTGTGTCAGGGACACTGAATAAGTTAATGCAGCCTCCAAAAGTAACTAACACTCGCTGAGTGTGCCCTGAGTATGTACTCTGGGATGGACCATCTTTTAAACGTTTCAAATTTTTGATTGATAGACTTCATTTCCTAGAGCAGAGAAAAACTGAACAAGAAGTAGAGAGATCCCACTAACTTCCTGCCCCCTGCCCTTGCCCACACTTTCTCCTCCATGTGGATTGAATTGTACCCTCCTCCAAAGTAAGTTCTGTTGAAATCCTAAC
Organism: Sciurus carolinensis; assembly: GCF_902686445.1. Lineage (NCBI taxonomy): Eukaryota > Metazoa > Chordata > Mammalia > Rodentia > Sciuridae > Sciurus > Sciurus carolinensis. The sequence continues at coordinate 19,891,046 of NC_062220.1, forward strand.
CTCCAGCACCCCAGAATGTGGCCTTATTTCCAAATAAGGTCAAATGTAGTCTAATGAATTATTAGGATCGACCCTAATCCAACATAAGGGTGTCCTTAAGAAAAGGGGGACAGTGGCACAAAGAAAGATACACACAGAGGAATAGCTGGTATCATCCGCATTTTACAGAATCTCAAAATGGAATGATCCACTTTTTCCCCCTGGAAATTGTTTTCTGCTCCAGGGAATGATGAAGAGTGGCCCAGAGAAACTCAGAGAGGACTATTATTAGTGATCTTCACTTTTATTCTTGTATCTTAGGGGTTTAGGTCAGGACGATCTTAAAAATTCCCTTGCCTTCAGTATTAAACCATTTATGTCCTAGAATTCCCAAGTCACCAGAGACCTCAGTTAAACCAGCCTTTCGAATGTTTATGGAGGCTTACTGTTGTACTGTCAGTGCTGCGTAAGAGTCACGGATCAGGATGGCGGTTTATTCGACAGCATCAGCTGTACATTTTTTTAATGTTTCAGAAGCTTCTTCTCTTGTCTTCCAGCTTCCTCATTATGCACCTTGCTCCTCTCACCATATCCTCCTCCTCAACATGATTATTTCTCTCTCATACAAAGAATTCTAGTCTTTCAATGCCCCTGGCCACCATGAGATGGGCCTTTCTAAGTAGCTATGCTTTTGTGTCCATGGTCAACTCCATGATCAAACTACTTCAATGAAGTCTCACACAAACATTTATACAGATTATATTCAATAAACATTTGCGGAGCATTACCATGCACCAGGTCCTGAGGCAATGGAGTACAACCATGAATAAGACAGAAGAGGTCTTGTCTTCCTGGAACTTGTATTTCTTTAAAGTTCTGTCAGGCTTCTAAAGTTTGGATGTGGTTTGTCCCCCAAGTGTTCTTGTGCCAGAAACCTGGTCCTCAGTGTGGAAATGTTAAGAGGTGGTGGGACCTTTAAGAAGTGGAACTTAGTAGAGGGTCATTAGGTCTTTGGGAGTTGTGCCCAGGAAAGGGATTAAGATATTTCTCATGAGACCCTGGTTAATTCTTCCAACAAAGTTGATATAAAAGAGCAAGACTGGCCCCTTCCTGCTCTCTGGCTTCCTGTCTTGCCATGTGATCTCTCTCAACCACACATACTCCTGACATTGTGATGCCATCCACCATGAGATCTTCACTAGAATGACTGAACAGAATTTGGTACCATGCTGTTAGGCCTCCAGAACTGCAAGTTAAGTAAACCTCTTTTCTTTATAAAATATCCAGCCTCAGGTATTTTGTTATAGCAGCAGAAAATGGACTAATCCACAAGTCCATCTTCAATCTTGGATCATGCCCATTCTCTGCTTTCTGGTTTGTGTTCTTGGAATTCTGAGCTTTGTATCAGAAAGTCAGGGAGCCTGTTTTATCAATCCTAAATATTCGTGTTAATTTCAGTTGGGCCAATACTACAACTCACTGATGCTTCACTTTACTATCTTTCCTTCTGAGCTAATAATATCATGATATCCTAGATTAAGAAAAAATTTGATTGCCCTTCAAATATATCTTACACTTTTCTATAGCATTTTTGGTCATTCTATTCCACCCATCTGGAATGAACTCCCCTCGCTTCCTCATTACCCATATTCTATCTAGTCATTAATGTCTAGCTCAAATTTCACCTCCTTAATGAAGCTTTGCCTGAGGATCCTCCCTTAAAAATGATATCTTCCTCCTTGCACCTCCATAATTCATTTTGGCAAACAATAATCCCCTCCTTGCCACAGCTCACCAATTGTCTTCTTTATATAGCATGTAAATATTTTCGTTGGTATTTTACTTTTCATATACTTTTGTCCCAAAGCTATTTATGAATACAAAGAAACCCTTTGCAATTAGGATGTAACTGGCACTCAGAAATTCTATCTGGTTTGAGCGTCTAGAGTTTACATTTTGAGTTTGGGAATGTAACTTAAGCTGATTCATCTCTGTATTTTATTGACTGATCAGTGTTTACAAAATAAATCAAAGACCCTGGTACTAGACTAATATGAATCTTTGCAGTTATATAAACCCACATTTGCAGTAGTTCCACAGTAATCTGGCAGTATTTTCTTTCTGACTATAGAAAATGAACTGTTGTCCTTTTTATAAAAAAAAAGAAAATCAATTTATCAACCCACTTTGCTCTTTTCCAAACTGAATGGTTCATTTGGGACTCGAAAACCAAATAAACAAATGGACTATAATGTACAGTTTGGACTTAACTGAAGTTCAACCTTCACCATCTTATTCCAAAAATCTGTGCTACTTAAGAAAATACAGGCACTCACCAAGGCACATTTATCAAGACCAGCAACAAGAAATAATAATTAATAAGATCAACCTGAGGAGTTTTGCCTTCTCTAGTTGTTTCTTCTTTCTAGGTAGTGAAATTCAAAACATAAGGTCCTGCTAAGAGCAGGTTAACAGGTATGATGTGTTTGATTCCCTTTCCTTGCCTCTCAGTCTCTTAAAATGACTTTGCTCAATTTGCATTTCCCCATTGTAAGACCATCAACCCGACAGATGTACCATTCCTAAAGTGATTTCTTTGTGCCCTCTCTTCCACTTTGTGAATAGTGCCAAGTTTAGGAGATTTAGATCTGTGAACTGATTTTTTTTTTTTTAATCTATTGACTTTATGCAGAAAGAGAACATTTGCAGGGATTGTAGATTATATCTTTGAAGTGTAACCACAAATAGTATCACCTTATTTGGAGTATTTCATATTTTTCAAAACTCTGTGGTTATCATTATTTGATCCTCCCAAGTAGGAAGAGGAGATTCATCTCCACTTAAAGTAAGGATACCAAGACACACAGAACTTTGGCATTAGCTCCTGCTAGGTCAGTGGGAAACTAGGACAGATTTTTGGACTAATCTCTAAACCAACTTGTAAGTTGCTTAAAAGAGTGGAAGAGAAGCGAAAAATTTGGAACACAATTCCTTCTGTTCCCTGTTCAAGAGTCAAATCACTTTTCCCTGACAAACTCAAGAATTAGGTGAAAAGACATGGGTTCATACCAAATTAGAATAGGAATGTGACTACCAACATGGTCCGTAGAAAAGAGTGAATGACAAAGTGTCCGTGTGAGAAAACAACACTCAGCCTTGCCGAAAGAAGAATATAAATGTGCTTTCTAAATGTTATATCAGAATAACAGAAGCATAGGCATAATTCATAAATAAAGTGAGGGCTGGCTCCAGTCGAACTATCCACCCATGAGTAGGATTCTGAAAGATTATAGACCTTTCTCACTAGAAATAGTCAGATAGGGGTAAAATGGTCATCTGTTTAGAGTTCTAGTGAAAAGATATTTCTACGATTCTAAGGCTATGCTGTTCCAATTTAATAATCATCAACCACATGAGGTAATGAAAATTCATTAAAATTCAATAAAATTAAGATTTGGTTCCTTATCTTCACTAGTCCCATTTCAAGTATTTGGTGGCGACTTGTGTTTAGTGGCCACCATGTAAGGGCAGGGAGTGTTTGCAACATTGTAGGACGTTCTGTTGGCCTGTCCTGCTGGTAAGGGCTTCCAACTTCCAATATGAAATCGTTGTTCCCTGGAATGTTATGTTCTTCAGAGACAGGAATGTGCATAAGACATCGCCTCTGGGTCTCTGTCTTCAAAGACCCTCATGGAGAGGCTATAATAATGTAATCAAGGGAGGGGTGCAGCACAGGTCCATGTCGCCAAGCACGGATGTGTTCCTTGGATTCCCTTGTTAGCACCCTTTCTCTTCTCCTGCAGCAGATATTTTGGATTGGGCAATGTCTCTGTGACACTTGCTATTGAGAAAGGGAAATGCTGGAAAAATGCAAAAGTTGAGACACGGGAGAAAAATCACTTCAGGTTGAATAACAAGGCCCACATTTGGAAATGAAGATCAGAGACTATGGGTTTCTATCAATTATAAAAAAGGTACAGAGATCACCACATTTTATATAATCTTACTTGGCTGAACTTAGTCATCTGTAAAATATCAGCAACTCAGGTGCCTGCTTTTTGTCATTGGTTGCTTACACAAACACTACCTATGTGGTGACCAAAGAGCAGACCCAGAGACTCACCCAGCTATCTTGCTTCCACAAGTTGAAGGGTGTAGCTGGAGGAATATAAATGCATTTCTATTGCTGGAAACCACTCAAAGGTGTATGCTAGAGGTATTTTGTTCATAGCAATTTTGTTATACATGAAAGAATGCTGTCATTAATCAGAAACTAATTCTTCCCTAGTGAATTAACCAACCTCTATTCCTCATGATCATCAGATGAATCTCTTGTATTCTGAAAGTATAAAGCAGGTTAGAGAATATCTACTAGGAGTTTAGGATCTAAAATTAGAAACTTCAAAACCCAAATAAGGTATGTTATCCATTGTGTCTTACGGACCTAGTAGTCACATAATTTAAACACATAAATTTACAGATAAATTAAATAATAAATCAAAAAGTTGCCAGGCTGCTTTCTTCTTGTTTGTGAGTCTTTTAGATAGTGGAGTCACCCAATTGTTGGTTCAGGGATGTCTGGACTTTTCTTTATGTAAGGAGTGGCAGCAGTGGAGTCCTGCTAAAGATTAGTATAAGACCCTAGGATTTTTGAAGAACATACTGATTTGAGTTTCTACTGATATCCATATTAAATTTTTATCGGCACACTTAGCCTATAGCTTGTATTTTAATTAAATAAGTACATGTCTTGTCTGTTCTCTTTAAAAGACCTTAAACCTCCATGAGGTGGTCACTCATTTTTGTTAACCTTCAAAGTTTCTTTCTTTCTCTTTTTTTTTGGTGCTGGGGATTTGAACCCAGGGCCTTATGCATGCCAGGCAAGCACTTTACCATTGAGTCACATCCCCAACCCAACCCTCAAAGTTCTTAACCAACTATTTTCCTTATACTCAGTATGCAGTTTGCACTTGTGAAATTGGAATGGACTCCAGGGCATTTCTTATTGATTGGACTTAACTGGTAAACAGACAAGCTTGGCTAAGAAACTATCAAAAGGCCGCATCTCCAGTTGAGCTCTCAGCAACGTTAGGGATGGTGGTGATTGCAAGATGGATTTCTCTTTTGTGGTTGCTTCCCTCTAGAGGAAAAGATCTTTGTCTTAGAAAGACATTCTGATTTCAGGAAGTGGGTGCTTCCTTTGTGATAGAGGAATAGGTTTGTTCTGAGACATTCCAAAGAAGGAGAAAGAAGACATGATGAATAGGAAAAGATGAGATTCAGGGTTGAGCTGAAATATTTCAAATTCCCATGGTCTTTGGAGATTTCTTGCCACTCCTCCATCATAATTAGAAAACACTGACATTCAGAGCTATTTAAATGCTTCCATCACTACCCCACCCCCCAAAAAAGTGTTGCCTGATTTCACTTTCTAACCATGCCCAGTAATTAAAAACATAAGGCCCAGTTCTGAATGTTTGCTTGGGAACTTGCCCCTCCCAAGCCTGAAGTCACTGTGCACTGGCCACAGGACTTATCTTTTTTCACCACCTCTCTTAGGAGCCCCAGTCAGGTCCAGGAAGAGTGTGAGGTTGCCATGGGCATTGCCAAAAATGGAGACCTTAGACCACTTAAGCTTTAGAATACACGGAAGAAGCTCATTGTGCCTGGCCATTTCCTTGCTGAAGTTCTATAGATGTGTAGTACATCTGGAAGGCAGTAGTTCAGGGTGGTGAGATCTGGATTTGAACCAAAAGAGTTGGTTAAAAAAAAAAAAAAAAAGTTTGTGACAACTGACTTGAAATGACAACCTCGTTTGTTGTGGAGAACAAGAAAGATGTTTCCATGGTCAATTCTAGATTCCCTCACAGTCTTGTTGGAAAAACCTAGACTTTGCAAAATGTAGAATTAGACCACAATCTAAGAAGCAATGGCAGCAACTTCTACTTCTGACAAAATCCACAAAGAAAACAGAAAAATAGTTGTAATTAAGGACTTCAGCTCGACAGTTACCTAGCTTGTCAAGTTAAAACATGTGGCGACCACCTGTCAAGGATCTTGAAAAAAAAAAGGTACTTTCTTGTTTTTCTACCTGACCTAAAATCTTTTTGGAGCACATTTGTATTTCCCAAATTTTCACACTTAAACAAAAGCTGTCCACACTAAGCATAAAGATGACTAAGCAATTTTGTATTAAGTAATCAAAGAGATTCCTGCCAATTTTAGAATAATTAAGTTTCTGCAGCCTGATATAAACAGTTCCAAGAACTACATGTGGCCTACCAAAAGTATATATTACAAGTAGTCAACCCTGTGGCCAGCTGGCACACAGATTAATCTAGTAAAGTAGAATTGTTCAGAATTTGGAGTATTATTTTTCTTTCCTCCCAATATTTTTTCTGCATCCAACTTTGTTTCTTTGGGAATGTTTTCAAACATACAAAGCAAAAAACTTTTGTGGAATCATACCTCTTGTAAATGAATGAGCATATCTCTTGGGATCCTTTGGAACTCACAAATCATTCCCATTTCAACCCTGTCTACACAGGCAGCCAAAGCAAAACAGAGTAAAATTAACCCATCTCATTCCCACTCAAGTTGAAGTGTTCATATTCTGCTTGGTCATCAGGAAGGTGTTTAGTGATTATTGGACAAATGAATGCGGACCTTAGACCATTCACCCATCAGGTATCAAAACATTCTATTTATTGCCTTTGCCAGGTAGGTTGGTGGGCCAGAATTTCTTGCTAATCAGACCAAAGTCATAAGTCCAATCCCATTGGAATGAATTAACTATCTGAGAGATTTAAAAAAAAAATCCTAAACTACTGCCATGCATTAGAACATCAGTCCTGGCCAGCTGCCATATTGGAAGATGTAGCCTGACAACTTTAAATTGAGAAAATAGAGATGGTCAGACTAATCATCCCATCATGACCTTCAGTAGGTATTTGTGCTACAGGGAATACTAGGCCAAAAGAATGTGAATATCCTGCAAAAAGTCCCACGCATTCAACTGCATTATAAACTCCATTGTCTTCTTCACTGTGTTTAAATTCAGGTATAATCAAGACCATTTGAGGCAACCATCATCTCAATGGAATCGTCAATAAAAAAAAAAGTTCTATACATATTTATGAGTATTACTCAGGTACCAGCCATCTTGGCGGGCATGGCATGTAAGTTGTCAATGTAGCTACTTGACCTTCACGGTGCATATAGTCTGGTGGTAGAGACGTGAAATAAAGATAAAATACAAAACAAGAGAAGGGCTAAGGAGGCAGAAGCGAGCTGCTGTAAGAGAGAACTAGAGGAATGGTCTAATGGTTTCTTTGGTGTTCGAGTAAGATACGAATGACAATAGCTTTTTTCAAATAAGCATTGTACTAATACATGTACAAATGTGCACTCATAAAGGGAACGTAAATTTGTAAGACTAGAGTGTGCATTAATTTTTCAAATATAACTTGACACCTATGATGTCCTGGACACTCACTCTTCTAAATGAAGATAAATCTCCTTTCCACTCTCTCTCCTAAAGAAGCAGATAAGGGGAAAGTAACTAGTCAGGTCTGAAGGATGATGAACTCTTCTTATCCCCTTCTGTCCTACTCCAGGTCCTATGTAAGTAATATAAAACTAGTGATCCATTAAATGCTATCTGCCAGAATTTATGCAGACACAGGGAAACCATTTAAGAAGTAAACTGGGATAGGAAGTAGCAAAGAGGGCACCTTTTTAGATCCATCCAGTTCAGTGGCCTTCTAACAATAAAAACATGCTTCTCACCCATCATTGAGAAGATACTTGCTGACTTAAACAAAGCTGGTCCACTGTGTTTTCAAACTTTGGTTCATGATTCCAAGAAATGAGCAGCTCATAATAAATTTATCCCAGTGGCAGAACATCTCACAACCAGCTTTTCCACTTTGAATACCACAAACAGACCTTTTATTTGTTGACACACAGCCCCTGGACATTCATGAAAACAAGATGTTCTCTTACTGCTTTTTAAGTTAAACAGATTTAAGTCAGGGTCTCAGCTGAATTTCAAAACCAGATGTTACATAGCAAGAAGACTGAACTGACCCCAGCAACGAGAGACTATTTCACTTTAACTTGGATATTCTTGTCAGCAGGAGGAGTGACCAAACATGACTTAAACCGGAAGCAGGAGCAACTCAAGCTTCCCTACTGTCTCTGTTCAGTGACTATCTCGTAGATCTGGGAAGCTGCTAGCCATCTAGCACTCCTGGTTTGGGGAATAAGCATCGGGGTGGGTGCCTGGGAGATGTAGGTGCTTTGGCTTTGGAGGGGACTCTAGGGCAGGATAATCTTCCTCCCACACATCACCATCCTGCTTCTCTGTAGACTCTAGAAGCCTGGATCCATCACCTGATTCCTCTGCTCATCCACCCTAACATACACTTAACTTTCAGACATATCAAACTCCTGAATCTTGCAATGATTTAGTCTCATTTCTGCCTCTGGGCCTTTGTACCTGCTTCCTCTCTTCTGTAACAGAAAGTACCCTCCACTCTTTTTGCAAATCCTATATATTTTTCTAGAATTTAGTTCAAGTCTTATGTCTACCCCAGAACCATCCTCTCACCTCTCTTTTAACTTCTACCCACTGTTGACAGTATTCTTCTTGGTGCTCAGTACTACATGGCTTTGTTATTCGAATGTTAATTTCTCTTTCTCTTGACTGAGTCTAAAGCTGTTCAGTGTTAGGGCTTAGATGTCCTTTGGTATCCCCTGATAGTTCTGAGTATTTTGCTATGCATTTATAGATGCATGAAAGTATTTGCCAAGCTGAACTTATTGAAAAGCTTAAGAGCCTGACCTGAGGCTCCAAGAGCCAGATGATTCCACAGCTATGTTCATTCATGCTAGTTGCCCATGGTCCTGTTTTACTCTTCTGGGAACTTCCGGGATCCTTGTGGTCATCAGGGGCCAAGTGACCAGTTCTGGCTGATGAGCCAAGGACACAAGTATCATGTCTTTTCTGGACAGACTTCAGAGATCTTTTCCCCCTCTTCCATGGTTGGCGATATTTCCAGTGGTAGCTGTCAGCAGGTGTCCCTGAGTATGGATGGCAGTTACGTGGACCAGAGACCTCTATCTCTGCAGTGGTGCCAAATGTTTTTAAGCAGCTGAGATTTTGATTGTGTCTGCCCCAGCATAATCTAGCTTGTGCTAACTGATCTGGCCTTGTCAACTCCAACACTAGGTAATGGATTTCTTTGCTTCTAAGCAAGTACTTACTCCACTTACCTATATTCTGTTTCCCTTCTGTGCCTTCTAGTATAGAAATAGGGATAGGTGGGTTACTTGGTGTTGTGCATCGGAGAAAGGGCTGATAGTTCCCTTCCTTGCTGGCCCCATTTGATCACTCCCATGAGCCATAAAATGACTACTATGAGAGTATTTGCATATTATGTGATCATTCATTTATTCCAGGCATGACAAACTCAAGTGCTTTTAAGGAATAAAAAAGTCAATACTTTGGGAGCGGAAGACTTTGGCAAAATGCAGAATGCATGGCCCTCAGGAACAAATTCAAATTTTTCCAAAGCTGTGCTGTACAAGGAAAGCACATTGGCAGGGCACCTAGTTACTGGTTTGTGACCCTGATTGATACAGTCTCTCACTGGTAGATGACCACACACCAGCCTGGGCACTGTAAGAAGTCATAGGGATGAACTCACAAGTGATCCCATACTAGTTTAAAATCTAGATAGGGAGGTTTACTATTTAGCTAGCTGTTATGTATTGCTAAGGATCAAGCACAGTTCTGAGAACTTTTTACAAATCAATTTAAATCCTTATATTGATCCTTGCTGTTCTCATTTTACAGGTAAAAATATCAAGGCCCAGAAATGAGTTATTTGCCCAAGGTCACATAGTTAGTTAATGGTAGACCCAGAATTTACATCTGGTAATCCAGTCTCTGTGATTTTAATCACAACACTCTGCTACCTCTCACAAGACCTGTAAGTGGATCATACAAGGTAGACAGTGGCAAGGACCTCGATGATCAAGTGATCCTGTGAAGGCTGGGAAGGATTTCTATTCCCCCACAACTGGTCTTACCAGGGAGCTGCTTCCTGTCAGGACTTGGCTTGCTCGGCATTGGGGTAAGTTCATTCTAGATGTTTATTAATGAAGTAAAAATGAACCTCCTGTTTATGTTCACTTGTGCTTTGGCACACTGAGTTATTATTTCATTTAAGTGGGATTCACTTTAGAAAATAAGTTGAATTCTTCCTAAAAATATTAAATAAATTACCATCCTTCCCATTTGGACCATTCCTCTGCTTTCCTGACTTAATTAACTTTAGACGTGAAACTAAGTCATTTAAGTTTATCTGTGTCAGTTTCAGAGTAGATCCAGGTTTTGTGGAACCTGAAGATTATTTAAGAAGTCTCCTTTAAGAAACAGAATACTATATTAGATGTTAAAAGTTAGGACCGGGATTATGAAAGGATCAGGTCCCACCGGGACCATGTGACTGAAGCTCTATCAGTTTCATTATAACACACATCTTCATATCGATGCTATTCTATTTACACTAGGGTTATATTCCAATAAACACATCAAAAATTGAAAACGCTTTTACTACATCTAACCTCCCAAATATCCTAGCCTAGCAGCACACTCCACTGAAGTGTATCAGTTGTTTGCATCCATGATGGTGGGGCTAACTAAAAGCTGTGGTACCCAGCACTGCCAGAGCATACTGGACCACATATTGCTAGCCTGGAAAAAGATCCAAAGCAAAACTTGAAGTACAGCTTCTACCAGACGCATATGGCTTTTGCATAATTATAAAGTTGAAAGATTCTGAATGGACCCCTCATAAGCCAGGGACCATCTGCATTTATACGTTTTGTAAATCTGCGATAAAATCAAATCCCAAATCATGGTCTAATATACTTATGGGAGGAATTCTTGGAAGAACTTGGAGAGAATGATCTTAAGAGAGCGCCTTCCCTGAGCCGCACATATGTCTGCATTCAGTCCCCAACTGCATTCTCTGGTTTGATAAACACACTTTCTCCCAAACTCAGGATGCCCCACTCCACAATCTATCATTTTTAGTTATTAAATAACAGGACTCAATATTAATGTTGGCCTCCTCCATACCTCTTTAAGAAAGTGTTTTTAGCCAAAGATATTAAACCACTCTTTTTCCCTGTCAGTGAAACAGCCAGCATCCTGAAATCACAGCTCATTTGTACCACATTGGCGTGAATATTCAGACTCCATTTGTCTCCAGCTCTTAAAGGCTGGTGGTGTTAGAGTGAATGATGGACACTTTGTTTTGAATTAGCAAAAGGGAGGGGGAAACAAAACCCTCAAGTAATAAGTTTAACCTAAAATATCTGTTTCGGGGAATGTCCCTTTGCCTTTTCCTCTAGGAAAAGTCAATTTAGAAAAAAAAAAAATCTAGACTAATTTGGCATTGTCAAACCTGGGAGACAGAATAGTAGGAAGGAAAATGTCTCTGCTTTTTTTCCCCCCCAGATTGAGTGTTGTTCAACTGAAATCCTATGGGAGCATGGTTGTACCGAGTCAGGCAAGAGGTTCACAATTTAATTTTGTTCAGCCTCCCAAAGCTTAGTTTGGAAGTAGTTGAGTCTGCATCTTTTAACTGTAAAAATGGCATCACAGCTGGTATTTCGGGTAAGACTTTTGGTAGTTTGGGTTCCCAGCTAAATAGCACACTCGTTCCTTTCTCTTTACTGTAGCCTCACTTGTGCTTGCGGGGACGATGGGCTGGAGAGGTGTTCTAGAGAAGAGCTCCTGCCGCCACCGTCTGCTTTACTCCCTCTCACCTATGCTTCACTTCAGCTTGCTCACCTGGTGCAATCTTCTGTCAATAGCTGTGCCAGGAAGGGAGGTATGCTTTTGTGGAGATGCCACCTAGGGCCAGGAGCAGTGTGCTGGCCAGAGAAGCTCCACTATTCAGCCAAAATTCAAAGTCCCCATGCGATGAGCTGCAATGTCCTCTTACCTCCTTACAACAAAGGTTTTTGGAATGCTGGGAAGGCCCTGGGAACCTGTGTTCCCCCTGTGCCCTCAATCCCTAAACAAACTTTCCTTCTTGTATCTCCTGACGAGGACCCTGGGTACACTTTCCTTGACAGGAGACTCCTGGATGAAAGAGTGGGTTCCGGGCCTTTCTACACTGAGCCTGGTTCTACAATAGCCTCCAAGAATCCATAGTAAAGGATCTTAGTTTAAGAAGGACCTCTTCAGATCCAGCTCTAAAAGACTGGGCACATTTGAATTAAACAAAAGACCAAGCACTTTAAGTGTGTCCAAGGAGACTTATTCTGTAAAACTCAAGGAAAAAGAAGAAAAAAGTCCCAAACTTCTCTTTCCACTCCATCTGGAGCTTCAACCGATTCCAAACATATTGGCCCACAGTGATTATAAAATCTCCCCTTTATGCTGTTCTAAAACAAGGGCAAAGCCTGCTAGGTGCTTACAACTCAAAGCACTACTTTTACATGTTCATAGGAAAATGATCTTTCTCTCCAAGTCCTTTAGCTGACTGAAAATTAATGAAACACAGTCAGGAGGCACCTAGGCTGGCTGCTGGCCATCGCTCACTGGAACACCCCAGCTAGACCATTCATGCATTGCGAGCGGTTTCCTCTTGCCTTCAAAATTTCTCATTGTACATAAAGAGCAATCTGCATAAAATCACTGATTTAGGTGTCAGAGACATTTGAGGAACCTTCAAGACAGTGGGCATCTTTTGCTGACTACTCTAAGAACACAGAGGAAAGTATAGATGTGGGTACTCGAATGCTGGTATCTCAAAGTTCTTCTGCAAAACACGTGGCATGGCCTACAGAGGAGAAGGAGGCGTCCAGACTTCTGATAGCCTTTCTGCTAATAGTCACACAACTCCCCCAAGATCAAGGCTTTCTGCTAAAGAAAGAGAACTAAGGAAATGAAAACGGGGTGAGGGGAAGAAAACAGAAAGTTTGAAGGAAAAGAACACTTTAGAAAACAACAGAAAAATGAATAAATGCCTTTCCTCCTTTTTTTGCATTACACTCAGGGAAATTCAGTGGTGGCATCAATATGATCACATTAGGAATGACCTGTGTTGGTGGAGTCCAGAGAGGAAAGGCTCATCATGGCTGCCATGACCCATGGCTTGGCCCTTCCACTGTCCACCAGTCTACCCTGGCAGAGCAGTGAAAACTTAAATACTGTCAAAGCCTACTCCAGAGAACAGGTGGAGTGGGCAAGATCAGAAGGGAACAATGGATGAAGTGGGGGGTCAGTGAAAAAGAGGAACGTTCCCTCCCAAATGGGTCCTTTACGGACTGTCCAGACAACATGATGTTCTGTGGCAACTGAGTCACAAGCACTTAACACTGATGTAGACCTGTCTCTGTTGGTCATGAAGGAATCTAATCTTGGCCTCCCCTACCATCCATTCTGATCAGCTCTGCTCAGTTGATGAAGAAAATGATCCTGAAAGAAGGGGCTGCGGTATGAGAGCCCCTGGGCAGGGGCGTTGAACACGGGTCCATCAGTGGTGTTTGCTAGAGGGAGCAAAGCAGGGTGGGGCAAGACTCATGCGGATGGTTTGGGACACAGACCCCCCCCCCAAAAAAAAAAAAAGAGGCAGAAGAAGGAAGAGTATAGGCCCAAAGAAATAAGGGAAGAGAAACACAGATAACATATCCTTTAACTAATATCTGTGATCTCATAACCCTCATTAGAAGTAGTGCATTGATTTCTTCCTCTTGGGAAGGTCATTCTGTTATTTACTGGAAAACTTTTTTTGTGTGTGTGGGTGGGTACCAGGGATTGAACTCAGGGGCATTCAACCACTGAGCCACTGAGCCACATCCCCAGCCCTATTTTGTTATTTTATTTAGAGACAGGGTCTCACTGAGTTGCTTAGTGTCTTGCTTTTGCTGAGGCTGGCTTTGAACTTGCCATCCTCCTGCCTCAGCCTCCCAAGCTGTTGGGATTATAGGCGTGTGCCACCGCAGCTGGCCCAGGAAAACTTTTGACATATAATTTCAGATAGTATTTTTACGCCACTGCTCCTCTGCCCCTTGCCCCATGGTCTTCACTGATGTCCTCATCTATTGACACGTTGTCACTTCCTGTCCAGGTTAGGACTGTGAGAATCTCTCTCTCTGGTTTTCACCTGCATATCCCTTGTTTTCTGGACACATGACCTTGGAAGTCCCACAGGCCCCCAAACTCATAAGTCACAACCTAAACTTATCATCCTTCTCAGAAGGGCAACTTCCGCAGGGACTTTCTCTTCGAGGAGAAAGGTAACACTAATGACATCAGAGATCACATCTTTCTTTCAACCTATTTCCCCAGCCTTTACTTATTTCCACCTGGTTGCCCTGGGAGCATCAAGTGGGGAGAAAGCTCTTCTGATAATCATCATTTGGAGACGACTTAAAGCAAAGAGGTTGTAGGTTCAGAGGCTGCATCTAATCAAGTATCTGTGCATTCATTTGTTAGTCATTATTAAGTGACTACTGTATACAAAACTTCCTCTAGTGCTGGGAGAGATGTAAGAGGCACATGTTCCAACTTCAGAACTTAAGCAATGTCATAGGGGAGGGACAGCTGAGCACACTGTGGAGAACCCAAAGGCTCTGAGCGTGGCCTTAGTGCTAAGGGAGTGCAGGAGAGGAGGGGAAGAGGGAAGGTCAAATGCAATAAGCTTAAAATCAACCTGTGAGAGAGGAAAATGATGATGGTGCTGTTAGGAACTGAACTGTGTTCCCCTCAAATTCCTGTGTGGAGTCCTAACTCCTGATGTCTTGGAGTGAAGCCACATTTTGAGGTAAGTTCTTTCAAGAGGTGATTAGGATTAAACAAGGTCTTTAGGGTGAACCTAATCAACCGACTGGTGTCCTTACAAGAGATGGAAATCTGAACTCAGAGAGAAACACCAGACAGGTGCCTGCAGAGAGACGACCACGTGAAGACACCGAGAGGCGGCCATTTGCAGTACCAGCCTCAGAAGGAATAACTGGCCGGTACTGTGATCTCAGACCAGCCTCCAGAACTGTGAGAAAACAATCTGTTTTCTAATTCAGTCTCTGGAATTTGGCTGTGGCCGGCCAAGGAGACCAGCACAGGGAACAACTCATACGATCCTGAAACAAGAATTTCCTGAGAACGGTGCTAAATTCCCCCCAAACTTTCCTTCCTACTGGGGTGAGCCATGGCGAAACTGTGAGTGGGAGAAGTTTCTTTTGGTTTCTCCATCCTCTCTCTTCCCAGATGCCCTCTTTCTGCTGGGGGATATTCTCCTCCCAGGTGAGGGAATTCACTGAAAGACAGGGGTACTTATTGCTCCTGAAATCACCAGCATTTCATGAAAAGGAGCTTATTTACCCTGAAAGACTGACTCATCCTCTCTGTTTCTCAAGTCATCAGCATTATTTACAGGGAGCAAAGACTTCATTACCGATCAAGACCGTTTTAAGCTATTACTTATGCTGGAAAGATTAAAAAATGAAGCAGAAAGTCAGATTATAAAATGGGGGAACAATTCCTGAAGAACTGAATAGGTTCTAACTGGTAAGCATTAAGTAAGCTAGGAGGGGTGTAGCAGGAAGACTGGTTTCTCACAATGCACCTTTATGTGCAGGAGTATAGAAAATCAGGCAGAGAGGCTGCGTAACTGCTAAGAGGGAGCCCAAAGAAACACCCAGACTCTACTCACAGGCTGGCAGTCAGATGTCCACTTCTGAGCCTTCTGGTTATTCACCAAACTTTGTGGAATTCAGCTGGATGATGTTGAAATGTTTTTGTTGATACCTGGAATAAAGAGAGGATTAAAACATTATTAAGTAAAATGGAATTTTAGTACATGTAGACCATACATTTTAAAATTCTAGCTGGACATGGTGGCACATGCCTGTAATCCCAGTGACTGGAGAGGCTGAGGCAGAGGATCAGGAGTTCAAAGGCAGCCTCAGCAATGGTGAGGCACTAGGCAACTCAGTGAGACTCTGTCTCTAAATAAAATACAAAATAGGGCTGAGAATGTGGCTCAGTGGTTGAGTGCCCCTGAGTTCAATCCATAAAATTTAAAAATATAAATAAAATTCTAGTTCTTTCTCAGGTACCATTATTACTTAGGACTTTCAGGGAAAATAAGGCTTGCGATAGAAATAGCTATTGTGCATTTGCATTTTAAAGAAAGTAAATATGATGATTATTCCCCTTAATGATTCTTCTGAATTATTTTAAATGATGAGGTAGAGAAGGTTGTATATCAGTGCTCTGACAAGATCAATATTTATTTAACTGTTTTCCCTTTCTCTGCTCCCAAATCCTTCAGTATTTTTATTTTAAAATTTGGAAATTATTAAACAGAAAAGAGAAAGAAAATGCTATCAATGGGTGGAAAACAATAGTTTCATGAACCATTCTGTTAGTGAGACAGAAGTCTTTAAAGAGAAAGGAAGGGGCCAAGTAACAAAAGAGGAATTTGTCTTCAGATAACTCTTTTTTTTGTTTGTTTGTTTCTGGATTCTGGGTCTGAGGGCCAGGAAGTGAATGGAGCTCTTAAGGTCTTTTCCTTCATCAGTTACGCTGTAACTTCAAGTGGGTGATGGGGTGAACCCTTCAGGTCAACCACTCTTCACATTGTCCTTCCAGCCCAGAGCTCTTCGTGAAGTGTCCAGTACATAGACTCTGGCCAACTTGACTTGGAGGCAGTTGCCAAAGTTCTATGTGAGCTACGCTGAGTCTAGACCAGACGTGGTCAGGAGCAAAGGACCCAAGGTGAAGGAAGGAGGATGGGAGAGGGAGCTGGACGTGTCAGGCAAATGAGCCCTTGTCCCTTTCCCCGGCCCCTCCCGGCCAGTGGCCAACAGTCCAAGCACTATTGATTGCTCCTTTGACTTAACCATCTGATCAGTAGTGGGAAGAAGCGAGTTTAATATAAAAGTCACTGTGGAAGAACCGAGGTGTGAGACAAACGTCATTATCCTATGTACATGTATGATTACACAAATGGTGTGGCTCTACTTCGTGGACAACCAGAGAAATGATAGTTGTACCCCATTTGTGTACAATGAATCAAAAAATAATAAAGAATAAAATTTTAAAAAGGAAAGGATTTCCAGCTCTCCAAGAGTTGTGATTTTCTTGGAGCCCTTAGGAAACCTCCAGCTAAGCCACTCAGTAGCATGAGAGACACTAACTAGCATTTTCCTGGGTTATTCAAATGGAAAGACGTTGCCAGTACATCTTTGCAAAAAATGGTTAAAGTCATACTTTAAATGTCTACCACCAGTATTCTTAGAAAGATGCCACTTTCCAACTGGATGTGTGGAACTGGAGGGAGGGGAAGGCCTCAGAGGATCACTTATTATAATGGGAAGTTATTGCAAAGATTAAATGAGAAACCCTTTATGAAAAGAGAAACCTTATAGCCAAAAAGAGGGACCAACTAAAGAAGAATTTAATTAAAATTTTACCTTACACAGTTGCATTAGAGTCCCTTGATTTCAACATTACTATTTCTAGAAAACAATTTTCATTTCATAATATTGCTCTACATATATTATGGAAATAACAATAATAACTACTTCATTGAGTGTGTGTGTGTGTGTGTGTGTGTGTGTGTGTGTGTGACGACCTATGCTAACCATATTGCATATGTATATTTCTTTTTTTTTTGGTACCAGGGACTGAACCCAGGGGTGCTTAGCCGCTGGGCCACATCCCCAGCCCCCTTTTAAATTTTTTTTTATTTTTAATTTTTGTTTTGAAACAGAGTCTTGCTAAGTTGCTGAGGCTGACTTTGAACTTGCCATCCTCCTGTCATGCGCCACCATGCCAGGCACAACACCTGTTTCTCATAGTGAGTAAATAAAATTGTGGGATGAGATACAGGGCCCCTGGAGGGTCACTGGAAGTTAGATAATACTATGGTTTTTGACTGTGCCCCCAAAATTCATGTGTTGGAAATTTACCCCCCAAATTCAAATGCTAATGTTATTTGGAGGTGAAGCCTTCAGGTGTTAACAATTAGGGTTAGATGTGGTCATGAGGGTGGGGCTCCTAGGATGGGATTAGTGGCTTTTTCCCAGGAAGAGACCTGAGCACGTTCTTGCCATGTGATACCTTCTCCACGTCACACAGTGGGAAGGCCCTCGCGAGATGCCAGCGCTTTTATTTTGAATTTTCCAGTCTCCAGAACCGTGAGACATAAATCTTTTCTTTATAAATTATTCAGTCTGTGGTATTCTGTTTGGGCAGCAGGAAATGGACCCCAGCAGATAGTGAGGGATGGTCTCTCTGAGGAATACATTTCTAGGTAGGAGTCGCCTTTGTAAAGGTCTGGGGGAGAGTGATCCAGTAGTGGAATCCTGCTGCGAGGCTCTCATGTGATGCCCACGTGCTCCATGATCATGCAAGGTGTCCAAGTCATTTAGTCCCAAAGGGATTCAGGCAAATATGTCCCTCAGTAGAGAACAATGGGCCAAATGATGTGCTGAACAAAGACAGCTTACCCAAAAAAATGGTCCTCAGAGTGTTGCCTTTGCTGGAAAGCATGAGGGTAGTAACGTGTGGTGACCTACCCATGCCCAGAGAGGATGCACACAGCCACCTTGCATCCTGTGCCCGGAAGGACAGAGATTCCCACTCCCCTGTTCCCTGGTAGCTTGAAGAGAGCTGCTTTCTGTGGGTTTACATGTTCCTCTTACTCTTTTATGTTGGATGATAAGGCATATTTCTTTACAATCAAATGAAAAGCTACAGGACATAATCCTTGGAATGGGAAAGGAATGGTAAGTAACTATTTCAGTCTTAGTTGGCAGGGAGTCATGTAATTTTGGGGGATGGATATTAAAATAAAATATTTAAAAATAGATCCATGGTTTCTAGTCAGAATGAGCCAGTAACAATAAAACATTAATAATCGTCTCTATTTTACATTTATAGTTGAATATGGGAGCTAAAGGTATGTTAGAAGACAGAAAATATGTGATCTTAGGGAATCTGGGTCATTTCAATGAATATTAATGAGTGAATTGACCTTGAACAAGTCATTTAACCATTCCTGCATCCCACTTCCTTCATCTGTAACATGAAGCATTTGTAGTAGAATTTTAAGAGTCCTGTGATTGAGATGGTATATGTATAATTCTAGGATAATTCAAGGAAAAAAATATATTGTGTTTATCTTAGTATCTGTGAATGAATCTGCACGTATGGAAAAATGTCAACTGAATGCTCCTTTTCATCATCTAAGAGGTTCTTAGAGATGAGTATTGCTTTTCGGGGCTAACTACTCCTACCCCTTCTCCATCATTTCTGAGACATAAGTGTATTATATAGCTCTGACAGACCTAAATGATAATGTATCACATAATAATGTCTATAATTTATCAGATGCATACTATGTACAAGATAATTGATATCTGTTATTTAATTTTCACAAGAAAGCTGTGAAAGTAGTTGTTTTTATTACCCCCATTTGGGAGTAAGGAAACAGGTTTGGATTCATTGCCACATAGTTGATAAATGATGGTTAGAATTAAAACCCAAATTTGTCTTGCTCCCAACTCTTTCCATAACTGAATACATGGCTTTGTCATAGCTTCCAACATTGATCTTTTGAAATCTATTAGAAAAATGTTATGGAGGGGTGTTTAATAAGTCTGCTGAATGTAGATTGACTGACTTAGGTATTTGCCTTAATGCAATAGCTTATGGCAGTCCAGTGTTCTCACAGGGAACAACTTGCAAAATCTGGATAAGTTTCCAAAAAAAGTCACAGTTTATTGGAAGGCATCAGAGACTGTCGGCAATAACCAGGATCTGAGGAGCCAATATCTTCCTGGAGAGAAGGAGGGCCTGGGATAGTGATCTCCCAGTCAGTGAGTCCCTCCTCGAGGCATTTGTTGCCCTTAATATACAAAAGGCAAGATAACGGAAGAGAGTAAAAAAGTAAAGCAGAACATTTCTGAGATGAAGAGCAATATTTTAAGCAGTCTCAAAGAGTGAGCAGGAAAAACTTAAAGTTTAAAAAGAAAGGATCCTTTTGGGATTAACAGAGCTACCGTGTAACTCTATTCGTGGTGATTACTACACAACTTTAAAAATCAATCAAAACTTGTGGACTGTTCACAAAAAGAGTGAAGTTTAGTACATGTAAATCATACTTTCATAAAACGTGGTAACAGAAGATGGAAGAGGAGGAGAAAACCCTTGAGGGTTCATCCATGAAGAGGGAGAAAACCAGAGATTGACAGAGTCATACAAAGTGACAGATGAATTGTGATCACCTCAGTCCTATCCAAATAAAATGAATGTCCTCACCTCTATCAAACTACCAGATGGTAAGATAATCTCCAACAGGAGGAGAGCAACCAATCCAGCGCCTCAATTGGATGTCCATATGGAAAAAAAGAAAGCTAGGTCTTGACCTCTATTTAACACCCTTCTATCAAATAATTCCAGATTGACTACAGAACTAAGTTTGAAACTTACATATTAAAGCTTTTGGGAAAAAAAAGTGGGAGCTATTTCCATGATCGTGGGACAGCAAAGAATTTGTAAACAGGTCATAAAAGTCATTGTGTAAAATAGTACTATTCTAAAATTAAGAATCACCAAGAGAATGAAAAAATCAAGGCACAGACTGAGAAAAAAATATTAGTAATACGTATATCTGACAAAGGACCATGTATCTAGAATATATAAAGATTTTCTACAAATCAATAAGATAGATATCCAATAGAAATATGTGTAAAGATTTCAACTGGCACCTAAAAAAAGAGGATATTAAAATGACCAACAAGTATTCGAAGAAGTATTTGATCTCACTAATCAGAAAAATTCAAATTAAAACTTTCAGGACTAAAACTACCATTTAGGATAGCTAAAATTCAGAAGATTAATAATTCAAGGTGTTGGTGAGCAACTAGAAGTTCCACGCACTTCTGTGGTAATATAAATGGGAAAAATCACCTAGAAAAAATATTTGGCAGTATATGCTAAAGCTGAATATCCATAAAGCCCCATGTCCTAGAAATCTGTCTCCTACACAACAGAAATCCAAGCA
Source organism: Sciurus carolinensis (assembly GCF_902686445.1). Classification (NCBI taxonomy): domain Eukaryota; kingdom Metazoa; phylum Chordata; class Mammalia; order Rodentia; family Sciuridae; genus Sciurus; species Sciurus carolinensis. The sequence continues at coordinate 19,912,123 of NC_062220.1, forward strand.
TGTATTCTTCAGAAGACATGAACTAGATGATCATGACAGCACCATTCATAATAGTCAAAAACTCAAAATAATTTTAATGTGTATCAATAGTAAAATAGATAAATTATGGCAGGCAAACAATGAAATGCCATATAGCAAGTAGAGTGACCTAGGTATTACTCAGGCAATTGGTCTCAGAAGCATAATGTGAGACAAGACACTGAAAAATTACTATATGATTCCATTCATATTAAAGTCAAATGCAGACAAAATGAACAGTTGGTTTTGAAGTTGGAATAGTGCTAATCCTGGGATGGCGACGATGGTGTGGCGGGTGTGACTTTGAAGGGCACTAAGAGGGCTTTCAGCGTGCTAGTAGTATTCTGTCTCTAGACGCTGACAACACAATTGTGTTCATCCTGAGAAAACTCATCACTCTGTACAATTATGGTTTCTGTCCTTTTCTGTGTATTACACATCGCTAAAAAGATTCTTCAAATAACACGTGCCTTGAAAAGGATGGAGCCTCCGTCTGCGAAGATGACAACTAACAGGAATTTATGGGCTCAAAATACATAAAATCATGAAGGCTCTGTGCCCTCGGTCATCTATTATACCAGGAAGAAAATAAAACAATAAAAAGAAAGACAAACAATGAGAGAAAACAATAAAGTAATATAAATCACTGTATGCTGCGGGGGGGAGCCAGCATGGGGAGGCTGGGATTAATTTGGCCAGTTATTTCTAAATTAAAAGTCAACACTGGATTATTTACCAATGACTTTGTGAACTTTCCATATATATATTTTGGCTTACCATATCTTAGAAGGGAAATATTGAATGTTTTTGCAAGTGGCCCATACCAAAACAATTCAGTACAGGGACTGCTTACCATCCTGAGATGCAGAGAAGTTTCCCCGCTCCACAGACCTGGGCTCACCTCACCGGCCACTGTTTCTGCTCTTTGCATTCAATCACTCACCTTCCCAAACCTATGTCTGCAGGTTCATGTGTATATCAAGACCTTGAACAAGATTTCCTGCTTGCTTTGAAAAGTGCGTGCTTCATTTAAGCTTTTACCTGTGTGTCTTGGGTGAAATCTGTCCATAGTATGCAGTATAAATGTTAAGTCTGCATGAGAATCTCTTGATTTTCAGGGGGTACATTTTTGGTGTTACTATGGAATTTGATGTATGAAAATCTCTATAAATATTTGTATAAATGAATAGCTGAGAAACTTAGGGTGTATTACTAGGATACTATATTATGAATTGGGCTACCAAACAGGTTAATAAAGAGACTGTGGAAATGGTTCTCACACATTAATAAAAAGTCAGTTATCCAACGAAAGTGAGAATTCTCATGACGTTCTACAGCAAACTGATCTACTGGATTGCAGACAAAGCTTTTAAGCGTTCAGTTGGAATGAATACGGATCCTTCCCTTTAAAGCAGCAAAGCATGGTACAAGAAGGCCGGCTGTCAGGTCCTCAGACCTCTACACTCCATAGAGGTCTGGTCTTAGGGAGATTTGTTTCTGGATATCAGTTACTTCAATTTTAAAATCACAATAGTAATAGTTACTTTGAAGGGTTTTTCTTCCTCTAAGCCTCCATAGCATTTTGTTAAGGCCTCTGTGCTGTGCGGCCCCAGTGGGTGTCATTGTATAAGTATGGGATTCTCGATGGCAGGAACTTGGTCTTGTTGATAATCCCGAGCATTCGGCATATTCTCTGGCACATAACATATGCTCCACAAAAGTTTGTTGGGTGAGTGAGTGAGTGAATGAATGAATGAATTACATGGATAGTGCCTCATAGTGCTTAGTAGACTATATGTCCCATGAAGATTAGCTCCTTCCTCGTCCTCCTCCTTTGTTATTCTTTATCTGGAAAGTAGAATGGTGTGTCCCTTAACTTATTGCTATTCCATCATGTGGCCAAGACCAGCAATGCCAGCTGGGAAAATTTTGCAAATTCTCCTTAAACATGGAATGCAAAAGCTGTAGCTTAGATACATGTTGTCAGAGGAGACAACTTAATACAAGTATAAAGGAAAAAATGTCCTTGTTGGAACAGAGTGAGGTCACATAACAGCACAAAGGAAGGGCTCTGATGTCTTAAATCAGGGCCTTTTTTCCGCAGCCTTTTCTAATTTTTTTTTTTTTTGTATAGTCATTTAATTAAGAGTGCTACATGCTGCTAATTCCATCTGCCAGAATCTTCCAATTTTTAACAGAAAAGTGGGTGTGGATTTTTAGAGGCAAGGTAATTTCTGATTGGAGAAGCAGTAAGAGTATATCCATAGCAGGGTGAAGATCAGATGTTTATTTTTAAGCTTTATGAAAAATTCTCTACTTGTCTGAAGCAAATAAGAAAGAGAAAGTCATTTATGGCTCTACGAAATTTCTGGATTTCTCATGGGAAAGGAATTGATGACAGTGTTTGATAAGCTTCCCATGGCTACATACACACATGAGGTTAACTTCTGGGAAAAAGGTAATCTCTGTCTTTACTGAGTCACGGTTAACCGGTAGCTGGAATTTGGTGGAACCATACACATCAAGAAAGATGCAGTGTGGTTACTAAAATGTTCAAAGGTTGTGGCAAGGTATGACCAGTTGTTTCTTATGCCACCACCATTACCATTACCATTACCACTACCACCACCACTACTACCACCACCATCACCACCACCACCACCGTCACCATCACCACCATCACCATCACCACCACCACCACCACCATCACCACCATCACCATCACCACCACCACTACCACCACCACCATCACCACCATCACCATCACCACCACCACCACCACCACTTCCACCACCACCATCACCATCACCACCATCACCATCACCACTACCACCATCACCATCACCACTACCACCATCACCACCACCACCACCACCACCACCACCATCATTTTCAAAAATCACAGATTTTTTTAATGTTATTTCTAAGGCACAATATTAATTGCTTAGGTTCTGATAAGGACAAGAAATGGAGCACTTAATTTTTATGTATCTTAAAATTTCTAATGGATATGATCTTCCTGACTCTCTTCTGCCTATGTGCCTATGTGAGCCTTCCTAAATACATAGAACCTATTAAGAGACAAGCACCTACAAAGATTAGAACTCTTATGATTTAAAAAGCAAAGATAAGCAAATATGATTGATCTCTAGGAAAGGCAAGCACTGTATATACCATTTATGGCTTATTTATAGAATTTAACACAACTGCATGCATGTAGAAGCTTAATAAGTACCAGTGTAGCTAAATTGAACCCCTTTACTTCTAATGGACTCTCAACTTATTTTCAATCTCAACAGTGAAGTTGGTACTTAGGATTTTGGATATTCATAAAGAAGTAATGTCCTAATTCATCACTTTCTAGTTGAGGCTACATGTCAAGAAAGCAACCAGATAATTCATTCAATTTCATCAACTCTGAAAAATACCCTTAGCTGATTTAGTGAATTGACTTTCAGGTTCCTATTATATATTTCTCTTTGTTTTATTAAGTATTTTTCTATTATTAGTTTTTACACCAATTGAATTTAGATATCTAAACACAAAGCTGTATGTTATATATTTTTTATGTCCAGTTGTTTAAAGTAAGCAAAACAAACAAACAAACAAACAAACAAACAAAAAAACCAAAGCACAATGGTACTCAAAGTGGAATGATCTTGTTCCTCTTCTCTACCTTCCAACCGGCTGGCAGTTCCCACCTCTTTCCTCCACCATAGAACTATGTGCCAAGACCTAATACAAGCTTTGGGTTCAGTCTATGCCAAGCACAAAATAGGGAATCTGTCCTGCTGTAGGACTCAGGGCTCTCAGATCAGAAGCTAGAATTACCATGTCCTACCCATGTAACAAAAAGCAAAGGATCAGTGCGTGTCACCCTGAAAAAATTCACTGGCAGATGTCATTCCACTCCGTGAAAGAAAGGCAGTGCTTTATCTACTGCACTTATAACTGAGAGTATCCAGTGAAGGTTGCAATACCATGGATGAAAGGCACAGTCTTTGCACTGGAAAATTTATATAACATTGCAGTTACTCTGTCTGTTCATCACCATCCAGATATCCATCTGTCATTGTCTAGAAAACTGAAGACATTAACAAACACAGTAAAATAACAACGCACAGGGGACCATTTTGTGTACAGGGCCCTGGGAAGGGCCAGTAGAATTCCTCTGATCAGTCTCCTTTTGACTTTTCCCATAGACCTTGTTCCTGCACCAAAATGTCTGGAATGCTCAGCGGGGATGAAGTGTGTTGGTCACTGGGCAGTTATGCTTCTATTATCAATGAGATCAGCCATTTGCAGACGAGTTTCCAAATGATTTGTAACACCACAAATGGGTTAAGAACACAAATACCCAGTGCTTTTACAGTAAACAGCCTTCACATCCCTTTCCTCCAATGATTTCCATGGCAACCCCAGAGGTCAATAAGACAAGTATTATTGGCAACATTTTATAAATGGGACCTAGAAAGTCCTAGAGAGGTTAAGTGGCTTGCTCAAGACTTCTCAGCTAGTGCCGGGAAGAGCTAGGTCTCCAGATCTTTTCTTGCCCCATTTGATCACTTATCCACCAAGTTCAAGAGCAGGAGCTGGTTCTTTGTTATTTTAGGACAATCAATCACTACATCTCTTTTTATACATTGGATCAATCCACTGATTGATCCCTAACTGCCATTATAGACTAAACATTTTCAAAATAACTATTAAGAATTATTTGTGGCCTTTGCAATTTGGCCTATCTGTGCAGTAATCACAATAAAGAGTATATAACAAGTGACAAGAACATCCTGACCTCGAAGCATCTGAAAATCAAAATAGGGCTTCTATGAAGGTACGGTGGCCCATCGTGTCCCTTTCCATGTGGAGTCCTAATCACAAGTGTCACTTGCAAGATGCGTCTCAGAATACAAGGTTTCACGTGATTTACTTTTTAAAATATTAGGAAAGCCGTAAAGTTATCCCTAGAAATTTGGCTCATTCAATTGCATTTTAATCATCCTTTTGAGTGGACAAAAAATGACTAACTACATGTGCTCCATGAAAGTCTTTTCTGTGAATATCATCCTTCATATGGGGAAAAATAGTTTAAGATTTGATGTACTATTCTTACCTTATGAAGTCAGATCCAGTTTGGGATATTATTTCCAGTTATTAAATAGAACCTGGTAAGGATATAGTAGAGATGGAGAAAGAGGAGATCCTACCCTCACAGAGCTCTCATAGGAATATAAGTATTAACCAACATATGTCATAACCATTTCTATATTCCCAGTGCCTACCATAGCTCTAGGAACATATTTGTTTCTCAATAAATATGTGTTAAGTGAATAAATAAACGAAGTCTGCAGATGCTTAATCTTTTCCATTTCTGAATTCTGATGAAAACATCATTATCCAGTGTCCTTTCTCCCAGAACCATATTGAAATAGATATGAAGTAGATGGTTGGAATTTAACTGAAGCCTGGTACTGAACCCTTTATTGGCAATAACATTAGCTGGTTGATGATAATGTGGGCAATATCTAAGTTTCAATCTCTTATAACCACACATTTATACCAAGGTTGCTATCTTTTTTTTTTTAAAGTGTGTTTTTAACCAAATGAAGGATAATGTGCAGATATGGACCAACCAGTGAAATCCAGTTTGTACATTAAAAAAAAATTCAAATGGAACATCTCACAATAAGTTTATCACCTAGGATAGCATTTTGAAAGCATGTGTCCCTATCCATTTGCCAACAAACAAGCCAACAGCAGCTCATGCCATTCAACACTGATAGCTGAATTGACAGAATTAAATGAGAAAGGTTGATTAATTCAATACAAATTTTAGAGATTGACTCCAAGTAACCATTGGGCAGCTGTGGCCATTGTGGTCTTATTCAAGCACAAATACTGGCTGAGTCGAGCATGGCTTGCAGCTCCATAAGGAAAAGTTCTGAAATATAAGATGATGATTCTTACATATTTGCAACATAACGTGATTGTGATAAATTATCACTAAATAATGAAAAACAAATGAACGTGACTAACCCAATGGAACTAAGCTTCCATACAAATGCCATCCCAGAACCTGGAGAAGAACTACAAATTCACCATGTGAAGCATACTAGAAGGGTGATACAGGGGGAGGAAAGAAAAGGTTACGCTGAGCCAGAATTTAAATGATATTGAGGCTGTGCAGATACTTAGGTTGTTTTGTGAATGTTTTTTCTTCCACTCTCTGCACTTTCTTTTCCTGATGTACCACAAAGAAAAAACTCAGAAATGAAAACCCAAACTGTCCTTACTATGTTTTTAGCAGTTTGATACCAATGGAAGGGAATCTGGGAGGACAGGTACTTGATCATATGTTCCATGAGTGAGCAATCATATTTATATACTGCTTTGTAGACCACAGAATTCACCCAGTACTTGATAATTATTTATTGATGGAGTAAAAGACGTTTTTCAAGACTACTTTCATTGCTATTTCACTCTATTGCCAAAGGCCTCAAATCATCAAATCTGTAAACTCATCCCTATCTCTGCATGCTATGTAGATATACATTTTTCATAAGAATATATAAATATACATTTTATTATAAAAAATTTAGAGCCTACAGAAATATATAGAGAAAATAATTCTACTTTAAAAGCAAATTTGAACTGGGCACAGTGGTGTACACCTATAATCCCACTGACTCAGGAGGCTGAGGCAGGAGGATTATAAGTTGGAGGCCAACCTCAGCAAATTAGCAAGGCCCTAAGCAATTTTGTGAGACACTGCTCAAAAGAAAAAATTAGAGAGTGCTGGAATGTGGCTCAATGGTTAAGTTCTCCTGGGTTCAATTCCTGGTACCAAAAGAAAAGAGAAAAGCAAATTTTGACACATTATACATTCAGTTTTTTCACTTATAATCATTCTTGTTCACATGGTTTCCTTTCCTGTTCTTTTAGTGTGATTAGTCCCCTTGCTATTTGTGCAGTCGTTCCTGAACACTGGAAAATGAGCCTCTATCAGGTATTGGCTGCCATGAGTATTGTTTTACAAACATTCTTGTATATTATCTGTATTCCTAAATCTTAAAAACACTGTAGCAGGCTTAGTGTTCTAGTGATGACTCTCAGGGAACTCATATTGATCACCTTTTCTTTCTGTGAATTCTTCTTACTTTCAAATAACCTACTGGAGAGGTTAGAGCATTTATTGCAATGCCACCAAAATATTTGTACTTGATTCACAGCAAATAACAGCAAGACAAAATGGCAAACCACGGGCATTGTCCATTCACTGTCGAAATTATGGAAGTGCTAAAAGAAGAACAAATACTGTTTTAAAAGTCTGATTTTCGGGGGGAAATTATTTTCTAACCTGGCAGGTTTATTCCAACTTTATTTTTCTTTCATTGACTATGCATGCATCTATTTCTTCATTCTCCTATTAACCAGCTTGTTCTCATGATCTATTTTTAACATTTTTAATTGAGACACGACATTTGTAGATATTATGGGTTGCAGTATGATACTGTGACACATGGGCACAATGTGTAAGGGTCCAATCAAAGTGATCAGCACTTCCATTTCCTGAAGCATCAATCATTTCTATATGTTGGGAACTTTTGTTCTTTTCCTTTCCAGTTATTTTGAAGTATGTCACAGATTGTTGTAGACAACACTCTACTGTGTTATGGAAAGCCAGAACCAAAAGACTGACCATCTTAAGTCATGAAAACGAGACAATTCAGGGGTGTAGCAAATTAAATGGGAAAACCGAGCTCATCATATGCAGACACACACAGAGGAAGAGAGGAGAGAGAGGAAGTCCTAGGAGTGAGGAAGCCCACAGCACCATAGTAGAGACCTGCTGGTTTAAAAAGCCCCCCGGGACATTAGAGCTAGCTCATGGGTTTAACACTTGGGATGCAAGCGCTCTGAAGACAGAGGTTATGCTTTTTACTTCTGTTTCTTCTCTCAAAAAACAAACAGACAAACAAGAACTCCATCACTGCTCCTTTTTCTTTCAACAGATAGAATATAAATGAACAGAGTCCACGTTCTTAAGTTTTGCCTGTCTCAGCAAATAACACCAATCTTCACCAGGCTGCTTAAGCTCTGGACCTGGGAGTCACTCCGGACACTTCCTTCTCCCTCACCCTCCGTTCCCACCACACCTGTACAATAAATGACTTAGCCACATGATTCTGCCTTCAGGATATTTGCTTGAAATGGTCCAGTTATCTTCGCCACCTCTACTACCACGCCAATCCAAGCCACTCTGCTCTCATCTAGACCATTCCAGGAGCTTCCCAGTGGGTCCCTCTGCTCTAATATTCTGTCCATTTGCAAACAACTGCCTCCTTAAAAACATTCACCTGGTGTCACTGCCCTGCTTAAGACATTTCAACAGCTTCATAGTGCATGTAGAATGCAGATCCAGTTCTTCAACACGGTCCTCAATACAGTGGTCTGGCTCTGCCTACCACTCCCGCTTGCTTTTGAGATCTAGTTGCACTAGTTTTCCTTCTGTTTCTTCCATGGATCAAACTCTTTCAGGCCACACAATCCTGGGCATGCCGTTCTATAAGGCTGAAATGATTCCCCACTCTACCTTATAAAATTTGTATGCATCTCATTAGGAATACACACACATACATATATATCCTTATCTGTATATATATATATATGCATACACACACACACACACACACACACACACACATACACATGTGTGTGCATATATATATAGTACTGGAAACTTTCTTTAAACCCACAAACAAGTTTGGAATAGTAAATGCAACACCCTAAAAACACTGATTTTGTGTTCCAGTGCAATCACAAGACAGATGATAAAGATTTCAAAGATCCTATTCATTTATTGCCAAGGTATAGTAAATTTAATATTGTTGCATTAGACATATCAATTTTTAAAATTTTACCACCACATTATTCTCTTTTATGGGACTCTGTTATTTATTCTCATGGACAATCGCAAGTTGTAGTGATCTTTATGTTTGGTGTATATTTATTTAATGCTTGTCTTTTTCACCCATCTGAAAGCCCCATAAAGATGTGTCCAACTTGTTTACATCTGATTCCTTAGCATTTTGCAGTTGCCTGCCAGGGGTCATTCAATAAATATATAGATATATACATATAGATGGAAGGAATTGGTGGTTAACAGTCAAAATATTTCAAAAGACTACCTAATGCTATGACAATGGAGGAAGTTTTATGGGTTTAGCATTTTTGAGAAGGATACTCATTAAGAACTTGCTAAGTGTTCAACACACCGAACAGTTGAATGAATATATGAATCAACACTTACCAGCTGCCAAAGTAGAATATGGTAAGTCTGAATGAAGGCAGATAAATATGCCAAAGGACCAGAAGAAAACCTAAAAATTATTTTCTCTGCTGCTACGACTTGTTTAGAAGGCAAAGAACGAAAAAGGCACATAAACATGCTTTCCCTTGTAAAAGTTGAATCATGCATTATCTCATTTGAATCTCATAAAACCTTATGAGATAGATAGTATGTCAACCTCATTTAACAAACACTGAAATTAAGTCTGGGGTCTAGAATTGCTCAGAATGTCATGGAATACAAATGCCAATTTCTAACCCTAGAGACTATGTCGTAAGAGCGAGAGTGGAGAACCGCGGGACAGCTCCTGTGATCTTATTCTGATTTCCCCCTTGCATCTGTGATAAGGTTGGCTGAGCTTTTAATACATTGACACACCTTTCAATAACCAACAAACAAATGTCCAAATTTCTCCAAGTCTCCCAGCTTGAAAGTCTGATTTTGGTCTCAGTGGCTGTGCCTAATTCTTTTCAGGTTGGAGTTTTTGTTTTTCTTTCCAGCCATATTTTAAAATATACCCTGAGCCACATTTGTCTCTATTCGTTTTACACCAGTAAGAAAAGTCTCTCTCAAAAAAAAAAAAAAAAAAAAAAAAATCTCCATGCAGAGGGCCTACTCATACACCAGCTGTGATATTGGCTTATTTCCATATAACCTAATATGGCTAAGAAAATGTTTGACTGCAACAGAGTGAGGATTGCCAAACTTAACAACTTTTTAGTAAGAAAAGTGCCACAGAGCCGTCTGTTTGGACGTGGTGTGATTTCATCTCAGATGCTTCTCCGTTACCGTTAATGAAACTATAATTGTTCTTCTAGGCTGTAACAAAAACCAGACACCTGCCCCCTGTGCCCACTTGCCAGGCAAGATGAATAAATATAAGCTGCCCAAAAAGGCTCTCGGTGATAGTCTATTGAACACGTTGCCCTTCTTGGGTTATAAAAACCAAGTGACCAGGGGATACTCAGTTCGGATCCTGTAGGAGGTCCCCTGAGCATGCAAAATCACTAGCTTTCAACAGAAGAGGATGAAAGGGAAGCCACCTCCTCCACCTGACACCTCTGCCTCTCAGGGCCTTGCCATCATCTCCTCCCTGGTCCCTCTCTCCTGCTGACTTCCCTGCTTCTTCTTACCCCCAGCACTATGAGAGATGTCGCTGTGATCTGAAACGTCACCCTCTCCCTCACCACAGATACAAGCAGTCCTCGTCAAGTGCGGGCTATTTCACTTCCCTTTCCACCTCTGTTGCTGCCTTTCACACTCTTTCTTGGGTCTGGGCCACCGCAGTTATCATCTGGCTAGGCACTGCAAGGGCTTTCATGCGACACAGTTCAGGGTTTGAATTCCAGGTCTGCCACTCACTGAATGGGTAACTTTGTCAAAGTGTTTCTCTGCTAAAATGTGGAAAAGATGCTGGGCACCATGGTACACACGCCTGTAATCCCAGCCACTTGGGAGGCTGAAGCAGGATTGCAAGTTCAAGGCCAGTCTCAGCAACTTAGCAAGACCCTGTCTCAAAATAAAAATAAAAAGCACTGGTGGTGTGGCTCAGTATATACGCACCCCTGGGTTCAATCTCTGGTACAAAAGAAAAAGAAAAAGAAAAAAAGAAAATTGGAGAAGATCTACCTTGCACAGTCATTGTGGGAATTAAATGCTGTAGCAAGCAGTGAGTAACTGACAGGAAGAAAATGCTCAGGAAATGTTAAACTCCCATTTTCTGTTTCTGGCTTCTTCCTAATCTCACTGCATTCTGCACAATAGTGCCAGATTCATTTTCAAAATTGTATAAATTGAAAGGGAAAAATATATCCATCAACCCCTGAATTTTGTCCTGGTCAGTGGGGATGAGAGATCTGCTTAAGAATTCAACCTGGGCCAAGGACAAGAAAAACTCGATGTCAAAACTTCTTTTGCAGGGCTGGGGTTGTAGCTCAGTGGTAGAGCACTTGTCCAGCATGTGTGAGGCACTAGGTTTGATTCTCAGCACCACATATAAATAAATGAATAAAATAAATGTTCATCAACATCTAAAAATATATACATTAACAAACAAATTTCTCTAGCTTCTTAGAGTTACTAAGAATGTGAGCCCAAGGTATATGACTATGTTTACATGAACATCTTGGCCTTGCTTTGTAGTCATGTAGGCAAATGACCCCATCCACTCCCAAATCACATGGGAGAGAATTAAGGCAAAGAGCTATTTTTCTTCAAATTAAAAAAATTCAATTTAAATCTGTGATATAGTCTGGGCTGTACTTCCATATTCTCCCATCATCTCAAACCATCCATCAGTCTGCTCAATAGGAGGGAAGGAAAAAGGAATTTTTTCATGCTCAGAGTGAAGGTGATAGACACCAAACTGAGGCTGTAAGAGAATGGTAGGAACTTGAAGCAGGAGGTGACAGGAAAAATGAAGCATCCCACCACTCTGTGTCTTTCTTGTGTTCTTAGAAATCCTGAGATGAAGACCTCAATCATTTTATTTGGATCTGAAATGCAAGAGTAATCCAGGAAGAACTTGGGCAACCCTAGGTTGCAGACATACGAACCAATAATACGAAAACACGATTGTAAGTGAGTTGTCCGTTATCATGATTAGGTCAGGTGATTCAGGCAGCCGTTGCTGTGTGTGAGAAGTACTGGTGTTTAAAGACTTTAATTCTAAGCCCTGGTGACATTCCAACTAGCCACATGATCTTGGGCAAGTGACAAAGTGCAGGCTGCAATCTCCTCAACTATCAAAGGATGAAGAATGGACCAGAAAAATTGCTATATTGATTAGGTGATCTGGAATACCTAGGAAAAGCTTCACAAAGAAGATTGGTGCTTAGAGAATTGAAGTGTAGGTAACTAGAAAGAAGAAATAAGAATAAGGCTACCTGAGGACTGGGAAAAGAACAAAGTCACACGAACAGAGGCACAGGAGCTATTCTCTGGGCCAGCTCATTTAGAAGCGGGGCTGGGAGGGTGGGGAGCAGCGGTGTACTGACTAGGTCTTTGGATGCCAACTTTGCCCTTTGTTCTTTGGAATAGACAGTCAGATCTGAGAGGTTTGTAGAAACAGCAATTTGGGGAGACACAGATGGGACTGGATCACAGGGGAGGGAGCTCAACTAGAGGTGTGGAGTAAGTTTGGAGATTCTTGAAACCTGAAGCAAGATGGTAACAGAGAAACTCTGGAGTAAAAAAAAATCTGTGTGGAATCTAGAAATGTGCAATTACTTTCCCCCAACCTGTTTCGGTCTCCTCAGGTCAGTCTGAGAGGGATCCTCTCTTAGTTGCAACACCTTGAACTCTGACTCTGGTGTCTAAGGAATTGACCTATTAATGATGAGTAAATCATTTTGCAGATTCATCTTCAGGAAGGGCCAGAATAATTTCCATTGTAAGTAAGAAAAAAGGACCTTGAGTTATTATATGATTAGAGACCTTTAGATCAACTGCATAATTAAGTATAATTTTGTAAATCGTGCAAACCAACAGCCAATTCTAAATGACTTCACTGAACAGGAAATCCTCACATTTTTTTTCTGAAACAATATATGTAAGCCTCTATAAATATGAAAGTTAGAATGTGAAATTCTCCTTGCATAGAGGGAAGAAAAACTAATTTTTTAAATCTCTCTTTAATGTTTATGTCTATAGCAATTTAAAGTCCTTGAACTACCTCAATTGCTTAGAATAAATGCTTTGAAAAATGAAATCCAGGCTTAAGTTTCTAGTGGCAGTAACAAGGATAACGAAGCAGATTTGCTTGAACCTGGGTACCTATCATCCTCAAACAACTCTATGCCCTACAGCGAGCCAGCACTGGAATTGAAGTTTAGGTCTGCCTGAATGTCTGAGCCAGACATTTTCTAGTAAGCTCCTGGTCCCTTACTCCTCTCCATTTCTTCCCTACTTTCTCTAAGTCTTAATACTTTGAAGCAATAGTTTCAGGTCAAATAAAAGAACCTTTTCACATTATGGATAGTTAATACTTGGAATATATTACTTTAAAAGTTGGTACCAGGCTAAAAATACATACAGATTCAAGAAGAGTTTAGAGTCACTTTTTGGATGATATGTTTAAAAGGGACAAGGAAGGAGACATAAGGCTTTAAAAGTCTAAGGAAACAACATAAATTCCAGCAATGTGGTTTCTTGTAGCCCAACAGAAGCAAGAGACTCCAGAGCACAGATCTGATGGAGAAAGATAGACCTCAGGTGCTAATATTTTTAGCAATTTAATGGGATGAGTGCCAAATGTTCTCTTCACTTTTTTGTCAAGAAGTTGCCACCATGATGGAAAATAAATGAAACAAAGGACTCCACCTGTGCAGCTGAGGGTCCTTGGGAATACACTTGCATTTATTGTGTGCCAAGTGTTTGTCCAATGCCCCAGCACCTCTTATTTAGTATTCCAAAAAACCCAGGAGGTGTTTTTTCTCTCCATTGTGGATGAGAAAATTGAGGCTGGGGAAGTTAAAAAAGCATCACACAGAGATGGAAGACTAGAAACTAGAATACAGGTCTTAATCTACCTTCCTTCTACTTCTTCAAGGGGGAAACTCTTATTAAAAAAAAGAAAAGAAAGGAAGAAAGAAAAAAGAAAAAGTGTGTCCATTTAACAGTTATTTTATTCACTGATGCTTGAATAGAAGCAAATGATGTCTTAAATAAATCCGATCAACTGCACAAAAGCTGGCTGTTTGCATTAAGAAAAAAAAAGATTTTATTGAAAACCAGTTGTTTCGGTGGTCATGTGTAGACCTGGACTTAATAAATGACCACCTTTAAGTCCCACAGCTGGACGAGTACAAAAGAAGCCCGAGGCAAGTCAATGGCAAATTGCCACCCCAAACAAATTGCAGTACGTAAGCTCTGAATTACCCTTCAAGGATTAAGGTTCAAGACTGTGAAAAATTAAAAATGTTGCCTATCCTAGGAAATAGTGTATGAATCAAAAATATCGTTACTAAGCTTAACTACGCTCCTAATCTTCCACTTTCATGACATCTAAACTGTTTTGTTATTCTTAATGGACCAAATCCCCCTTCTGGTAATGTTCTGGAAATTCTATTTTTGTGGTAATTTAAAAAGTCATATGGCATGTTCTTTATATTTGGTTTATGTAGAAGTTAAGACCACTTCAAACATACTTTTCTTTCTTAGTCAGATGGCTATTTAATATCATGTCATTCACTGTTAGAAATAAAAGTAAGTTAATCTGCAAAAAAAAAAAAAAAAAAAAACATAATCACCCAAAAAAGGTTGAATTGTATCTTTGAGAAATGATTTTTTTTTTTTTCAAAGTCAGACTTCAAAGGCTGCCTATTGCAGAAAGTTTATTTTGAGAAGCTTCAGTCAAAACAGTTTGGAAAGTATGAAATGAGTCATTTTTTTTTTCCTTAAAGAAATGTAACTTTGTCTATTCCCACTGCATTTTTGGTTTGGTAGGAGACATCTTTATTCCACAGGATTTTAAAAGCATGTTTAAGATTCCATAGGTTTAGTATTACATCACTAATGGTTTCTAATGAGATCCAGGCAATAGCAAGCAGGGGGAGAAGAACAGCCAAAGAGCTGAATTCTGCAACACCAAGCACCATGTAAGACGTGGGAAAGTCCTCGTGCCTTATCTATTGCTGAGGCCATCTGTATTAAAAGGGGGAAATTCATATTCAGTCAACAGATGTGTGGGTGACATGGTACCCAGTATTGGGCTATTTGGAATCAGCCATATAACAGGCTGGATTTTTACTTTTCATACAGATATTTGCTCCCTGTGGTTATGGTCAAGATGAACCAGTGAAGCATGAAAATATCTAGATATTTTATTTGTTGTCTTGAGCTCTTAAGGCCTCAGTTAATTGCTTGGCTTCATTTTTGCAGATATTTTAAGGTACAAATTACATAAGTACCTTATGGAGAGAGCTAAAATAAACCTTCCCCAAACTTCCAGTAACTGTATTTTAAGGATGGGTGAGGGGACAGTTTGAGTTGTAGGATGACCCTTAGAGGAGTCATTTTTCTATGAGTCTATTTCTTAATATCACCTCAAGAAAATTCCACCATTGTTGATTTCAGAGCTTCCATGTATAAAGCACTTTACTCGTCACAGAGGAGAAGCAGGGACACAAAAAGCTAAGGCATTATTTCTGCCTTTGATAGAATATACAATCTAGTCAGGGAGGTGGATACAACTAACTTATTATGAAATAGATGTTTCAGTGTGGAAAATGCAATAAAAATATACTCAATTGTCTTCAAATGAAGTAGTACAAGTTGTTTTAGAGTTTGGGGTCGGGTGGGGGAGTGTGCAAAGGAAATGATAAAATGAGATGTTTTAGAAATCTGAAATACTTTTAAACAAGGAAGTATGAATGTCTCACATTGTTTACAGTGAGTTTTTGCATTCACTTACACACCAATTATTGAACACGTACGACATTCCTGGAGTTTGCTAAGCAAGTTAGTACCTTCCTTTCACAAATGCGTGAAATTTTGTCAAGTTCCTTTTGTAAATCACTCTTTGATGACATTGGATTGAAGAACAAAACTTGGGTCAGCCACTAGATGCCTTCTTATGCTATGCTGGGCATAGGCTTGTCAAGGGAACTGATCCAGTTCATATCTTGTTCAGGCACATGATTCTAGAAATGCTGGAAAGTCTCCCTTCATCCCATTTACCCATTATGATTCACCAAATAAACTGGTTGTCAGTGCAAAAGCAAAGAGCACTAACACTTTGCCATATGTCTAGTAAATCTCATCTTGAGCCTAGACAATGGCATAAAAAAGATAGCCATTTGTACCTCATCAAATCAAAACTTCTAAAAACAAACATTTCTAACTTCCCTTTAATACAGAACTTAAACTTAGGAAAAGCAGTACTGTGCCCAACATAACAAAGGGTTGACCAGAGATTGGCACCATCACCAATAAAAAATTGGTGAAGGGCCACACAGCTGTCAGCTGTGATTTTATATGATTTTAGTCTCTGGGGTTTTATTGATCCATCAAGTCTCTCCCCTATAACATAAGGATCTGGCCATCAAAAGAATTCAGCATGCTACAACATACCCATTCTTACAAGAATTAATTGCTAAAATTGTTAAAGAAAAAAAGAAAATGATAGAGAGAGACAGACAGACATAGACAACGTCAACTATCTCTCTAAACATTTCTTTTATAAAAAATATTCTGAACACATTTAAAAAAAACTGAACGTAAGAAAGTCAAAGAATTTTTTTTTTAGAATTACATGTATCCAGCATTCAGACATAATTTTGTTAACATTTGGTGAACATAATTCTGAATATCTTCTTAAATATGTAAAAGAATAGATGGATGGATAGATAGAAATAATTTTGTACATCAAGTATTTAGAAACATCATTTAAGAAAGAGAAATAGCTTAAACTTTATGTTAATATACTTAAGATAGATTTTTTTTTTTTACAAGATATACTTTATTTATTTATTTTGGTACCGGGGGGTTGAACTCCGAGGCACTTAACCATTGAGCCACAACCCCAACGCTTTTTGGTATTTCATTTAGAGACAGGGTCTCACTGAGTTGCTTAGTGCTTCTCTTTTGCTGAGGCTGGCTTTGAACACAGGATCCTCCTGCCTGAGCCTCCTGAGCCACTGGGATTACAGGCGTGTGCCGACACGCCTGGCAAGAAATATTATTTTTAAAAGTTAAAATTATGAAAAAAATAAAAGGCCACTGTTTTACCTACAGATATCATCTTTTATTTCACATTGCATGGCATAGTTAACGTAGCAAATTCATATATACTATAATAGTCATAGCCATCATGTAATTATCTTTTCAAATGATTACAGATATCATCTTTAGCTGTTACCTAAATTCCTGCTATAAGGCATAGGGACATCTGTACCCACCTTTTTTTTCTATAATCTTCTCTTCCCTGTGTTAAAAATTATATTAATATTAGTTTAATTGTCAAAGTATATAACATTTACTTTTTGCAACCACAGTTCCAATGATTGCTTAATTTCAGCTTTCTATGTGAATTATTAATTAGAAAAATATTCTAAGCTTAATGGAAAACCACTGCATTCTAGCCACTGAAGACAAGTAAATAGTTTGCATCTCTTCTGTCTGCCTCCACCCTTCCACTGGTGACTGTGGTTTTACATTATCATCTAAAACTTTCTAAGGAATGCATCCCAATGTCCTCATGTTACATTATTAGTCTTCTTTTAAGTCTTTTAAAATCGTGGAAATGCTAATATATGTTTCCAAGTCAACACTTCCTACCATCCTCCACACCCCCTTGTTATGTCCCACTTCCCAGTGCAGACAAAAATATTTGGCCAACTGTGGGTATCCTGTGTTTGTAGAGAATCTCATTTTAATTAATATTAATTATTAGATGCAAGGTAGTCCTTCAGAGCATCTAAACATTCGTAGTGGGCAAAAGGTGGTCCAAAAGTAGAAGTGAAGATGATTTTTCTCCTTACACTCTAACCTTTCTTCAAATAGTTTATATATCCTAAATATATCTGGATAAGATGCCCAACATCTAGACCTCCAAATATCTTTTAGCAATATTTAGGTCAGAAGCATTTTATCCAGCAGATGACATGTTCTGCCTATACCAGATTTCTCCTAGAGTCTATTGCTCCTCTTTTTGATGATGTAGAACTGAATATTTCCCCATAGAAACCAACATATTGCAAATAACATGGTTCCAAGGGTAATTCTAACCACAGCTTTTAGGTCATTATGTACGTAATAGCAAGAGCCTCGGGTCAGTCGGTGTAATCTTCTTACAATGCGGGCAGACCACCCTCATCCTTATGGACTGAGAGTCACACTGAGAGGATATCTTAAACGTTCTGATTACTATCTGTGTAGACATGAACTCAAAATTCCCTCTTAGTTCTGAGTTTTCATTAAAACCAAGTGAGTAGAATGGGAGGCACATTGACGAAATTTCAAGATAATGGTTGATTTGCCTTAGATCCTTGTTGCACTTCCCTTCCTTAGAGTGTGAGCTCCTAGGTTAGTGTGCATTATTTTTTAAACCAGGGATTTAACGTGTGGTCATCATAGGGTGTGATAATGTTCTTTACAATGACTTGTTAGATGCTGAGTTCTCCACAGTGTGGAAGAGATGATTTAACACCATTGGCTTGGGTTAAGGTCCTGAAAGTATTTCAATATTTTTGAGTCTTCTGGGGTATCCATGGGGTATGGCTATCATTTCAGCTTCATGACATCAACTCAAAACAACACATATATATTAAGTATATGCTTTATGCCAGACACAGTGCTCAGCAAAGAAGATAAAACTATAAACACACAAGACATGGCCCCAGTCCTATTAAGCTTGCAGTCATGTAGGGACGTAAAAATTAAATATGACAATGTAGTGTGATAACCCTGCTCTGGAGAAAGTATCAGGCATCTTCAGAGCTCAGAGAAGGGTAATAAGTCAAACTTGAGTGCATTAAGCTTTCCTGGTGAAGTCGTATCTAAGCTGAGACTTGAAGGAAGAATGAGTCATCTGAACATAAGAGGTACAATGGGGTGGGAGATACTCCTTAATTTCCCAGAGGCCTCATGGCTCAGGTGTGCTCTCTAGTTCTCAGACATTTATTCTTCCTCTTAGACTCTGCCTTGGGTCACTGCTCCATCTGGTCAGACTCCTTATCCTCAGTCCCTCTTGCCTTATATAAAATCAGAAGCACTCCGTGAGGAGAGAAAATTTGTCTGAGATTTGGAATCTAGCTACACTATCTTGCCTTTCAAAGAAAGACCCTGTTTCAAGTGGTCCATTTGGATTCTCCTCGGTGAAAGAACATGGTTGAAATTCATATCGCACATGTTGAAGGCTCCTGATCTTTCCTTCTGAAGTTTTCTGTTACAAATAAACAAAAATGTTGGTACATGGACCTCTGCCACTGATCAACTGGTTGGTTTCCATATTGGAGTATGGCAGAGATACCAATTTTACATTATGTCCAGCTACCCCTTGGACACAGCTGCCATCTGACCCACAGCTCTGGCACAATGGTGGGTCCCTGAGTTACATTTTCCAGAATGGAGTGATAATTGCAAGATTTACTGAGCAGAGAAATATGATCCATTAAATTCAGACTAAAAATAGGGTTTTTTTTCTCTGAAAACGAAAATCTAATTACTTTGTTCTTCACTATGAAAAATTGGCTTCATCTGGGTAAAGAGACATGGAACCTTCCTTTGAAGTAGGCCATACATTCCAGAATATCACTGGCAGTCTGGGGCCTGCTTCTGATTAGATAATTGACATAAACCTTCCCCAAATAAACACTGAACCCTTCAAAGCCAGAGAAGTACGTGAATAAAGCGCATCTATGCTTTAAGGAGAAGGCTTTCCATAGTAATTTGTTATCTGAAAGCAGTTTACCTTGACTTTTGTCCACCAGAATGAAGACCTAAGAAGTAGAAAATATACTAGATGAAACTTCAAATCATCCTTAAATCTATTCTGGGTAGTATTAGATTTAATGCTGTCCTTAATGGAGTGCTTCCAGATTTATGGTATTCTACCTTATCCTCAAAACTAAATTTATTGCCAATAAAATATGAATCTTGAAAAGTAAAGCATTATATTTCCTTCAGAATATTTTTGTCTTCATACTCAGAATAATGTAAGTTCACAGCAAAAAAAAAAAAAAAAAAAAAGGTAGCAACCCCCTGAGTGTGTGTGTGTGTGTCTTGCCTCTTTCTTTAAGGAATGTGATCTGTGCATTTAAATTCAAAGACAATTAACCAAGAAAATGGGTTGAAAGTCTGTGTGACAAAATCTATTGCTTGAAAATCCTAACCTTGCTCCCATTTACTTGTACCTTTTCAGGCACCACCCCACGGGGACTCAAAAACACAGTATCTTCCATCTTGAAAGACCCCTTCACTACAGCAATGAGTGTAAGAATTCCAGCTTTGCTGAGCTTTCTAAATACATTGCACCAATAGATTTCTTCTTTTGAAGATGGTTTCATCATCTAGTTTTTGTAGACTTTGTAAAATGGAACAATGTCTTTGTTCTGTCCTCACCAGTTTCAGATTTATGAAGATAATTTTGTTTACCTCTATAAAGTGTAGAGAAGAGCTAATAAGCATCAGGTACTTTTCTGTTAAAGGGAGAGCTTCTAGAGGAAGGTTGTGGCTGTTATGAACCATTTCTCTTTGTAGAAAGTCCTTTCTAGCTGAACGAGGTTGTGGATTACACCATTGTCACTTCCCTGGTTTGGATATTGTACTGTAGTTATGTAAAATGTCACCACTGGGGAAAACTGGGACCCTTCTGTACTATTTTTATAACTTCCTGTTCAACCATAATTACTTCAAAATAAAAAGTCAAAAATGAAAAAAAAAAAAAAAAAAAGCCTGAGGTCAAAAATAACAAACAATGTCTTTTCCAACAGCTCAAAAAGGTACATGTCAGTTGAGACTGTTAGATAAGACATTTTCTTTAACATAATCTTGTAGAAACCCACCTACCTGGCTTTTCTCCAGAGATAGTGTTGACAATTTTAACCTTACATGACAACACTACAGATAAAAAAATTAATACAAATAAAACTGAAGTAATAGCAATTTCCCAACAAATGCAGGTATTACTTCACTGGTCTGGATATAAAACTAACATTTTTTACAACAAATAATCCAACAAATAAATTCTGTTTCTACTCCTATTAATAGCCACTCTTCCAAAACAGAAGACTTATGACGTTTATGAAGAGGAAGAAAACAGGTCCCACCAGAGAAGTTCAAGGAAATTTAAGTTAATTGTTCTATCTTCTGACAGTCAGTCACCTAGTAAAGCCATAGGACTGTCCATGTAACTGACATTAGAATCACCGAGAATGTCTTCAATATGTGGCTGAAGTCATGAATCATATGACTGTGCTATCCAAGTCTATGTGGCCACATTCCCTAAAATTTACTAATTTATTTGAAGATTCCAAAAATCCTCTGACCAGTTCAGTCAAAGCAGCAACATAATCATAAATCTTTCAAACTGATTTATGCTATATAAAGAGTCATTCAGGAATGGGTTTTGTGTCTGAGCAGGTACACAAAAACTCTTTCAAATATTTTGGGGTAGATTTTACATGGTAAACTGTATATAATTAGTCAAGTTTCCACCTTCAGCACTGTGTAAAAATAAGTGGAAAATCTTAGAATTCTGGCAATTTCCTCCAATAAAAGGTTGTTAATTGAATAAGTAGGAGACTTTTGGATTATAACCTAAGCAATGGTCCCTGTGTTCTTCACCTCGTATAGTACCAGGAACACTTTGGTTGATGTGAAATATCGCATTATGTAACTAGACACCAAGCTAAACCTCAAATTGGTGTAAAATTTGGTTTTATTAAGTCTGTAGTCCAAATTTGTATGTACAAGTCCTTGCACTTTTCCAGAGAAACAAAATTTGGGACTGAAGAATGATTTCGCACTGCAAGAAAGTTAAGTAACTCAACTAAGATAGTAAACTCTTAGATAGATTGAGGGAAAACAGAACAGCAACAAGCAAAAGAAATGTTCTGGATCTGGTCTAGGGGAGATGAGATGTGTTCACAACTGAGTCAGTGGGGTTACTACCAATGATCATGTCAAAGGAAAGATTCTTAAGGAATTAATATTTTACAAAAGGAATATATGCCAATAAAAGGATGGTTTTAAAAATGTTATAGAATATACTTATTGGAAGATAAATTTTAAATGTTTTATTTGATAGTATGTTTTTTTAGGAACACTACATATTTATCAGTTATGCTAAATATCTGTCTCTGTTTTCATTCTCTCCTATGCATTTGGTTTGAACACGAGATTTATCAGTTGAACTAGTTCACTAGATTTGCTTAACTTAGTCAAACTGTTGCTGCTTTGACTTAGCCCTTCCAGATTCTAGAAGCTAATTAAAATTCTGGAATAGAGCCTCATAGGCTTAGTTAAATATTCCCTCAACACTGAAAACATAAGAAATGGTGATGGTTACCCCTCTAAACCAATCAGAAGAATATAATATTAATGACCCAGTAGTTCCCAATGAAGATAAAGAGCAGCTCATTCTAGAAACACTGCTGATAACTAATAAACCTGAGATAACTTCAAATGAGACCTGATAGGTGAATAATTATATTGCATCATATCTGTACATACAAAACAACACTTAGTAAATATTCATAAAGCAAGAGTGATGTGCACCAATATCCCAAACAGAACTTCTTTTCGCTAGAAACAGGAAACTTTTTTGGAGACTATAGTCCTGGGAAGTTCCATTAACAATGAGAAGAAAAGAGGCAGAAGTTGTGCAATTTGAAGACCAGCTGACCAGCTATAGATCCAACATATATTTTGTATTCTCTCCTCTTTGTTCGATCTGTCTGAGATCCATAGAAGAAAACTTGCTATTGCTTCACAAACAATATGCATAATCTAAATCCCAATAACATCTGTATGTGTTGGGATCTAATCTCTTCAGTTACAGAGGCCTTCAAGATTTGCAGTCAAAAGGCTGAGGAATCCATGCACCACTAGACATGATGAAGATATACTCAGCCAAGAGACAGCAACCTGGTCAAAAGTACTGCAGCTAACCCAGGCTCCTGATGTTTGTCACTGACCATTTCTGGCAGTGGAAGAAGAAAAGTAGAACAAAGCAAAAGTAAAAATGAAGACTAGGGATCAGACACAAATGTAGGCCAAACCAAGAAATTAGGCAGAAAGTTAAACACTCATAGTCAAGACTGAAAGGGAACCTAGATGTCATGTGATCCAGCTCTCTCTGCTTCCTGACTTGAGAGGTGACCACTGGTCCAAACATACTTCACTGCCATTGCCACGTGCCATTTTCCATTGGACCCTCACTAGAACTGAGCACATGTAGGTGCCATGCTCTTGAACCTCCTATTAGCTAAATAAACCTCTTTTCTTTATAAGTATCCTGTGTCAGGTATTTCATTATGATTTAAAGCTGACTACTATATTCTTATAATGTTTATATTTTTGCTTTTTAATATAAATACCTCTGCTCCATCCAAGATGTTCTCCTTTCTTCTTATGTTAATCCCCTTATTCCTCAAGGTCCATTTGAAACCCTGTCTCCTCCAAGAAGTCCTTTAGCATCACTGTGGTTCATCAGAGTTGGTTCTAAACACACCAGGGAGGAGGCTAACTTGATTCTTGGTCCCATGGTCTTTCAGAGTTTGGCACACAGTTATGCAGGCCAGGTTCAGGGGAGTCAGGACTGGATCACTGCGCTCGTCTCTTGGGGTGGGTTGTGCCCATGATATATATTAGTGAAGTCCAGTCAGAGAGACAGCAGTCAAAGGACTGGGTTGAGACTGCAGGCAGGAGTCAAGAGCTAAGTGGTGCCAGAGTGAGAAATCTTCTGAGAGATCTGGGATGGGAGCTGAAGGTGCTTCTCGTGTTGCTCGTTTGGTTTTCTAGTGCTTAGGGAGTTATCATTCACGGCAACCCCATTCATTCATTCATGTTGGCATATTGGAGAGATCAGGAGAACACCAGGACTAGGGACAGAGTCATAAGCAAGGTAAAGTTCAAGTTGTGTGAAGACTGACAAGGGAACAGTTTATTCAACCATGGTGAGGTAAGTACTGAATAGAGGGAGCAATTCTTATACAGGAGTGAAGGTGTCCCTAGAGTTTTGTGGGCTTCCAATGAACAACCCCTTCCCAAGCCTCTACTCACCTCTCATAGAGGTGAGAAAGAAGCCCCAGAATTCTGTGTTTCTAGAATGAACTTCCTCTCTCAGCAATTGCCTCAGCCTCACCATGGTCTGAATGAGAGACCATCAGTTTGACTGCATAATTCTCTATAACCTTCAGGATGTCCAAGACTTCTAGATCCTCTCATATCACCCATAGTCCCCTGTCCAACAGAGGCTCTGTGTATTTTCTCCTCTAACCAAATATCACACTGGAGACCAATTGTCAGCCAAGATCCCACACCTCAATCTCTTCTTTGAATGTTCCATCCAACGTCCTGCTTTATACCTCTCCCCACAATTGATAGTTTTTCTGACGTACCCCACGTATCACAGAAGCCTGGAGATGGAGGAGGTATCCTTGTTCCCTACTGTTGGTTTGCAACCCTCTTCTCCCTAAAAATATTACCCACTCCCCTCCTTTTTGCAGTCATTTACTGATCCCTGAGTTACTCCCCTTAATTTCTAGAAGATTTTAGCTCCTGGTTGCAACACCTACCAGTACTATTTCTGCCATAGTTTTCAGTAATTTCAGTATTTGTTCATGATCCTTCTACCATTCTGGCCTCTTAGGTGCTTGAGCTCTTCTCCTCCATGTTCTTGTCCTCCAAAATACCTCAGTCGCCCACACTCCTTTTCTGGCTGACATCCCATGATCCATCACTCTAACAGCTACTTTCTAGGTAGCAAGCAGGCAGGCAGCTGCACCCAGCTGGAGAAAAACACAGTTAAGTCAACTGATTTTACTTAAAATCCACTATCACTAAAGTTAAGTGGGTCCTTAGTGCTACCTGGCAATTCTACTCTGTTGTTTAAATCCAAACATCCTCTATTCCCTCAATACTTCTCTAACCTTCTGTTCCTCTCCTTATTCTCAACTGAAGAATTTGTTCCCCTTTTTACTGAGAAAATAGGGGCAATTGTCAAGTTTCTGAGCCACCACCATACTTTCCAATCTGTGTCTAGCTGAATCCACAGTTTGCTTACCTTCTTTATAGAAGCTCCATGTTCTCAGCGAAGTTCAACCCTTCGAGCTCTTATGCTTTGTTTCCATCCTCTCTTGCTTACCCAAGGACATAGGTCTTACAATTGTCACCTCTCTTCTGCAACCCAAATTATCCCTACTGCATCATTCCTATCATACAATTATGCCAAAATAGATCTCATCTTAAATTAAGAAAAAGAAATCTTCATTAAACTCACAAAACTCTCCAGCTGCTATTCCAATCTTCATCTCCTCTTTCAACAAATTTCTGAAAAGATTGTCACGACTCTGTGTTCCTTTTTCCTCCTTTCTTCTCTCAATCTCATGCCGGTCAGGCTTTCTCTTCAAGATCACTTCACCTCAACTATTTTCAACATCATCAATATATCAATATATCTACATTGCCAAAACCCAGTGATCAACTTTCAGTTCTTGTCTAACCTCATCTATTGGCTCTTGACACAGTTCTCCCCTTCCTTCTTCTGGAAGTACCTTCTTCACATGGATTCTAGCACACCATGCCCTCCTGCTTCTCTCTTCCTACCTTCATTGGCCATCCTTCCTGGTTTTTGATCTTCATTCGTATCTTTAAATATGGGAGATCCCAAAACTTGTCTTGGGACTGTACCCACTGCCTTGAGCTCATGTCATCCCTTGGTATTAAATACCATTCAGATGCTAAGGACTCCCAAATATATATCTTCATCAGGATTTCGTCCCTGAACTGCATATTTAATCATTCCAATTGGGTGTCTAATTATAATATCAAATATAAAATGTCCAAAATACTCATTTGCACCCCCATAACCTTTTCTTCTACATTTTTTCCTGAATATTTTGGTCAATGGAAACTTCTTTCTTCCATTTCTTAGACCAAAACCCTTGAGCTCATTATTGACTCCTCTTTCCCGTGGTATGCTGGTAAGTGTGTCACAGCAGGCTCTCAGCTCTGAAGGTAGGATAGTGGGGAAAACCAGACCTCCCTGTGTAAACAGTCTCACCATTGTCGATTTCTAACTATAAAGATGGGACCTCACAGTTGTCCTTGGGAACAACACTACATAATCAATTGAATCCCAATTTTGCACTATGCTTGTATACTGAATGACTTCTGTGTCGTTCCAGTTATAAGAACTGGAGCTACATTCTTCTTTCTTTATGGAAAATAAAACAGCAGCTTTCTACCATACCAAGCTGGATTGCTAAAGAGATAATCATAAGAAGCAGGAGAGTAATGATAGCATGGTACATGTCAGGAACACGGTCCTATGACATTCCCAGTAGCCATTTGGTCTCAGAAAAATGGTTAATTGCAAATATTTGATAAATGCTTAAAAGTTTTCCCAAAGCTCTAAACCCTAGGGGAAGATAGAGTGTTCCCAGGCCAGACTGAAACCTTTTAACCTTAAGACTCTTAAACATAAATATGTTGCCAAGATGCCGAGTGGATATTTAAATCTTCCACTTCCTGTTTCAGTGCTATCTCTCTGTTTTGGAGAGGGACCAAAAATGCTTCATTCCTTTTGGCACTGCTTTCTTCATTTAAAAAGGATTTATACTTCAGGGGTTCTGACTTGAGGGGGGAAAAATGAGCACATATTTGAGATGTCAGATTCTGAACGTTTTGACCCTTGCAAACAAAAACACACTACTCCATGACCAGTGGGGTGCGAGAACAAGATCAGGGACAGAACACATCCAGATGGACTTCCAAAGTGACAAGCAAAGAGGGAAAAAGGGGCCACCTACAGTAAATTGTTCAGGAAACATTAAAAATAGCTCATCCAAGAAGTCAATTTTTACTAGACCACTTGTAAATAGTTTCATTGAAATGTAATTTAAGAGCATTTAAGGATCTCCATAGTTCCTGAGCTATCAGTCAGTTAAACTTCCAATATGATAAAAACACATCCAAGGACTCATTTTACGAGGTTTTCATTAAAACAAATAGTAGTAAATAAAAGATTCTGAATGGCACATCTTGGGCAAAGAGAGTTCTTTGAAGGTTGTCAGCTAAGATGAGGGTTGTTAGTGAGCAGGGATAATTTCCAGAGTATCCTGATTAATTTTCACATACAATCCACTTTATCTGCTTGTGTAGTTTGAAAAGACTCCAGCAGATTCTGATTGTTCTCCCTGCCCTTCTCCCCTGTTAAGATTCTCCAGGGAGGCAGGATAATATTATAAGTCTTCATATAACATCAACAAACATTCTTGTTTTCAGCAAACTGAACTGAATTGAATTCAACATTTGTTGAGAATCTACGTTGTTCTTGATGTTGTGCTGGGCACAGAAATTGGAGGGTGAGATCTATGGAAATTAAGAAAATGTGTCTCTAACTTCTGGTGAAGAAGAGAGAAGAGAGAAGAGACTAGTAAACTCATAAGAAGTAAGACACATAAGAAGCAGTAAACCCCACAAGAAGGTGGTGGTGTCTAAGTCGAACCTTGAGTTATGGATTGACTTTCAATCAGTAGAGGGTGAATGGAAAAGCATCCAAGACCAAGGAAACAGTCTCACCGACAGCACACGTTGATAGCTATGTGCTTGGGAAAATCTGTAGGCAACCTGGGTGGTTGGTCATTTCTCCATGGCCCAGGAGTTGCCAAGGGGCTTGCCCACACACACCTAGCTGCTGCACTGTCAACTAAAAGGGGATGGGAAGGCAGTGTCAGGTTGAGAATTTGAAGACTCAGAACAAAACAATGATCCAAACAGACCTCACAGGTAGGCTTCAGGTTTCATGAACCTGGTGCCATTTCAAAAACTGGCTATGTCAATCAGTTTTCCAACACTAAAATGAACACCTGAGGTAATAAACTTATAAACAGGAAAGGGCTATTGTGGCTCAGAGTTTTGGAAGTTTCAGTTAATGATCAGCTGGTGCTGTTGCTTTGGGCCTGTGGCAACACATCATGGCAGGCGCATGTGGTGGAGCAAAACCACTCACCTCCTGGCCGGGAAGCAAGAGGGAAAGAGGATGGGACTGAGAGTCCATGTGCCTTCAAGGGCACATCCCCAACAACCTGAAGACCTCCCCCTAGGCTCCACCTTCTCAAAGCTCCACCACTTCCCATGGGCACCACTCCATGGGAACCAAGCCTTTCACAGGTGGACCTTTGGGGGACACTTAATATCTAAACTATAGCACTGGCACACGGTTGTGTGGGTGCAAAAAAGAGAATTCCATCAGCACCAAGGGGCAGCACTAATGAAATCAATGGTTTGATCCTCTCCTCCACAGTTCAATGGTTGCTATAGCTCTCACCCCAGAGAGCTCACTCAGAGGCCACATGGTCGTCCTAGGTTGCTGAGTACATGGACTATTGGAAAAAACAACATGCATATTTCTACTAGTAGTGGGTTCACAGCATATATTCTTGTAAACAAATCATGATATAATTATAATCAAGTGGAGAAGGGCAAATAGATCCCTCATTAGGTATAATCTGGCAGTTCAAAGGTGTGTCCCAAACTGGGAAAATTTAGAAAACACTGATTAAGACCGCTGAGGGTAACTGGTTGGAGGATTTGCTATCTTCAGCCATTTGATTTATTTCATGTGGGTGGGATTTAAGTCAATTCACTGAAAATACAGGATTAGGCCAATTGAGTTGATTAGACAGCAACTGGCAACTTGTCATAATATGTTCACTTTTAGTAAGCATTTATTACCCTTCAGTTTACGCTACCATAGAGAATAATATTAATCAATTTAAATACTTTTATAAAAATTCAATATCTACAAAGTGTTTTGGTGACCTTACTATTTCTGTAAGCCATCCAAGATTCCTTTTAAAAGTTTATAGTCTTTGGTTTTCTAAATATTGTCAAAAGATGGAGGGAAGAAAATGCTTAAACTCAAGGGTGTTCTTGTGGAATTTGGCTCTCGTGTCCCACTGCTGTCTGTGTAGCTTAATTTTTTTCCAGCAATGAAAATATGTTCTCATCACCTCTGCAATGCACAGCTCGACGCTGGCTCGCAGCCTGTGGTGCTTGTGAGTGAGATGTCAAGGCATTAATATTTTAGTGGCTCCAAGTTGATTTGAGGGAATTTTAATCTTGTTTTCTTTGTTTTCCAATGTGACTACCCTAAACCTCTCTTTTCATGTCAGAAAATAAAAAATGACAGGCATGACCAAAACTGACAGGTCAAAATGTGGACAATTATACCCTGTTGAATGTACAGTTTGTTCTAGATGAAGATCCCTGGAAAAGTCATGAGCCGAAGCAACACGTATCAGCTTGGTAATAAACAAAACAACTTGTGGCTGTAAGAGGAGGGAACCAATATTTATTGAGTCTCTGTAGGCCCTGGGCTAGGTTATTTATGTTATTTCATTTGGTTCCCATAACCCATCCCTAGCACATGTCTTTCTACAGATGAGAAAATGGAAGCTCAAAGGGTTCAATATTCACCTAAGCTCTCACAGGCCCTGCAGACCCTGTATCTCCATAGCACACAGAATGTTCTCTCTTATGTTCTCTTGTGTGTCCATTCTGATCTCTCAGCTTCAGTGGTCAGAATGCCTCAATGAAAGGAATTTTGAAGCCATGAGAAGCCACTAGTGATCCACCAGCAAAACCACAGTAGGTATTCTGTGACCCCAATATTAAATGAAGACGCCTCCCATGAACTTGTATTGCTAATTTTAGCTTCAAAGTAGGAGACCAGGAGTAATACAAAATCCTCGGGGATTTTTAATCTTCATAGTCTTTCCTTAGTAAATATGGATTTTCTATGAGTTATAATTTTTTGCCTGGTTGTATTTATTTCTTATCATTTTAAAATTTTCATTCTAAAATCTTTAACTACTTTATTTTTCTCCATTGGAAATGAGCCCCTCATCATCTATATCCAAAGGTTTATCTCTGTGTTATGACCAAGGTTATGTTGTTTGAAGTTTATTTTAAAATATGTAATTATGGACAGTGTAATCTAGATAAGTGAGTGTAAATAGCTCTCATCTACATCCTAGGAACTGTTGCTAATGAGTAGAAAGATACAGGACCCTAGTCAGGAGTACAAACTTGGGAAAGCATAAAGTTGATGTTTTCTTTTTCTTTTTTTTAAGATAACATTTTAATATATTCTGTACCAATCAGGATATTGATTCTATCATCCAACTTATACTTGATTTCACAGTTGGTAATTATTAATGTTAAATAACATTAGCAAATGACCCTAACAGGGGTCTCACTCATCAGAGGCTGGTAACTGTAACCTAAAATATTTTACTTATGACCTGCTACTCTATATTTTTCCTTAACAAAATTAATTTTTATGATGTTTTAAATACCACTATCTAAATCCATATCTGACAGTCTATGAATTGATCTAAAGGGCATAGAAATAACTTTTCACTGGGCAAATGAATGGGTGTTCAATATATGTGATTGGGTTAGCTAGGAAGATTTGTACGTGCATTTCATACTTGTGTGTCCAGTGAAGAAGAACATGTCAAATCCAGCATTCAGGGGCATGCCATTGGTCTAGGATTCTCTTCAGGCCTGTGCCCATTTCATCAAAGAACAGAGTCTGGCTAACACATAAGCTGATTCCACCATCAGAGTATGCTAACATTTGCTAGGGAGTGAATCTTGTGCATGTGGTACTCATCAGAGCATTTACAAGGACAGTGGGGACTTCACCAAGTGTACAGAACAGGCTTTGTAATTGTTTTTGTGCTTCCTTTGCTAATAAATGTTTGCACATGTGGCAGAATTTAATCTCTGAGACTTTTTTCTATTGTAACATATCACATGGCATTGAGGTTAGTGAGGAACAAGCCAGGTCTCCCTCAAAAAATTGGAGACTCTCAACAGTCACCATGAAGAGCCTAACACGGGTGAACAAGCACATCGGCTTGGGTCATTTTGTGACAACCAATGATGGTGGGAAGCCCAGAAGAGACCGAGTCTTTCCCTACCCTCCTTGCTCCTCTCAGTATTCCAGGGTTGCTCACTGGAATGAGGAAGGGAAATTTTCAACAGGACAGAGTCCTGCCACTCCAGTCTCCTCTACTACAGCCTGGGGACTGTGGGTAGAGAGGGGAGCAGAACTTTGAATCAGAAGTGAGATGATGTTTAAGTTTTAAAACAAGCATGTATCATTCTTGAAATTAGGAACTAAGCAGAGATAGTTTATGGAGTCCTGCAGCTGGCGATAAAAGAACGTTTGGCACATAAAAATTAGGAGTAGTGATAGGGAAAAATAATCAAAAAAATTCTGCCTTTATATTCCCAATGAATAGAGAAAATCATGAAAATCATTGTATATGGTAGCCAATACTTTAACAATAAATGTGTAATCTAAGGCATTTGGGTTGCATATTTTTCAGATCCTCAAGGAGCAAGTGTTTTACTTCTCCCATTAGGAGAATCATTCCTATTTAAAAGGTTGAGCATAGGGAAATATAAAAAAGAACCAGGGGACAATTCTGATCATCACGACTATTCTCTACTTGCATACAAATAGAATCTTCCTGCCACCATCACTATCATCTCAGAAGGAGGCAAGAAATCACCTTTCAAAATATATTCAAGGCTAAGTCTCCATTAGGTCATTTAATTTTCTGTAATCAGTGATACAGACTGAATGAAGAAATAGGTAAAACCTTGAAACAAACAAACAAAAAAGCCAATGCAATGGCTATTAAGTTCTTGCAAAGTAAGCAGTTTTATCTGCCATAATTTTGGGGGAAACATGTTGTAAAGGAAAAACTGTCAGAAAAAAAATGTCCCCTTCGGGCCACAGGCTATACTTACCTGTTTGTCTAGTGAGTTAAACTACTTGATAGGCACAGAAACACAAATACTGTAGCAATTCTAACAGGAATACTTTTTATGAAAGAAATTGATGGTTAAGGACTGATGGTTAAGGAAATATACACAAGAAAATTTAGGCATTATAATTTATTCAAGGCCCTGAGGGACTAGAATTCTGAGTCAATTACTTTTAGACTTCTGTTTAACATAGATTAAGAAAACATTTAGGGCCCATAGACCAAAAAGCATTTCTACTCTGCTCCAAATGCAATAAATGTTGCAGAAAATAACCATGAAAAACACTCAGAAACAATATAAATAAGTTTAAAAACAAGAGAGAAACATCTCCAGTTGTAGAATATAGAAGGAACTGGAAGAGGGAGAAGTTAGCCTGAGTTAAAGGCAGCTGCATGTATAGCCAACATGGCAGAGAACTCAAGCTGGGCTTCCACACAAAGCCAAGAACCAGAACTGTGGTGTCATCTATGAACAAAAATAGGAAAAGTCTGTGTATAGTATCCTGTTGATGGAAAACAGCCTATCGGCAAGAGGTAGACCTTAGACTGAAGGAAGATTAAAAACTCTTTATGTGTGAGGGAATGGGGTCCAAATTTGAACTACCTGCTTATAAAGTTAGACACTGATGTGAAACATGACCTAAAACCAGTGAAAGTGGCAGGAACCCATAGAGGCAAAAGGGAAGCTGTCCCATGGGGATTCCTCCACAATCCAGGTAGTACCCTGAAACGTCTCAGAATGTGGGAGCTTGGTTTATGACTCCCAAGAAAAGATTAATAAAGTACTTGGTCAAGAAAAGTATTGAGACCTAGGAGATTACCTATGGGAGAGGGTGGAAGAACTGGAAATCCAACTCTGTCCTACCTAGAGGACATCCTTTTGTCCAGAGTATATATCCATGTTATATATGCTACCTGCCCATTAGTCACATAGTAGCTGTTTCAGTTATCAAATTGATTATAGTAGTATCACAGTGCCTGTATAAATGTAACCCTTATTATACTTAATAATGTCCCAAAGTACAAGAGTAGTAATGCTGGCAATTTTATAGTTATAATTGTTCTATATTGTTGTTTAATTTGTTCTATTTTATTTTTAGTTAGTGTTAATTTCTTACTGTAACTAATTTATAAGTTAAGTTTTATTACAGTATAAATTGAAAAGGACAGTATATACATGGTTCAGTGCTATCCATGGTTTTAGGCATCTACTGGGAGTTTTAAAGTATATTCCCCTATAAATAAAGGAGAACTACTGTGTTACCAAAGCTAAGAAAATTCCCAGAAATTAGAAATTTAGAAATTAGAAATTAGAAAATTCTATAGAAAGGTAGAAAATTTGAAAAATACAAATTCTGAGAATTAGTTTAAGATATCAACCTCTCAATAATTCAATATGGGGAGGGGGCAGATCATGGGAAATAAGGAGAAGAACATAATCAAAATCAAATAAGAAAATTTCTTGTAACTGAAAAGTTGTGTTTTTCTAGATTGAACAAGCCCACCAAATGTTCAAATGAGTAAAAATTCAAGTATACCAGGTCATGTTATCATGAAATTTAAGGAAACTGAGATTACAAAGAAGGTCCCAAGCATTTTCAGAAAGAAAAAAAAATCAGGCAACATACAAATAGTAATCAAAACAGTATCCAGCATGCTAAACTCAACACTGGAATCCAAAGGATAATGAAATATACAGGTATATTTTGAGAAGTTTTATGGAAAGTGATTTCTAGCCTAGAATTCTATTCCCAGCCAAATAATTAATCAAATCTGAGATAAATTGAAAGCACTTAAGACGAGCAGGTTCTCAAAAACGTTGTCTTCTCTACATCCTTGTTCAGGAAGCTTCGAAGTGATCTTCTCCATTAAAACAGGGTATAAAGAAAGAGGAAGAATGGGATCCAAGGGATGGAGGATTCAAATTTCAGCCCACATACAAAGGAAATTCCTTTCAATCCTAGGAAGGAAATTCCTAAGCTGACTGCGAAGTGAAGATTTAGAACAACTAGCTGTGCAACAAACCTAGAAAATCCCAAGAAATTTCAGAAAGGATATCTGTAAATTACCTACCGTGTTTAGCTATAATGAAAAGGGCTTGATGACCTTTCAGATCCTCCAAGGGAAACATTAATGATATAAAGCTAAGTGTGTAAGAGAATGGAACTAATTATTAAATCATGGGGGGAATGGGAAGGAAGATGGTGTTATAAGCAATAAAATGTGACCACATATGCTACGTGGTCAGTTAGGAGCAATCTTTACGGAGTTATGACAGTGTTGGAAGGATGGGGAAGATGGCGTGTTGAAGGAGGAGGTTTATAGAAGTGCTGAATCCCTCTCCTGAATCATAGAAAGGTAACAGGTAATGTCTAACACCAGTAAGGCACAGTCATCAGGACAGTTTGGCGTTGGTGTAATAATAGACAAATAGACATATGTGGCAAAAGAGAAACTACAGAAATAGAACAGTAGCTATACAGGAGGCAACTGATTTTTCAACAAAGGAGTCAATGTTTTTGGAGAAAGAAAAATTTTGTTCCAACAAATTGTTTTGGTACAATTGGATAAACTAATGGAAAAAAATTGAGTTCATCTGCTACATGACACAAACATGCAACACACACACACACACACACACACACACACACACACACGCACATGAAGAAAGGTACTGAATGGAGAGATTCCCTATTACCTCATTGCCTACTCCATTGCCTGCCTAAGACATGAACTCTCCTAATTGCTACCATAACAGATTAGTCTATTCTTGAAATTCATGTAGTCCATGTATTGTTTTTTGTCTGCTTTCTTTCATGCAACATAAAGTTTTATGATTTATCCATCTTGTCACATGTGTAAGTAGTTCTTTTTTTAAATTGATGAACAACATTTCATAGGACTCATATATTTTATTTATTAAATCTATTTTATTTATTTTATTTTCCATTGTCTCATTAATGTCCATTTGAGTTGTTCCCAGTTTGGAATATTGTAAATAAATATACTATAACTTTATATATCTCTGTATGTGTGTGTATATGTGTGTTTGTGTGTGTTCATGTGTGTGTGTGACGTGTGTGTGTGCATGTGTGCATGTGTTGTATGTTTGTATTTGTAAATTTTTATTTTTCTCGGGTAAAAACCCAGAAGTGGAATTTCTGGTTCTAAGGTTAAGTAGATGTTTGCCTTTAGAAGAAATTGCCCAACTGTTCTCCAATGTGGTCATGCCATTTTTAACTTTTTTAAACAATAAATTAACATTCCAGTGACTCCTCATCTTTGACAACACTTGGAATATTTAGTCTTTTAAATTTAAACCATTTTTACTGGTTAAGTTTTCTCATTGTGGTTTTATTTTGTACTTGTCTAATGACAAATGATAGAGCATATTTTGTGTTCTTATTGACCATTTATATATCTTCTGTAAAGGGTCTAATCAAGTCCATTACCCAATTTTAAATTAAAATTTTTATCATTGTTATTTTGTGGGTGATAATTATTCCTCTGGACACAAGTCAAATCTAGGTATTACGTATATTTTCTCTAAGTTGGTAGCTTACCTTTTCATTTTCTTCCTACTATCTTTTGATAAGCAAAATCTCCATATTTGGGGCTGGGGAGATAGCTCAGTTGGCAAAGTGCTTGCCTTGCAAGCACAAGGCCCTGGGTTTGATCCCCAGCACCACAAAAAAAAAAAAAAAAAAAAAAAAAAAGCTTCATATTTTATGAATTCCAACTTATCAATCTTTAAAATTTTATGACTAGAACCTTTTCTTTTCTCTTAAAGAAACATTTGCATATTCCCATGTTGCTAAGATAGTCTCCTGGTTTTTAAGAAGTTTTATTTCTTTTGGGTAATATCCCAGAAGTAAAATTTCTGGGTCTAAGATTAGATATATTTGTCTTTGAGAGAAATTGCCAAACTATTCTCCAATGTGGTCATGTGATTTTTAACTTTTACAAGGTAAGCAATGAGGATTTGCTGTTATCTTCTTGCTAACCTTAGATATCCACTGTTCTAAGATATGTGTGTGTGGTATGTGTGAATTCATATTCTCTGTTGCGCACATTTGATAAATACCCACTCTTCTGATTTTAATATGTGTACTATATATGTAGTACAATATAGTATACTTAAAATCTGAATGTCTTCTTATATGTAAATTTAATTTGTCATGTGCCACATAATGACATATTGGTCAACAATAAGCTGTATATACGATGGTGGTCTTATAAGATTATACCACCCAGTGATATTATGGTTTGTGTAGCTTGGTTCTATGACAAAATTGCCTAGTGGCACATTTCTTAGAATATATTCCTATAGTCAAGTGATGCATGACTGTACCTCAACTATAAAAAACTACAAGAGAGAAAATATATTGTACTGGTAGAGAAGAGAGCAGCTAGGCTGACAGCCAGGCTCTCTTAAATAATAATATGTTAGAAGAAGATGGATTAGTATCTTCAAGTGTGGGTCAAAAATATTCTATACCCTGCTAGACTAATGTTCAAAAGTGAAAAAAGAAAGAAACCTAAAAAATCTATTTTACACAGCTTACATACAAATAATTTACTACTGAAGTTGCTCTTTAAAGCAATTATTAAAGAGTAAGGTTGGAGAATAGGAATTTGTACTCAGAAGGGAAGAGTAGGATGCTGGAAGCAAGGGTAATCAAAGAAATCAATAAAATGTATTATAAAATGTATTGTTATTATAAATATTGGCTTAAGTACTGGGGATGTGGCTCAGTGGTTAAGCATCTCTCAGTTCAATCTGTAGCAACAAAAATAAATAAAAATAAATTGATAAATTTCAGGATTTACAAACAAATCATAAATAAATTATTAAACAATGACAGCTTGCTGATAAACAGGGATAGTTTAGAGGGAAAACAAAGTTTATACTTTGTAATATATGCATGTTAAATTTTAAAGGAACAGGATAAATTTTCTCCAAGCAGTAAAGGTTAAGAGAATAATTGTAATGAAAATAAGGAAAGGAGAAAATAAAGGAGCAAAGAGAAAAATGAAAACTAAAATATTAAAAATAAGACTTGTGTCTAAAAACCGAAAATATTGAATAAACATTTTTATGCCTTTGGTTAGTTATTTTTTGAATAATCTGCTCAATTTCAATATCACTTGTACTAAAAGTATACTACACAGGGTCTAACATTTTTGAAAATCAAGGGAAAGTAATGTATTTATTGTACTTTTCTAAGACATTGTTTAAATTTAGAGATACTCACCTGAAAGATTGCTAGAAACTTGAAGAAAAACATCAAACAAATATTTGAAAATGTAACATATTATCTAAAATTAAGTGTATTCTGTTTTTAGACATCCTATATATCACCAATTGTAATAATTATATTGACCATCATTAAATGTATTGGCCCTATCTCATATATTAAATGACAGCAGTCTAACTAGATCTAAAATGTACATGCTATTTATGGGAGACCCATCTTAAAATTATACAGAAATATTCAAAATAAAAGATTTAAGATGTATGTAATAGGTAAATAACAATTAAAAGAAGATGTTATAGAAATATTAACAGACAAGCCAGACAAGGTAGTGCATGCCTATGTATGATCCAAGAAACACACAAGTCTGAGGCAGGAAAATTACTAGTTTGAGGTCAGTCTCAGCAACTTAGATAGAGCCTCAGCAACTTAGTGAGACCCTGTCTCAAAATTAAAAAACAAAAAGGGCTAGGGAGGTAGCTCAGTGGTAAAGCACCCCTGGGTTCAATTCCCAGTACCAAAAAAAAAAAAAAAATGGAATGAAAGAAATATTGACAAGATGTGCTTTAAGGTGAATTACTTGGTAATGAAAAGAATCATCAGCAAGATTTAAAAATCAGGAACTTATATGTATCAAGCAACACAGCCTTTGAAAGAGGATAATGTAATGACAGATTTCACCAAGGCAAAATGACCATATCTACAACTATTGTGGAAGACAGTAACAGAGCTGTCTCAAAAATTAATACATTAAGAAAGTTTTCAATATTTAGTAATTTTAATTTTTAGTAAGGATAGATTTGAATATGATTAATCTTTTTATTATTTGTTTATCCTATTCAAGCATTATAGTTATTCCTAGTAGGATGCACTATTCTCTTTTTATTATATTTGTACACTTTGGGGGATGATTAATCTTAATTGAAAAAGTTTAAGCAAATTAGAAGTCCTAAAGTAGACATGTTCACTTTTGTGTCATTGTAAAATCTAGCATAAACACATTAAAGCTCTAAAAATATTCAAAACATTTGTG
This sequence comes from Sciurus carolinensis, assembly GCF_902686445.1. Classification (NCBI taxonomy): domain Eukaryota; kingdom Metazoa; phylum Chordata; class Mammalia; order Rodentia; family Sciuridae; genus Sciurus; species Sciurus carolinensis. The sequence continues at coordinate 19,950,289 of NC_062220.1, forward strand.
TTACACACTATTGATACAAAGTTTATTAACCAGCAGCATTTTTCTCATACTGCCTGGAATTCAAAAAAAAAAAATTGTGTACAGTTGTCAAAATGTTCTGCAATTTACCAAAGTACTGTTTTTGCTTTATAGCCCCTACATTTTGTACCATGTAAAGATATCTTCCTCTTTCAGTTAATTAACTCTTTTTTTTCATCTTTTTTTCTGGTGTTCTGTTTTGGTTTGTCTTTAATTTTTGTTTTTGTTCCTACTCCTCTAATCATTTTCTTCCTCTTGGCCCTTTTCTATCAGATGTTGAGAGACTTCAAAAATATTTATGAACCGTCCCTTGTCTTTCTTGATGAAGAAAACCACATAAATGCAACTTCCATCCCATCATCAGCTCCTGCCTCGGTCCAGGAGCTGGAACAACATCTTTCCATCACTGTCATTCTACCAAGTCTTTCATAAATATCAAATGGTGCATTTTTTCACGTTGGGCCCAAGTGAATCAAGGTCTCTTTATATACCAGAAGGCCAATCCAAATGACACATGTTTGCTTTATCAACCTCTGTAAAAGTCTAGTGGTAATTTATATTGATTACATAATAAGAAACTCCATCCCTGGTACAACACGTCCTTTCAGCTGCAGAACCACACCTTTAGAAATGCTAACACACATCTGGTTCAATAAATCTGTTCCTTCTGATTCTCTGGAGAGATACTTTTATGTAAACTATATAGCTACATGTGGAACAGGAAAGACCAAAACAGATGGCCAAACCTAGTAACCATCTCCACCCCAAGCGTTGGGCTTTCTTCCTTGACTTTGATGGCTTCCTGACAGTTGATTCAGTCATTCTGTTTATGAAAGGTGTTTCTTATCACGTATTTTGATGCTTAAATAGCCTTTTCAGCAGGCTGATATTATTGCTCTCAGGAGGTTTCAAGGAAATTCTGAGACAAGGACTGTTAGCATTACTCATTAATAAGTAGATCATCCCCCCAATGAATTTTTTGATAGGAAGAACAAAAGAAGATATCTACATTTCCTCAGCTTTATCTGTTTTTATCTCTATAGATTCAGTTGCATGTTTTAGATTGTATCACTACCCAAAATTGACTTTAAAAAACAAGCTAAGTGTAATAAACCAAGTAACTGGTTCCCTTGGAAGTAACTCATTTATAACAAGACCCTGAATTACAGTTAATTTTTGTAGTAAAAGTTTACCAGTAAAGAAATGGCCTTGACAGGAGGAGCTCAAGTTCAAGGCCAGCCTCAGCAACTTAGCAAGGCCCAGTTATTTAGTGAGACCCTGTCTCAAAATAAAATATAAAAAGGGCTGGGGATGTGGCTCAGTGGTTAAGAGGTCATGGGTTCAATCTCTGGTACCAAAGAAAAAGTGGCCTTGATGGAGAGCACAACAGTGAACCCTTGCGGGGACACTAGAGAACCACCCATCAGACAAGTTCAGAGGTAAGAGACTACACCTAGTCCAATCCCTTCATTAAAGGGTTGACATCCCCAAATACAAGTTGTTTGTCTGGAGTCATCAAGTTGCACAAAGGCAGAAACAGAATTAAATGGATTCCTTTTGCCACTGTCTACCACTAACTCAAAGAAAACTTTCAAAGAAAGTTTGGAAGCTCAATATATCAAAAAATATTCTTGAGGTGATTTCTAGGAAGCAAGCCTCTCCATAACTTATTTGTTACTAACAGGTACTTTTCATGAAATGTGGTTTGTTTTAAACTGACAAAATCTTTTGATTTCAATGTTTCAGGGAACATGGGTCAGGTCCTCCCCCCCCCCACCCCCGACCCCGCTTCTTTTAATGTTGAAACTTTCACAAGTAGATTATGGTGTGCTGCAGCTTTAAGAGCAGAGTGTCAGCAACGCAACAGCAGGTGGGCACTTTCACATTGATGCTTCTACCTAAAACTGCAGAATGGTGGTGGTGGGAGGTGATGCTGGGGGCGGGGCGGTGCATGCGATGCCATCTACTTGCTGCCCCAGTGGCTTGGCATTAGGGCTCCAGCATCTGGTGTCAGGGTGGAGCATCTGCTAGTGGTCTCAAGGGAAACCAACCAGAGTCCAGGGGAAGCCTAGAGTAATTCAGGTGGAAATTCCTCAAGAAATTGCTGGTCCAGAAAACATATGCTCAAGGAAAGAGCTGGCTAATACATTTCCACTCATGTATTAGAGTTCCACCAATAGCTCCATGCTGTACATATTAAAGTTTTCCCATATGAAACATTATGTTGTTCCAAGGCGCTTAAAAAACAAAGGACATTATGTCAAAACTGAGAAGATCCAGATAAAGTATGGAATTTCATTAATAATAATATAATAACATTGTTTCATTATTTGTGAAAAATGTGAACCATAGTAAAGTTAACAATAGAGGGAACTGGGTGTAGGGTATATGAGAATTCTGTAATATTCTTGCAAGGTTCAGTCAAAAAGTATTCTCAAATAAAACATTATTTATAAAATTAATAAAAAATTGACCCAGTCATATGATTTCTTGTGCAAGCTTAACCCCAAGCACAGTTGCTAGGTTCAAATATGCTTTTCTTCTATTCCTTTTCTTTTAAGGTTCTGAGAGCATTTTTACACTTTAATACATTCAGCTATAGCTATTAAATACAGAGATTACAAAGCACAAGCATGTTCACACATGTGATCTCATATGTTAGAAATTTAAATGCTGGTACAAGATATTTTAGTGAATCTGAGGGCAACAAAACTGTAAGATTCTACAATAGTTCACTATGTGCTTTGGTTTCACATAAAGCTTTTTAAAAACGTCTCTGATTACATTAGAGAAAAAAGTTCAATCAGATGATAATCTGTTTTAACCATCCCTTGTCAACTCTGTGGGGTTTCAGAGACTCTTTAAACAAGATGATTGTCATATTGTTTTTACAGACAAGGGTAGAAAGGAAGATGCTTGCCCCAGATGCTTCATGTTATGCATTACATTACATGTATTGAATTATCATACTGTACCCTGTAAATACGTATAAATATCATGTGTCGATTAAAAATTAAAATGTGGAGGAAATAATCTAAGATAGTGTCAGCAGTAAAGTATTTGTAATGTTTATCCTTTATATAACTTCTAGTTTAAAATAATAAACACTCACTGCATCCTTTAAAACTTAAATTTAAAATCATGGAAAGAAGGAAAGACTGGAACTGTGGTTGAGGCAACCCTGAAAGTCAGAGTCAACTGAAGCTGTCACTCTTGGGATAATTGCTAGAAACCTCAAATCTGAACTCTGAGTCTAGACTTTCCTTTATAAATATAGGACTTACATCTCCCCAAACTACTAAAGAGCACAAGTTTTCTATTTCAAAGGAAAATGGAAAGAAAACCATGTGTGTGCTTTAGGACACTCTACTGCCTAAAGCCCCTCCGTGTTGAAGACCTCACTGCTCCCTGCATTAAGGGCAGAGCAAGGCATTGGGCCCTTGATAGTTAGGAAGCCTGAGGCTCGAGGAGGCTATTCAGAGTGACATGGCATATCTGCTGAGGACAGGAGGCAGCAACAGGGCATCTTTCCCAATAGGCCACCACCTGAACTCTAAGGTCTTACAAAACACCAAAGCCAAGGCATTGAAAACTCAAACCTCATTACAAACTCTCTCTCAAAAGAGAATTCCTGAAAGAGAATTAGCAAGCTAGAAACTCCTCCCAGTGGAAAGTGCAACTGCTGTATTTTAACAGCATGTCAAATCAAAGAGCAGGTATGTGGAAAGGCATGGAAGTTTGGGAAATACAAACCAAAAAAAACCAAACCGTTACACTCCTATTTCCTATGTACCCAAATACAGGTGGGTCAGCGCTCCAGGCCTGCGAATACTAATTGCTCCACCGAATCTTCGGCAACGGATCAATACTGCCATTCTACCACAGCCGTAGCTACTACAGAGTGTGAAGGACTATTTTGTTATCATCAATCTTTGTGACTGATGCAAACACAGAAAGATACATGCAAAGGAGAGAGCCATGGGTCATTACGGCTAAAGCAGAAGGCACCCAATGAGTATAGGACATTTCCAACTGTATAAATCTCAAAGGGAGGAGAAAGAAAAGATAGGGGAGCAATGAAAAGAAAGGAGGAGGGTGAGAAGTAAGAAAAGAGGGAGGAAGAAATTTAACAGAGCTCGTATTTTCTTTCACAGAGTATCTTATTTCTTTATTTGCTGATTTTCAGGGTACTTGAAAAGAGAGAAGAAAGAAAATTATTCAAGTCAAAATCCCCAAATAAGAAAGTGAATAAATAAAAGAATGAGCGCGGTTTCTTCCTGCTGACATGCTGCTGTATTTCAGCCATCTGTGATGGATGTTCCAGTAGTCAGCAAAAGGAACACGTTCCTCCTCTCCCCTCAGAGTTGAAAAGGAGCTTCAGGACAACCCTGCACAACCTGAGTCTAATACAGATATCTTGACAACTGAAGTGATCTTTCAGAACGAACTGGAAGAAGCATGTGACTGAATCATACAAAGAAGTATATTTGGAAGCTACTGAAGATTTTAGCCTCAAAGTCTCTTGCTACTGCTGTGTAACCCACAGCAGCCACTGTTAGACCTTTGGTGCGTATTGCTTTAGAGAATAAAGCTTCCAGATTTCTGAGGTCACGATGAAGTCAATGCAGTTCACTTTGTCACTTCATTTCTGCTTTTCAGGCCATATGTCTGCATCGTTTTCAACTCTCGAACAGATTTGTGCCCGTACAGGAAATGTGTCCTAGGAGAGCTGAGACACACACAGAGAACGTATCTACATGACAGTTACAGGCATTTAGGTGGTGTAGAAGCTGCTGTAGTCCCTGGGCAGAGGTGCTGAGGTGGTGGTCCGCTCTGGGCTCACCCGAGACCCAAAGCAGCTTGTAGTATTTGGTGGTTTATTCTGGTGTGTGTGTGTGTGTGTGTGTGTGTGTGTGTGTGTGCTCAGTTGTGCCTTAATTTGTCTCAGAAATGCAAGAAATATGCTCCATATGTATCACAGCAGACAAACATGGCCTCCCTGAGCTGCAGTCAAGATTATGGAAAAAAATAAATAAAAAAAGAAAGGAGGTGAAGAGGAAAAAGGAATTTAAGTGGTGAGACAAGTTATAGAGTAGAAGAGATTGAGGGCGTGGAGATCATGGAAGATAGATGTTCAATATATAAAGGTTCTTGGAAGGAAATTAAAAAGAAGAATGAGAGAATCCAAAGTTTTTAAAAAGGAAGGGATAGAAACAGCAAGTGGCTGATAGGTGAAGAGAGATTTGGTGGGGGTGGGGCAGGCAGGCTACCCCACACAGGCACAGAATAACCAGCCCGCCAGCTTTGCCTAGCAGGGTCCCAGGTTAGGACTCTGATTTTAGAGAAGTTGTTAATGACTCCTCCTCTCCCTTTCAAAAGTGTCCCGGTGTGGATGATAAATGGTACAGGGACTCTCTAGGTGGTGTCTGGCCTAAGACAGAGAAGCCACAGGCAGGGCCAAAGCTGGGACAGGGACACCGAGGAGAGCTTGAGGGAGGGAAGGAAGCAAGGGCAGAGGGAATAAAAAGAAGGCAAGGCATGACACGTGGGCTCTGGTGACCAACCAGGCCAGCACAGATGGGGTCACTGAGAGAAAAGCAAGGAGAGAGAAAAGGGGGACGAAACTAAGACAAGAGACAAAGGATTCAGAGCACATGTTCATGAAGGCCTCTAATATTTTCCCCTGTATTTGGGGATTCGTGGTGGTGTTCAGCTCGTATATACGTCTCTTTCCTCCCTGTGCAAGCACCACACCGGGCCATCCGTGGCTGCCTCCCTGGCCAGCTCAGCTGCTCCAAAGCTGCTCACCTCTTTCCAGGCTCTGCCTCCCAGACTCGCAGATGGTCTCAGCCAAGCCTTCCCAGCAGCCCCCTCCCCCACTCTTGATGGCCACATACCAGACTGTCTGCCACCGTGGTTTCCCAGCCTTCCACAGATAGGCCACAGTATGCAAAGCTGCGCCTCAGTGCGTCATTTCAGAGACCTCTTTTGACTTCTCACTGGATCAGAATTTCACATTGCGAAAGGCAGAAAGTAAATGTCAAGGGCAAGTTCAAAAGGCCAAGTGATTTCTAGCAAAGAATTCCCTAGACCCAGAGGGAAGATGGAATACCACCAGCAACAGTCTTCTGCACATGGAGTTTCATAAGCTACGCCACATGGGTCTCTAGCACGGTTGTGAACTGGACCATGTTATGGGCTGAATGATCGCTCCCCCCAGATTCATCATCAGAGTCCTAACCTGCAGCATCTCAAAATGTAACCTTCTTTGTGGCCTTAGAGTTCTTTACAGAGATGATCAAGTTGAAAAGAGGCCAGGAGGGTGGACCTCATCCAATATGAGTCGTAACTTTATAAGAGGAAATTTGGACACAGGCTCTTACTAGAGAGAATGGCTCTTGAACATGAACGTGAGTGCAGCCATCTATGAGCCCAGGAGACAGCTGGAACAGAGCCCTCCCCTCAGGCCTTGAAGGAAGCAGCCCCGCTGATGCTTCGAGATGGTGGACTTTTAACCTCCAGAACTCTTAGAAGATACCATTCTGTTCATGGCGCTGTGTTCTAGCTGCTCTAGGAAACTAATATCCCAGAGGCAGTCTGGCCAAAGATGGGAGTTTGGAGATGTTGACTAGACTGTTAATTTTTTTTTTTTTTTTCTTTCCCTAAGGAAACTAAGTAATTCTTCTAAGAATTATCTCAGAGAGTGGGCGCTTCCTACAGCAAGATTTCTGGCTGATCTTGAGTAAGTCATTTCAACTACTCATGCCTCAATTCTTCCATGAAATCGGTTATTGGACCTACATTCTGAAGTACCCACTGTGACTGATTATGAAGGCCAAGAGTGATCACATGAATATTCTGGGCTTTGGGCAAGAAGGTCACACTTAAATGAGGTGTATTATTAATAAGTAATATTCTAGGAGTGATTGGTAAAGCAACTGGACTCTAAATTCTGTAGTTGGACATCCAATTCTCAAAAAATCAGTCCTGCCTTGGCCTTTTTAATACCTAAATTTGATATACCCAGACAACAAAATGGCTTGAAGTACTTGTCCAACTAGTTTAATCCTTCAGTATCTAATTCCACAATGTCTCCCCTTGAGTCAGGAAGAAATGTACAATACTCATTCAAATGTATCTGCTACCAGCAAAGAGAAACAGAAGTACTTCTGTCGCCCCCTCCCCAACAGCTCTAAGCCTAGATTCTTGTCCTGTCTGACTCTAACTTGAACAATCTCTCGGGTCAGTAGTGTAAGAAATGGTGTTTAGTTCTGTGTCCTTATATGGCAGGGAGTGACAATGTGCTTGTCTCCTCGAACAGCAGTATGGCTCAGTGACAAATTATAATGACGGGTTATGGAAACCTTCTGCACTGGTTTCCATCACTTCCCTGAGGGAAGACACAGAGCAGACAGCTGTAGAGGAATGAAAAAGATTGGAGTCAGGGAGTGGCCGTGAATCCCGCTCAGTCACGTGCCAGTTGTGTGACTTTGGGCAAGTTACTTGATTTACTTTACTGTTCTGAGGTGTAGTACTCAGATGGAAAAGTGGCATTGTATAGCAAGTACCCCAGCAAGGTAGCTGAATGAGCTAGTTTACCTTCTCAACCATCCTCAACCTGTAAGGGTTCAGGGTAACTAGCAATCCATTGCTCTTTACCCTCTGATATTCCCAAGTTCTGTATATCTGTATATTCTCTCTCTCTCATTCTCTCTCTCTCTCTCTCTCTCTTTCTCTCTCTCTCTCTCTCCTTTTCCCTCTCCTTCCTTTTTCTCTTTCTCCCTCTCTCATTCCATATCTGAAACACTGAAATCCTACAAAAGGGAGCCCCCCTGCCTACTGAGTATCTGTAAGAAGTCACAGTGGATAATTGATCTTTTGTAATCTGGCGTCAATCATGTGCAAAGCAGTTTAGAAATAAACTAATAGTCATGATAACTGTAAAATGAAGGAATAATTATCCCAATTTTATAAGAGAACAGACAGTCTAGAGGTTGCTAAGTTTGAGATTCAAATTCAGATCTTCATGACTCCAGTTTGTTCTCAAATGGAACACACCTCCAGAGTCACACATAAAAAAGAAGTCTCTGTCTCTTGGAGTCATTAGTGATAGGTGGCACAGCACAGAGGTTAAGCCTGTGGACCATGGAGACAGATTATCCCAGTGCAAATCCTGCTTCTGCCTTATACTAGCTGTGAGACCTCAGATGTATTACTCAACCTAATTGTAACTCAGTTTCTTCATCTGGAAAACTGGTTGTTATAAAGATTATTTTATTTCTATCTAATAAATATCAATATACTACTTAGCACATGGTACACTATTCTAAGCACTGGATAATGGTACAAATTGTGAGGGGTCCATGAGCTCCAGCATAAACATTGGTTTCAGCTTTCTTATAAAAAAATTAGACATTTATTCTTTTCATTCTTTTATTAATAGTATTTGTGGGACATGATATTTCTTAGGCTCGGTTCACAGCACTGAAAAAGCCAAAGTCCCTGTTTCCATGATGCTTACGTTCCAGAAGCATAACATACTCTAGGAAATATGATCTAGGAAATAATAAATGTTCTAGGAAATAATAAAGGAGCAAAAAATATGCATACATTATGACTATGTCAGCAACTAAACAACAGGTGTTCTGATTAGCTATCCTGTGTGAAAGGCTAATTTTGCTACTCCATACCTTGGGGTCAATGATATGTTCGGAAATGCTTATAAACAAGCTCTTGGTGGAAGGAAGGGGAATCTGATTTGTAGCAAGTGCTGATTTCTTTGGTATAAATCCTTCCATCAGGGTCAATTTCAAGCTCCCAACATGACGTCACTGAACAAAGCATTGGAAAGGAGATGCTCCATTGCACAGCATGACACAGTATTTCCATCATAGAGACTAAGCAGATATAACTAACCTTGAGAGAACAGATTATAGTAGAACAGAGTGAAATAATTAGGAAGGGGTGCATTTTGAGTATTGATTACCTTTATTTTTAGCTTCCTTTCCCCAACAACCTCTGCTTCCCTGTGCACAACAAAAGCAGTTGATAAACCAAACAGCATTGATACAAATACTGTAAAATCCTGGCGTTCTTATTGGACCAGTTCACTCATACAGAAAAACCTTTAGCTCTACAATTTTTGGTGAATATAATGTATGTATTCAGTGCTCTGAATATGGTAGATTCTTCTGCAAAATACAGAAGTAGCTCCTAACTGTTGAGTAAAAGAAGACCCCTAGAGGTGAATTTTCTGTCCTTTTGCAAAAGAAAAAGATCCCTTCCCCATGTGATCCCAAAGCCACTTGCCAGTTAAGAGTCCCCACACTTCTAAAAAGGCCCTCAGGGAAGCATCTAAGCCTGAGGCTCTGATGGTCCCAGCCTCAGGGGAGATGGAAGGTATGGGTGAAGGAGGCTTCTCTCTTTTCCCATTCAGGGTTTGCACAGCCTGATCACAAAGTGGAGGACAGAGAAAAACACCTTCTATTATTCCTGGTGTTAGTAAGGGAAATACCTAAAGTAACTGATTTTCAAAACATCCTCAGGACAGAAATACTTAAAAAGAAAAATTTTCCTAGATTTGCCCCTCCTCCCAAGTCTAAATTTCACTTAGTAATGGTGGCTGGAACAAGAAGTGGAAATACCATGAGAAATTTTATTCTTGCCATATTTCCAATGCTTTACAAAAGCAAACACTGGAAATCTCATCAAAACGTTGAACCTCGTAGGGTTGACAGCTTTGTGCTTAAACCAAAAGAGTAGGTGAAGCTGGAGGAATTTTTAAGATAAAGTATTCTAACTCTTCAGAAGAGACTTTTTGGTAAAATTGATGATTTGGGATATACATCTGTAACTTCTAGGGGAAAACATCATTTAAATCTGAACAAACAGACTTCTGAGGAATAAGTAACTCCATACCTCTACTATAAATTATTGTTACTGTAGGTGTACAGAATTGTTTCTGAGCCAGGATGTTTTATCAGTGTCACCAGGGAGCTTTTACAAACTACAGATGCCTGGACCTCACTCTAGCGAGACCTACTGAATTGGAATCTCCAGGGGACAGGTCTCAGGGATGTATATTTTCAAAAAGTTCTACAGATGGTGCCTAAGAGCCACTGGTGTATAGGTAAATTGGGCTGCATGGTATAATCCACGTTTGTGAATTGTAATGTTCTTTTTTATTATCAGGAAAAAGCAATCTGTGATACCAAAAAGGTTCACTGCCTGGGACTTAGGGGCTGTGTGTTTAGAACTACCTTTGCTACTAGTTAACTGGATGATCTTGGTCAAGTCACTTGTTTTATTCTTTCATTCAACAAATATTTATTGGGCTTCTACCACGTGTCCAGGCACTGGGTATATACTAATGAAATAAGCAGATGTTCCCTGCTCTTGTGAATCTTACTGACCCAAAGGACAGATAGACATTAATCAAAGAAACCTACCAATATATCAATAATTGTACTTAGTGTGTGTGGCCAGGCTTTGATTTCTCATGTGAAAAATGAAAAATAAACTACCAATTCTTTTTTGTGTGTATGTATGGTGCTGGGGATGGAACCCAGGGCTTCAAGCATGCTGGGCAAAGGCTTTACCACTGAGCTACAACCTAACCCAGTTGCTTGCTTTCTCTCTCTCTCTCTCTCTCTCTCTCTCTCTCTCTCTCTCTCTCTCTCTCTCTCTTTCCTACCTCCCTCTCTCTCTCTCTCTCTCTCTCTCTCTCTCTTTCTTTACCAGGTATTAAACTCAGAGGCACTCAACCACTGAGCCACACCCCTAGTCCTATTTTATATTTTATTTAGAGACAGGATCTCACTGAGTTTCATAGCATCTCACTTTTGCTGAGGCTGGCTTTGAACTTGTGATCTTCCTGCCTTAGCCTCCTGCGAGCTGCTGGGATTACAGGCGTATGCCACCACACCCAACTCTCAGTTCCTTTCTTTAAAAAAAAAATAATTTCTTCATAAGATCCCCAATTTCTTGGCCCAACCCTCCCATTATGTCATAGGTGTATTTATTGGGAAAACACAAAACCAGAAGCTGCTATGAATCCAATTACTCTTGTGCAAAAATTAACATCTCGTCATCAGAACACATTCTGCACAATTAGAAAAATAGTGGCACATATTGTGTGACACGTTTTATTGACCCAGTTGGCCACAGGCACTAGCTGCATGTACAGATTTCTTTACCTTGTAAAATACCTTGTAGCCTCCCAAATATTAGGAACCCAGAGACTACATGACCAAGTGCAAAACGTGGCCCTTGAGAAGCCGTGGCTCAATCTTGCCATTGACCATTACCAATGACAATCGTTTTATCTCCCCTGTGAACTTAAACACAGCCTCAGAAACCTTCTTAACATACCAATTATGAAAACTTATATGTACTCCCTGGACTAAACAATATCCTAAAGTCCTGCCCAGTTTAAAACTTCCATGGATCTGTGTATTCAATTCTGCTCTCTTAAGAAACACAAATGTGGACGAATGATGTTGCTGATAAGCGGATGAGGACATATAATGGGGGGTGGGAGGGGTTAGCGTTAGGGTTAGAGTTAGGTTTAGGGTTAGGGATAAGGAGGGTGGAAAGAATGGAGGAAGGAAGGACTGTATAGAGGGAAAAGAGGCGTGGGAGGGGTGGGAGGGGTGGGGGGGAAGGGAAAAAAATAACAGAACGAATCAAATAACATTGCCCTATGTAAATTTATGATTACACAAATGGTATGCCTTGACTCCATGTACAAATAGAGAAACAACATGTATCCCATTTGTTTACAATAATAAAAAAAAGAATACAAAAAAATAATAAATATATACTATTTATATTAAAAAAAAAAAAAAAGAAAGAAACACAAATGCTCCCTCCCATCTCCACATAAAAGTACTCCAACTATCAGAAGGCATACAGGTGGCCCCTTGGTTTCCTTTCTTTGGGGTTAAACAGGTCCAGATCTTTTATCTGTTCCTCATCTATTTTGCTCTCCTGACCCCCTTCAGCCTTTGATGCTCACTCTGGGATGGGTATTTGTCATTGCCTCTCTGTAGAGTGCGAGCGTGATGCTCCAAATGTGATCTGGCCAGAACACAGGGGATTCTGCTGAGCAGACATCATGACAGGGGTTCAGTGGATGAAGGATTACAGAGCAAATATTACCTAGACTCGAAACTCCCACCGATTAAGAGTATACTAGCTTTTATGCATTCTGCTGATTGAAGTATTGTGATTTACACTGAGATGTATTGGCTTTCATTTATTAAAATGGCTAAATTATTATTGACTAACTTTGAACAATTGCCTTCATTTGGAAGGGAGCCATGTCATACCTGTGGCTCATGAAGTTTCTTGCCAATAAAAATGCTCAAAGTGCTTTTTCTCTAGAATCTTTCTGAAATGGATGATTCTTATCTTTTCATTTATCAGTGGTGCAACATTTCAGGTTACCCTCCCTTAAGGCTGGTTCATTGGGCCACGCCAAGAACTGTATGACCCTGGTATTAGGTAAACTCCCCTCTAGAAAAATTTGTTCACATCAAAATCCAAGTTATATCCATTGAGACCTGTTGGAAATGTCAGCTGATTTGCCTCCACTCCCAACTTCCTGTTCTAACTAAAATGGCACCCTGGGCTTTTCTTTGCCCAGAGGTGACCACTGATTGGAGCAAGGTGGCTGCCTGGCTAACTGGTGTAATTCATCCATAAGTACATCAGTATCTTTGACAACCCTTCCTGCTAAGGGATTTGGCAAATGAAGACAATAGCTATTAGTTGAATTAATCAGATCTCCTTTCTCTCAGAATTTGACCTGCAAGCACAGAAGCAATTTTCCAGGTGATAGAAGAATGGAAAGAAGCAGACACAGGCTGCAGCTGAGTTATGTGAATGGAAATGCCCTGAGTTGGAAACGCAGAGTTCTCTGTGGAGACCTTTTGACTCACCTTGATTCTAATTTCACTCTTTGGACTCTCTGGTCCTCTTTTGATTTCTGGATTTCCGTGTGATTCCATGTCTTTACTACTCCACGTGTATTTTATAAACCTGTCCCTTGACTTGAGCTTCTGCAGCTTGTGAACATATGGATCTATTTCCCCAGACTTCATCCTACCTGACCATACACTGCCTTGCTTAGTAAGATCTTAGTTGCTAAAACTACCTAACTTCTGATTTTTTGCTTTTTTTTTTTTTTTTTGCTCACCTGGCTGTAATTCACCACATTGCCTATTTTTCTACTTTATATGCATGCCAGTGGAACTTTGATGCCCACTGACCCTTGGTCACTTGGTCACCCTTGGTCACCCTGTGGGCACTTTCCCCTGGTCCTACCAGTCTTCAACCTGCAGATGAGGTCTGCCTGGTTCTCCAGCAAAATATCTTGAAAGAAGGGATGTTGCACGTGAGTGTAAAAGGAACCAGTTACATATTCCTACTTAATATGTTCCTCTCCAAGTATGATGATTCCCTTCTAGTCAAGTGCTCTCACCTGCATATTCACAAAGCAATGCCAGGAGCCTCAGGAAACCACTAAAAAGAAATTTATCTTCAAGTTCTCCATCATTGGATGTATGTTAAAATACTCTTTTTTTTTTTTTTTTTTTTTTTTTTTTTTTGCGGTGCTGGGGATCAAACCCAGGGCCTTGTGCTTGCAAGGCAAGCACTCTACCGACTGAGCTATCTCCCCAGCCCAAAATACTCTTTTTTTAAAGAAAAAAAATTTTTAGAAGTCAATGGAACTTTATTTTATTTACTTATTTATATGTGGTGCTGAGAATTGAACCCAGGGCCTCCCACATGCCAGGCAAGCGCTCTACCACTGAGCCACAACCCCAGCCCTGAAAGCATACTCTTTTTAAAAAAAAGAAAAGATATGTATTAAAATGAGTGCTTATAAAGAACACCCAATTTACTTAAAATATTTAAGAATCATTTTCCTTCAACAAGTGCTGCACAGCTGCTTAGCAATCATTTTATTATCGGTGCTCTCTGGGCATATACTTAACGGCAGCCATTCCTGAGTTTCTCTAGCTTCTGTGAGCTACCCACAGGAAACAGCCTCTTCTCTGTTAATGGTCTCCTTTTCTTTGGAAGGGAGGCTCTATGAGGCAGTCTCCTCCTATATATCTGTGTATTTACACCCATCTCTTTTTCCTTCCAGATCTGGAAAACAAGAACACCTTCACACATATTCTGATCACACCCCCTTTGTCCCCTATGGGATCTGGACTTCACTTGCCTCTTTCTTCTCCTGCAACTCAAGGATGGGTCCCTTACCAGTCAATCACAAAGGGTGGGTTCACAAAGGACCTCAGGGTTCAGAATTCTCATCAGATTCTCCAAGGTCTCAAAGCACCCCAGGCAAGAACAACCTACCAGTGGACAACCTCCTCATTTCTCCCTCATAGCCTGGGGCTTCCCGGCTTCCTGCCTGCCCCCATGGCCAGCCAGCTGTAAGTTTGTGGGCAGAAGCAGAGTGGCCCCTTACTACAGAAAATGTTCTAATCTCAGCTCTGCCTGCTCTTAACTTTTCTCCCTCTGCCTAAAAACAAGTGACTTTCCTCTACCTAGAACAAGTGCTTGACACTTGTGCCGTCACCTGGGCCTCATCCTAGAGCTGGGATCCCGTCCATTTCCAGTGTGGGACCAGAAAAGCTCCATGTTTGGTTAGGGAACAGAGGAGCTGGTGGGGTGGGGCTGGGGGGTGAGGAAGTTCGAGATGCTACCAGGGCTCAGTTACCGTCAGGGATACTAAAGACTGAGGCCAGCAGAGGTGAGAGGCAAGCTCCACGCAGCAGTCTGGTCTCAATACCAACAGGAACCACAGCCAGGTGCTCCTGATTACCTCATCCTCCCGACAAGGCCCAGGCTTGACATGCTGGGATTAATTCCATGCTTTTGGCTGGAGGCAAAGAAGCTGCCTCATTTACTAAGGCCTTTCTGTTGTCAGCACTTGTCGTTGGTCTTCTGCTCATCTGGATCCTCAGATTTCCTGGTTCCTAGATATTACCTGGCACCTCTGATGACTTATCTTCCTGTTGCTTGTTTCCTCCTGGTCTCTGACCATCAAAAATAAACTTCAGACAACATTGAGATAGACCAGTATTCACTGATTATGGAATCAGGGACCTAGAAAGAACTTGGAGTCAGAAAGTAGCACCCAAAGATCCTCAAGTATGAGGAAGGAGGAAATAATTAAAGATACTAGGTAAGAGGTGGCAGATACCAGCCAGGATGAGCATAGTGCTCAGAGGACTCAACTGAAGGCAGTTCAGTGTACGTAGCCTACAGGGAAGAAGAGCAAAGGCCTCATCTCACTTGGAGATCCTAATCACTACTGGATCCATTCTGCAGATAAGGCCAAAGAATTGGCCTTCAAAGGTCAGGGTTATTTCAAAACTAGAAAAGGAGTCTCATCTTGGTGCTCATGAGGTAAGCCTGAACTAAAAGCCTCTCTTTAAATTACCCAGCACTCAGAATCGATGGGCATCTGGGTTAACTTGACAGATGAAGGACTTTCTGTTAAGAAGCTAATGGTTCTATTTTCAGGATCTGAGAGATTTTACCCAGAAAACCCCTTTTGAAAATCTAAAAATTCTTTGGCAGTATCTTTCTAACCTCCTCCTTAGTCTACCATGCTATTTGCATTCCTCTTCATCAGCATTTTCTCTGTCCCAGCCCCGCCCCATGGCCTCACCCCACCACATTTCCTAGCCATGTGACAGACAACAGGCAGATGGGAAACTATCAAATCCTCTTTCAGACCCATCTCTAAGTCACTTTTCTGTCTTCTTAAAAGAGTGACTAACTGGTTATCATGCTACCATGAAAATGACAACTGGAGACAACTACATGTCTTTTTAAAAAGGCCTACTGAAGCGCATTTTATTCATCGGAACAGAAAATACCCAAGCTAGATTCTGGAACTTTCTATGGCATGTCACAGGACCAACCTATTCCACCTGCAGAGAGCAGGAACTCTTTCGGACAGTCACAGGAGTCAACCAGAATTGTTAATGGCCCTACTGTCAGGAAATGCTCTCATGTATCTCATTTAAATCCTTTGAATATGGCTTTCCTTCTCTCCCTAATGCAAAAATCATGTCAAATTTTTTTAATTTAAATTGCACATTCTATTGACTTTGAACAATGGAAACAACCATATGCTTTACCTATGAACCAATCCATTGTACATTACTCATGTGTCCTAAGATCACAACTCTTTTAGTGAGATTTTGTTCCAGAATTTTGCCACTATATTTCTCTTTATTAAGTGATTTTCACAGAATGAAAGTTTTCACCGTGTGGTTTTATTGAGTCTGTTTACCTCCCTATTTGAGGAGATGTATTATAGTTAATACTGAACAGCAAAATAAGATACACACACACAAGTGCTTAGAGTTCAACAGGAACTAAAATTCCCTCACTTCAATCTATAGTAGAACATGCACAATGTTATTTCAAAAAAAAAATTGTGTTTTTATGGTTGTTAGAGGTGGGATGCACAAGAGGAGGATGGGAAAGAGTGGTCATAGAAAGACTGAACTTTTGGGGATTCAAAGATGTTGGTTTCAAAATGGAATTTATCTTCAAATCCCAAGATTATGGATTTCCTTCCAAACTGCATTCCCTACATGGTTTAGAGAATAGTTGAAAAAAATTGCTCTCCATATTTTGATTGACATTAAAAACACTGTGAAAATAGTTTGGAACTTGATCTCTTGGAGGGAAGGACAATAATCAAACTGTAGTTTTCGCCTGCAGCCTTCCTCTCACACTTACTCAGAACTATTCCAGGGAAAGAAATTCATGGGGAATTTTGTTCTCATATATCACTTCTAGAAGCAGAGAGAGACATTCTCAAGAAATTATCCCTAATTTCTAAATACAAAGAGAAAAGATTAAAGTATCTCAACCCCAAACCACCATACTGCATGGAATAAAATCAAATGGAATCTGTCATCTAGAGTGATAGCCTTTCATATCTGTGTTATTAAAATTTTATCAGACTTGCCCTTCTTTCCACATAGCACCTAGTCTTCACTTAAGATCTAGCCACACATGTCTGATTTTGCCAAACACACAAGAAGGATTTTGCTATTTCAGTTTACAAGTTCATCTGCATAGCCTTGTTAACAGACGGAATCTATGAAGACCAAGTACTTTGTTCTTATCCACTTTTTTGGACCCTGTATTGCCACAGCACTAAAATTCCCCTGCCCTTTACAATCAGTTCTTTCTAAAAGGAATTACAGACAACTACCAACTAGCTGCCTGTACTTCTATTTAAGATGCCCAAATACGTCTATCTTGAAATAAAAGCTTGTCTCCTTCCTTTCTGGAACACATTTCCATCCTCCCCCACCCCCAAATTCTCCAGGCATATTCAGGCATACTTTCAAAAAGAAAAATGAGATTTCTTGAGAAATAGTTTGGTTAACTATGATTTCTCAACACACACCCACTAGCACATGCATACTCTCATTTTCAGGTTTTATAGGATCATGGTAGGCATCCTCTGTCTTAGTAAATATCAGATCAGTGACATTAACTCAACCATCACTAGTGCTAGAACTCTCTGACCTTATATTTTTTCCAGTTCCAAAGTTCAGTTTTTAAATATGTTTGCAGAGTAACATAGAAATGGATTTGGTTAAACAACAAAACAAAACAAAAAAATCACTTTTTGGCTTCTCACCAACCTAAAAAGTTGTTGTTCTTACTTTTAAAGTAAAACTCCTTTAAATGTCTGATAATAAAAGATGCAGAAGAAGCTGCTGAGGGGCATAACCCGCCTGCTAACCCTGGTCTGTGGTCATCAGGTACAAACTCACGTCCCTCTCCTGAACAAAAGGACATCTGAAGCTAAGTCACCAGTGCTCCCTGATACAAGTCACTATGTGATCTCTCCTCTTGTCCCAACTCTAGAAACAAAACTTGAAATTTCATCCTGTGTGCCTTCTGGGAACATCTGCAGGGTGGTGAAGCCCAGTCTGGCTCCGGGAATTTACATGGTCTATTGCCTTGAACGATCTTGTATATCTGGCTACCTTGGCCGGGAATGTTGACTGAAACCCAAAGAAAGTCCCCAGCTTCTAGGTAAAAGAAAAGAGAAAGGCCCCGTGCCTTACCTCTTCGGCTGAAGTCTCTTCCCCAGGACTCCGTGGGAAAGGAAGGGCTGATCCCTTTAAGCAGGAGCACAGCAAGGGAGCGAGCGGGCGGGCAGGCAGCCGAATGCACACTGCTCTATTCAATAAAACTGCAGACCGCCCTTCCTTGGCCCCTCCCAGAAGTCCACGCTAAGTGAACACATACCCCTATGTTTACAGCCGGCAGTCAGTGGTATGCATTGTCCTGTAGCTTTTCTAATAGGCAGCCAATGACGACACTCCGGCCAAGGTGATGCCGTGGGCCTGTGCAGATGCCTGTCATTCCCCAGGCATGCTCAGGAAATCACTCATCAGAAAAACCAAGACCTAAAAAGCTCTGAAACGCCGAGCAGGCTGCCAAAACCAGCCTGCTCCATGCCCTTTTTTGGTTATCCTTAGCAGGGCCTCTGGAAGTGGATCCATTGTCAGGAGCAATCATAAGAAATGTTAATCTTGGAGAAAGAGGCTGTCTTGTAGAACACAAATGGAGCTTTAAAAAGCAAGCCGTCTATAAAATGAAAATTAGCAGATATGTGGATGGGGGCTGGGAGAGGGGAAGGCTTTTTAGAGGAGGGCGCCTTCATCGTGTATTTCTTCTCAAAGGCGTTCCAAGTACAGAAATGAATTTAAATTGTCGTGCAATTTGAAAACCTGAAATAGACAAGACCCAGGTCTGCTGTGCAGGCTAAATTGTAGCCTGGAAGAGGCGCAGCCCCCCAAAATATGTCTACATGTGTTATAAAAACAACTGACCAAAAAAAAAAATGTGCATTGGTCTTTTTTAGCAGCAACGACAGCCGGAATAAACCTTGTGCTAGAAACTCTGCCCTGTGGGGTCCTAAGGGTTGAATCACGTACTTGGTTTGTCACAGCAACTACCCCCACCATGCCTCTTTATTTCCTGTCTTGGCAGCGGGGAGATAGTGCTAGAAGTTGATATGGAACAGAGAGGGCATGAAGAGACCAGCACCTGCTTTGTGTAGAAGGACGCAAATGTTCCCAGGTGAGACTGATGTTCCAGTAACTTCTTCAGAGTGTGTGCTATGGGAAAGTCAGAATTAGGAGATGCTCAATTAGAATGCAGTTAACCAAGCCACACATGCATTCAATTGTGGTCTGGTACTTTTTAGTACTTAATTCAATAAAAAATAATTTTTTGGAGTACCTACTATTTTGCAGGTCCAGGGATAGATGCAAACTATATGTCTCATTATTTCTATGTGTTTGGACAGTGATTCATCACTGATGAAGTTTTAAATAATTCCCCTGGCTATAAGTCCGGAAGTTTGGTCTTCAAAAATTGAAGGTTTTTTTTTTTTTTTTTTTAAAGTCTTTCCCTATTCATGAAGATCTGAGTTAGAAATGATCTCTATTTAGGAAAAGCCCCTGCCCTTTATGAATAAGAACATTCTGAAGAAGTTGGTTCTCATGGGTGGCTTCCTCCTTCAGTCCTGCGGCCATTATGAAGTTATCCAGAAATATCTATATAGACTCTATAAACTCATCCTTTTTTTTTTTTTTTTTTTGTACCAGGGATTGAGATTGAACCCAGAGGTGCTTAGTCAGCTTTTTGCTGTGAATAAAAGATCTGACAAGAATAATTTTAAGGAGGAAAAGTTTATTTGGGGACTCATGGTTTCAGAGGGTTCAGTCTAGACAGCTGGCTCCATTCCCAGAGCTCAAGGTGAAGCAGAACCTCACGGTGGAAGAGTGTGGTGGAGGGAAGCAGCTCACAGGATGAGCAGGAAGCAGAGAGCTAAATTCAGCTCACCACATACGTGCCTCAAAGGCATGCCCCCAGGGACCCACCTCTTCCAGTCACACCCTACCTGCCTTTAGTTACCACTCAGTTAATCCCTTCATGGGATTAATCCACTGATTGGGTTAAGGTTCTCATAACCCAATAATTTCTCCTCTAAACCTTCTTGCATTGACTCACACATGAGCTTTTGGGGGACACCTCTTATCCAAACCATAACTACCTCTGAGCTACATCCCCAGCCCTTTTTATTTTAAGACAGGGTCTTGCTAAGTTGCTGAGGCTGGCCTTGAACTTGTGATCCTCCTGTCTCAGCCTCCTGAGCTGCTGGGATCACAGGTGTGCCCACCACTGCCCCAACATTCATCTTTCTTAGGAAAGCTGTTTACTCCCCCCCCTTCCCAATTACCGCTGCAGAAAAGAGCCCAAAAAAGCTACCGCAAAGGCCACTGGGAAGAGGGAGAGGTAGGCTTCAGGCACCCTAAGTTGGAATCAGAATGCCCTTTCCCAGAGAAGCTGAATAAATAATTTGTTGGTGGGAATAGTATAGTCAGAGTTACATTTCAAATTCACTGTAACTCAACCAGGCATCTATGGAATAAAATGGTTCCTATGGGAAAATGTTTTCTGATTCCAAATAAATGATTTGAAAATAAACTTTTGGAGGAACACAGCCAGTTTTACAGCTGAGCACATCCCATATCTGGACAGGTTGTAAAGAGAGAATAATACTTTGTAGTGTGGTGAACGGCCGAGCTTGGAGACTTCGTAGGGCAGATCTCAGCGAGTTCTGAAAACAATTTCATGAGTGAGGCCTGTGTAAAGATGTGACCTCTGTCCAGAGATGTTCTGACAGTGTGGTCTCTAGGCAGCGTCGCCTGTAACTCAAGGAGTCCTGTTCAAAAGTGCTCTTTTCCATTGCTGCAGCTGATTATAGCCCGAGCTATATACTCTCCTCACTTGTATGAGGAAATGTCCTTTGGTTGAACAGCATCAGGGCACAATTTTGCAATCAATGAATAAAATAAGTACCAGCTTTCCAGAGGAAAGAAAAGTTGTACTACAGACGGGGAAACTGTTATCAACAGGAAACATGCAAGGGACATGCATTTTGCATGGTTTTTAGAAGATAAATGGCTAAATATTTTTGGATTGGGCCTTTGGAAAAAAAGAAGTGTTTCCCTAGATAAATTTGGATACATAACATACAGCATATAGTGGGTGAGCGATTACAACGCCTTTATTATGTGTTCAAAAGTGGACTTAGTGTGGAAGAGCTATAGATTGGAAGAAAAAGTCAACGCATTCCATGTAATAAATACCGTAGTATTAGAAAATGCCTTCTTTAGAATGAAATTATTGCATTTGCAGGTAAATGGATGGAACTAGAGAATATCATGCTAAGTGAAATAAGCCAATCCCCAAAAACCAAAGGCTGAATGTTTTCTCTGATAAGCGGATGCTGATCCATAGTGGGAGGTAGGTAAGGAAGAATGAAGGAACTTTAGATTATGCAGAGGGGAATGTGGGGTGGGGGGCAGAGGGGATGCAAAGGACAGTGGAATGAGACAGACATTATTACCTTATATACATGTATGAAAAATTATTTTTTAAGTATTTATCATGGTCAAAAAAAACATAATGAAAAAAAAGTAGAAACAAACAGAAGACTTGGCCAAAAAAAAAAAAAAGAAAAGAAAAGAAAAAGAAAATTCTTCTTTGCCTTCCTGCTTTTTTAAAAAACAATCCAAAATTTTTTAAAAAGAAAGGAAAACAAAAAAATATATATGTTGCCCAATCTCTGCCAGTTGCTGCCATGGGAAACTTTACTTTCATAGTATTTACTTTTTCCAGTGGTCATTTATAAACCGAACTAAAAATACATAGGATTTATGTAGGAAATTCCTGTGGAATGTATTTCCCGCATGGATCATCCCAGAAAAGAACAGCTTGTCTATCATAGGATAAATCCACCTAATCAAACTATAATAAATCTAAAGACACATTGGGAAACATCTGGATGATCCATTGTATTTTTTTGGTTCTGAGCATTTGGTATCATATAAGTTAATGTTCAGCAATTGCATTTTGTTTGTGTGTTAATTTGGGAAAATTAGAATCACTTCATTAGAATCATTTCATTTAGTCCATGAAATATCTACTTGCTTGAAAATATTGACTTCATTGAATAGCAAGGATTTGAAACTATTAAAAGGTAGCAGAAATCCCTCCCCACATTCTTTTAGTCCAATGAAATCTTTTAGACACCCAAGCTGCTAAAACAATAAAAGCAAACTGGTAGACTCCTGATATGAACAAGAAATTAATTTAAAAAAATAACTATGGGTAAATGGCAGAACGATCAGTAGAGTAGAGAGAAGAGACCAGGGGTCAGTGGGGAGGGAGAGGGGAGGTACTGAAGCCTAAATTAGAATAAGATATAGTCCAAGCTTTTATAATTATGTCAACATGGATTCTACTGTCATATATAACTAAAATGAACCAATTTTTAAAAAGGAATCCTGATATGAAAATTGGATCACAAAGTACATACACAGAAGTTTAGACTAAATGCACATGAGCCTAAATTTTTAAAAATTAGCAAATTGAATCCAACAGTATAAAAAAAAGACCAATGCAGAAATGGTTCAAAATCTGAAAATCTGTTGATTATAATATACAATATTAGCAGTTTAAAAAAAAACAGTAAAAGAGAAAAGAGGAAGATCATCTCAATAGATAAAGAATAATATTTGGTAAAATTTATAATTACTTGTAGAAAAAAATCTCTTGGTAACTAGGAAGAGAATCTTTATTAACAAAATGAGAAACATTTACTAGAAATCTATAACAAACATCATGCTCATTGATGAAGTGTTAAAATTATTTTCATTATAACCAATAAAGAAAACAAGGATAACAACCCTCTGATACAATTAGAAAATGTGCTGGAGCCCTAACCAAGACAAAGAAGTAGAAAATAGAGTCACTGGGATTAGGAAGAAAAATAAATGCTTTTATTTGCTATGATATGATCTTTACATAGAAAATTTAAGAGAATCTATAACTGTATTGGAACCAACAAAAGATCTTAGCAAGATTGTTGGAAATTCAAGTTCAGTATGCAAAAATCCAGAGTCCCTGTGACTAGCCAGTTCTAATTTTTAATATAATAGAAAAATATATTATTCATAATAACAACAAGAAGTACATTGTCTAGAAATAAATGTAATAAAATACATGTAAAAAGTTACTAAACCTGAGTTAAGGTCATGAAAGATCCAAATGAATAGTGAAGTATATATTTTCATGAATGGCAAACCTCCAAATTTTAAAAATAGAAATTCTCCTCAAAGTAATCTAAATTTTTTTCCAATTAAAATTCCCACTTATCGGGAAAAACCCTCAGCCTTTGGTTTTTTGGAATTGACTTATTTCAGTTAGCATGATATTCTCCAGTTCCATCCATTTATCTGCAAATGCCATAATATTATTCTTCTTTATGGTTGAATAATATTCCATTGTGTATATATACCACAGTTTCTTGATATATAATGGGGGTCAGGGGTGGGGGAGTGAGATAAGAATGGAGGAACTTTAGGTTACATAGAGGGAAATGAGAGGGAGGGGGGTATGAAAAGTAGTGGAATGAGACAGACATCATTACTCTATGTACATGTATGATTACACAAATGGTATGAATCTACATCGTGCACAACCATAGAAACGAAATGATGTACCCCATTTGTGAACAATCAATCAAAATGCAGTCTGTAAAAAATAAAAAAATTTAAAAGTAAAAAAATTCCCAGTTGAGATATATATATATATTTTTGGGGGGGGGGGTCTGGTTTGTTTCTTTTTTTAAATTTTTATTTAGCTTTTAATTTTTTACAGACTGCATTTTGATTCATTGTACACAAATGGGGTATATAATTTCGTTTCTATGATTGTATATGATGTAGATTCATACCATTCGTGTAATCATACATGTACATAGAGTAATGATGTCTGTCTCATTCCACCATTTTTCATACCCCTCCCTCTCAGTTCCTTCTACATATTTTAAAGTACCCCATTATTCTCTCATTCCCAATTGATGTATATTTTGTAGAAATTGACAAAGTAATAGTACATACAGAAAAGTAAAGATCTAAATTTTAGATCTAAAATTTCATAGATCAGTTCTAATTAAGATAAACCTAGAAGTAGACCCAAGCACAGATGGAAAAAATGTTAAATAGCAGTAAAGCCTCTAAAATCAGAGGGAAAAGGATGAACTAGTCTATTAATGGTCAGGTTACAAATGGTCAACTTTAATGCACAAGTCCTGCTTCACACTAAAACTAGGAATCATGGAAAACAAAACTTAGAAAAATTGTGGGTAAATATTTTTATCATAGGATAGGGAACATGAAAAGCAGAACTTAGAAATGCAAAGACTGATAAGTCTGAGGACACGATTAAACATGGGAGATAAAAAAAGCAACGCTTATTTCTGTTTCTTCTCTAAAACAAAATGATAGCAAAGACATAAAAGTCATAAACAAGTCCTAGGAGGCAAAGAGTCTTGGAAAAGAATCAATGGGAGTCCAGATGTCAGCCAAATTCTGGAATATGGGAAATGATCGGAGCGTTGGTAATTGACTGAACAGAGCTGAGAAAATAAAATCTGGCATGTGGATTGGAAGTCAACTAGTTAGAAGATGCTGATTCGAACATGAGAATCAGGAAAAGCCCAGGATTTGGAAGCCCTGGGGAGCTCTGAAGGTGTAGGGTGGAGCAGAGAACAGGCTTGGTTGAAAATCAAATAGGGCACTGTGAGCAATCCAGGTAGCTTCCTCACCTCGACCACCAGGTGAATGCCCTCTCTCAACCAGGCAGCGTTCTAAAACTGGAACTGCTTTTAAAAAAGGCAATTTCAGAGGACTACTCCTATACTGTTGGTGGGAATGCAAATTAGTACAGCCACTATGGAAAACAGCAAATAATTGCAGAGGTATTAAACTCAGAGGGGAAAGGGTGGACATGCTATTAATGGTAAGGTTACAATCAATTATGTAGAAGCAATAACTACAAAAAACTAGAAGTAGAACTACCATATAATGCAGCAATCCCACTATTGGGTTTTTATCCAATGGAAAACATTGTGCTGAAGAGGCATAGTGCACTCCTATGTAGCACTATTTACAATCAATAGGCAAGACATGGGGTCAACCTGTGTCCACCAGCTGATGAAAGGATAAAGAGAATGTGGTATATACACAATGAATACTATTTGGCCACAAAGAAGAATGAAATCCTGCCATTTGCAGCAACATGAATGGACCTGGAGGAAATTACGTTAAGTGAAATAAGCCAGGTACATAAAGACAAATACTGCATGTTCTTCCTAACATGTGGAAGCTCAAAACTGATTTCATCATTTCAGGGAAGAAGAAAATAAGAGCGGTTACAGGTTCTAGAAGGATAGAGGATGGAGGGGTGGAGAGAGGAAGATTAATGGGTTCAGAAGTGCAATTGGTGGAGGTAACTTCTAATCTTTTATAACACAGAGAAATAACTATGAATGACAACAATTAATTGAATATTTCAAAATAGCTAGTAGAAACATTTTGAATGTTCTCAGCACAAAGATATGAGGTGATAGACATGCCAATTACCCTGATCTGATTTTTGTATTTGTATTCACGTATTGAGGTGTTAAACGGTAACCTATAAATAAGTACAATTACTATGTGCTGATTAAAAATAAAAATATTTTTTAAAGATGAGACACTTTTATTTTTTTATTTTTAGTTAAGCATGACAGTAGAATGTATTTTGGCAGAATATACAAGTATAACTTATTCCATTAGGTTTCCACTCTTGTGGCCGTACATGATGTAGAGTTACCCTGGTCGTATGTACAAACACAAGGCTAGGGAGTTATGACCAATTAATTCTACTGTCTTTCCTATTCCCCTCCCCGCTCCCTTCCCTTTGTTACGCTTTGTCTAGTTCAATCTATTTCTATTATTCCCACCTCCTTTGTTTTGGGTTAACATCCACAAATCAGAGAGAACATTCAGCCTTTGGTTTTGTCTCATTTCACTTCCTGTGATATTCTCTAGTTCCATCCATTTACCTGCAAATGCCATTATTTCATTATTTATGCCTGAGTAATCTTCCATTGTGTATATGTACCACATTTTCTTTATCCATTCAGCCTTTGAAGGACACCTAGGTTGTTTCTATATATAGCTTGACTATTGTGAGTTGAGCCGCTATAAACACGGATGTGGCTGTGTCACTATAGTATGCTACTTTTAAATAAGACACTTCTAGAGAACAGGAAATAACTCTTGCAAATGAAAAACATGACAGAATTTCATAAACACTCAATTCAAGAAATGAAAGATAAAGTTTAGAAAAATCTTACAGAAAAACAGAAGAAAAAGACAAGATGGAAAAAGGAGAATAAAGATTAAAAAATGTTCCTGGAAAAGAGTATAGAAGAAATAGTGAGAAGAAAATTGCTAAAGGGGGCTGGGGAGATAGCTCAGCTGGTAGAGTGCTTGTCTCGCAAGCACAAGGCCCTGAGTTCGATCCCCAGTACCGCAAAAAAAAAAAAAAAAAAAAAAAAAAAAAAAAAAAAAAATTGCTAAAGGAAATAGTAAGTTTTATCAAAACTAAAGACAAAAACTTCCTGTGTCAAAGGGCCCCCTGGGCCAGGGCAATGAATGAAAACATTGCTGTGGTTTGTGTATCTCCAAAAGTGCATGTGTTGGACATTTCACCCCCAAATTCATGGTATTTAGAGATAGGGGCCTTGGAAAGTAATTAGAAGTAGATGAGGCCATAAGGCTAGGGCCCTCATGATGGCATTAGCAGCTTCATAAGAAGAAGAGACCTGAGTTAATACGCTTACTCTGTGTCACCATGCCACCCAGCCCTCCACCATGCTATGATGCAGTAAGACAGCTCTGACCAGCTGCCTACACTGTGCTTTTGGACTTCTCAGCATCCAGAATTGTGAGCTAAGTAAACCTTTTTTCTTTGTAATTTACTCCATCTCAGGTATTCTCTTATAGCAACAGAAAATAAACGAAGACAAATATATTTCTTCCTGACGTTACCAAGTTTTTGAGGCTAACCTCCATCCCAGGAGGAAAAAAAATATGTTGAAGTGGAAGCTAGAAACCTAGAATGAAGACAAGGACCAGGAAATAGAGGATGCAAACCCAGGATAGAGGTGAGAGGTAGCTGTGCAATTGTGGCGAAAGAAAATCCCAGGACGGTAGCTGTATAACCGGTTGAGGAAGCAATTAGTGGACATTGGAGCAAAGGGCTCCAGAGGGGTGTTTTAAGGAAAAACCAACTCAATAAACACACCAATAGATTCTTTCATGAAAGAAAATAAGTAAATGTAAGACTACGGTCATCATAATTACAAAAAGACAAAGCATTTGTACAAGAAATGGAAAGCGATCATTGGGTGCTATAATTCAACAGGAGAAAAATTAACACAATCATCAACTGATTTTACCCAAACACGAATGATGTGATCAAGGTTCACAGGTTGACAGGCAAGAGCGGGTCTGCAGGATCTGGGTGGATAAGCGTGCTAACCCCTCATTTTGCTTAGTAGGATATCAACAGATAATGTCTACAGTTGAACTTTAATAAACAGCAGACTTATGATGTGCTTTGAGAATATGGGAGTTACTACCTAAAAGAACAACAAAGCAGTTCATTCATTCATTCATTCGCTGAAAAAAATGATGAGTTTCTACCACATGCCAAGGTCTATTCTGGGTGCTATGAATTAAATTCATTCTGATGGTGGGAGACAGACAAACATATTAACTAATCTAATAATACATAAGGCCAGGCTGGGGAAAGTGCTCTAAGAAAAGAATAAAGGGATAGAAAGAAACTAATAAGTCTTTTTAAGAGAAGTTTTTCAATAAAAATATGAATAGGATGGAGGAATGGACAGAGAATATACGAAGGAAAAGGGTCCCGGAGGCAGGAACCACACGTGCATATGACAGAACAGAGGACTTGGGGGAGGGGTGTAGACAGCAGCCAGCTCAGTTCACCCAGAGCCTGAGGGTCACGGCCAGGACTTCCGGTTCTGTTATATGATGGAAAATCATTGCAAGATTTTGAGGCTGGAAAAAAAAAAATCACTTTGACTCCCCAGCAAAAACTAAGTGACAAAATTGCAAGAGGAGAAGCAGAAGAAAGTTCTTGTCTCCTCATGGGCAAGAGGCACAGACTTGGGCTGGGGCCTTAGAAGTGGGGGCTGCTGAGAAAGGATTGAATTTTGAACACGTCAAGATTCACCGAGGGTTTGGATGAGGGATGTGAAAAAGGAGAGGAGACAGAAATGTCTTTATTATGACCTGAAGAGAGCAGAGTGAACGATCGGCTCTCCAATGACACGGGACCACTGGGGGAGGGGCAGAGACCATCTTCAACAGATTCAGGCATATAAGAAGACTCTGAGTCACCCAAGGGGGTGGTACCCAGCTCTGGCGTGCAGGGAAGGGCGGAGCCTGAGTGTATGCCGGAGAGTGGTCACGGTCCATAGTCCCCTGACCAGGAAAAAGTTTCCAGCGAGGGCAAAGCATAGGAGCAGGGGTGTGCGAACTGGCACCCTAACATGTAGAGCCCCAGAAAAGAAGACTGAGAAGAAGTTGAGAGCCAGGCTTAGGAGGAGGATCAGTTCTAGGAATGGGTGTCTTGCAGGGTGCTTGCTTTTTGCAAAAAAGCCATACAACATTATTCGACCTTTAAAATAATGTTGCTTGTGACATACTGGATTATTAGAATCTGCTATTTACTTCCTCTGTTAACAGGCTTAAACATTCCTGTTCTTTGCCAGGTGTCTTTACAGTGCTTTCGATTGGTGACCTTGAACATGCGATTTGCTCTGTGGGGCACGATGTGGCCAAAAGTGATGGCGTGCCCGTCCAAGGGGGAGGCTTGGAGAGACCTTTGCCTTGAGCACCTGCACTTCGCCACGATGGCATGTCCAGCGTGGTGGGCTAATGGTCCTCCCTGCTAATGGCACGTTCATCCAGAACCTGCGAATGTGAGCTTCTGTGGAAATAGAGTCTCTGCAGATGTAATTACATGAATGATCAGGATAAGATCAGACTCTGAAGGAAGTGGATTCTAATCTAATGACAAGGGCCCTTATGAGGACAAGAGGGAGTTCTGAGACACCAAGGCAGAGGAGAAAGGGAAGGGAAGGTGGGGGTGGAGCTTAGAGTAACTCGCTGCAAGCTCAGGATTGCCAGTGACCAGCAGAAGCTAAGCGAGAGACAAGGGACAGATTCTCCCTGGTAGCCTCCAGAAAAAGCCAGCAGCCCTGTTGACACTTGGATGTTGGACTCCAGGCCTCCAGAACTGCAAGAGAATAAATGCCTGTTGTTTAAACCACCCGGTTGTGTTAATTTGTGACAGCAGCACAGAAACTAATCCACCCCAGACGGTGGCTGCTCTGCGGCTTGGTCTCCAGAACGGGAAGGCAAGACGGATGGAGCCGGGCTGGGCCAGAGAGCCCCGCCAAGACCCGCTCAGTCACTGTGTACCCAGGCCTTGTGGGAAGGGAACAAGGAATAAACATCGCTGGTCACAGGCCACCTAGATGTGGGAGCGTTTTTTACAAAGAAAAAAAAAAAAAACCCTAATATTTATAAATATTAAGTAAGAATTAAATAAGAGAAAAGAATTGGTTACATCGAGATGTGAACATTCTTATTCAACAACAGTCACAATATATAAAGTGAAAGGACCAGTCAAGAGAAAGTTTTCAGTGTATAAAACAAAGGATTCAAATTTAGGCTATGAAAGAATTCCTATAAATCAATTGAGAGAGAGAGAGAGCGACAGAGAGAGAGAGATCAATTTAAAAATGGACATAGGATAAAATGATACACATAAAAGATGCAACTGAGTGTGGTGGCACATGCCTGTAATCCCAGCCACTCAGGAGGCTGAGACAGGAGGATTGAGAGTTCAAAGCCAGCCTCAGCAACTTAGCAAGGCCCTAAGCAACTCAGAGAGACCTGTCTCAAAATAAAACACAAAAAAAGGGCCAGGAATGTGGCTCAGTTGTTAAGTGCCCCTGGGTTCAATACTCAGTACAAAAAAAAGAAAAGATACAAAAGTCAAAAGTCTTGAAATGATGCTTACCCTCAGTAGTGATCAGGAAAATGCAAGTTATAACAGTGACACGTTCACATCCACCAGACTGCTAAAGAAAAAAAGCATTGGATCATGCAAAACTAAATGTTTCTATGATGTACAGAAATTTATTTCAGACAAGAGAGAATGTCGGTGTATTTACTTTGCAGAGTGATCTGGCCCAATCTAGTGACACGACACTCAGTGTGGGCTTTCTCTCTCCGGGGTTTCTGTTTCTAGGTATATCCTCTTCAGAAATTCCTAAGATCTAGAGAAGACCTGTGGAAGGGGGCGCATCAGAACACTGCAATAATGAAAACGGGTCAAAATCCCCACAGCTGTCAGCAGGAGGCGCTACACAAACTGGTAGAGGAAGGAGTATCCCACAGTAGCTCAGATGTCTTCAGGCACCTGGATCTCAACGGAAGTCCAGCGAAAACAAAACAAAAACAAACCAAAAAAAAAAAAAAAAAAAAAAAAAGTTGCAATTGAAATAATTCAGAATTATGAATAGTTTGTGGATACATGTAAGAGCAGACTAATCACCACCCCAAATTCAAAATGGCGGTTACCCATATAAGGAAGAGGAGAGGAAAATGGTACTAGTCATGAAATTAAGGAATTTAAAATGTATCTTCCATGGGCAAAATAATAGAGAGCCGAAGCAATTATGACAAAATCATAACATTTGTTAATTCTGTAGAGCGTGTACACAGATGTTGGTTATCTTTAAAGTTTTTTTTTTTTTTTTTTTAAACTGGTGTATAGGCAAGACATCCTCTCCCCAGGGCACTCATACCTGGTCATCTATGTGGCATTAGGAAAGGCCACGACCTGCCTTGTCCTCAAATGCAGTTTGTTCAGGGCATCTGGCTAGCAGGAGTGGCCCTGTCCTGGCTGTGAGATCCCCAGTGTGGCCATACATTTGAACTCAGGCATTGACACCATAAACATCAGCAGCTGTTCTTGAAAGGGTGAACGCTCTAAGCTTAGCCTGGCTCAGCACCTCAACGCCTCCTGCTTTACGAGTAGGGTGCAGATGAACGGAGAGCCCACGCTGACCCATTGTGATGGGGCCAGTCTCTCAGGGCACTAGGTGGAAGAAGGACACTGACTGGGATAAGAGTGAGCGCCTGACAAAATGGAAAGAGGGTGTGATTGGAGAAGACCCCGTGCAGAAGCAGCAGCACCTGGAACAAATGGTGTCTTTTCCCACCTCTGCAGAACAGAACTGGCCAGTCCCCTCCTTCGCCCTCTGTCTCCTTATTTCTTAAGTTAGAGAGGGCAGTTAGTCGTCTCTATGGTCTCCACCTTTCCCAATTCACCCATATTCCGTGGCACTGGATTTACCCAACTCTCAGAGGATGCAAAAAAAAAAAAAAAGTTCCACCTATGAGAAATTGCTCTCCAAGGGGTATCAGAATCACTCAGAGCTGGGCCTGGATTTTTCTGCTAGCTCATTTGTTCACCCACCATCTGAGCATCTGTCACCTACAAGGCTTAGGGTTAGGCTCTTGCCTCTTAGGATCTTACCAAAACCTGATGTCTTCGGTAAAGAACAGCTCTTCCGCTGGGACAGCCCTGCCCTGTGCACAAGATGGAATTCAGGCTGGTGAGTCCTGAGAGAGCCCCGTGCTCGGCACACACGTGTTTACCCAGCTGGGCGCGCTTCAGCTTCCTGTCCTGCTGACTGAAGGCTGTCTGAAACCCCACCAAGACCATGTGGCAGGGCCTGGCCTGGCCTCCCAACCAGAAAACACAGCCTGCGCTCATTTCAGGGGAGGGGGAGCCAATCTCATAATTGGCTTTGCATTGCATTCATACTTTCGAGGGGTGCAAATAAGAAAACATTTCAAATATTCGATCTATTTTGGGCGAGGTTCTGTAGCTTTGGCCTCGAACACTGTCATCGGAGAGGCAAGAAGGCATTTATTTCTCTTGGGGGGCAGACTATTTTTAAGATCCAAAACAGAAAAAAGAAAAAAAAAAAAAAAACAAGGAGAGAAAACAGATTTTTCAAAGAGTCTGGTAATAAGTGGAGAAAGATGCCTGTTTGGACCAAACATCCTGTGTCTAACCACTAATCAAGCTGTGCTGGGGGTTGATGGTTGAATGTGTGTGTGTGTGAGAGAGAGAGAGAGGGAGATGGAGAGGGAGCAGCACAGGGAGCTGAATACCTCCAGGGCCTCCAGATCCCTCCTCGTTCTGAGTCTTCCTGTGCGTTCAGTCTTCTTACCCGGGCTCCCTCTTCCCCACGGTCTCTCCTTGGACATGTCTCTCACCATGTCCAAGGCTTATGGAAAACACACCTTTGACTGACTCTTGTTTCTTTTAGCTTCACTCTTTTCTTTCAGGGTCAAATTTCTTCAAATGACTAGTTAATGCTGCAGACCCTCCTCCCCGTCTTCCATGACCTTATTTCTTGGTCCCTGGTCATTTTGTCTTCAGTTTCCCTCCCTCTTCTCATTGGTTCTCTCCGGGATCCTCGGGTTGATGTCCTTTCTGCAGTCCTACCCCACACTCCTGAACCCCTCTTTGTTCTCTCCTTGTCTTTGGTGGCTCCTGACACCCACGTCCAGCCAATTGTCCTGCCTCTCTGGCCTCGTTGAGCTGTCCACTTGTCTTTTGTGCTCTGAAAAGTGGGCCTCCCCAGTGCTCAGCCCAGACTGTCTTTTCGAGACCAATAATCCGCACCTCTTTCACAAGGCACGTGTAGGATTCAGTGAGATAAAATGTATGTGAAGTTGCTTTGCAAACTGTATGGTCATTTATCTATTCATGCAACAAACATTCGTGAAGTATCTCCTTCGTGTGAAACTCTTCTCAGTCCTGGGAACACAATGATATTGGATAAGACAGTCTACCTGCTCCTTCCCATAAAAGGGGTTTGCCTTTTGCTGTCAGAAATACATGGAATCACATACTTGCAGTAAAAAGTGGCAGGTGTTCTCCTAAAAATTATGTCCAATGAGGATCACACAGGGCAACTGAGGAGGAAAAGGTCATTTCTAACTTAGTGGGGTTTTAAAAAAGTATTCTCATGTTTTCATATATCTATACATATACAGATATATGAAATATATGTATGTATGTTTTCATATATAATATCTTGTGATATATACACATGCATTTTTAACCCTGACTTTCTGTTCTTGTCATGATTAAATGTCCTTGCCAAAAAACCTTCATCTTTCTACCAGTAAGATAAAGTCAAATCATGGCTGAGCATTTTAGGGTGATCTATAACCACTTCTCTGTGCCTCTCTTGGAATTCCCAGGACAAATCCTCTCTCCCTCCTGCTCTGATCTGCTCAGCGCCCACATTTCCCACAGTATGGAGTGCCCCTCCTGCCTCTGTGGCTTGGGTCTTGTCCCTCCCTACCTCACTCCTGCCTGAGGCCTTTCCAACTGACGTCACCTGCTCCAGACCCCTCTAAAATCATCCTGAAATCCCAGAGCCCAGCCAAACCCACTAATTTTCTCTTTATGATTTGCTGACTCCAATTATTTAATTTGATTGTGTTTAGGTATATCTTATTTCCCTGTGTAGAATAATTAAATAATGACTAGCCGATTAATAGTTGATTGAGCCATGGCTAACGAGTCAATTAATTAATAATTAACAGATAGTTCTCGAATACCTGTTATGTGTTACATAGTGGTAAACAAGATAAATATAGAACTTTTAAAATAGAGACCATATCATATAATCAAGATGTAACATGTCATACCTATTTATATTTCTCTCTTTTTAAACTAGAATTTTAAAATGCAAACAAAATATTAAGGTATCTTGATAAAAACTATGTATGTTCAACTGTTTACAAACTCAGTACCAAAACTGAGAATTCAAGTCAGTGCTTGGAGAATGGTGAGTGAGGATTTGGGTGTAGGCCAGGAACCCTGGGGTTTCATTGTTGCTACCCTAATTAAGAGATGCAGGTGACTGGAGGAGGGAACCAAGAGTACAGTCCTCCCACATGCCCATGAATACCAGGCATACCTCAAAGGGAGCTATCCATGTAAGGACTTCTGGGGACACTTTGCTCACACGATTCTTCTGGAAGGTAGGAAGTGTAGCCATAATAATAACGAAGACTCTGGTATGACTAGAGTTTGATGTAGAAACTAGAGTGCTGATTAACAAAGAAGGAAATATGTCGTGAGCGGGAAAGTGGAAGAGGCCTTTTGAACCAAGCTTCCTGTTCATGGCGGCTCCCTTCAGAACCAGAGAAGCAGGCCTTAGGGAGAGCTTTCACCCCAAATCCAAGATGCTGACTGATTTAGAAGGAAGATTCCAGCATTTTGTGGCATCTGAGAACTTCCCTGTCCTGGAAGATACCTCTGTCTGAGGATCTAGACCTCAGTGCCAGGAGAACTTACTCTCCCTAAATTAGCACTGAAGAAATATACCATTATATTCTTCTTCATAATTCTCTAAAACATCAGCCTTCTCTTTGCTTGACATTTATAATGAGTTCTTTTAAGGTATAGATCTCACACTTCATATTACTTCTAAGTGAATGTCTCCTGGTGTTCTAGATGAATCTATATCCTTAGAAAGAGTATCTCTAGAACACTGTTGAATGGAGAATTTCTGGGAAATTTTCACTTAAGTTGATTACTTATATGCGATTCTTCCTCTAGAAAGATAAATAGTTGATAGATGAGATGTATATATGGAGATAAAGATATAGTTGGCACATATATACATTTTGACATAGATGTGGATATAGATACAGATTAGTATTTGTTTCTATATTCCAGACCTGGCATAATGACTAACATGAAAGGTTATGGAATGAATGAATTTTAGAGAATTGTGACGTTTTCATCTTGTTCCCAAATTTTGAGATTCTTCTTACTTTGGGCATTGTTATCTAGGACAGCTTTCACCAACTGTCCCAATCCAGCTCTCTCTAACACTCTTCCCCTTCCCTGAAGAAAATGGATGCTTGAGTTTGGTCAAGTTCAAGGAGACCGATGTGCGTATTCTAGACCCTACGTACTGAAGCCTTACTGTGTATCTATTTAGGGTCAGATGCTAGACCTTCAGCAGAAGGGGCTACACACACACACACCTTTATTTTTGACTCCCATTTTCTTGCACTTCCTCTTCATTTTGCTGGAATGTCTTTGGACTAGCCTTCTTTCCTCAATGGACTGACAAGATCCAAGATCCATGGTAGATTCAATGATAGTCTAACCAAGCTCGCTTGGGGGTTACCCTGGGTTTGGAGCCAAGGCTATCTAATATATAAAGTGATCCTTCACCCAGCCCTGGACTCTTTGCATATTTCTTCTCTTGGGAACATACATGACGGTAGAGATTCCAATTTGAATATCCACAGCTTCATGCTAAGACAGTATATAGACTGTAAATAATTTTAACTAATTTAAAAGTAGAAATATTGGTAAATATCTATGTATTTGATTTATTTTGCCCCTTTTATCATGAATTATGCAATCCATATTATCATTTTTCTTTAATACATCCCCATGAAGTTAACTGACAAATGTTATATTGGGAAGTAAATAGAACCTGACCTCAGAACACAGAGAAGTCCAGACACAGAAAGAGTACAGACTACAAGTGAAGCAACTTGAATGAGTTGTTAATCTCCCTGAGTTTTAGTTTTCTCATTTGTAAAACAGCTGTCTCACAGAGTTGACACGAAGATCAAATAGATGAATAAACACGAACATGGTTTGTAAGCTGAGAGGGACTTAGCCCTGAGTGATCATCATTATCAGCACAAAATGGAAGATTAAAATCCAAGTCACTCTTTGACTGCCAGTTGTATTTAATTTTTCAACTTTCATTAGCGAGCTGCAGAATTTCTTTCTGTGAGACCTTGAACCTTGGTAGACTATGGAACACGGGCTTCAAAAGCCACAGAGCTTTTTCTGATAGTTGTCATTCCAAAGAAATTGGTGAAATTCCACTGAGTGCAGAGAGGAAAACACAAAGTTTTTCTTAAATATCAGACTAGGTTATCTTTTGGAAAACTGTGCTTGGGCAGGGAGGATGGGGTGGGGAGAAGCAAAAATAAAAACTTTGTCCAGAGCTAGTCTAAAATAGAAATGTGAAGGAGGTGAAACTTGTTTTCGAGACTGTTTCTCTAACGTCTTAGACCCTGAAGACCTTGTCCTGACAACCCCATGACACCCACCTTGTTGGCATGACTTGCCTAGCATTCCTTCTGTCTACCACTCACTGGCCAAAGCCCAACTACCCCAAGACCTGCCTTCTCAGAGGCCTATGCTAGACTAGACTGCCTACCTAATGCTCAGTGACGTTTGGTATTTTGCTCTTAAAAAAATTTACAGCCAGGAGTGGTGGTGCACACCTGTAATCCCAGAGGCTCAGGAGGCTGAGGCAGGAGGATCCTGAGTTCAAAGCCAGCCTCAGCAAAAAGGAGTGCTAAGTAATTCATTGAGACCAGGTCTCTAAAATACAAAATAGGGCTGGGGATGTGACTCAGTGGTTGAGTGCCCCTGAGTTCAATCCCCAGTACCAAAAAAAAAAAGGCATTTTGCAACTTCTTTTTTTTTTTTTTGGGGGGGGGGGTTTGCTTTATAATATGCTCTTATCTTGATCCATTGTAGGCAATGATCCTATTCTGTTTTTTGTGCATTTTTTGTGTTGTATATTTTCTTCCTCAGTTTTAAGCATCTTTTCATGTCCATGCATCTTAATTTGTATAAACAGTGTTGAGTAATATATCATTCTGTCTCTTACTATTCCCTCTAAATGCACTGTTTTCAAAATCTAAAAAACCAAAGGTAATTTGCCATAATAGGATCTTCAGTCCTTTGAGCTCAAAAGGTAAGCTATCTGGGGAAACCTTCACTTGTGAGGAAAGTGTTTTGGAACCAAGGAATAGGGTTGCTTAACACTTCCATCCCCCACCCTGCACCTCCACGCCTCTGACTGGTAGAATATTCCTCTGCTATTACCTTGCTTCGGTTATTTTCACTGCTTGTCTGATTTTTCCCATATCCCGTTTTCCCTGCCTGCTCTGCCACCCCATCCCACCTCCGCCTGCACCCTCAATCCATTCCTCTTCAGCAGCTGGAACGATACAAACAGGGTCCTGCTACCTCCCTTTTGAAATCCCTCCTTTGATTTTCCATCACACAGAATAAAATCCTACAAGGCTCTCTGCGATCTTGACCCTTTGCCTTGGGGAATTCATCTCCTACCACTCCTGTCATTTCTGCCTCTGCTCTAGCCAGCACAGCACATCCTGCACACTGTGGCTCAGGCCCTTTGCACATGCCATTCCTGACTGGAGTGCCCTTCCCCTGTAGACGTCTGCCTGACTTCACCCTGCAAGCTCTCTGCTGAGGGCCGCCCTATCACTGAGGCTTCACTGAACCATCCCAAGGAATGGCTTACCCCCACCCTGAGCTATTCTCAGCATTGACTGCTACTTGACGCATTCCGTATTTAATTTGGTTACTTGTCTGTTGACTTCCCTCTTCCCTTCATGAGAATGGAAGTTCCCTGCGGGCAAGCTCTTTGTTTTGTTTGTTGCTTCATCCCCGACTCCAGTTCTTGGTGCATGGTATATGAATGCATGAATGATGGAATGAATACTCAATTCACAGATAAAGTGTAGTCCTCTAAAAAGAACTCACGAGGCCAGCCTTTAATGGCCTGACCTCTAGTCTTCTTCCTGTTTGCATCTGGTGCATCCCCACCCTTCCATCCCTACGCCCATGTGCCCATACCCAGCCTTCACTCTGTGCTCCAGCCAGAGGGAACTTCTTTTCATTTCCTTAGGTGTATCTTGCTCCCTCGTGTCTTCAGGTTTGCACACACTCTGTTCTCTCTGCTTTGAACGCTGTTCCTCCGCCTGTGTCCAGCTATGTCATCTAGGTGGTCTTTTTGATAGGCTTTCTGTCTGATCCCACAGCACAGAGAGCTTCCTGTACATTTGCACTTATTTGCCCCAATTTCCAGAGTTCTTTACTTCACACCGTCGACCTTGTGCTTTGAATTCTTGAAGACAGGGGCAGCTTTCTCATTTATCATCGTCTCTGCAGTGCCTGCAGCAGAGCCTCGGTGAATACTTGTGGAATGATTGGCCTCTACCTAGTATATTTGCTGGCCGCCATTACCCATAGGTTTAATTTGTTGAATATCTCTCTTTTTTGTGTGTGCTGGGGATTGAACCCAGGGCCTTGTACGTGTGAGGCAAACACTCTACCAACTGAGCTACATCCTCAGCCCTTGAATATCTCTTAATAAATGCAAAGATAAAGTGCTTTAGGTCTGAGGCATATATGGAGGAGGGTGGTCACAATGCACTAGCTGGGAAGATCCACAGGACTTTTGCATTCAGAATTATCACACAGGAATAACGCTTAATCTGTGCCTCTTGGGGTTTTTTTTATTTTTTTATTTTTTTATAACAACTCTTGATTTGGGGAATTTCCATGTGCATCATTTTCATTGGTGTGAAGGGCCCTAGGGCTAGAAAGGAAGGGCTAGAGAGTGCAGAGCTCAGCGACAGGGAGCCCGCTGGGTCTCCTGGGTCTTTTAAGTGTCTGTTCCCAGGAAGAGCATGTCAAGCTCTGTGTGAACTCAGTTTTCTCACACGTTAACATGAGAATTGCAGTAAAGACTCCCGCCTTCCTGCCTCCCTGGGAGGAACAATAAATAAATGTGATAAGAAACTGTTTCACAAAATAAAACAGACTTTGGAGTAAAAAAGTGGCCAGCCAGAATTCCACGCGTAGCTGGAAACCATTCCCCATTTGAGCGCTTCCCATCAGTCTAACGGGTGGTAATCAGTAAGCTCACCAGCCTCACATTCTTGCACGCACACACACACACACACACACACACACACACTGAAATACAATGGAGGCTGTGGCTATTTAAAAGAAGAGGTCACTTCAGTGTGCTTATAAGTGCCTTTGAGTTCATAATAACAGATTATCGGTTCATTTAAAGCTTAAATGTATATTAATTGATTTTCATTGTATTTGCTGTTAGTAACATGAATATGGTGTGCATATAAGTATGTAATGAGTGTGTGCATATATCTGTTTATCTATTTGTATCCTGAGGTATATAAACAGTCATCCATTCATCCCAGTTCTAGAATGAGGCACAGGGATTAGATTTCAAAAGTGCTTTCAGTTCTAAGGATCTAGGAGTCTTGGAGCTTTGGCTTTGCAACATCTCACGCATGCTTCAGGGAAGAAGAGCAGAGTTGCATATAATTGTCTGCATAAACCAGCACCTTTCAAAAACATCAGCGTGTGGAATGCACTTGTAGAAGGTTTTTGGTGGGTAAATGTGGACTGTGCTCCCCATAGAGAACAGAATTTCTGCTCGGCTGTGTCCCCAGCTGGACTCTAGATGTGAACCTAGCAGTGACATCGAATAGTTGCTCATGCAATCTCGACAGCGCTGTCTTCTCTGGGAGAAAGCTCTCATTCTACAGCCATTCTAAAACTTTGCCATCACAATAGGCAGGGTAGGATGTCGAGAAGGAGTGGAGGTTCACCGGGTTGGATGGGCGGAAGCGGGGATGGGAACGGGAAAGACAGTAGAACGAATCAGATATAACTTTCCTACGTCATATGAATACACGACCAGCGTAACTCCACATTAGGTACAACCACAAGAATGGGAAGTAATACTCCATGTATGTATGATACGTCCAAATACATTCTACTGTCACGTATAACTAAAAAGCACAAACAAGAAGGTTTTCAAAAAACCTCTTTGCTGCACTCTGGGTTTTACAAATAGTCACAAAGGAGAATGTTTGAATCCTTGGAAGACAACTCCCGATAAGAACTCGGGCCTGGAAACTACTAGGGGACTGAACTAATGACATGAGTAAACTTTGCAGTGTGTGGGATGAGCTCTTCAAGAAACAGTTGCAGAGTGGAGGTATCTGCAAGCTGCCACGCAGCAGGCAGCAGGACTGTGAATGTAGACAGAGTGGAAGGAGGCCAGTACTGTGCACTGCACAACTCCAGAAGGTATCATTCACATTCTATTCCAAGAAGACAGTGCTCTCTGGAGAGAAGAGAAAGTAAAATAAGGGCAATTTTTTTTCAATTGGGCCATATGGAAAACAAATATGGAAATAATATGCTTCTGTTTTGTTTTTATAACCAATAACTAAACAACAAATAAATCATAAATGAAACCGAAGTCTTAGGTTTAAATGTAGCCCAGAGAAAAGAATTAAATCCACTCAAAGTTTCATAGTTTAGGAAGCAGATTCATGCCAAGTTTCTGATACCACACGTCTTAAAACACTGAGAGCAGAACAGACATTCTGAATGAAGCAAATCAGTACAATGCCTAGAACAAGAAAGCAAAATAGTGCCCTTAGGGTTAAGTCTAGATGCACCTCCATTCAAATAGCCAGGGAAAGTTTCTATTTCTGGCTACTATTTGCCACACGGTGTCTTCCATTGGTGTCCTCACAGGCCCATGGCACTCACGTGTTAAATAATACAAGCTAATATTATCTTTGAACTCTTGCTCCAAATGATCAGTTTAAAATTAAAAAGTATGTTCATTAATTTTATTAATTGACTACGAATGTGTTTAAATCAAGTTAAGGATTTTTAAGTCAAGTGTAATATTCAGGAAGAAATAAAAGTGAATTGGCTGCTTACTTGGTGTAATAAACTTAGAATCATGTAAGAAGCCCGGCATGGTGGCGCACACCTGTAATTCCAGTGGCTCAGGAGGCTGAGGCAGGAGGGTCCCGAGTTCAAAGTCAGCCTCAGCAACTTAGCAAGGCCCTAAGCAACTCAGTGAGACCCTGTCTCTGAATAAAATAAAAGAGGGCAGGGGGTGGGGCAGCTCTTGGGATGTGGCTCAGTGGTTAAGTGCCCCTGAATTCAATCCCGCACACCAAAAAAATAAATCATGTAAGATCATCCCAGTGTGGTGGCACATGCCTGTCATTCCAGCTACCCAAGAGGTTGAAGCAGGAGGATCACAATTTTGAGGCCAGCCTCAGCAACTTAGTGAGACCCTCTCTCAAGATAAAATTAAAGGACTAGAGAATGTGACTCAGTGGCAAAAATAATTATATGTATATATATATATATATAAACACATATACATATATATGTGTATATCTGTGTATATGTTATGCAAGATCCACCAGGTCTAACTATTAACTACATATTTATAACAGTATCTAGAAAGGAACCTCCAGTGTTGGGAGTTTAAAATGATGACAAAAGGATTATTAAAGCTTTGCGTAGTGGCACATTCCTGTAATCCCAGTGACTCAGGAGGCTGAGGCAGGAGAATCTCAAATTTGAGGCCAGCCTCAGCAACTTAGTGAGGACTTAAGCAACTTAGTGAGACCCTGCCTCAAAATAAAATAAAAAAAGGACTGGGGATGTGGCTCAGTGGTTAAGCATCCCTGGGTTAGAGCCCAGACCTCCTCCCTGCCCAAATAGCATTTTTGAGATCAACTGAGCCCTTTGCAAAAACTCCACATAATTTTAATATATAGTTTAGTCAATATAGAGTAAACTTTTATTTCAATCTTGACCTCTCACTGACGGATAATGATAACCCTTGACTAATGTAACTAAATGAATAATTGCTCCAAATATTATTTTAGTCATAAGAACAGAATGCAGAGCCCAAAAATGGATCTGTGAATATAGGGTAAAAAGTAGTATATGATAAAGGTAGTATTTTAGATAAAGGGAAAAGATGTCCACCTAACAATTTATTAGGATGACTGACTCTCATCTTGGACAAAAATAATATTTAGATCCCTACCTTACACCATTCACCAGTATTTTTCAGAGAGATTAAGATATATAAAACTCTGAAAACAATTAGAAGAAAAGAGGAAAAAGTTGTATTACTTTGGGTAGGAAATACCCTTTTAAATAAGACTCAGAAGGCAAACAAGACAAGGGGGAGAGCGATAACTATGACCACAAGAAAGCAATGCCTTCTCCCCTATGAAAAATAAGACAAGCAAAGCCAAGAGTCGAGAGACAGAACAAGGACAAAAGCTTATTCTCTTGCATTCCTGGGCGAGGACTAAATTTGCCAATACTTATTTAAACTGGAAATGTACTACCCATGATCTAACAATTTGGCCTCTTCTGATTTTCCTTAAAGAAGGACATTGCAGCAGGAGGATCATGAATTCGAAGCAAGCCCAGTCAACATAGAGGGACACGATCTCAAAAAAACAAAACAAAAACAAAAAAACATACACGTACACATACAAGCTATTCATTGCAGAATTATGTGTGATCACATAAATTGGGAACAGCTTCACTGTCCATAGAGTTTAGTAGTTGAGTAGAATCAGGTCTATGCGTGATGAAATTAAAGATCTCCATTACATCCTGTTGCCTGAGAGAAGTTTGATCATGATATGGATGATAATAGACCAGTTATATAAAACACACACTTATAAAGCAATATCACACATACGTACATGTATTCCTTTTTTGTATGTGAAACAGAAGGACTACGCATCTGTTAGCAAAGGAAGCTTTGCGATCCAAAGGGAATCAGTGCAGGGGTCAACAGTTTTACTTCACTTATACCATTTCAATTATGGAAAATGAGAATACGTGTATGACTTTTGTTAACATCTTCTTTTCAACTTACATTTTTGTTCTGTGTGTATACCTTGAGACAAAGGGTGATATTAAACAGTTGTGAAGATGACGTGATGCCGAGTTTTAAAAATGACAACTGCAGTTGCGTTGCTACAGTGGTCCACACTGACACCTATAATGCACACCTGGGAAAGGAGACTGAGGTGCTCGCATCCCCTCTTGTCTTCCTTTTATGGCATTCCTCCCCTCCACAGCTCAGGCCCCTGCTCTGGGACCTGCCTCCTAGCCACCGAGGTCTTTTCTTTTTCGTCTGCTATAATCTCCCAACCCAGGATTCGACCCAGGTTGATCTCACCCAGAACTGCATTCCTGATATCTCCCCTAGCAAAGAGGCCACATCTAGATGGATAAGCCAAGACCTTGTCCCATCCCACAGAAGTCACATGCTGAGTAAATATGTTCAGGGGCTGCCTGTAGAGAGGTCTTGCCCCAGGGGAGGGACTGGAAGTCAGATTCCAACAGGGAAGACAGCCTCAAGTCAGTGTAACTAGAGGAACTTGCAAAGGCAGCTGGGAAATCCGGAGGACTAGGCTTAAAACAGAAAATGCAAGCAATCAGAAGGAAAGGACACATCTTCTGGTCCCAGAGCAGGCCAGGGTGGGACTAGCAGCATGAAATTTTAGGTAAGAAACAGAAGCATGAAATTATAGGCAATATGAACAAGAAAATCCATAGTCAAGTGTTAATACTACAAGGCAGAAGAATAAAGACCATGAAGAAGAAAGGGCAACGACAATGGGGAAGAGACCCTGAGGTGGCCCTGTTTGCATCCCTGCAGATGGACTTTGTCATTGTCCTTACAAGGCAAGAGCCACTCACTCCCAGGGCAGTTGGTCAGAGCCAGAGTTTCTTATCTGCTTTAAAAAAACTAGCAACCCCAGACCACATCCCTGTCCAATTAACTAACACTTCTTGGTTGAACCTAAACATCAGTATTTTTCAAAGGAAGGAGTTCTCTAGGACTGAGATGCGCTGGAAAGGCCCTGCAGATTTAGAGTGCATGACTGGTGGCACCTGGCACAGATGAGGAGCACACAGCATGGAGAGTGCAAGGCGTCCATTCCCTCGGAACAATTCCCTCTAGTTCTTTAGTCAATGAGTTGATACACCCATTTTGTCCACAGAATGTAAGACGCCTGCTCTCATTATTTTCTTGCAGGAGAGCTCAGACCCAGGGTTGTAAAGTCATCACAGTTTCTGGATCCTTAGTTCCAATTCTCTATGCAGAGCTGAGTCTTGCCTTCTCAAGACACACTCCATCCCACCCCAATCCTCCAGAGTTGGCAGCGTGGATCCAACCTAACATTCCATTGTTTATTTTTCTCTCTGAAAGTAATATATTCAAGATTGTAAAGTATATTTTTGATAATTGGTGCAAAAAGTGGATTTATGGTCCAATCTGACATAAATCAGGCTCAAAATTTACTGGCAGAAACGCAAGTTGCATAATTACTCGGCAGCAGTTACGCATTCTTGACACATTTATCTTCTTGAGCCTGAACTCTGTACATGCGTGGACACATATGAAATTCCCCACTTGTGATGTTTCTTCTCTGGCTTTTAGAAATAGATTTATGAAGGTATTACTCTACAATATATAGTTCTACTTTTATAATTTGGATGACTGGGGGTAGCCAAGGGAAGCAGCTAAACCTTAACATATTGAAGTCATCTCTTATTCCTTTGAGATCTTGAGCTGGGTGGACAAATGCATTTTGTATTTACAAAAATGCAAAATAATTAACTTGGAAATTATTTGGCTGGTGATTGTCACTAACAGATTTCTCTGGTATCAAGAGGATGGCTTCAACGCTCCTACTTCACCTG
Source organism: Sciurus carolinensis (assembly GCF_902686445.1). Taxonomy (NCBI): domain Eukaryota; kingdom Metazoa; phylum Chordata; class Mammalia; order Rodentia; family Sciuridae; genus Sciurus; species Sciurus carolinensis. The sequence goes on from NC_062220.1 coordinate 19,994,866, forward strand.
TATCGAAGCATCCTAAGACATGTCCATGTACCAAGATGGATCACCAGGCTCTCAGGTCCGCTCTTCCTGACACCTTGGCCACTTGAAGAACCCCAGTAATTTTCTCCTAGAAATCTCCTTCTGGCTCATCTTGAACTTAAAATGTTGCATCAGCAACATTATCTGAAATTATGAGGCCTTGGGCAAGGAATCACAAGACTCAGTTGTATAATTTTCTTGAACAATGGTAGAGACTATGGAAGAAAATGGAAGAGAATGGAAGATCTGGAAGTTAAATGAAGGAGGAGAAGGAGATAATCAGCTTGATAAGTCTGTGAAAGTGCTTTCCATGGAGGATAGTAAACAAGATGTGAAGATGAATCAGAGTATATGGGAGATGCCTGGTGATTTTCACCCCCAAAATATTGGAAGGCAGGTGAGAGATGGAAATGATGTTTGCAGCCTCAAAATCTTTATACTAATAATAGCTCTCATTGACTGAGAATTTACCATCTGTGTATCTCTTTTAGTCTGAGGAACAATCCTATAAACATAGATGCTATTATTGCTTCCAGTTTACAGATGGAGGACACGAGGCTTAAGGAAATTTAAAAATTTGCAGAAGGACCCATATAGCTGGTAAGTGAGAAAATGTCAATCCAGACCTGGGGAATCAAATTCAGTATGCCGGCCACACCATGCTGTGCACCTAGCCTGAGGGGTGTGCATTGTAAATGAAGTGAGCCTGATGTCACAACAAATGTGGTCTTTGATTCCTGGTGGGGAGGGACCTCAGATTGGAACACAGCAATGGAAGATCATACCCTGTTCCCAAATGAGTCTATAATAAAGGGAGGCTGAGCCGTATTGCGGTCAAGGAAGTTCTGACATGAGTAACCTGGGAATGGAAACACGATAGAGAATGGACAAAGTAGAGAACGCAGTGATTTGCTTTGGAACTTTGTTAAGGGCCATCTGGCCAGAAGGTTAAACTTAATTACAATTTCTGATAGTGGACAGAACTTAGTAGGACTAAAAGTAGAACTGATAATTAGATGTGTGCTATATGTAGTGGTAACGAGAAACTCCCACAACTGGATGTTTGCTAGAGATTCCATCTCCAGTAACTCTTCTCACCGACTGCCCCATAGCCTTTCTCCAGCCATGCCCCACTGAGCAGCTGCTTCATCGAACCCACAAAACCTGGATGGATAACACTCTGTATCACACACTAGGAAGTAAATACCACCACCCCCACAACAAAAAAGGTTTCTAAATTCCTCCAATTTTTGGATGCTTAACAGAAAGGACAGGAGTTGTTTACACCAGCACAGCACACCACACATTTTATAAAAGAATTGAAAGATGAAGACATAACTTCTAGTACATTCCAGGAAGCCAAAGTGTATTTTATTTGATTATTTTACAAAATGTTTATTTTTTGAAATCCGTGCATTAACAGGGTGTTAACACTCTAAATGTGTTGTTACCACCAACTTCAGCATTATCAAAGTAAACCAACATAAGCACTTTTATCATAGATGTAACCAATGATTATTAACACTTCGTTTTTCCAGAGTATATTTTAATTTACTATTTCTACTGGATGGCAAAATGACATCCCTGCTTTTAAACAAAAAAAAAAAATTTAATGCAAGCAGAGAAAAATTATTGGAGAAGATAATCTGAGGGGTGAGTACTGAATGGCAATTGCCCCTTGGAATTCAAGTTCAATTCAGTCCCCCCTCCACCCCCTGCCAGCATATGTTTTGACTTAAAATAGTACCTTTTGTTCAGATTAAGTCTCAGCTCCCAAATCTTTCTGCTTTCAGTTCTTTGAAGAAGACACCCCAGAATCCAGTGTGAGGAAAGCAGTCTAATCCAGAGTTCTTGAAAACAGCTTGGTGTTTTCAATCAAACCAGTAGCGGAATGCAAGCTTAACTGGCCCCGCCCGATTTCTCCCACCCAGATATTTTTCCTTTTTGTCCAGCACAGTTTCATCTGTTCCAAAGGAAGAGAAAAAGCAGAAAAAGAAAAATGTTTACTTAAACCATTAAACTCTCAACTACTACTCAATCAACCTGACCAAATGTAAAAGGCTTGATCCGTAGTGGTGATGGAGAAAATAGGGCAGGTATTTATTTGACTAATTGAGAACATGGGCTATTAACTTCCCTTTATCCTCTCTTGTAAGAACAGGTTACAGGTACTACTGAGCAGCAGGTCTAGCTTTGGATGCATTTATTTTATTAACTAAACACTGTGACTTTAAAGCACAAGGTACTGTGCTAAAGGTAATGAGGAGGTACATACGTAAAATATATGTAACATGTTCACAAATCTTGCCTTTATTATAGACTCATTTGGAAACAGGGTATGATCTTCCATTGCTGTGTTCCAATCTGAGGTTCCTCCCCACCAGGAATCAAAGACCACATTTGTTGTGACGTCAGGCTCACTTCATTTACAATGCACCCCCCTCAGGCTAGGTGCACAGCATGGTGTGGCCGGCATATTGAATTCGATTCCCCAGGTCTGGATCGACGTTTTCTCACTTACCAGCTATATGTGTCCTGCAAATTTTTAAATTTCCTTAAGCCTCGTGTCTTCCATCTGTAAACTGGAAGCAATTTGTTAGCTTGTTGAGAGCTAACAAATCAGGAGAGACAAGAAGTAAATATAAATGACTATGATACAAAGTAGAGCGAAGTAAGAGTCACGAGAGGGCGCAATTCCAGGCCTGTGGGATTTCCTCATCAGGGAAGTCTTCCTGGGGGAGGAGGCCTATCCACTGAGGACAGAAGGGCCTTCCAAGGCAGCTCAAAGGAGAACAGGGACAGAGGCTGAGATCCCTCAGGAAAGAGGGGCAGGTCACTATTGTGACAGGCAGGCTCAGAGATCATGCTTGGGGAAGCATCCTGTTCTTTTGAACTCACTTGGATTAGCTTGCTTTGATTTTGCCTAGTTTCAGACTAAATCAGGTAATAGCTACATACATCAGTTCATCTCCCATGCTTTCAAAACGTAGGTTCAGGGTTTCATGCATAAAATTATGCAATCTTGCTTTTTCTTGCATTCTCTCTTTCTCTCCATCCTTCTCTCGTTCAACTCCCGCCCTCCCCCACCCCCCCCCCACACACATAGAAAAGAATAGGTACTAAAAAACGACCCTAAAGAGGCAGGCCCTCTGGCTTTCTCCATTAAACAAGGGACCTGCATTTCAAGCTCCACACTAAATCCATTCAGAAACATCTGGAGGCAGACCCTGGTTCTGCTTCCTGGGAATAAAGGCAAAGGATTTCAGGCCTGAGAGCAGACTTAAATACTTCCTCAGTCACTTTCCTTTACCCAGAAAAGTGACAGTTCTGTGTAATGCCACCCATTTTCTGCTTTAATGAAAACATTTCTCATTACCATAAAGTACAATGAGCTGCTACTAGAATTCCTGTTGACCAAGGGTGGCACTCTGGGGCCCTGTCCTTGCAACTTCTCCCCTCGACCTTCCCTCCAACCACAGCTGCTGCAGGAAAAGAGGGCTCCACTGTTTTCTAGACTTTAACACATGCCACTTGTTTTTTTAAATGATAGCAAACAAGGGATTCGATTGGCTATTTTTCGCTGAATGTATTAGAAGATTGCAATGAAGAAATTAATCATGTGAAAAGTCTTGCAATTTTATGGATGCTAATTTTTCTGCCCTTTTTTCTCGGATCTTATGTGATTGCTGCCACTCTACTGCACACATAAACTAAAGTAATATATTTGTGAGGAACTCCATGAACAAAGTCATGCAAATATCAAAAAGTGAATTCAACAAAAGTGAAATTAGACTACAGCACTGTCAGAGATTATATTAAGAAGCAGACAGTAGTCACCATGTAAAAATTAAAGGATGCAAGGGGGCACACTCGCTCATGCCTGTTATCCCAGGGACTCAGGAGGCTGAGTTTGAGGCCATCCTTAGAAACTTTGTGAGGCCCTTAGCAACTTAGTGAAAGCCTGTCTAAACACAAAAAATAAAAAGAGCTGGGGATGTGGTTCAGGGTTAGGCGCCCTGGGTTCAATTCTGGGTACCAGAAAAGAAAAAATTACAGGTTGCTGATCGAGGTACTTGGTCAAATAAATGCTTCTAAGAAAATGTCACAACCATTGAAAAGAAATTTAAAAAGAAAAATCTATAATGAAGAACTGGAGTTGTCAGAGAAAGAGGACAAACAAAACATATTAATCTAAAACAGATAAAGATAGCATCCGACAAGAAAGAAACCTGGCAACCTCTTTCAAAGAGTACCATTTGCAAACTATGATAGAACCAGTAAGAATAGCAATTCTGAGGAACAATATTTTTACAAAAAGAACAATTTGGGGGCTGGGGTTGTGGCTTAGTGGTAGAGTGCTTACCTAGTATGTGTGAGGCACTGGGTTCGATCCTCAGCACCACATAAAAATAAATAAATAAAATAAAGGTATTGTGTCCATCTACAACTAAAGAAATATTTTAAAGAAAAGAACAATTTTAATATCATCTCAACTACCTGAAGAAAAAATTGCTACCATTGTGTGAAACCATGGAAGTTCTTCCCAAGAAACTGAAATATTTAACTAATGTGTCAAATCTACTGAAAATGGAGAAGGCAGAAGACAGAGCTAATAAGGAAGGTCTGGCATTATTATAGGGAGAAATGGATAAATAGTAGAAACCACAGAATTGATGACTGGAAATATTCAGAGACTAAAGAACCAAGTTTGGATTGTGTCACATGAGGTAGAAGAAGAGGAGGAGAAGGTAAAACAGATGCCTCAAATGGGTTGTAGTGGGGTATTCTCTCTTCTAGAACTTTCTCAGAACAGTCTTAAAGCACCCACTCTTCAGAAAGAAATTTTGATGCTAATTCCAAACCAGAATGTTCTTCTAAAGAAGTTGAATGATCTTCAAAATTCATCTCAAATGAAGAACTTGTCAACGTTCATTTGAAGAAGCCTATAAGAAACTAGATGCCTCTTAGTCTATTTTTTAGATTGCTTCATTTTAATTTAGTGTTTATAAATTTATAAAACTGTTAACCCCTGATGATATTATAGAGGCTGAAGTCATATATATACACACTTTAAAATAAACATATGATGTAGTCCTGAAAACTCTATTTATAGCAATTGCTAAATCTGGAAAATCAATATTTATATTACTATATCTTGCAGTTATTCATCTAAAACCATAAAATAAGAATAGCCATGATCTAATGGTATGTAATGGCTGAATGAAGCTCATTTATTGGTTAGCAGAGAATACTCTGTCATGACTTTGTATATGTAAAGTGTTTGTTAGTTCCTCATTTAAAAAATAATAAGTGTTTAATAATAATAATAAGTGTTAAAATAATAATAATAATAATAAGTGTTTGCTGTTACTCAAAAAAAAAAAATGTTTTATAGGATGTCATTATTTTGGACTAGGCTCCTGTACTAGGCCCCAACACATCAGAGTAAAAGCAAAATGGAGTCACTCAGGCTAAATTAAGCTGTTTAACCTTCAGGTTTAGAAAGGTATCTGTTATCTTTCCCCAACAGGTCAGTTTCAATTGGCCTGATAAAGGCATCCTGATGTTGTCTGACGTTAACCAATTAATTATTTTCTATGGTTCTGTCTCCCCTCCTCAGTTGGCTCCCACTTTGCAAGGCAAATAACTTTGAAATGACCAATCCATTTCTTGTTCTTTTGTTTTTGCTATCTTCATCCTTTCTCTATCTATAAAACTAATCTCCTTTGTTAAAAGAAAAAAATCAGAAAATTTATTCTATTCCATGGAATGAAGTGTTGCCCAACTTTAGGAAAAAAAAAATAAGAAAACCAATTAAACTATTTAAACAATTGTGGCCATTTTGTCCTTTGATACTATAAAACTTTCTTGATGAGTTCCAAGATAATGTTTTCCAGGACATCCTGCTTGTTGCTTGTTCATTGACAAAATGCTAAATGGAATCAGCAAACGTCTTCATTTGGAAAGAGATGGCTGAAAAAAAAAAAAAAAAAAATAGCAAAATCACTTTACCAGGCATCAGAGAAAAGAAAGTGTATTTGCTGAGCACTCAAACAAGGAAATGAACTCCAATCCCCATCCACCTCAGATTTGCTCAGGATTGTCAAGAGCTGAAAAACTTCAGAGCATAACAGAAATGCAGCTCAATTTTAGAAATACAAAGTATTTGGAGTAACTCATTTGGTCAAATATTTATGTTTTGGTACATAGTTGAACTGCTTATCAGACTTCAGGAATTCTTTGTTTTTCATTTTTGTGCTTTTATTTCCTCTCCTATCTCCTCCTCCTCTCACTAGAAGCAAAACAGTCTCTGGCACCCAGAGCTGAGGTTGCTTCTCCATGGCGGAACCAAGCCAGGCCCAAGGTGGCCAATCCCTAACCCCTAGCCCAGTGCACTTCCCTGCCCCTGGCTCTCTTCTGGGAAGTGCTAAGTTCCTAAGACCTCCCCAGGAGAGAAACGAAAACCCTTTCCCTGGTAAATGTATGGACCCTTCTTGAGATCTTCTAACTGACCTGACTTCAGAATGCCACATCCAGGGGTGGGCCCTTGCATGTGCAAACTGAGGCAGAGAGGTAGGTGAGAGAGGTCCCAGGAGCCTCGGGAGCAAGAAGGACACTCATCACCCTTCACTGCCCAAGACCCACAATGGCTCTGCTGTAATTTAAAGAAATAGAGTCTGGATCAGAAGGAAGATGCCACTTACAAGAAATATGTGTAGCTGACACACTAACTTTGGTCAGAGATAGGGCTGACATTTGGTATTTGGGCCGCCTCTGATGGAAACTGAGCTGAAATGGTGGATATTTGTTCAAAGGTCAGAGGAATCACTATTTCTCCTTATACATCTCCAGGATGACCTCTGTTTTTGGGGCCTGTGGTATCAAGTTCTACATTTCTTATGAAGTTCTTTACCTCTCTGCTCTGGGAGCTGCTGAATCACATTGAGAATCTCAGGTGCCTTCCAACCAGCCCCTAGCAGGGCCCTACCAATCCCAGGTTCTCCAGCCCAGAGGGATACAAGCACATTCCAAGATGTTCCACAGCTGGGGAACTAGGAGCCTGGATATCTGGAACCCACAGAGGGAAGATGTCCTACCCTGCTCCCCATGTCCCAACTATATTTCCCCAAAGATTTCAAAGTACTGTTCAAGGTGATCTTGTTTTCTAATATAAGCTTATTTCAATTTGTACCTTTTTTTGTTAGCAGTGCTTTCTGTTCCATGAATGTCACTTTGAAATTTTCATATGGTCTATCTCATGGCTATGAGAATATTGCATTAGGAGCCAGTAGTTCAACTACTAGTCAGTTTCTCAACAATTTACTAGATATCACTTCATCTCCTTTCCAGCACACTGGTTTTGGAAATTTACAATGAGGCAGCAAGGAAGAGGCTGAATCCATTCTTCCCTTTGAAAAAGAAAGATGTAATGTTGGTACCCAGACATATATTGTATGTGTGTGTGTGTGTGTGTATATCAGTATCGATAACCATATGTCATAGGGTTAGTGCAGATGCAGTCTCTAGGACTTCCATTTCCTTACCTATGGAACAGGACACAAAAATTCCACTTTACAAAGTTCTTCTGGTCTTGTCATAGTGCCTGGAACAAAACAGACACTAATAAATGCTTGTTGAATAAATACGTGGGTGGGTGAATAAATTTGGCCTTTGTTTCCTCCACTCAGAACGTGTTATGCTTAATTTACAAGGCAATTTGGAAGATTAAAGGACATCAAGCATTTTTTAGAATGCTTTTGAAAATGAAAAACGTGACTGTAAAAATATCAGATTCTTACTACTCATGTGACTAAGAGTATAGTATAGTTTTGATGTGTCCAAACGTCGTGTGTGTACCTCTTCTCATACACAATGGTACTAGGTAAGCTCCCCACATTACTGAGGGGGTAGAGTAGCTCCTCCACTCTGGTTCTTTCTAGAACTTGGTTTCTATGTAAACTCCCCTTCCCCTTAAACTACTGGACATGAGTGGAGTGCTTGAAATTGGAAACTGTGTGAGTTCGACCACACAGATGGCCTGGCATATGAATTGACAGTACCAACATTGGAGTGAAACACCGAGTTAGTGCACTGATTCCACAACTTACTAAGGTACTGAGCCCCACCATACCTCAATTGATCCATGCAATAAGGACACTAGTGGAAGCCATTTCAGAGGAGTGCTGTGAAGGTGAGTAAGATAACACATCTAATGCATTTAGAGAAGTACCTTAGACCTGGGAAGAACTCACTAAATGTGACCTCTAATCATTGCTGGTGTTATTACTATTGTCCCTCTGTTAATGGAGTTTGCAGTCCAGTGGAGAAGACAGACTGTGACACAAAGCTAGAGAAATGACGCAAACACTAAAAAGGTTACCAGCAGTTTGCTTTGGATGCAGAAGCAGGAGACATCTTTATTTACCACCCTCATCAACTCCTCTTATGTCATCTGTAGCTTGGCATTCTTCCAACGTACACAGAATTTAAAAATAACACCCCGACTCCATCAGAGGCGAACAAAGCCCAATGCTTCTCACAATCATCACACAATGCCTCTATTAATGAAGTCTAAGTTTGTGGAGCTATATCACACTGTTGGCTCAAATCAAGCTTTTGGTCAAATAAGACCCCCAGGGCCTCTGTACATCAACTGCTGCCAAGTTCCATTTTCTCCATTCTGTAGTCCTGTAATTCATTTTTTGAACCTAAAAACAAGACTCTGCATTTATCCTTATTACATTTCATGTTAGTTTTGGCCCAGCATTGCAGCATAAGATAATTTTTAATCCTGATTCTGTCAACTATCTTACAGTGTCACTAGCACATTTAGTCGGCATACCTACTACCCCCTCATTCAAGACACTGATAAAAATGTTGGCCAAAATAATACTGAGAGACCAGCTCAGTACTTCATTTGAAGAACCCTCTGTATATGTAAATACGCCCAGCAATCACTTTGGGCGTGATTGTTCAAGCAGCTTTGAACTCATTAAGTGGCACCCTGATCCCTATTTATTCACAATGCCTTGTTAATGCCTTGCTGGTATCATGATTATTGGGCCTGAGAAATTGTTTAACATCATTTTATGTTAACTTTTTTCAGACTGCTGGTTTTAAATTTGATGAGGACATCAATTTCTACATCCTGGTTATCAATAAAGAACTTAAATGATATCAATTAATAGATGACACGAGAATAAAATCACACCATTTGATTGTCATTTTTATAGTCCCATTTTAGGCCTTAATTTGAAGGGTGAGTAAGGGTACTTATTGCTTTAACAAAGAGTCTCCCAAATCTCAGTGACTTAATTGAAGTTTATTTCTTACATAAAATCACAAGAAGTGTTCCTGATTGACAGGCTGCTTTCCATGTGTCATTATGGAAATGAAAGCTTTTCTATTTGCTCTCCTCTTGGTCCTTGCCACTGTCTGCATTCAGCAATTAATAGGGAAAAAAGAGAAAATGCTATGTGAAGTGTTTCTGTGTTCCAGGCTTTAGAGTAGTGTCCATCAGTCATAAGACCACACCTACCTGCAGGGGAAGCTGGGAAATGTAGTTTATTTATGTGCCCATCTGTGTTAGTTGTTTTTTTTGTCCCTGTGACAAATACCTGAGTAAAAAACAGAGAAGAAAAGATTTAGTTTGGTCCATGGTTTTACAGGATTCAGTCTATGGTCAGTCGGTGCCATTGCTATGGGTCTGTGGTGAGGCAAAACATCATGGCAGAGGATGTGGTGGAAAAGAGCTGCTCAAGCAATGGCAGCTGGGCGGCAGGGAAGGAGAAAGAGAGAGAAGGAGGGAGGGGCCAGAGACGGTTCCCAAGGGCACCACCCCTAAGGATTCACTCCTTCCAACTAGTTTCCACCATCTCCAATAGTCCATTCAGATTACTAATTCATCAATGGCTTAGTCCCCTGCTGAGGTTAACACCCTCCTGATGCAATCCCAGAGCCCACTCTGAATACTGCTGCATTGGAGGCTAACCTCAACACATTAGCCTCGGGGTGACAATCCAGATCCAAACCATAACACCATAAGAGAGAAAGTGAATACAAAGCTTGACTCTAGTAGTTGGGTAGCACCCTCGGGGTATTTGGGATCAAGTACAACCTGAGAGTAAGGGGTTTGATAAATCAGAAGTTATAAGACATGGGTTCTAATCCCAAGTCTACCATTTATTGGTAAATGTAGCTTTGGATAAGTCACAAAACTTTAAGATTGGTAGGTCTGTGATAGTATCTTGATCCATTTTGTTAATTGTTGAATCCCCAAGCCTTAGCCCCAGATCAGGCACATAGTTGGTACGATAAATATTTGTTGAGTTATTCAGTGAATAAATGAATAATCTTTCTTATTTTGTTATCTCCAAATTTCCTCTACCTTCCTTGTTGTTGTTGTTGACCAAGAATAAATCAACCCAGTAGATGGCGAATGAAATCTATCAAATTATGCTATGTCCATGTATGAATACACCACTGTGAATCATTTATACATATATATATGCACTAGTTAAAATAATTATAATAAAAGATCTGTAGAGTATTGCAAGCAGATCAGAGGAGGGAGAAGGGGAGGAAAAGGGAAGGTACTTAGGAATTAGATGAATCAAATTATGTTATATGCATGTCTGAATATGGCAATGCATTTCATTATTATGTATAATTATAATGCACCAATAAAATAAGTAAACCAATTTTTGAAAAATCAACTTAGTTAAAAACAAAGAAAATTACATGTGTTTGGAAATATTAGGATTGAAAACTGGCAAAAGAGATTAAAACAGTTTTGAAAATCTTGCTCTGAGGTTTTACAAAATGACAGCTGTATTTATAGCTTTAAATTACGAAGGTGGGAAGAATTGGAAGTTATATCACTTGTTAGTCAGGAATAGTGATTGGTGCTGGCAAAAGTTGAGTTATCTTGTAAGAAAGTCATGAGTATAAGCTCAGTCAGTCTCTGCATAGTTGGGGGAAGGGGTTTGTTGTACAGAAGTTCAGCAGAGGTTAATGAACAATGTTTCAGGAAACTGCTGTTTGACCCAGTCCAAAGGTCAGCTCACATCTGGGGGTGGGCTTGTCTGGAGCCTAGTTCAAAGGTTCTGTTGCAGATGTGTCTGAGATCAGAGTAACAATGGCCTCCTGACTCCATGCTAAGTACCCCAAACCAAAGCTATTCCATTTTGGTTTTGTTTTTTTTCCTTGACACTGTAGAGATCAAATGGGACCACAGCTACAAAACTGCCTTGGAAATTAAAAATCATTGCAAAAAATACTGAGTATTTGTAAACCATGTAAACATTGTCACTGCATAACAATGTTTCAGTCAAAAATGGACTGCACGTGTGGCAGTGGTCCCATATGATTATGATGGACAGTGATACCTCAGCCATCATCATAACGTCATGATGCAACACATCCCTGGCGGGTTGGTAGTGATGCTGGCATAAATAAGCCTCCCGTGCTGCCAGGTGTGTGAAATCCTAGCATACAGAATTTTGCATAGTACAACTCTATTTCTGGTTTACGTATTTACTATACTGTACTTTGTATCATTATTTTAGAGTATAGTCCTTCTACTCATTAAAAAATGCTAATTGTAAAACAGTATGCTGTATTACATGGACAGCAGCCTCATACATATTGTGGATTCTGTTTCTCTCGATGGCATCTTTTTCTCTCAGGCTTGATTTAATCTCTTGTTGGTTTATTCATCACGGCTTTAAAGGCATTAAGTTATTGTACATATGTTTGTGTATACACACAATTTACATACATACATACATATATATATATACACACACACACACACACAAATATATATGTATATCATATAGCCTAGTTGTAAAGCAGGCTATATCATCTAGGTTTGTATAGTTTTGTACTCTAGAAACTTCCCACAAGGATGAAATCACCCAGCAATGCACTCCTGAGAGGATATCACTGTTCTTAAGTGATGCAGTCACAATGACTCACAATTAGAGTTCCATTTGTGTTGCATTCTATGGACTAATCTCTACAGTGTAGTTTTTGCTTATTATACACACACTCCAAAACCATTCAAGATAAATATGCACCATTTATGCTGAAGTCTATAACTTCAAGTCTGGCCACCAATGTCCCCTCCTTAATTAAATTTAAAAAGTAGGCACTGAGTGTCTGTTAAGGTGAGAACATGTGCTAAGATTTGGGGTAATATAAGGATTGATACAACCTACCCTAAAATAAATGACAACATTGGATCTATACTTGTGGATCTATCTGGTAGTTTTAGATGCCAGATAGTACTTGCTTAATTTGTTAATAAGAATGTTCAACAAAGAAAAATCAGAATCTTCACTGAAACCAATAGAAAATATATTTAATTGAAGATCAGATTATAGATCATTTTAAATGCAAGGACAGGAAATTTAGACTTAATTCTACAGGTAACATGGGGGCCAACAGCAGTTGCTAAGCCAGAAAACCACAAGGTCAAGGTGTTATTTTAGAAAGAGCCAGGCATGATGGTACACACCTGTAATCCCAGTGGCTCAGGGGGCTGAAGAGGAGGATCTCAAGTTCAAAGTCAGCCTCAGCCACTTAGCGAAACCCTAAGCAACTTAGGGAGACCCTGTATCAAAATAAAATATAAAAAGGGCTGGGGATATGGCTCAGTGGTTAAGTGACCCTGGGTTCAATCCCTGGTGAAAGAAAGAGAGAGAGAGAGAGAGAGAGAGAGAGAGAGAGAGAGAGAGAGAAAGCAAGGAAAGGAAAAGGGGGAGAGGGAGGGAAGAAAGAAAGAGAAAAAAAGAAAGAAAGAAAAGAAAAGAAAAAAGAAGATCCCTCCAAGAAATGCTATCCCAGGCTACTCAGGGGAAGGTGTCTTACAGGCTGCTATAGAAGTCTTAGCATGAAGTCATTAGTTCTTAATCTGAAAGTACAGAAAAGTAAAAAAAGAACATAGATGAAAGTACTTCTAATTCTGATAACATGGCAGGCTGGTGTACTTTGAAAATTCTCCCTTTGGGTGTGCCTAAGATTGCAGGATAGAAAACAAATTTTTATTTTTTTTATTTTTTTAGGCAAAACTAAGATTGCAAGAAAGAAGAGAACTCACCAAAGAAGAAACAAAACGGCACAAGTTAGCATGTGAACTGATGACCCGTTTGCCCTCAGGATGGGGTGCGCCATGGATCTTTGGGTTTCGGTCACCTCAGGAGATAAGGCCTTGAGCCTGCACAAGATGAGGTGGAAATGAGCCTCCCACCTTAAGTCAAAACCCTTTGAGGCCTGAACCATCAGGAAGAATATGAACCAGAAAAAAGTTCCTCAACCAGAGCAGCAGGGTGACATGGAAACTCATTTGTTTCATTGTGAGGAAAAAGAAGCTTTTCCCAAGAATTTGAAACCCTGGACTAGTCTACACACACATTTGGTTTTAAAAATTACTCCACTGGAGTGGTCCAGAAACTTCCGAGCCAAGAAATTAATGTAAAAACTGGTCCCTGGCTAATAATATTTTGGAGTGGCTGGCAGAAACAATTACAAAAATACTCTGGAGAGACATTCCACAATCCAGAACACAAGGTAGTTTCACAGGAACACACCAGCCCCACATGAGATGAGCTCACAATAAAAGAAATTACAAAACACTGAAGGAAGCCATCCATCACCGGCAAGAATCAGTGAATACTACAGACGGCAGAATTCGTCAGCACAACCTCTTACCTCCCAAGAAACTGAGGTGCTAGAACAACAACCTGAAAGGAAATATAAAGTAAGTATGATTGGAATGATTAAGGATGTTACAGAAGGGAAGAAATCCATAAGAAAAACATAGGAAACCATCACCGAAAAGGGCAAATGTTTAAAAGAACCAAATAAAGTCTAGAAATAAAATCTATAGGTAAAAATTCAATGGATAGACTAAACAGTAGATTGGATACATCTGAAGAATTGTTGAAAGAGAAGACCAGCTAAAGAAACTAAGCAGAACATAGCATAGCGAAGTAGAGGAGGAAAATCTAGAAGTTAAGCAAAAAGATAGCCTGAGAACATTTAATTAAGTCTAAATGGATTTCTAGAAATGAAGGAAAGAACCAGGTGCGGTAATGCCTGCCTATAATCCCAGCAACTCTGGAGGATGAGGCAGGAGGATTGAGAGTTCAAAGCCTGCCTCAGAAATTTTGCAAGGCCCTAAGCAACTCAGTGAGACTCTGTCTCTAAATAAAATACACAAAAAGGCTGCGGATGTGGTTCACTGGTTAAGCACCCTTTGATTTAATCCCTGGTACCCACTCCTCAAAAAAAAAAAAAAAAAAAAAAAAAATGAAAGAAAGAAATGAAGGAGAGAAAATGGAGAATGGAGGCAAGGTAAGAAGAGGTAATCATAAGGGATTTTTACTTGGATGCCAAATATGAATCCTCACAGTAAAGTAGCACAAAAACTCTGAGGAGCGTGTGCACGGATCTGTTCAGGACTAGCCTCTCTGTGAGATACCTATCAAAGTGCTGCCAGTCTCTGTTCTCTGGGGATTTAAAGTCAACTTTAAGATCATCTTGATAAATCAGATGTCGCTGACCATTGGCCGCTATTATTTAGCTCTGTTCTTCAGGGATGGAGAGTGTTGGGGGCTATGCCATGGGGACTCGCCAAGATGGCGCCTGGCAGCCAGCCAGAAGTTGCTTTGATCACAACAGCAGTGAGGAGGTTGATTAACATAAACACACCCAGGTGATTTATCATTGGCCGTATTGAATTAAGTCCACGCACACAATGTGTGCATAAGTGTTCCCAAGTGCTCCTGATCACGCCTGCTCGTTTTGACCTTTGCCATGATTGGGCAGCTAGCTCCTCGCCTAATCTTCGCATAATTGGCGTCAGCCCTACCCGTCACCTCCCAGAGGGGATATAAGCCCGCTCTCCTGGAGTGCCTGGGATTTTGGAGTTTGGAGTTCAAGTTCCAGGTTCAAGAGCCAGGGTTCCCGGGTTTCCTGATTCAACAATAAACTGTTCTGAATTTAAAAAAAAAAAAAAAAGGTTCGAGGTTGGAGGTTCCAGGTTCGAGAGCCAGGGTTCCCGGGGTTTCCTGATTAAACAATAAACCGTTCCAAATTCAAGAGCCTCGCTACTCGTTTGTCCCCAAAGTCAAATCGACGTCGCTGGACGGCAGCAGGAGAGTGGTACTCATTTTGCCTATCTGTAAAAAAAATGTGATTCCTCTTTGAAGTCTCTGCAATATGAAAGGAGAGGGAGGGATCCTGCCCATTGCAGAGAAGCTTCTGGATCCACCTGGGAGTACTTGGAACGTGGAGCAGCAGGACAAATGGAAGGGCTGGGTGTGCATCTGTGTGTGCACATTTTCTACAGAGGGATTTCAGTAGGTGCTCACTGGCCTGACACCTCCCTCAAGGGATTTTTGGACTTGATCCTATATGTGCATATATAGTTCACTTACTCTCTCCCTCAAGGGGAAATGCTGGGTTTGGGTTTTTGTTGTTAGTGGTGATGATTTAAAGCCGAAGGTAACATTGACCTTCACAAAGACGCTACATGCAGGAAGCATGAGGGCCCCAGATACCCAGTAAAGGATGTTTCCTTTAGTACAACATCCTACCTGGACACTCCTCTCCATTCTTTGAGAGTATTTCTTACAGATTTCTGCTCAGTGTCTTGGTGGGTTTCTTCCTTGTTGAATTTTGTCCCCGGCTAATGTCATCATACACAGAGGGAGCTCGCCAATGCCCTTGTTTTCATTAGCTTTTTCACTGCTGTGACCCAAAGATCCAGCCAGAAAAATTGTAGAGTAGGAAAAGTTTATTTGAGTGCTCACAATTTCAGAGGCGTCAGTCTGTAGATAGCCGGCTCCATTCCCCAGGGCTCCACGTGAGGCAGGACAACATGGGGGAAGTGTGGTGGCAGGAAGCGGCTCACACGATGATCAGGAACCAGAGAGAGACGGACTCCACTTGCCGGATACAAATATATACCCCAAAGCCGCACTCCCAATGCTCCACCTCCCCCAGCCTCACCCCACCTGCCTTCAGTTAACACTCAGTTAATCCCATCAAGTGATTAAGTCACTGATTAGGTTAAGGCTCTCATAACCAGTCATTTCTTCTCTGAAACTTCTTGCGTTGTCTCACATGTGAGCGTTTGGAGGACACCTCACATCCAAACTGTAACAGCCCCCAAGATGTTTCTCCACGGAAAACTGCTCAAGGAATCCTACCAAACTCATTGTAGTATGTACCCCAACTGGGTTCACAGAAGGATACAGTTTTCTCAGGGGACCAAAAAGAACTTCTAAGTTTGCATGGGCACTCTCTCAACCTGAAGACTATTTCCTCTTGGTGTTACTTTGCCAGCTCAGAAGTAGCAAAACATTTGTGAATGCTGTTCTGCATGAGATGACATTCTTTTATTATTTGGGGGTTGCTTCTGCGGGGCTAGGTATGTATCTCTACCTCCCAGCAATATTTAATCCTAAGAAGACACAAAATTTTACCAGAAGATCCAAATTCAACATTAAAGTCCCTTATGGAAACAGGACAATGTGTAAATCAAATTCCAGGAGCAAACTTAGGGGGCCTCATAATAGTTGGAATAAGTATTTAATATATAAATTTACTTCTTCAAAGAATAAGTTCTACCTAGAACTGGAACTACACACACACACACACACACACACACACACACACACACACAAAATGGTGGACAGGAGGGAAAGAAATACCATTCCTTTAGGAGTGTTTGACTACTATCCAAATAAGTGTGCTGTTTGAAATATATGCTCGACAGATTCCATGCTTGTATGCTATTACCACCCAAGTTTAAGTTTCAAGGTTGACTTCAAAATTTCATCCATCCAAACTCAGTTATTCAAATATACTGAATGGTGTTTGTTAACGTGCAGTGATTTTTTTCCATAGAGACCCCTCCAGATAGACAAATGTGTCTAAATTTTGTATCGTGGGCTATAAGGAAGTGATGTGTCAGTATCAGGGCACTTCAAAGAAAGACACTCGTGCTGTGTCTACTTGACACCAAATATCTTAATGAAAATTGAAAACAGTGAATCTCAAAAACACATCCAGATGGTTGGCATTATACAAAGTCTTGGGTGGTACAACGTGGTTTGCTCTTGAAGAACAAAATGAGTAAGTTTTCACATGCATTTTTGAAAGGAAGAAAAATCTGGCCGCTCGAATATGATTTTAAGAATTAACTCTTTACAGGAAACATTGTTTTAATATGATGATCACTTTTAGCACAGCCTTTTAAAATTTGATATAATTCATTAATATTAATAACTTTCTATATGTGCTTATATTTTATAATATAATGATATCAGATTTATCCATTATAAGTTATAGCATAGGAATTTAAATTTATACAATTAAATAATAAGTTATATGTAATAATTATGATATTAATTTGATTATAACTGACATCATTAAGCATCTAATATGGGTATTACTGTGGGGATAAAAAGATTTACAAAATATAATCTCTCACTTCAGGAAGACTGCAATTTTTCCAGAAGACTACGGTATGGATGGGGGTCCAGGAACACTTCTGTGATTTGTAGGAGGAGATACTTTGTCCCTGAACACACATGGGTTCTTGGCCCCACAGGGGAGGGAGTTGGGGAATGAACTCTCAAGGGGGAACTGATGCACAGGAAGTGTTGCTGAGCCCCAGGCTCTCTCCCCTTTGCTCACACCTCTGCTCTTTCATGCATGAGCCTTTCTTCCAGGTACAGGTCAGAAGAGGGGAGGTCTGTGTCACCCAACCCTGACTGAGCCTGGAGGGGAGTCTGTCAAATTCTGGGGTTTCAAAAGCCTATTATTGTGAAACAAACACGCCATTGGAACCATTTTTATCAATAATAAAGTGTTGTGCTGATCTTATCTGCCACTCTTCCCTCTCTTTCCTTTGGTTTTAGAACTCAGGTGGAGAGGCAAAGGGTGTAATTTATTAGAGTCTCTTGCAATCCTTTCACCAGAGATGAGGCCATGACAGCTCATTAAAACACAAAGGACACTGTGATCAGTGCAGTGTGAGTTCCCAGGTGTTCAGACACCTCCAACACAGGACTGCTCACTTCGATCCTGACAATTGCAGAGAAGCACAGGTGCCTGGGCCCATCCTGCTTCAGCGCTTCTTGTTAGGTGCGGCCATATATTTAGTTATTGTTTGGTGAATTTGAATTAGACTTTTTTTTACTTGTGGTCATTGGATGTAAAGATACAACTCGTGATTGCATGTCGGTGACTGAAGGAAGGAACTAATGGGGAAAAACAAAAGCTCAGGAGAAAGAAAACTGGAGAGTCGGGAGACGGAGACAGAGGCAGAGGCCTGTCTTAATCAGCTGGAGCTACCATATAGACAGACCTAAGGTGGGGTCATTTATAAAAGACACATTTACTGCTTGCAGTTCTGGAGGCTGGAAAATCCAAGATCAGGGTGCCAAGAGAGTTGGTGTTTGGTGAGGGCTTGTTCCTCATAGGTGGCACCTGCCACATGTTCTCATGTGGCAGAAGGGGCAAAGGTGCTCCCTCTGTCTTCTTTTGTAAGGGCACTAATTTCACGGGTGAGGGCAGAGACCTGATGATTTCATCACTTCCCCTAAGACCCCACCTCATAGCATGGTCATGCAGGGGATTAACATTGTTAGGAACAGGGTCCTAAATGCATTCGTAAGCTTTACACATTGAGCCTCCATTGAAAGCATTAGAGTAGGAACGTGACCAGCTTAGACCAGCTTCAGGAACACCACAAGGTGTAGTGTGTCAGGTATAACCTGCAGCTCAGCAGGGTATGAGTGGAAGCAGAGAGATTTGTTAGGAGATTATTGTATTAAGTAAGGCGTTGGGGAATCTGATCTTGAACTAGAGGCGTATCAGTGGGAATAAAAAGGAAAGAACAAACAGAAAGGTGTATGTTTTCAAAGAAATTCATAGGACTTGACTACTAATAAGATGTGGCAGGAGAAGTGGCAAGAATTACAGAATTAAAGATTCTAGCCATGTTTTGAGCTGGTATGATTAGAAAGATTTTGATATTACAGGAATTGTAAGAAATAAATGTTCAGGAGGTCAAGGGGTGAATTTACTCCT
The DNA here is from genome assembly GCF_902686445.1 of Sciurus carolinensis. Classification (NCBI taxonomy): domain Eukaryota; kingdom Metazoa; phylum Chordata; class Mammalia; order Rodentia; family Sciuridae; genus Sciurus; species Sciurus carolinensis. The sequence continues at coordinate 20,013,991 of NC_062220.1, forward strand.
GAATCCATTAAGATTGACACACCATATGATGTATGGATGGAAACTTCCAGCGAGGAACTGGTAAAGCTAGACTGGAAAGACAAAGGCCCAGAAAGGAGTCACAAAGAAGAAGAATCAGAGCCACAAGACTGAGTGAGTTCCCCATGTTAGCATGTAGAAGAAAGCATGGAGAAAAGGGTCAAGGGCAGATTCTTAGGAAAATCTACTGTTTTGAGCTGGAAAAGAAAGTGAAAGAGACACAAGGATAAAGGGAGAAATAAGCAAAGCAGTGTATCAGGGGAGGTGAGAATGTCACAGAGGCAGCGGGGAGGTTAGTGGTGGAGAAACAGGGTCAGTCAAAGTACTTGAGCAAAATGAGAGTAAAACGAAACCCTGCATTTGGGAACTGGTTGGCCATTGATCTTTTAGCAAAAATTGTTATGGGGCAATAAAAACTGAAGCCACAAGGATTTAGAAGGGAATGGGTGGTATCAGAATAGAAGCAGGTGACATGGTGATTTTTTAAAGAAAGTCTGTGATGAAAACAAAGAGAATGAGGAAACTTGCTGTGGCGCGGGAGGGCTAGAAGAGAAATGTTTTATGTGTTTGTTTGGATTGCTGGTTGTGGGTAGGAGAAACATGAGCATAGTTTTCTGGAGGGAGATCTAGTGGTGGAGCAAGAGGAGAGGAGACACAGGGAGAAGGTTCGAGGTGGGAGGAGCTCAAGTCACAAGACCACAATGGCAGGTTGACTGAGGAGCAAGCAGATGCCGTAAGAGGGTTGGGTAGTGACCACAGAGGCAGAAACATCAAGGGCAGGATGAGGGTGAGAAAAGGAAGGTAGACGGGATGCTGGAGGTGACAGAGGTAGGACAGGTGGGGTGGAAGAAGCAGGTGAGGGTCGGGTAAGAGCAACTCTCTTTTGGGTTCATACAGTCTAAATCTGGAAGTCTCCCCATTGGCCCTAATGTAAAGGCTAACCTGCCTTCTCTTTTGGAGGTCCAAGATGGTGGACTAGAGGGAGGCTGCGTTCCTTGTTGCTCTGTAACTCGGGTTTCAAGCAGAGGATATCTCTTTCTCAGTGAGGCAGTCTTTGCTGCTTATTGATCCCCTGCTGTTTACCCAATTTGTCCACTGTGATCGCCTGCAACCTGCCACATATGGACTACTTTTTGAGTGCATATTGCTAATTGACTGGTGCCTATCATCTGCCATTTGTCTGTCTCTTGCCTACCCATCACCTGCTGCCCGATGTCCACCTGCCAATTGTCCACTGGTAGCCAGCAGACCAACTGCAGACCGCCAGTGGATAGCCAGCTGCCTGCTGCTGCCTGGAAGTCCACTGTCACAGTACCTGCAGGTTTGGTTACATGTGGCTGCCGCCATTTTGAGACAACAGCCATGACCTGTAGGACCCACAGCCAGACTGATGGAGCCCCATCTCCAGGACACCTCAGCCTGACCGACCACACCCTGCCTCCAGGACCCCTGGGGACTGACTGACTGCCCTGCCGCCAGGAAGTCCAGCCGACCACGCCCACACCCCAAGCTGCAGCTCCCCATTTGCCAACACATTTTGGAAGCCAGAGCAGCCATCTTGGATTATCCTGGAAGCAGTAGCTCCCATCTTTAGGTAGGACAAATCCCATCCTGAGATGCCTGCTAGAGACTGGAAGCTCATTGTCAGGTACCTCTCACACATCAGGCTAATGAAGACTGGGAGGTTTGAATACTATATGACTGTTATAGTGTAGATTATTTTTTCTTTTTTTTTTTTTTATTCTTTTTGAAAATTTTTAAGTTTTTATTTCTTTACTTTTCTTGCTCTATTTTTCTTTTGTTTACTTGTATCCTCAGAGTCTCTTTCCCCCTTTTCTCATGCTAACAACCAACTTCTTTTGATTACACTTTCACTTTTTCTACAATCTAGAACTTCTATATACTCTTTTCCTATCCCACTAACAGTTACATCCTCCACCCCTCTCCATCCTCTTTGTCCTCCATTAGAAACTGCAGACCTTATTGCAAATCTATTTGTTATACTGTAGATAATAATTTGAACTCATTCTGTTTATTATGACAATATTGTTAATGTCTTTATAGGGGCTGTTTGGTTTAGGGCTGCATATTGTCTGTACTGGGCACTGCTAATATTGATCTCCCCCTTAAAGAAGAGGTTTTGGAAACCTATAGGGTCACTAGAAGCCTCTAGGGGAGAAACTGCAATACCCCAGATCTGCACTGCTAAAGGGGAAGATACGTGAACAACATGAAAAAACAAGGAAAGAAAATGATCCAAACAAATCTAGATTCTATATTAATAGAACCCAGTGACAGTATGATAGAAGAAATATCAGAAAAGGACTTCAGATTATACATAATTAAAATGATTCATGAAGCAAAGGATGAGATAAGAGAGCAAATGCAGACAATGAATGATCACTCCAATAAGCAGTTGAAAGAGCAACTGCAGGAAGCAAAAGGTCATTTCAACAAAGAGATAGAGATTCTCAAAAAACAAACAAAACAGAAATCCTTGAAATGAAGGCCAAGCTTCCTGATGCATAATAGCTTATGGCTCAGGAAAGTCAAAAGTCTATTTTAATCCTAAATTTACTTTCTGTATTGCTATTTTATAATGTATACCACTTCCAGTTACAGTATTAACCATTCAATGTTTTAATTCTAAAAGACAGATATGGCAAAAAAAATTACAAATAAACTAATCCACATGGCTAGTTTCTATGTTTCTTCAAGAGAGAGGATGGCCAATGAGACATTTTTGAAATATAATCTTATATCTGTCCAAGTGCTGTTAAGTCCGGGCTTTTGAAGAGCTTACATCAGGGCTGGGGATATAACTCAGTTGGTAGAGTGCTTGCCTTGCAAGCACAAGGCCCTGGGTTCAATTCCCACCACTGCCAAAAAAAAAAAAAAAAAAAAAAAAGGAGCTTACATTAGGTCAGTGCTTATGTGACTACTTGTAAAACCTTCTGTTGATGCTGCAGTGGTTTCTCCTCATCTATGGTTTCACTTTCCACAGCTTCAGTTATGTGTGGTCCTTTTCCCCTCTGTAGAAAATGGGCACTAGTTTTGCCCTATGATAGGGATTTTGTGAGGAATAATGTGCATGAAGAGTTTTGGAGTTCCAAGCATTAATCTTTACCTCATAAATTGCTCCCCAAAGTGGTAACTCTTTAATGTTTAATGCTTAATAGACCCTCCTGTGATTTTTTGTATTTTAATTATCCTCATGGAAACAATTAAAGGAATTAACCTCAAAGGATAGATCTATGGAGATAGGAACACTAAAATCATACTAATGCACCTGTTGAAAATAATAGCTCTTCTGGGCAGCTATTCTCTGACCTAATGCCTTCTTAGGACAGGAGAGAATGGGGTGATGGCTTAAGAATCATCACAGACTCAAGGCTTCATTAATCCAGGGAGTAAGTTGGTCAGGGCTAGAGTAGGCTCAGAGTCATTCCCTAAACTAGGTACCACAGCAAAAAGGGACTACCTGCTGTCCTCTTTTTAGATTTTATTTCTCCCCATCCTGATACTGAGAAAATAGGTTGATAGCCAATGGAATGTCCATAAAGTCATTAATGTTTGTAAAGAAAATCACCAAGAATAGGAACCTAATAAAACAGACTTCAATATTTTGCTTCCTAATGATCACTCATACATCTCAACTATGTCCAACTAAAATTTATTTATTAGGAATATTAAATGAAATGTATGGGAAGCCATTAATTTGGAATGAGCTCTTACAGTAGGCCCCAACAGACCAACCCAAAATGAACTCACTCATGCTAAGTTTCCATGTCACCAAACTGAGTTGTAAGACAGACCTTTTAAGAAATCAGGGGAGAAATGAGTGTCAAACTCCCAAACAGGTCAGTTTTCTGAAAAAAAACAAAAACAGGAGAATCATAGCAGCAAACCACAAGGGACCCAGTCAATCTGTCCTAACATAATGAGGAAGTCCCCCCTGCTCTAACCACACAAGGAAAGTAACTGAATCTAACAAATCTGCTTTTGCCTTATTCCTACTTAAGCTACCCTACAGAAAACATCCATTTGCCATATCCAGAGGAGCTCCTGTGTGTTCTATAGGCAGGATGCTGCCTGGCTCATGAATTGCTCTTAAGAACCAATTAGATCTTTAAAACTCAATGGGTTAAATTTTGTTCTTCAACAAGAATAAAAAGCAAAGAGGAGTTTCAGTGAATGACAAGCTAAAAATCAGAAGATGAGTCACACATGCAGCGAGCACCCATTTGCCATGCATATGTTTTTCACTAACATGGGTAGATTCTGAACTCATGAGATGGATCTTTTGTCAATTAATGCTATCATCATCATCATCATCATCCAGCTGTTCAAGTTCTGCACCCTTTTCCAGTTTGAGAAGATTTCTTTTCCTAAAAACCTTGACGAACAGCAAAACTTGCTTTCCATGGTGGAGGCTGAAGACTCCCTTTCTCAGAGGCTGAAGTCTCCCTTAAAGTTGCCTAAAGTTCTGCCAGGCAGATGCAACCACTGAGGCCTTTAGCAAGGGTGCACAGAAGCAGAAATGGTCCTTACTGGTGGCTGGAGGCAGAAGGGTCAGCAAAGCAGCTCACCTGTGGTAGCAGCAGATGAGGATCCTCAACTACAGCTGTGACCAGTGAGTGGAGAGGGCCAGAGTGGCCTCCAGCATCATCGCCACTAGATGGGCTCTGGAACAAGATTTGGCTGTGGTCCTGGTTGCTGCCAGGCCTCATTTGTTCCTGCTGAATTTCTAAGCCTGTTCTGAAGTCTGTGAAATACACAATATCCTTTTATTAAATGCTTTTTTTTTTTTTCCTGCTTAAATCAACCACATCTGTTTCAGTTGTTTGCAACTATAAAACCCTGACTAATACAACTGGTGAGACAAGATTTTTTCCTGTGATGGCCGGGTCTGCCAGCTGTCTGCCAATGTTCTCCTTTTTGTCCTTTGGTAATATAACTCTGATTTTAGCCGTATCCATGGCAGCACCCAGTCTCAGAACCTAAAAAGAAAGAATGTATGCTAATTCTATCATTTGAGTCTTTTGGGGGTTTTGATGAATTTCCTCCTCTTTCTATGTTGTATTTTTCTAGCTTTTTTGGATGCCTGGGAATTTGGGGCTGGATGTTAACCATTGTGGATTTTATCTTGTTAGGTGCTGAAAAATTCTGAATTCCTGTAAATATTCTTGAGTTTTTTCATGGAATACAGTGAAGTTACTTAGTGTATTAGTCTTCTGCTGCTGCTATAACAAATTACCCCTGAACTTAGTGGCTTGACAACTTTATCTCCCCACAGTTCTGGAGGCCAGAAGTCTGAAACCCAAGTGTCTGGAGGGCACCTGCAGAAGTTCTAGTAGACAACCCAGTCCTTGCCTTTTCCAACTTCCGGTGATACCTGGCATTCCTTGGCTACCACACTCCAATCTCTGCTGCCTCTGTCTTCATAATGCCTTCTTCTTTGAATGGGTCTACTCTTCCTCTGCCTCCCTTTTATGAAGACACTTGGGATTGCATTCTGAGCCCTTCCAGATAACCCAGGAGGACCTCCTTGTCTGAAGGTCCTTAAAGTAATCACTTTCATTACTTGGGAGAAAAATAACATTTATAGTTCCCAGGGAGTAGGCCCTGGTTTCTTTGGGCTATTCTTTAGCCCCTTGTACTTGGAAATACGTTTTTATTTTCAGATTTTGTCTTACATTTTGATAGGTGGCACCAGAGCCCTGAAGAATGGCATTGACCTAGCACCAACTATTAGAAATGGGAGTACTGCAGAATCAAGGGGTAAGACATGGTCAGGAAGCAGGCCTAGTTGTACCCTAAATCATCCATTTTTTGAAAACTTTTCTGAGAAAGATATGGGTATAAATTATGAACCAGAAGTCACATCCTGTTCTCAGCAGGGTTTGGATCCCACCTTCAATGCAGAATCAGAGAGACAGGCTGGACCCATGGAGACCTCCTTTAGTTCCATGCAAGAGGCCTGAGGAGCTGAGTGTCTGTCAAATTTGACAACAAGCTCCAAAAATATTGGACACAGGAAAGTTTCCACCCAATAAGAGAAAAGTAACTTTGGGGCCTCAGGCAGAGCTAACCTGTGCCATCCATACAGGCACCAAGAGAATGAAGTAGCCCAGAGAAGGGCTGAGGAGGGAGAAAGAGATGACAGATCTTCCTGACCTCCGGGCCACCCAGCCTCCTTCTCACATAGGGAAGGGATATGGAGGTCTCAGGGAGAGGGAGTCGGCGGCACCACCTCTTACCTACCTCCTCAAAGAGAGTTGACGGAGGCTTTGCAGTGACAAAGAGAAGGAAGCAGAAGCCAGCCCTCTGGATGTTCACAGGATCTTTTTCTTGCATGCGGATCTTCACCACGGGAGTGCCACAGCAGAGAGGGTGGGAAGTGGGAAGGTAAGAGAGTGGGGCTCCCCCTAGAGGCCAGGACCAGAGACAGGCTGAAGCATTGTGGAGTGTTGCCCTTCCTAAGGGTCCTTTAGGGTGGTCCGACGGCATCCAGTTTAAAAGTAAGAAAACTCAAGCATGGGGGTGGCGGGGGTGGGGTGTGCCTAGGATTTGGGGACACAGTGGAGTATAGAGGAAAGCCCTGGACCTTGGAGTCAAACAAGGGTGATTTAACCAGCTGCTGACAGTATACCTCAGCAAAAGTGTTTTTGTAAAACTAAAGGGAAATCGTAGTCCACGTGTGACGCTAGCATTGAGTCCGTCCTAAAGGAGGTGTGTACTCACTTGGATTGTCTTCCTTTCTGTGTGCAAGGTCACAGAGTCACTATGCAGCAAGAAGAGCTGGGTTCAGACCCTCATCTTCCCAAGCCGAACCTAATCAGCTACATTCCTCTCGGCTTCCTCCAGTATGAAACCCAGGTTCCCTCCTGCAAGACCTTTCCCAGTGAAGTTGGTTAATCTTCACACACATCCAAGAAAGAAGATGCTTCTTCAACAAGCCCTTTTTAGGGCTGGAGTGCTGTCTCTCCCTGAGCTGCTTCATTCTCACCTCCCAGAAAGTGTAAACACGGCAAGGCCAGCAGCGGCTGGAAATTGAAGGCTGGCTGGCCTTGCCCTTTCCCAGTGATTTCTCAGGCTCACAAGGGAAACCCTTGAAGGGAATCCCTCTGGGCAGCAAAGTCCATCCCTTTTATGGACAGATTCTCTGCTGCTGCACAGCAAGCCCTGTGCAAAAATTTTGGCATGCAAGAGGCCACAGATCTTTTTTTTTTTTTTTTTTTTTTTCAACCAAAAGGCAAACATGCTTCTCTGAATTTATAACAGAAGCTTGGTTTTAAAAGGTTTGCAGATCCCATTGTATGCCTTGTCTAGCTGGGCTTTTCCCGGACTTAATAAACAGTAAGACTCTAAAGTCAAATAGATCCCCCTAATTCCAGAATGACTCTGCCCAACTGGCTATCTCTAAACTGGCTTGCTCAACCTCAGCACTGTTGACATTTTGGACAGGACTGTTCCTTGCACCGTGGAATGTTCAGTTGCATCCCTGGCCTCTATCCACTCCCTGCCCCACTCCACTTCCAAAGTTGGGAAGATCAAAAATGTCTCCAGGATTGTCAGCTATCCTCTAGGGGGCAGAATCACTCCCACTTGAGAACGTTGTTTTATACAGACCTGGCAGGAGATTGTATTTATTTACTTATTTCGGGAACTGGAATTGAACTCAGAAGTGCTTTACCACTAAGTCACATCCCCAGCCCTTTTTTTATTTTTTATTTTGAGATAGGGTCTCACTAAGTTGCTTAGGACCTGAATAAATTGCTGAGGCTGGCTTTGAACTCGCGATCCTCCTGCCTCAGCCTCCCAAGCTGCTGGGATTATAGGTGTGTGCCACTGATCCTGGCTTGAAACTGGTCTTGAGTCTGCTGTTTTCTAACCTTTTCTTCCATATTTGACAGTTAATGTCATTAGTGAATCAAATTTTAAAAAAGATATCAGAGATATCAAGTATGACTAAATTTAAAGGTATCAACATCTGTGCATACAGCATGACATTGAAAGTTTGCCATTTTATTTCTAACTCTATTAAAGTCAGCCAAGAGGATCAGGATAAGGCCATTCTAACCCTTAGTTACCCAGAAGATAGTTTTTCTGCTATTAAAATCTGAGGCCAAGATGCCAAAACTACAAAGAAACTTCAGAGTAATCTGTATGCACTTTCCATTTTACATGATCTCATTTAATCCCTGTTATGACTACACGAGATGTAGAAGTTATCAAAATTTCATTATAGGGAAACTAAAACTTGAAAAGGTTAATTTATGCAAGATCAGTCAGCCTATAACTGACAAAGGTGGGCTTGATGCTCAGTCTTGTACATAGGAGTGACAGTTAATATCACAGATCAATGGGTTAGTGTTGAGCTTGAGAACTGGATGTATCAGTTAATGTGATCGTGTTTTTGGGTTATAGAGAGTAAAACTGGGAGAGAGGTGCATTCAGTCCTTTTGCTTCAGCCATTTTTTCCTTTCTTTCGGGTCAGGCAGCCCAGATGCACTCACGGTTTGTCTTTTGAATCTACTGTCCTCTTCCCAAGTGGTGGAGCTAACACCGTACCCTTCCATGCCCAGCCACTCTGCATCCCTCTTCCCTTGACTGTTTAGAATCCTGGTTCCTCTGAGGTCACTCTGACCCCAGGCCTCTGCTGGATCTCAGCCTGAGAGCTCTAAATCCAGAATGACCGGGTTCCCTGACATTACCTGTCCTTTGGAGATTCAGTCCCCAAAGTTAATTGCAAGTCCCATTTTCCTAAATTCAAAGAAGAAAAATCCGTTTTCCCTTCCATTATTTATCTCATTGAAAAAGCTTCCCAGCAGATACTGTGGATGCATAGATATAAATATACAAAGAACCAAAAGGAAAGATGGGGGAAGGGAGGGGACAGCGAAGGTGTGGGGGGGGGTGCGAAGGGGAAGGAGAGGGGAGAAGTGTCCCAGGATTAAGGAAAGCAAAACATGGCAAACAGAGCAAAGTCGGAAAGAAGTGAACATTAAAATCAGAGGATCAGGAATTGGGGGGGGTGCAGAAGAGGAGAGAGAAGTGAAAAGGTAAGATAGGAAGACAAAAGTACCAAGTAACGATAAGAAAAGTTTACCTGGAAGAAAGGACTACAGCATGGAGGGAATGTGCTCCAAAGCCATCCGCTGCGACTTGACTTCTAGTTAGCTTTCAATGTGCGCACAAATGGCGAGGTGGCTGCGCCCAAATCATACAGCAACGTGTCCTCTTCTTGGGGCCACGTCATTCTAGACTTCACTTAACCAGAAGGTTTTCATTGTACTCTATTTTTAGGAGAAAGAGGGAAACGATCAGAGTGAAAAGCTCTAGTTGGGAATTCAAAAGAAAACCCCAGGGTGGATCTTCAGTGCAGTCACACACAGAGTGCCAAGTGCAAATTCCATCACCAAGCATCGAGGCATCTTCACATCTTCACATAAATTACCCTAAATAAGTAGCCCCACTACCTTAAAATCTTACCCCCATGATTAAAAATATCCTCCAAGTACTAACCTGAAATCCATTAAGATATAATGGTTACCAATGATTGATCAATAATTATTCCTGTGGCAGTGTGTAAGGCGAAGGCCATCGTCCCATTGATGGGAATGGAGAAACTGTGGCCCAGAAAGGTTGAGTAACGTGCTCAGGGTCACACAGCCAGTCACTTGGATAGCCTCTAGACTTTTTGGTCTTTCCTCTAAATCACACTCACCCCTCACACCATACACACACACACACACACACACACACACACACTCATGCATATACACAGAGTTATCTGGTTGTGTTCAATGCACAGCTTTTGCCATAATATAGTGGCAAACCCAGAAAATCTAAGTTCTTTAGCCATAAAGGCTGAAACAGAATCATGCTTTGTGCTCAATTCATAGAACTGCAGAATTCCCAGGGCTGACAGGGAAACTAGGGTCGTGGAGTTCCACCTCTCCTTTCCTTTCCTTTTTTTTTTCTTTCTTCCCTCCCTTTGTTCCTACTTCCTTTCTTTCTGCCTCCTCTCTCTCTCTCTCTCTCTCTCTTTCTCTCTCTCTCTCTCTCTCTCTCTCTCTCTCCAGATGAGTTAAACCAGGGTCAGAGAGTTAAAAGGTCCAAAGTCACAACAGTTAATCAGAAAATTAAATTAACTCAAAATCCCCATTCTTGAAAATATCCTACCCCATGGGTTTTCTTGAACCCCCGAGGGCACATTCTTCTCTCCCAGAGGCTGTTTTGCTGCTCTGACCCCACTGTGGGGGACATGGGAGGCCACAGAACCTCCTGCATCTACCAGAGGCCTACAAGGGACCCTAGACGCAGCCCGTGGTGCGAGGCTGCAGGTGTGCAGGGCCCGGAGATGGTGTGTTTGGCAGACCACAGCTTGGCTAAGAAGTTATGTGGCAAAGACTAAATTGGCAGTTCTCAATTCTTTGTTTGATACTATTACTTTTATAATCTATGGTTCCCTTTAAATCTAGTGTAACGTAACAAGCTTATAATTCAAAACACATTTGTACGAAATGTAACGTACATAAGGTCTAAACCCATGAACATAAGATGCAATGTTCCCTTCAGGCCTCCTACTGAAAGCAGACGACACTTCTTCAAATAACCTGACATTTTCTGTCTGCTTGCTTTACGACTCCGCGGTCTCTGCTCCCTCCTGTCTTCCTATCGATCAACTGCTCCTTTCCACGTGGTCCCCTTGCTGGCATGTGAGTGCAGGTTAAACAAGGCTTGTTTTCCTTTAGGACAGACATTCCCTGCTGTGCTTTTCCTGGATTTGGACTCTTTGTATTATTTACTTTATGTTGCCATGGAGATGGGGGAGATCACAGATGTGAAGACTTGGAATCTGGGGCCACTGGAGACATTTATCTTTGTGTTTGTATGAAGTGGGCTCTTGTTCCCTGTGGCTTCAGAGCCTGGTATTTATTTGATAAAGAAGTTACTAATGAGGACGGAGGTTCAACATGTAACATGAAGACCTGCCCCTCCCCAGCACATGGTCCCTGCAGCAGAGAGCCATCTTTCTGGAGGGAAAGGTGGGCTCTGCAAACTTAGAGATTAGCAACTGTCCATCACTTTTTTCCCTTTAGGAAACAGAATGATAGGACAAGGGATCCATTCATCATTCTCTCACAGGCTCTTGAAGAAGAGAAACTTTCTCAAAGTATTTCAATCATGTTCTGCCTGGAAAACAAAAAACAACAACAAAAAACCCAGAGCTAACCAGGACACCATTATTGTCATTAAAGAATGTCTGAATTTGCTGAGCAAGGTGTGAATCTGAATGAAATGCAATATAGTGGGTGGTACTGACAAAAACTGTATGCTAAAAAATTACTAAATTCACGTGCTAACACATACATACACTGGGGGGGGGAGGTAAAAATTCAATTGCTATTATTTTCAAGGCTCTGTGTAGTTCAATGAACAACTGAGTGGAAATAGAGACAAAAACAAGAAAACAAAAACTTACTGCAGGTGTCTCTGGTATCTGAGTCGGAATGCTTCAGTTTTTGAACGAGTAACTCCCAAAGTTCATTGCCATGAGTGCCAACCGACGTAGCTGTTCAGTGCTGTCACTGTCTAAATCAGATCTGACTCCTTAACAGTTGTCTTCTGCACAAAGCCAAGACTATTGGTCCGAATAAAGCAAAACAAACACACAACCAACAATGACCAGAGACCGTCCCACCACAGGATTTCAAGGCTATGGGGATCTCTCCTGTTCACCCTCTCCAATGACCCAGTTCTCCTCTGATCCCCTTCTCTGTCATCCTTCTAGGGGCCTCTAACGGCTGCTTCATTTCCTTGGACTCTTGCTAGTTGACTGTTTGGATTGACACTTTATTTAGATTGGCTACTTGGCTTCTTCCAAGCTTCCCACTGTGGGCTACATTTGAAGTGTTCCATGGACCCACGCCGTGCTCCTTAAGCCAGCCCCACATCCCCCTCCTGCTCCTAGTCCATGTTTTAGGGACCCTAATATTCCACTTGCCCTATGAGGACATTTGGAACCACTTTATCATCCTTTCTGAGTCTCCTCTCTCCATTTTCTTTCATCCTCATTCTTTTTCTATCTTTTACTTTCCTTCTGTTCAAAGCTCACATTTTCTCCTTAAATAATCCTTCTTCCTTTCCCAGTGACCTTCATAATTTGGTTTGAAAATTAATGTTTCTATGATTAAAATGCTTCGTGAGGCAATGATGGCAGAAAGAACATTGAACAAGTTTCAGGCCTTCGTTCTAATATTTATTAGCTGTGGGATATTGGAGAAAATAGTTAATGTCCCCTAGCCTCAGTTTCCTCATTGGAGAAATTAGGATATCAACCTATAAAATAAAAAGTAACTGTGAGACCAGCATGGAAGAGAACCTCTGGAAGGTTTTCTGTAAAAGTCGTTTAAATTTGGCTTGAATCTTTATTTGGTAAGTGTCATTCATCTAGGTATGACATCTGGGTACTGGTGAGAAATATTTCCATATGGAAATTTATTTTGTTTTATTTGCAGTTCTGGGTATCAAACGCAGGGCCTTGTGCATGCTAGGCAAGTATTCTAACACTGAGCTACACCCCCAGCCCCAGGGACAATATTTTTGGAAAGTGAAAAGTCCAAATACGGATGTCAAGAATTGCTAAAGGGTCTGAGATTTCACCCTTGCAAACTAGCAAGGTAGGATTCTGCCGCACATGAATACTGGCAGAAGACACAAGAGTCCTGGATCAGAGATGAAGGGCTTTATTGTTCACAGCAATAGCAGTAGCCAAAGTCTTCCAATTGCAACATGAATTTGAGCAATAATTTACTCCAATTTCAAAAAGCAAGGACTTGGATTTATGCATTTCTAAATGCAGGACAAGTCTTTACAAGTCATTTTTATTTGACCACTTGTCTCTGCTCCAATTTTAAATACATCATTATATGAAACTTACTTTCTTTTCCCATTAAATAAACAAATGTATATAAATAAATATAAATATATAATTATAGCAGGATAGTTTAGTGGTTAAGAACTCAGGACCAGGAGTCAGTCTGCCTAGGCACAGATCCCAGCTTAACCACCACAGAATGACCTTGGACAAGCTATTTAACTTTGCTATATTTATTTTCCACTTTAGTAAAATGGAGATAATAATAGTATCTACTTCATAAGATGGATGAGTGGATGTAAGGTTGTAATCCATGTAAAGTACTTAGGACATCAGGCTAAAATAAATGTTAACTATTATTAATAGTGTATATTCACACAATCCTGTGGATATAGTCTGCTTTCCAAGTGGAGGACTTTTTAAAAATGTTTTCATGATAGAACCTAGAGTTTCAGAATAAATTCACAAGCACTTCTAACCAAAATTCCACCCCCCACCTTTCTATTCCTTACCACTGATCAACTAGAGAATGGTTCTGTGTAAATGAAAACAAGGAAAAATAGGTACCAAAAAGAAGATGTGCCTTCACATGGTTATTTGCAAGCTTGCTTTCTGTTACAAGAAAAGTGTTCTTTGGTGAACCTTATTCATGAACAAGAACCTGGTCATTCTGATTTCCCCACCAGGCTCTTTTGGCTTATTAAAACCACAGCAGTCCTTCAGGTGTTGGCACTATTCTGTATGACACTGTAATGGGATATATGACATTATACATTTGTCAAAACCCATAGAATACACATGAGGAATGAACTCCAAGGTAAACTATGAACTCTGGTAAGTAATAGTGTATCAAGATTGAGTCATCAGTTCTGACAAACGTACCACACCAATGCAAGATGCGAATACTAGGGGAAACTGAGCTGAGGAGATCTGTAAACCTAACACTGCTCTAAAAAATTAAGTCTAGTAGCCAGGTGTGGTGGCGCATACCTGTAATCCTGGCAACTCAGTAGGCTGAGGCAGGAGTATTGCAAATTAGAGACCAGCCTCAGCTACTTATCCAGACTCTTGTCTCAGAATAAAAAATAAGAAGGACTGAGGGATGTAGCTCAATGGTAAAGCTCCCTGAGTTCAATCCCCAATATGAAAAAAGATTCTCATGTGTATACATATACACACAATTTATTTGTATACATAATTTATAGTTATATGTATATTTATATATAAAGTCTATTTGTATCTGTGTATACTAAATATGTAATATGTAACACAGCTTATATCTAATAGACTTAATTTTTATGCATCAACTATTAGAGGTCCAACTTGTTATAGTTCAGAGAGTGTAGTAATGGTCTTTCTTCCCCACCAACAAGAACCACACATAAACACTGGTAATTTCTTATCTCATTTGACATTCGTCTTTCATGAGAAAAGGAAATTCTAGAATTCACTGTTTGTATCATTCACATCAAACCTCAGAGTTTGCAATGTCAATACTGTTCCTTCTTGAAATAACCACTTGTAGAGCACAGTGTGGTGCCGTTTTGAAAGACACCATCACCTTATCAATTGCTTGTGCAGCACCTACGGCACCTGGGCTCACTCTTGTAACAGCTTTGACACCAACTGCTCCTTCTGAGAGTTTCCCTACCATTGTTTTCATGCTATCTTATATTTTTGCCAATTTATTTGATGGTATGTTAAAAACTGATCTAAACACCTAAAAATTTCTTCTGTTGCACACATGTCAAGAGTTTTACAAAGTAATAAATCTTTCTCATATTTGCCTGCATGAATTTATAATATGAAAGCAAGCAGAGCAGAGTCTCGCCCACTGGAGCTATAAAGATTTCACAAAATCTTAGCCTTTGGATTAACTCATTCAGCACCTTGGGTGATTATTCATGCATTCCACACTGGACTCTTGTCAGATAATGGCAGTGGTTGAATTTTTATAGTAGCCAGTTGCACTGTTAATAACAGAAGTTTAGCAAAGTTTCCCTGGTGGTACATTCCATTCTCTCACTCAGAGTGCATCTACTTTGAATGATGCTGTATGTGAATTTTCATGCTCAGTTTTAATTTCAGTTCATATTCCATTTTCTAGGAACAGTAAACTCAAGACACATTATAAGATGCCAATAATCTTATTTTTATTCTCACTGTATATTGTTTCAAAATACCATTGTAACTTGGCAGGTACCGTAACATTGCTTTGCAAATTTTTAGTGCATGAAGTACATCCCATAATTTTAGAACCATAAAAGGTGAACCCAATTCAAATAAGTATTAACGTTTGTCTTGTCTTTGCATGACTAGGAATGAGTTTTCTTTTACTTTTTGGACAGGTGCTTGGTTCTGGGTAGACTCGTCATATTTATTTTGATCCTTTTCGGGGGTTTTTGTTGTTGTTATAAGCATAATTATTTCATCCCACTAGGGGAAAGATAAATATGAACATAAAATTTCATGTGCATCTACATATATCTGTACATCTATTTATAAGTATGAAGGGAGGAAACTACTATAATATGATATCTTCACAATGTAATGTACTATGTGTCCCCTTGTTACTGTACACTGGTTTTTCCTTCATGAATAGCACACTGCTGAACATATGTATCCAAACCTTGCCCAGCATTTGGTAGAGCAAGGTCACTCTATGTTCATGGATCAAGATGCACCCATGCAATAATTTACCCCAGAGGACATGCACAGGCCTGAATCCTGGAAGAGATCATGGCAGGGCTACAAGCTCTGTTCAAAGATGCGTCAGTTAAGTCATTCAAATATATACCCAGAGACATCAAGAGAAATGCTATTTCCAGGTCTGGATTAAACCAAACCTACTCATCATGCAGTAAAATTATCATAGTAGTGGTCTTTAGCATGCTAAAACCTGATGCATGTCAAATTAAGGGTGTGTGTTTATTATCATAGTTTCTTTTTTTAATCGTTAAATATATATATAATATATATATGAAGCTGAGTTCTGCATTTGTGGAATCTTTGCAACAAAGCATAGTCTTGCTCCATGGATAACATGACAACACATTGAGAGACAGGAACTGAGCCAAGTAATCAGGAAACTGAGTCTGCTCCTCCCTACCAAACAAAAGAGAAACTGCAGCTGGTACCAGCATGCACAGATGTGGAGAAAAGTGGTTTAGAGGAGAGCAGTGACAAGGGAGGGTTTTTGTTTGTTTGTTTGTTTGTTTTTTGAGATGGAGTCTGGCTACATTGCTGAGGCTGGCCTTGAACTTGCCTCAGTGTCCCACGTAGCTGGGATTACAGGTGTGTGCCACCACACCCAGTGAAGGGAGGGCTTCTTGATGGAGTCCTCTCTGAGTGAAAAGTGGGCAGAGACTGGAAGAAGAGGGACCTGAAAGAACCGGGAGAAACTTGCCAGGGGAAGAACTAGTTGGCTGGACAAGAAGGAAGGTGTTAGGTCCTTTAGTCAGCTTTTTCTCAACTGTGACTAAAAGATGTGACAAGAACCATTTTAGAGGAGGAAAAGTTTATTTGGTACTCACAGTGAGTCTCAGTCCATAGACGGCCAGCTCTGTTGCTCTGGGCCGGAGGTGAAGCAGAGACTTGTGGCAGAGGAAAGCAGCTCGGGACATGGCAATAGAAAGCAGAGAACTCCACTTACCAGGGACAAAACATAAACCTCAAAGGTACGACCCCATAACCCTGCCTCCACCAGTTGTACCGTACCTGCCTATAAACTACCACCCAGTTAATCCATTCAAGTGAGTTAATACACTGGTAAGATTAAGATTCTCTAATGCAATCATTTCATCTCTAAACTTTCTTGCATTGTCTAACACATGAGTTTTGGGGAGAAAACTTATACATAAACCATAACATAAAGTATTCACCTCCACGGCTTTTGGGGGACCATGTAATTGGTCCACTTAACCAAGCCTCCCAATTCAAGACATTTCTTCTTTCTGCTGCTCAGAGTCATCTGAAATCCCATTATTTCCCATTTCTTTTCTTAACTTCATTTGTTTGGGTGTGGATTTTTCAAGCTACTGATCTGTGGACCATCATTCCGAGGGGGAAAGAAATTCCACCTGGGATTACTATGAGGTTAAACTAAATTCAATGAGTTTCTTCACTACGGTGTATTAAGCATTTACTATACTAATTTGGGAGGAAGGTCATATTATGCTTTGCATATTCATTTGATTAACTTTTTGCAGCATATCCATTAACATACGATGCTTTTTATTTATTTATTTATTTATTTATTTTTGTGCCAGCTATTGAACTCAGGGGCATTTAACCACTGAGCCACTTCCCCAGCCCTTTTTATTTCTTTATTTTGAGACCCTGGTCTCACTAAGTTGCTAAGGGCCTTGCTAAGTAGCTGAAGCTGACCTCAAACTAGCGATCCTCCTGCCTCAACCTCCCAAGCTACTGGGATTACAGGCGTGTGCCAACATGCTGGCAATATCTAAAACTTTTATTCCACCAAAATCATCTGAGCCAGGCACAATGGAACATGCCTGTAATCCCAGTGGCTCCAGAGGCTGAAGCAGGAAGATCATAAGTTCAAAGCCAGCCTCAGCAATTTAGGGAGGCCCTATAAGCAACTCAGTGAGACCCTGTCTCTAAATAAAATATTAAAAGGGCTGGGGATGTGGTTCAATGATTAAGTGTCCGTGGGTTCAATTCCCAGCACAAAAATAAATAAATAAATAAATAAATAAATAAATAAATAAATAGGACTACCGAAGAGGTAGGTCTGTTGTGTATCCAGGAATGAGAAAGAAAAAGAGGAAGGCAAAGAAATCAAGGGGCACTTATTTTCCAGTGTTGACTTGTTTGGAAATAATTGGGAAATCTCCAGGACTTCCTCATCAATGTGAAAGGTGGGCCTAAAGCTCTTTTCACATTTTTGTACCTTTACCCTTTTCCCTGGAGATACATACCTGAGTGCCTTATCTTTTACAGATTCCACAAATGCTTGTCTGAATTGCATGAATGGCCAGTAAGTGAGTGAGAATGGACCTAGGTCAAATCATAAGAAACATGAAGGTGATTTTTATTTATTCTCCTCTCTCTTGGGTTTTCATGCTTGTCTTCTCTTCTTTCCTTTTATTGTGAAAACCTCACACTAAGACATGCCTGATTCCACTTAAAGGGTTAGTTATTTCAATGTAGATCAAATCTTAGCTAAAAGACTGCCTCTCTGAGACATTAGAGTGGGAAGGATCTCTGAGCCTCAAAATTTCCCCAGGCCCTTACAGTTTCACCATAAGAGAAACCCCACTCTAGAGTCCTGAGGGTGAGCAAAGCTGACCCATCACCTTTTTTTCTTAATTCTGGAAGATCTTCCAGGGATTGTCCCATGTCGGGTGTTTTCCCAGGGATGTAGTCCTAGGGCCCTGGGAAGAAGTGTGGTTGCCTTGTGGGTGACTCGGGCACCAGGAAGAGAAAGCAACATGGCTATCCAGTCTAAAGCATGGAAGGAGCACTGGTGGTCAGGATGTAATTACCTAGCAATCTGGGGATTTATCTTCCAGGTCCTCTCTCTAACCAGTCCATAACCAAAGTGGGGCATTATTACTATGTCAGGACAAAGCCCAGGCTAAATACCTTAATTTAAAAAGAAGATCCTATGGGATAGCACTCCAAGTGATAGAGATGAAAGAGGTGTCTGACGAAGCAGTAAATTTGAGGAAAATGGTTAAGAGATTTGTGCTGGTTGTTTGATTTTTAAAGTATCCTGAAAAGAAACACTCCAGGTGTTGCTTCAAGGATTAAAAAGAGAAAATGACAGTCAGAGAGACGTCCTACTTCAAGCCTGTCTTGGGAATTCCAGTCTTTCCCTCCCTCCCTTCCTTCTCCTTTCTTTGATTTGAAACTTCTACAGTAGGAACCATGTTAAAGCTAAAAGGATAATCAAGACATGGCTCCCACTCTGAATTTATTCAGTAATCTCTTTCTCTTCCCTGTTCCTCTTCCTCACCCACTGACTTTGCCAGAGTGATATGGTTTGGATATGAGACGTCCCCCCAAATCTCATGTGTTGGAAACATGATAACCAAAGTTGCAATGTTCAGAGGTGAAACAATTAGATTATGAGCTGTAACCTCATCAGTGGGCTAATCCCCCTGATGGATTAGTAATCTGAATGGACTACTGGATGGTAACTGTAGACAGATGGGGTACAGCTAGAAGAAGTAAGTCACTGGGGGTGGCTCTTCTCTCTCTCTCTTCTCTCTCTCTTCCTCTCTGCTTCCTGGCTGTCATGAGTTTCCCTTGCCATGACCTTCTGCCATGATGTTCTGTTTACCTCAGGCGTGGAGCAATGCAGTTGGGCAACCGAGGAATGAACTCCCAAAGATGTGAGCCCAAATATACTTTCCTCCTCTTAGTTCTCTTGTCAGATATTTTGGTCACTGTGATGAAAAGATGACTAATGCACAGAGCATTCATCTTTTCCATTTTGCCTCTTTAGATTTTCCTATACTTTAAATGACATCTGTATTAATCAGGGGTCTCCAGAGAAACAGAACCAATAGGAGATTATATTATCTATCTATCTATCTATCTATCTATCTATCTATGTATCCATCTATTTATCACCTATCCATCCTTCCCTCCATTCAAGATTGAGATTTATTTTAAGGAAGTGACTCATGTGATTTTGGGGAACTGACAAGTCCAAAATCTGCAGAGCAAGCAGACGGGCTGGAGACCCAGAATAGAGCTGATATTGCAGCTCAAGTTCAAAGTTGGTCATTGGCAGAGGTTGTTCCATTTTGGGGGACCTTGGTCTTTTTTCTTTTCACCCTTCACTGATTGAATGAAGTCCATCCACATCACAAGGTTGGAGGGAATCTACTTTCACTCAAAGTTTACTGATTTGAATGCTTGTTATCTAAGAAATAAACAGTGATATCTGGATTGTTGTTTGATCAAATACCTTGGCACCACCACCTGCCCTGGTTGACACATAAAACTAATCATCACACTGCCCTTTCCACCAGCAACAACAGGATCCTGCCTAGACTCAGTTTCCTCCTGTGATTCTTCTCTGGACCATCTCCCATTTTCCTCTACTCTCTTGGGAACTAAGGTAGCAATCACCACAGCCTACATTTACTAAGCTCTTCCTATTTTCTAGACACTGTGCAATTGCTTTGCATGAATTTAATTCCCACAACAACTCTTGGAAGTAGGTACTCTGATAATTATCTTGTCTCTGTTAGAGAGGCTAGGGACCTTACCAGAGGTCCTGTGGTTGGTGTGCAGTGGGACAGGGCCTTGAATCCAGTGAGCCTGGCACCAGAGCCTTGTGGTGTTAAATTCCTGGGCGAGGCTGCCTTCTTTCATACACAAGATGGCCCCTACAAAAAGCAGCCTCTCCTTCCCTCCCTTGAAGGGGTATTTTGAGATGCTGAACATCTCAGGCAGAGTCTGGAGTTGCTCATGAATTCAGTGGAACTCATGGGACACACAGAGCAGGACAGTGGATACAACAGAGTATGCCAGCTCTTCCGGGGCACCCTCCTGGAACACATGTCCTCTAGATTGCAGAATTTACAGGGTTGTATTCACCCAGCATGACCCGGGGAAGGGTTTTCTAAACTTGATGGACAGATCACAGCAAAACCCACCATAAAGGAGTAGTCTGCAGCCATTTACGATCATTCTGGAGAAGAATGATAATGAATGGGGAAATGCTCATGATGTGCTACATTTAAAAGCCAGTTCCTAGCAGTTTGTAAATATGAGCTTATTAAAAGTGTGTAACACATATACTACACATGTGTATCACATAAAAGTTTGGCAGATTGTGGTGGCACAAACCTGTAATCCCAGCAACTCTGGAGGCTGAGGCAGGAGGATCTCAAGTTCAAAGTCAGCCTCAGCAACTTAGGGAGGGCCTAAGCAATTTAGCAAGACTCTGTGTTTAAATAAAATTAAAAAGGGCTGGGGATGTGGCTCAGTGGTTAAGCACCCCTGGGTTCAATCCCTGGTACCAAAAAAAAAAAAAAAAAAAGTTTGTGTAGATGTACACACATAGACAAAAAGGCCTAAAAGATAGGCTTTGAAATTAAGTATAATTATGGGTAATTTTTAAAATTCTTTATACTTTTCTTCATTTTCCAAATTTTCTATAAATATATTTTATTGAAATATACAAAACATTGGACTTTTGTAATTAAACGTTGATCATATTTGTAATTAAACACAACCATTTTGCAGAAATATACAAAATATCATCCTTATATAAGCATGCATTTTTAAGTAAACATATAAACATTTTATAGAAATATATGCAATACACCTTTGCAATTACACCTGTAATCATATTTTTAACTAAATATATGAACATATTTTGTAGAAATGTGCAAAACATTATACTTTTGTAATTAAAACACAGCTCAAGTATGAAGGTGTTTAGATATTTAACTCTTTTGAGGCAATTTGATTTTACACCAATCTGGTTTTTAAAAATTAATTCCTAGAAATCCAGGGCTCAGAATCCCAACTAAGATTACTGGTTACAGGTTGGTGTCAGTCCCCAAAGAGATGAGGTGCCTCACCCAGGGGGAACCTCAGCTCTCCCAAGAGGAAGCTAATCCAACAAAGGTGTTTGGCTTCGTGACAAGAATTTTCATGGCAAAAATATTTTCCATTCTTTAATCAGAGCCTAATCCGAAAGAAACTTCAGATGCCTGTCATGGTACTTTCCATTTTAAATCTCCACCGCCCGCTCATTTCTGTCTCGGGAGCATTCCTGTGATTTGTGAATGGTAACGACAAAGCTACATTGTAAATGTCTTTGTCAAATTGTCACCCATTTGATGAATCCCTCCAGTTATAATAATGTGACCAAGATTTTAACTAGCATTCTGGAACCCTTGCAACAAATGAGAGCAGTCTACTGTGTGAGGACCGAAATTTATTCCAATTAACTTTCAAGAATCCAAACATGTTTGGAAATCTTAAAGTTACTTGCATAGGCTATTCACATCTCTTTAAATAACAAAAATAATCATACTGTGTATCATGCTATTTATGTATTACCCCATTTATTCTCCAAAAAAAAAAAAAAAAAAAAACCACTAAAAAAATCTACATGGCATGAAGGAGCCAAGGCCTTGAGCTGTCGAGCTATTTGCCAAAGAACCCTTAGCAGATGTGAAAAGAAGACAGCCAGAGCGTGTCCTGTCCCACATCTTCCTCACATCTGAAGATGGCTTGAGTTTGTGGAAACAGCTATAAATGTTCATGTCTTATACATTAAGGGCTTCACTCAATCCATGGCTAAGTCAATGAAGAAATATTGACTCTGCACTAAGGTCTACATAATGGCTATTCTTGGGGAGGTTACCAGATGAATAACTAGTGGTCCCTTCTGTCACCAAATTGAGTAATGATAGTCTTTGATAAAAATAAAAGATGACACTTTTATTGTAATCAGATTGTGTGTGTGTGTGTGTGTGTGTGTGTGTGTGTGTGTGTGTGTGTGTAAGCTGCTCTGAGAGCCCCATTAGCATCTGTCTCTCTCTAAAGGTACTGGGGACTTTCCAGATGTTGGACAGTGTATGACTACACACAAAAAAGGCTGATTTCAGACTGATTTTACAATGAGTCTGTGGTCCCATTACTGAAAAGTGATTTTAAAACCTGAAAATGCTGCAATTGTGTGTTATTGACCCATTAACTTGTTAGAGTGTTCAGACATCAAAATCTAGCTATAATCTGTCATGAATACCTGCAGACTCGGAATCAACATTCGGACCCTATAAATACCATGTTCCATTTTCCCTCTGTCTCCTTTTAAAATATATTACCTTTGACTTGAAGTTATTTGGGAGTTTTATTTTTCTAATTGGTATATATATATATATATATATATATATATATATATCAATCATAGAAGCTGTTTTCCAAAACATTGCTATCTAGTTCCTTCTCAATCAGCTTTTTTGTAATATTACATTCTAGATCACTCAATTTTTGTGTGACTTTTCCTAGGACCACTTGACAACTTTTTCTGCATATTATCACTTGAATCAGGAAATTCACCAGGCCTTCAATAAAACAGCAAGATTCTAAGTCAAGATCATAAACACAAACTGTCATGATTCTTGAAGATTCTTGAACTTCTACTCTTCTGGTTTCTAAACTTCTCAATTCCAATAATAGGTCAGTGGTTCCTAAATTCACCATTTATAAACTTGTCACTATTCACAGAGCAGTAAGAAAAATTAACACATGTGATTTAATCATAAGTAAATGTATAGATATAATTATTTATGAATTAGTGTGTATTAGTTAAATTAAATATGTATCACTAACAAACAACCCTCAAGTCTCAGTAGCTTAGCAAAATAAAAGTTCCTTTCACAGTCCTATCATAGCTCATGAAGGTGAAAATTGTTCTGCTGGTCATTCTGGGAACTGAGCTTCTACCATTCAAGGGTCACGCCATCTTTGAAGAGGAGGGAAAGGAAAATAGAAAGGCACACCTGCTCTTAGCCCCCTGACCCGAAGGTGACATGCATCCCTCTGTGCTTCATTGGTGAGAACTAGTCACAAGGGCCCTTTATCCCTGGAGCGGGGGAAACACAGACCAGCGGCTCTGCATGGAAGACTAATACACAGATATTAGCCACAACTAGCTGGCACAGAATATGCCACAACATTAAAGCTACCTAGTTTCTTTACTGGAGAGGAGGTTCTTTTATTCTTAGTCTACGTTCTCTTTTTTTTTTTTTACATGGAAAAAGTACTTTCTTTTGTGGAAAACTGATGATACTAGACATTAAGAATTTATAAATGTTCTTATTTGGCAAAATGAGATGCTGTTAATCTTTCATTGGCCTCTATGTTCCCTAATTTAAATAAACAACTTATTCTGGCTCATGAATGCTGGAAGTCTGGAACCACTGACTTTTAGAATACTCAACTATGAGGATGCTTTTCCCTGGGATCTACTGACTGACTTCCTAAAATTACGTTTTGTCTTTGAATGGGACAATGCTTGGCCACAAGCACTCTTTGAAATCGCAAAATGTTCAGCTATTCCTTTCTACAGACTCCAACAGCTGCACAAGTACAGGAGAATCAAAATAAAAATGGTCTTTTTTTTCTTCTTTTTCATTGTTTTGATTGGTGGAAACAATCACATCTTTCTAGCATACTTAACTCCAAAAGATGTGTTCCCCAAGGGGATCTGGATGTGTTCTCAGGAAAATGGCTCCCATTGGAATTTAACATCAAATGTTGCAATTTCAGTAAAAGTGTAGCTGCAAAAATCTTTCCTAATAAATATAACTCTGCTTCAGAAGAGAGGTCAACAGTGCAACAGCTGCTGCTGAAAGACTGTGGACTTCTGTTCGCCTGGGTCTGCGAGGATGGGCTTTCCCTGTCATCACAGAAGTGCCTGTGATTTGAGTATGTCCACCCAGTGCCCAATTTAGCCTGTAGCTCCAGATTGCCTTCCCGAGAGGGACAAACCCCTGCCAGCACCTTCCTCAGCACACAATAGCTGCTCATGACATGCTGCTAATCCTAACTCTTTTAGGATTGTTTTCCTGGGTGCAGGGTGTGCAGAGGGTTCTGAGAGATAGGCACTCCCATTGGTGAGTATTGAGTCTTCTTTCTGGTCTTGGCAAGTTGGCTAATAAGGTCTCTTTTTCTGACTCTTGTTGTTTTTATTTGCAATCCTGTGAATTTCTTCTCTATTCAAACAGTCTTGGGTACATCTTTATCCAATTGCTAGCTGGGTGCGGTGTCATGCACCTATAATCCCAGGTACTCAGGAGACTGAGACAGGAGGATCAAAAGTTTGAGTCCAGCTTCAGACTCTGTCCCAAAATTAAAAAAAATTAAAAGGGCTGGGGATATAGCTCAGTGGTAAAGTGTCCTTGGGTTCAATCCCTGGTACCAAAGGAAAAAAGAAAGGCAATCTCTTATCACCTGTAAACATCGGTCTCACTATTGGTCAAATTGGTTCAATGATTTGCCAAGTCTCAGTGGGAGAAGGTGACAATTTGTAACACTTCCTTTCAAGTCTCAAAGCTCGTTGATCTTTCTCTGCGTTGGATCAAGAAAGCACTGTGCAGGCTTCAACTAACCCAGTTCTTTGTTTCTATCCTCCAACAGTAAAAATCATAGCTATTGTGTGTTATGAGCCCTCTGTGTTCCAGAAACAATGTTGGGAGTTGGACACACATGTGTTATCTCATTCAATCCTGTCTACACCCTGCAAGTGCATGTTATTAGGAATCTGAGGTGCAGCAAAGCACTCTTTAATAACTAAGAGCATCACATTACTTTCATAAATACTTGAGAATGTCCCTCTGGCACTCCTCATCTCCTGCAGGGTGGCTTTGTGGTTTGGTAGATATGCGTTTGAAGCCACTCACTTTAGTGAACTTTGGAAAAGTTGCTTAACTCTCTAAGGATTGTTTTCCTGGGTGCAGGGTATGCCGAGGGCTAGGTGCTTCCATTGGTGAGTATTGTGGACAGAAGGAAGCAGGGAGGCAGGGGTCACAATGGAGTATCTGTTTTCAGTCAGCTCCTCCTCTTTCCAGGGTTCACTAGTAAGGTCAAGTTCTCAAAGTCTCAAAATTCCCAAGAAGCCTGTGTCAGTCAGATTTTTGTCACTCATAACAAAATGCCTGAGATAATCGACTTATAAAGAGAAAAGGTTTATTTTGGCTCCTGATTTTGGAGGTTTCAGTCTATGATCAAATGGCCCCATTGTTTTGGGCCTGTGGTAAGGTGATCAGTGTCCCCATATCATCGTGGAAGCACATGGTAGAAGCCAAACTGCTTGCCTTGTGGCCAGAAACAGGAGGAGGAACTGGGTCCCACGGTCCCACTTCAGGACATGCCCCCAATAACCTAAGGACTAGGCCCCGTCTCTCAAAGATTCTGCCACCTTCCAAAAGCACCACGCTGGGGACCAAGCCTTTAACACATTGGCCTCTGGGGAACAGTTAAGATTCAAACAATAGTAAGCCTCTTCCCAGGAGTTGGAGTTTGGACAGACTCCCTAGGAGTAGCTTGAGCTCTTCTAAGAAGACACTTAAGTCTCACATTTCTAGAAAAACTTTCCAGAAAGGGTCTCCAGGGCCCACCTCAAACAAAGTACAATGGCAAGGAGGTTCTCTGGTTTTTCAGTGTTCAATTGCAATAGGTTTAACCCTTCTACCTGTTCTAATGAGCAAAGATTCCTTTTTGCTGGGTAGTTACCCCTGAGTTATGGGTGTGCCCCAGGCCACTGGATCCCTGAGAATGCTCAAATCATTAACACACAATGTTTCCTAAGGTAACCTTAGAACATTTAACCATCATTTACAGGAAAAGCAAAATCTCAGAAAGGCTTAGTAAAGGGCTCTTTGAGGTGCACGCTACTCCCATCAGAAATGCAGAAACATTATTCCTGTAAGTTCTTGGTTGTAAATATTTAAAGGTCTGAGCACACAGAATGCCAAATCTGTCCGTTAGCTTTGCAAATAAATCTACCTGTTACTTTTCCATTTAG
Organism: Sciurus carolinensis; assembly: GCF_902686445.1. Lineage (NCBI taxonomy): Eukaryota > Metazoa > Chordata > Mammalia > Rodentia > Sciuridae > Sciurus > Sciurus carolinensis. The sequence continues at coordinate 20,040,420 of NC_062220.1, forward strand.
TGCTACACATTTCCTAATTTATACATGCCCCAAATCGAGTTGTCCCTGCCTTATACAGTGGTTTGGCTGCTGCCGGGGTAACTCTAGTGAGTCAGCTGCAAGGAGGAGACTGATGCTTTTATTTGCATTTTGTTCTCAGTCCTTGACCTCAAGGAAACAGTTTTACGAAAGGTTAGGCCTCTGCTGGGTTGGGTGGGAGGGGACAGCATCTTCTGAAAGAACCCACTTGGAGGCACCTCCTGACCTGCAACTCTGGCCTGTGAAGAGTGAGGGATCCTTTCTCAGAATGTCACCAGTAACGTCTGAGACCAGATCGACATCAGCATTAACACGTTCTGCTGGGTGGGCAGTACGCAGGAGGAAACCAGCCTCTGCCTGAGGCCTGGAGCGCCTCCCAGCCATCTCCCCGCAACGTTCTGCATCAACGTTCTGCATGACCCGACTTTCTATCTTCCTGAAGACGTGCTGTGGGAGAAACAGCGATGATGCTGGGATTCCACACTACTTCTCTACGTGGAACAAATTCCATCTGGAACAAAACAGAGAAAAAGGAAAGAGCAGATCCTCATTCGTAAGTGAGAAGGACTGGGGTTCTTAAAATTTAAGCCTAAAAATCACCCAAGGTGCTGGATAACGTCCAGATCCCTGAGTCTCCTCTCCCGTGGTTCTGGTTCCTTAATCCCAGTGGCTTCCAGATGAGGCCCTGGGTACCTTGGAGATCACTGAGTCCTCCTCAGCCGATATGGCCTGGTGTCTCAGACGTCATGGGCCCCCCCATTCCCGGCCAGATCTCTGCTAAGGGCTCCTTCATGGAACCTGTAGCCACCCCCTGCCTCACCGATATTTGATGTAACCTGGGCTTCCAGGTCCAATTCTCATCCACACCGTCTTCCTCAATAACAACTCCAAGGTTCTGCATTCAACTGCTGCCGTGGTCAGGTACACCCTAAAAGCAAGGCAAAGAGAAATAAGAGACGCTAGTTTCCAGCTGACAAAAAAAAGGCTTTTGGGTCCTTCTTCTCCCAGTCACCACTGTCTGCTTTGGAGGATCTGGTCCCCGCTTCTTAGGCAAGCACCCTGAAGGAGGGAGAAGTTAAAGGCCTCACACAAGAGGGCAGTGGTGAGACTGGACTCCATCCTGGCCCCAGCACTCCTGTCCTACCCTCAATAGATTTAATGGGAAAGCCAGACTAAGAGTGCAAGATAGGCTGGCATAACAGCGTCAGAGGGTCATGTCAAGTTCAGGGTCAGGGTGCCCCTTATGCTATTCTTGTAATTTAGTTCTACAAAGTCACCAGCCTGTGGGAAGAAAGAGAGGCAAAGCCACACGCTGTGTTGACTACCTGAAAATACTGATTACCTCACAGAATCCCCGGGATTCAAACCCCAGTGGTTGGATTACTTGGCTTCTCTCACTTCGCTCTTGCCCATAATTCACAAGCAGAGACGGGCAGCACGGGCAGGGCAGGAGCTTCCTAGGGCTCTAGCAACCTGGGGGTCTGCTTCCAACCCTGCCTCTTCCCAGCCGTGTGGGGACATCACTTCCCCGCTCCGGGCATCTGTTTCTTGTGTGCAAATCAGGGAGAGGGTTGTTCAAGGTGGTTGCTGAAACTGCTTTCAGGTCTCTAATTGCTGTGCATGGCTGGGGTGCTGTGTCGGTCTCTGTGCAGCTGAGGGTGATGATGAATGTCTCCGTCTCTTGTATTTTCATGCATTCCTCCACCCCCAGGGACAGAGAGAGTCTTTATAAACCCCTGTCACTCCCCTCAGCATCCAGAGCAGTATTCTGCCCAGGCTATGTATGTAGTAGATATTGCCAATTGGCTGGGTGTGGGGTCAGAGCCACCTGGAAGTCCCCCAGAGTCTTGATAAGATACCCCTTCCATAGATGCCCTTCTCCTGGCCTTCCATCCAAGTAAGCCATGCTGGGTTTAAGACCTGCAGAATTCAACAGAGCCGAGTGACCCTGTGACCCTGTCATCTCATGGTGACTAGATGAGAGCACGGCCTATCTCCCTGCCCTTGGACATCTGCTCCTGTTGGCCTTTACAGATACCTGGCTGCAGGCAAGCTATCAGTCATTTCGCTTGGGGTGCCTGGGGTCCCTCAGGGTTTTCTTTTTTTCTTTTCTTTTTTTTTTTTTTTTGTTCCTTTGAAAGGACACTAAAGTTTATTCAACCTGTTGGAAAAGATTAAGTCCGAAGTCAATAGATATCTTTTATTGCATCACTGAATATCAAATTGACTCTCCAGGACTGTGTTTCTGTGGCTGGATAACTCTTAGATCTTATTCATCAGCCTGCTGAACTGTTCCTTTTTCAGAAACATAAAGACCATCCAAAAATTTTCTGCTATCTTTGTTTTTCACTGTTGTGGCTTGCTGAATTAAAGCAGCTGAATTTGAAACAAGTTCAATATCATTTCCTTCAAGGATTAATTCATCTTTCTGAGTTTGAGACACTGAGCAAGCAACACCTGTCCTCATACGAACCCTGCGGATATATTTTTACCCAAGAAATTTCGGATTTCAAGAAGAGACCCATTCTCCTGAATAACAGCGTTGATGGGGAAGTGAGCGTACACAGACCTCATCTTGTAACGAAAGCCCAGTGTAACACCCTTGATCATGTTCTGTACATGACTACAGATCGTGCGAACAGTGGCCAATTCCTTCCTATTTCCCCACCATTTGTCAACCCGAAGCTTCTTCTTTTTCTTTCCAAGGAGGCTGAGTTCTACATTGATATGGTTGAAGTCCCTCCGGAGAGTTCCTCTTGGGCCCCTCACAATAACTGTACGTCCCTTCAGAGTAATGTCGACATTTTCTGGTATGTCGACAGTCTGAGAATGGTCTTCATTCTCGCAGTAGATGCTGCAAAGAGAGAACGTCTTTCGTCATCACGTACTTATACAGGGTTTTCTTGATAAAAGAAGAAGTGTCAGTCTTGGGCTCTGTCCTGGGTGGCACAGCCTCCAGAGCACTCCTGGAGGAGTTATGATATTATGTCACTCAACCAGGAAGGCCACCCTCAACAACAACAGCTTATCCCTGGTATTCGATGCCATCTCTTCTACCATATCCACATTCCCATAACCTGGGTGGGAGAAAGGTTCAATCCTGGTGTTTTAAAGGTGTAGAACAGACTCCAGAACGAGGACCCGTGATGATAACATAGCGTGCTGCCACACAGGAGAGACTTCCGGTCGAACGTTTCATCCTCCTGGGTGAATGGCATAATGTCAGGCTCATGAAAGTCACACATCCCTCCTCCGGGAATGTTCTGGAGGTTGTGCTGCTCGGGACAGGGTTGTTCTAAACCAGGGCAAAACTTCAGACTTCTGATGTTTAATTCAGTCATTAGAAACTGGGGGAAATGCTTTGATCCCTGCAAAGGCCAAGAGCTTGGCTTAGTTCAGTGACCTGAGCCCTACCCACAACTCGAACTGGGTGGACTTGAGTGTAATCATTCAAAAGGAAACCTAGAAAGAGAGGATGTGTCTCAACTCCTCTCAAAGCCCCTGGAAATGCCGACAATGAGTCTGCAGGGCACGCTTGAGGGAAGAGCCAGGCGATCCACGCCCAAGCCTCGGTGCCTGCCTCTGTGCTTCTGCGATGCTCATCTCCAGGTGAAATTCCCCTCCAGCTGCGCTGCTGTAAGCCTGCAGGTTTCCCACAGCACCCAGCTGTTCTCACCGCCCTCCTGCTCGTGGTAGACTCTCACGATGCCTCTTCACAAAGGATCCTTTAGTTCCACAAGCTAATCATGCTGCTCTTTCGGAGCGAAAACTCCTCACAAGAGCAGTGCATGGTGGTATTTGCCCTGAGAGAAGGGCAGCAGATCGGGGTCCAATGGACAGTAGTTTGTCTGACCTCAGGCTTTCCTGAGTTCCAGAAAGCAGGCTTTCCTTTTAATTCCTCCCTTGTCTCTTTTCATGCCCTCAATCCCACCTACATATCCCAAATCTGACTGGCTCAACTACACCCTTGCCCATTAATGTAATGGCACTTAGCTCACTGAGAGATGGAACAAAATCTCTTTAATTCCCTACTTTTTTCAGACCGTGAAATGGTGGCTGGTGGTAAATTGTTTATACATTCCACCCAAACAAGCCAACAAGAAATAGAATAAAGTTGGCTCGTTTCTTTGCTGTATGAAGTCCAGAAAATTCCATTATGTTACTAATTGGGTTTTCAAAATGAATGAGCAATGCCCCCAAAGACAGCAGCATTGTGTAAAGGAACAAGCACTATACTATGAGTCAAAAAAAAATTAGTTTTTCTCTTGATTTAACCTGTTTAAATCTTCTCTTAACTTTGCTTCTCTTAACTAAGCTGTGTGACCTCAAGAAAACACACAGCCTCTCTGAGTTGAGCTGTTCATCTGTGTGATCGATGATCTCTCAGATCCTCCAACCTCCCTGATCCTGTCCCCTTTCTTTCATTGTTTATTTATAAAGCCTACTTCCTTGGCTAGGACATCTTTACTATTTTTTACTATTCTGATTTTTCCAATGTTTTAAGAGAGTGAAAACTATTTTTGAAAAACATTTAACTTTGCATTTCCCCATAATCATTACTTTTACTTCATCTTGGACTGAAAAACTTTCACTTTTAGAGTCCACCATTCATTTGGATCTCATTTTTTCCCATCTGACCATAACATGGAGGAAACAACTTTAGCTCACGATGAAGGAGCAACTGTCTCTCAAACTCAGGAAGAAGAACGTAGGGAAGAAGAGTTTGTGTTGGCTTCCTATTATTTGAGTTTTTTTTCCAGGAACGCAGGACAGGCGGAAGGGAGGGGCCCCTCTCCTCCCCTCCCCTCTTCCAACACTGAGGCCAGTGAGTTCCATCCAACATGGAAGGTCCTCTCTAAGGCCTCCCATCCCCCACCGGACTCTTCACCCAGGTGCCTGCTGTCCAGCAGGTCCTGGCCAGAGGACTTGGCTTATCAGCCAAATAATAAGTAGTCTTTGTTAAAGTGCCACCTGATAGTTTTTGATTTTTATTTGTTCTTTTGAACTCTCTGGCAGTCGAGTGTATTTGACATGCCATACATACATGGAGAGTAACTTCCCATTCCCGTGGCTGTGCATGAGGTGGAGTCACGCTGGTCGTGTGTTCAGATGTGGACATAGGAAAGCTCTGTCCGATTCATTCCACGGTCCTTCCTGTTCCCATCCCCACCTTCCCTTCATTCCCCTTTGTCTAATCCAATGAGCTTCGGCTCCCCACCCCCGTACCTGCATGTCAGAGAGAACACACGGCCTTTGGCTTTCTGGGATTGGCTTATTTCGTTCACCAGATAGCCTCCAGTTCCGTCCATTTACCGGCAAATGCCATCATCTCATTCTTCTTTATGTGCCACCTGGCTGTCTTAAGGCGCACACCTCTCCACTTGTCTCACCCAAGGAATGACAGGGGGAAGTCACCCTGGTGGGTCACCCCTGAGCCTCTTTCCTGCTGGAGTTCCCTGCTGCCTCCACTGCCTGCTCTGTGCCGGCCTAGACCCGAGTCCCTTACAGAAGGAGCCTCAGTTTCTCCATCTGAGCCCCCACCCCCTTCTCGCTCCTCCAACTGCTCCACCCTCACACCCACCCCGCCCTGGGCCCATCAGGTCTCCTGGTTGTCCACTCTGCATGCCCTTCCCCCTCCACCGTGAGGATGCCTTTCCTCTGAGGGAGCCTCTTCTCAGCCTGCAAGATCCAACTCAGACTGTCCCTGGGCTTTGTAGTCCCTTCTAAATAAAGTTCACCCCAATCATTTCTTCCTACCTTCACTTCTCCTCTTGATCATCAACTCAAGGTCAGGGGAAAGCTCAGATCATGCCCCGGTGCTTGAAACATTACTTGCCATGTGATGGTTAATTTTGTGTTGACTTGATTAAGCCACCATGTCCAGTTGTTTGGTCACACATTGATCTAGATGTAACTGTGAAGGTATTTTCTACATGTGATAAATATTTATAGGGGTAAACTTTGAGAAAAGTAGTAGATTGCCTTCCAGAATGGGGGTGGACCTTGTCCAATCAGTTGACGTTCAAGACCTTCCACAGCAAGTGGAAGGAATTTCTGCCCCAGGTTTCTCTCAAGAGTCATGTTCTGCAACATCAACTCTTGTATTTTTACGTAGTGCATTATGGTTATACATAGAAGTTGGGTTCATTTTGAACAAATCATACGTGCATGGAATTTGGTTTACTCCATTTCAGGCCCCATTCCCTCCCTCTCATTCTCCCTCCCCCTACTCTACTACTCTTCCTTTCGCTCATTTACTATTTATTTCTGATTGGTGCTTCCATATACACATAGAGGCGAAGTTCCCTCTGCTATATTATATATGCATGTAATGTAATTTTGTTCAATTGATTCTGCATTTCCTCCCGTTTCCTGTCCCTCCTCCCTCCCTCTCGATCTCCTTCTCCTCCACTGATCTTCCCTATATGTTTATGGTATCCTATCCTTCTCTCCCCGTGCTGCAACATCAACTCTTAATGGAACTTTCTTAATGGAACTTTCAACCTTTCAGTCTGCCCTGCCCTACAAATTTTAGATTTACCAGTCCCACAATCAACTGAACCATTCCTTAAAATAAAACCTACCCCTCTCTCTCTCTCTCTCTCTCTCTCTCTCTCTCTCTCTCTCTCATACATACTTATTCTATCCTATTGATTCTGTTTCTCTAAGGAAACTGGATCAATGCAGTGTGTGTTTACTAAGCATTTATTGAACTACAGACCTAACAGTAAGGAAAGACAGCCAGCAAGAGGGACTGACAGGAGAGAGAAATGGTTGAAACCATGAGGGCAGGTAGACAGAGGTATGAATAACTGGGAAAGAAACGAGCGCCACTATTTGAGAAATAACGACATCTATGTTTATTATGCACCTGGGTGCCATATGTGCATGGAAACATTTTAATGGAATTGGATTTCCTTAAATTTTAGCGATTCCCATGTAAATATCAGACTTTAAGGTAGAACAAGATTAAGATATCGAAAAGGGGATTTAGGGTAACATAAAGCATCTCTAATAAAGGGCATTTATATTTTATGGGGGATTTTTCTGGAATCTGGGGGACTGGATTAAGTCTCTAGGATTCCTAAACCTTTAGGAGTCCTCAAACTATTTTCAGTATTTTTAAAAGTCACATTGAAGCCCTGACCCTGTCTGCTGAGTCTGCCTGGGCTCCTTGAAATGTCCAGTTTTGTCTGCTTTGGGCTAGAATTCTCTGCGGCCTGTGTGGTGGTGTTGGTTCTCCCTGGCAGTCTCTCTGATCCACCATGGTATATATCTTTGAACACATATTTAGATATAGAAATTCAGATCAAGTAATTAGCAAATATAGGTTGTTAGGAAAATCCTTTGGAGCAAAGGGGGCCCAAGAGGTGGTGAAAAGGGGCGAGGCAAGGCGAGGGGCAACGGAAAAGTGGGGATCCTCCTGCTGGATGGTGACTACGCCCCAGTGAGTAAGCCCAGCACATCCTGAGGTCAGCACAGCATCCGATTAGCTGAAAAGCTTATGGTGGCCAATGATAATGCCCCAGGACTGCTTCTAGACCTGGACTCCTGGTCCCTCGTGGATTCTACTAGGGAGAAGTTCAGAGAAGCCACCTCAGCAAGCCAGAGCGCCCAGGTGACAAGTCACGTGAGAGAGGTGGCAACTGCAGCAGTGTTTCTTGTTACACTTTTCCTTGGGGGAGAGGAGTCCCCAACCCCAGCCCAGCCTGCCTGACTTGAAGTCCCAGCTCCGTCCCTCGCTTGGCTTCTGCTATCTCTGTGCCTCGGTTTCCTCATTGGTTAAATAACTGGTAATGGTTGTTCTAGGGTTGTTGTAAGACACAAATAATTTAACATTTAAAGTACCTAGAACGTTGGCAGCACCAGAAGTGGGTTGGTGATACCCGCCAGGCATTGAGCCCTGCAGACGCACACCTTCTCCTGGCCCCCACGCCAATCCCTCGAGGTAGGTCATAGTATTAATTCAATTTTTCAGAGGGGAAAACTGAGGCTCAGAGAGTTTAAGAAACTTGTCCTATGTCACCAGTTTATCCGAGCTGGATTTGAACAAAGACTTGATGTTACCAGAACCTCTTGCCTGCCTCAGTGGGGCCAGTGAGGTGCCTGCCGAGGGGATGCCAAATGATCTCACTCACTGTGTGTCTGTGGGCAAGTCCTGAGCTTCTGTTTTCTCATCTGTAAAACTAGGGGATTTTTCTCACTTTCAAGAATATGCCATGGTTCTGTGTAAGGTCCTCGTTGAGGTAAGCAGAGTGAAGGGTATACAGAAACCCTCTGCGTGAATTTTGCAACTGCTTCTAAACTTCTAGAATTCTTTCAAAGTAGAAAGTTGAAAGACCACTGGAGGGATATGCCACTTGCCAGCTTTCTTGGTGTCAGGCATATCAGCAGTGCTCAATAAATGCTTCTTGCTCTGATTTCTTTGATATTTTAGACACTGAAGTGTGACCAGCACTGAGCAGATTGTTTTATGTGACATGAAAAACTGAGGTCTTGGGGTGATCTTTTGATTTTAAGGAGCAAAACAAAGAATTTGAGTTGATGGAAACATTTTATTCTTTAAAATAACATCTTTCATATATTAAAATTGTATATTAAAAAAAATCCTAGTGGGTTAGTTGCAGAGATCCTGGGGCAGGACCACTGTGGAAGGACAAGCAACTCCCATAGATGCCACCCAGCCGAGGCCAGGGGCTCTCCAGGCCAGCTGTGCTCACTGCCTTGGTCTGTCAGTCCCATCTCCATGCATCCTTTCAGTTTAGACACTCAGGTCCTAGTAAACGAATGTATCCTCAGAGGGGTGGGTTCCTGGGGCCCCTGTGGATACCAAAACCCATGGATGCTCAAATCCCCTACATAAAATAAAGTAGTATTTGCATAAAACCTACAAACATCCTCCCATGTACTTTAAATCATCTCTAGATTTCTTATGATGCCTAATTCAAAGTAAATATTATAGAAATTGGTGCTATACTGTATTGTTTAGGAAATGTCGAGAAAAAATTCAACACCTTCAGTACAAACTCGATTTTGTTTTCTAAACTCTTTTTGACCTGGTTGAATCTGCGGGAGCAGAACCCATGGATGAGGAGGGCCCAGGCTGGTGTGTATACCCAGCTTCCACCCTGGAAACATTGTGTGCTGCCTTAGGAGCAGCGGGGAATCCTTCCTGCCAGGTGTGTTCTGTCTGATCATGTCTGACCGACGTGGAGGTGAGCGAGTACAGAACTAAACTGCTCCCTGTGTCTTGGGGAGCAGTGAGAATCTGGCAGGAGGGCTCCAAGCAACTTTCCCAGAAGTAGTCATAAAGGAATTCTTAAAACAATAATACAAAGCCTGGGGTTCTTGGATTTAACATCCCATTAGCTCCCTGAACTTTCATTCTAGTCAGAGAGATCCGTGCCCCTCGTCTTGTCACACAGCAAATTAGCAGAGCCAAGACACATCAGTCAACTCCTGTGCCTCGGTTTACCCACCAGTCATAAGTTTCTACATTATTTATACACTAGGAAGGAGAGGATAGGGAAATAGAATAGGAGAGAAGGACTGCTTTTTCCTTATTTTAATCATGGCTACAATGCAAAGCGGCTCATTTCTAAAAGAGTTGACAGAGGAGAATCAGTGAAATCTTGCTAATGGGACCTGGGATCAGGTTGAACAGAAACAAGTGACGTGGCTCCAGCTTGGTCCTTTACAAACAGCTCTCACTGGGAGCTGCTTCTCAAGGCCAGGCCTCTTGGGTCGTCCAGGGCGGCAGATGGAAGTGATTTGGGTACTTCTGGTATGGCCTGAATCTGATCCTTAGGGTAAGATCTGAAAAGGAAAAGAAGGAGAAGAAAGAAGGCAAACCGATTCCCTTAAGAACTGTGTACACTGAACGTGTGATATTTAATGCTCACCCCTTAGAGCTCTACTCTTAACTCCGGGTTTGTAAGACACAACATGTTTTTTCCCCTAATCCTTTCCAAAAAATGCATTCCATAAATTGTTAGCATCCCTGCCAATGGCCCCAGTAAACTCACATACCAGCTTTAAAGTCAACCCCTTTTAAACCAATGCATTAGTCCCTTGAGTTAGGGGATATTATTTCCAGATTCTTATAGCTTCTGGCTCTTTCTTTTTCTTTCTTTCTTTCTTTCTTTCTTTCTTTCTTTCTTTCTTTCTTTCTTTCTTTCTTTCTCTTTCTTTCTTTCTTTCTTTCTTTTTTTTAGGTTGCAAATGATCATAGTTTTTTAGCTGTTAATTTTTAGTGAGAAATAGACACAGTGGCAGTTGCTTGCGTACAGTAGCTGTGACATCCTCCCAAGGCCCCTTGGTGCACTCTAAGATACCCTGACACCACACTACGCACATTCTTGCTGAATTGTCTCTTTCCTAAAGGCTCCAAACTCCTCTTGTTCAGAATGTCCAAGAAATTCCCACATGTATATCGGTGAGATTCTGCCATTGTTATTGTTTATAACAGAGAGCTAGTGACATGTGGTGGCTTAACTCATAGGATCCAGAGATGCACTCTCTAGTTTGAAGTTGAGTTCAACAACTTGTAATTATGTGACCTTAAGTAACTTAGTTAACTGTTCTGTGCCTCAATTTCCTTGTTTTTAAAAATGGGAATGATAACAGTACTTACTTCACACACACACACACACACACACACACAGCACTTAAGCAGGGCTCATATCTAATAAGTTCCACACAAGTGCTAGTTACTATTACACTTTCATAGCATTGGGTGCTGCTCTGATGACTTTCAACCATTGACATGGAAGATTCCAGAAGGATCTAGGGATAAGTTAAAATACACACAGAGGATAAAGAAAAACAGGCCTACTGACTTTATAACCCTTCTGGGGCCATTTATCTTCTGAGAAAGATTGACGGAGAGAATCATGGATAGTAAGGAACAGGGTGCGCCTAGGCATGAGGCTCCACCCAGGACTGAGCCCAGGGTTGACAAGTTGAGGGCAGAAGTGGTGCTGGCCCCTGGGACTCGGTCCCTAGTCCTTCCCATCGGCTGGTGCTGCCTCTCCTTGGGGACAGGTGCTACACCTGGTCCAGCTCCTCATCATGCCAAGTGTCTGGATGAGGTGACACTCAGGTAGTTGGTCTTATTTTGAGTTTTCCTTGTTCTGATTCCCTTTACATCTCTTTGCAGGAATCATTTTGCTCCAAAACAGTCTTCTCTCACTCAACTCCAAAGTGTAAGGGTCTTCTGGACTTCTCTGCTATACCTGCACCCAGATGATGCAGGAGGCATGTTTATTCTGACCCTGCAAGTCAGCTGTGCACAGTAGGAACACCAGAGGCAATGCTAATTGTCTGACACCCATGGGATGGCAGAGTAGGACCAGAGGCTGCCTAGGCTAGCAAGGAGGGGCTGGACCAGAAGTCAGGAAATTATAAATAAATAAAACCTCTTCCTCATAGAAGAATTCTTAATAAAGATTCCCAGAGCATCTGTATATTCTGGAAACTCATGAAGCTCAGAAATAAATTATCCACCTTTGGGACCCCAAGGTCCCCTAGCATCAGCCCCTGGCTCCTATGCATGGGATCTGGGTGCCAGATCCCTAAAGTCTGTCAGCAGTGGCCTCTCACCAAAGCTCCTGCTGGAAGAACTGAAGGCAATGTTTGCCATCACCTGAGTTGGTACAGTTCCAATTGTCCCAGGGTTCCATGATGCACCACACAGGCATGGAAGGTTGGGGAACTGAGTGGGCAGTGTTCTGGGCCCCTCCTCCACATCCAAAATGTCCCAGTTGGAAAGAAGAAAAGCCTGATTGAGAGTCACAGCTTTTAGGCATGAAGTCCCAGAGATTAAGCAACTGGCTGCAGGTCGTTGAGCTGCCTGGTGGCAGAGTCTGTGGCAGAACCCATATCTTGGCCTCCTCATATCCTGTCTGTCCCCTTGCATCTCATCTACTGTGACAACAACTGTCCTGTGTACATATATCTCTCAAACAATGATGCAGACCGGGTGTGGTGGTGCACACCTATAATCCCGTCAACTCAAGAGGTTGGGGCAGGAGGATCACAAGTTCAAGGTCAACCTCAGCAATATAGTGAGACCCTGTCTTAAAATAAAACAATAAAAAGGACTGGGGTGTAGCTCAGTGGTAAAATACCTCTGGGGATCAATCTTCAGTGCCCAAAAATAACAATAAAATAAATGATAATAATAATGTTATAGGATACTCAGTAATGTTTTTTAAAAAGCACTGAAAAAGAAACCACCAAAATGTACACAAAAGCACACTCAAGATTATCTAGGGTTAACAGCTCAGTGAGACAAAGGTATCTTGACACCCCGTTTGAAAGCATACTCTTCTCCCTCCTCCACCCTAACCAGAGATGATAAGGCCAACGCTGGGTAGAACCTGCTAGTCAGTGGCTTCATTTTCTAGGTACTTTTTCAATGGTGCTCCCTTGTCTTTGGTCTCCCTTTGCAGCAAAGCAGGGAGGAATCTGTTACCAATAATTCTCCCTGTGGCTCAGCCGATCACCCTTTTTTTGTCAACAAAGTGTCCTCAGATTGTACCGTTCCTTTAGGGGTATTTGCTGTTAAATTTTTATCTCCAATGATTTCATCAAAATTTTTGACTCTAATTAAAGGAATTTCAGGCATCTATTATGGAAATAGAGAAAGATGTTTTTTCTTAATGGTTGGGGAAGATCTTGTGATCATATTTGGTGTGAATTCATGGTACCCTTAAGGCGGTTTAAGAGCAAATCCTAAAAGTGCTATATTTTTTAGAGATAGAAATCCCCCCTCTTGTAATATGCACTTACAAGTGATTTTTTAACTACAGCCTGCCTCTAAAGCCCCTCCTTGCATTTTGCCAGAATTCTGCCTAGTACAGAGACCTACTAGGGTGGGATCCTCCTCCCTGCCCTTTTCCCATTCACCAAAAAAATCTTAACTTTCCCAGCCTCTGCCAACTCTCCTGTGGTCTGGAGTGTTCCAGGAAGTGAGGAGTAATTCTTCATTTCTTGCTTCATAAAGGGAACACCACGTGACTCCTCCCGGTGGTGGTGGTGGAGGGATACTGAGGGGGCTCAACTAAAACCTATAGAGGTCCAAGGTCAGAACTCCTAGTGGGCAGATGGCTCTATCCCTTTCCCTCAGCATTGCCCAGCGCTAGCCTGGAGCCTGTTCAACTTGGCACAGCTCCCCAGAACTGTACCCCTCCTCTCCCCCTTGCCCTCTCCACACATCCCCACCTTCTTTAGCTCTTCCCTCCCCTCGCCCCTGGGCTTCTCCTTGCATTTCTTCTATCTTTTGGCATTTTTCAGGTTGGTTTACTTTGTATTTAATAATAGCTTCACATTCTCTTCTTTATCTGAAACCAAGATTCACACTTGTATATGTTCAATTGGGAAATAAAATTTGTAGCAAAGCTTGTTTCAATAATTTCATACTTCTTAATTATTACAAATTATTTGCCTGTACCAGAAACAGTACTAGCCTTCAATTGCAGCCAGAAGCTGGGAGCCTCTGATTGCTTGTGCTTGGGAAATGAGTTTCCTGGCTTTATGCACCAGGGTCTGCTGTTGTGAGGGTGGGGGAGATGGCGGGTAAACCCAGATCTTAAGACTTCAAAGCCCAGATAGGGTCCACGGGCCAAATAAAAATTGAATTTTGCTTTTCTGAGCCATAAACTCTTCTGTATCTCAATTCTATAAATTGGAGTTAGAAAGGCAAGATGGTGTATATTTAATAATAAGTTTACTTTAAAATCAGTTTTGAAAAACCTATACTTCATATAATGAATGGGCTTTCAAAAGCAAGAAAAAGAGAAAAAGTATACCCACCAAAAGGGAGCGGCAAAATAAATCCCAATGGAAAATTTGTGCCTTTCTGTGGTCAGAGTCATTTGGTCAAGAAATGATGAAATTACAAATTTCTGCAAAGGGTGTGTGTTTTGGAGTTACTGAGGTCCAGGTCTCAGCATGATCCCTAGGCAAGGCCAGCATTTAACTCTGATGCAGAATAAAGAGGAGGAAGTGGTCACAACCAGCATTCTTTGGCACCATGGCAATGCCTATATGGTCTAATATCACCCATGAGTCTCTTCATCTCAATTTGAAACCAAGCTCTCTCAGCAGCCTGTGTACCCAGAGTCTCTTGCAGTGGAATTTATCTTTTAACTCTCTAGACAGGAATGGTTGGTAAAAAGTGACTTGCAACTGGAGGCTTGAGAGACTGCACAAAGGACCTGTGTATGCAGCAGCAACAGCAGCTGTTAAGCTAAGGACCTGGTGATAGGGAGCAGTGGGTGTATCCCAGTGAGGGAAGCCTGGGTATTGATGTCAACACCAGTCATGAGATAATGGATCACACTTGAATTAACATGCAAGAAAAGAGAAAGAAGGTGGCCCATTGCAGAGACCAGAATTGCTGGGAGGACAAAGTTCCATGGTAAGACAGCACAGATGGATACAGGGAGTAGAAAAATATGTGGCCATTTTTGCAATCCACCAGACCATTGCCAAGTGGAATAGCAGCAGCAGAAGTTCTAGGCCTCACTGCATGGTTAGCAGGAGGGCGGCATCTGCGCTCAGCAGTTAGGGCATTGAGTCCCTGCTGGAGCAATTCCACTGGTGACCCGAGTCTTGTCTCTGAGTGACCTTCCAATCATAACTAACTCTCCAGCCTTCCCGAAGAGTCTGTGAGTCACCTAATATCCTTGAACAAATTCCTTTTCTGTTTAGACCAGCTAGGGTGGTTTCTACTATTTTTTTCTTTTTTTCCTTTTTGATGAACCTTCATTTTATTCATTTATTCATACGTGGTGCTGAGGCTCGAACCCCGTGCCTCACACATGCCAGGTAAGCACTGTACCACTGTGCCCCAGCCCCAGCCCCGGTTTCTACCATTTTTAACATCCCTAATATCGACAACTTCCAGAGGCTGGAGCTCTGTGGCTTTAAAGACTCCACATTGAAGAAATGACAACTTTTTTGTTTTGTAATATTTTCTGCAAATCCAATGTTTTATTGCCATCTCTTATGCAGGTATTTATATAATCCAGTCAGGTTTTAATGCACAAGCTCTGGGCTCCCCAAATGTCAAAACAAATGATTTGAGAGAGAAAGGAAAGCAAACTCCCATCTCTCTCCTTTAGAAAAGTGAGCACTTAAATTTCATGTAAAAAATCTCAGCTCTCTAGCACCTCACTGTGTCCTGTGACACACCATTAATTTAAAAGAATGAATATGAAACATGCTCACCATAGTTTCATTGGACAGCCGTATTCTTTTGATTAATTTAGATCTCAATATAAAGCAATTAAAAAGTACTATGGAATAGTGGCTTAAGAGCATACACTTTGGATTTAGATAGAACTGGATTTGAGTCCTGCTACAGCTATATTCTAGCTTTGTGACTTTGGGCCTGTCACTCAGCTTTTCTGTGTGTCTTCTGGAAGATGAGGATAATAAGAGCGTCCAACTCATAATATTACTGTGAAGACTAAACAAGATCTGAGACCTGGCTTAATTCGTTTTTTGAAAATGACCCATGGAAGTTAATTCATTATGCCTGAATGATGAAATTTGTCAACATTTTGAATATGGTTATTACATGTGACTTCAACAGTCATAAAAATAGTTGTCATTTCCTCTTATTGTGATGCTAGTCATGATATAATTTTGAGAACTGATGCATTTGTAAGTCTCAGACTCAGTCCCTTTTTAAATATGATAGATTTTCAATTCTCTCACACACACATAGGCACACACTGTATCATTCAAGGTTTACTGCACATGAATGCTTTTCAGAGAAAAGATCATGAAATGATCATGTTTGGTGGTTTCAGAGAAATGTTTCAGAGAAATGATCATGTTTGGTGGTTTTTGGTTGTATAAAATGACTTTAAACATTTTAAATTATTTTTGTTTTGAAGGTATATTTTTCAAGATACTATAACTTAAACAATTACTATAGAAAAAAAAATTGAGAGCAACTTAATTTTTTCCTCTTTGGGACACTTAAGTTCTATTCAAATGATAGAAATGTGTGCAAACATAGATGCACTCTACCACTCAGCTACACCCTTAGCCCTTTCTTATTTTTTATTTTGAGACAGGGTTTTGCTAAATTGCTGAGGCTGGTCTTAAACTTGTGTTCCTCCTGCCTCAGCCTCCTGAGTCTCTAGGATTGTAGGTATGCGTCACAGCACCTGTGCTTATTTTAAATAAAAGAATGCAATATGGAACATGAATTAAGAATACATCTATGTGGGACTGGGAGTTGAGGCTCAGTGGTAGAGTGCTCACGTGGCATGCATGAGCCCTGGGTGTGATCCTCAGCACCACATAAAAATAAAATAAAATATTGTGTCCACCTACAACAAATTATTAAAAAATACATCTATGTGAAACACGCATATAGAAAGAAACAAAATAGGATCTTTTCCACTTATTTTCAAAATATTTATACTGTTACATTTAGCTACATAATTTGAATGAAAACAAGGCATGACTCCTTAAGTAAACTGTTGATCCCTTAGTATACTATATTCAACTGGAATCCAATACAATATAAAGAGGATTCTGTGCTATGATTAATAGGTATGGATTCAAAATGCAATATTTTAGTAAAGGAAAGTGTGTCATCATAATTCGGCATAGAAAAAGGTAAAAGTAACCATTGCAATATATGCTTACGTTATTCCTGAGAAATTTAAACACCTATTCTTATATTTTAAAACTTAGCCATCTTCTGTGCCATTAAAAGCAGCTACCTGTGTAGAAGTGGTATGAGCTGACAGGATGCTGGGTTTTGCTTGTCTTCCTGTCCCCAGCATCATGGTATCAACCTCTGTCTCCATGGATCACCAGAGGGGGAAACAGAGTCCAGGCAGGTTAAGATCACCTGCTGGCTACAAAAAAATGTCTTTGAGAACAAATTTATACCATGGGCAGTTAGTAATAAATCTGAGGAATTCTGGAGACTAAGTTTGCATGATCCTGTCTAGTACCCAGAGATGAATTCATTTGGGTCTCCTGCCAGGGAAGACAAGTGAACAGTGAGATCCAGTGAGGGAAAGTCACAGGGTTCCACAGGCATGGCGCCCTGAAGGATGAGCAGAGATTAGGCAGGCAGTGAAAGGAGGGCAAGGTGGAGCCAGTGAAGAGAGGCGGCCAGGCCAAGGAGGCTACAGGGGTGAAGGCAGAGCCTGGAAGGGCACAGTGCCCCAGACAGCATGCACAAGGCTCTGAGGTGCAGCCTTTGGAGATATCACCCTGTCTAGAGGGAACAGAGAAGATAAAAGTGGAGGCAGGGGCATCAGCCAGAGGCTGCCAGAGTGTTTCATGAGAGACAAATGAGGGTTTGACTCAAGTGGGAAGATGAGAGGAATCTGAAAGATAAGAGGAAACAGAATCAGAAGAAGGAAAGTTGGGCTAGGGTTGTTGCTCAGTGGTAGAGAAGTTGCCTCGCATGTGTGAGGCACTGGGTTTGATCCTCAGCACCGTGTATAAATAAGTTAATTAAATAAAGGTTCACTGACAACCACAGAAAAATTAAAAAAAATAAAAAGAGGAGGAAAGTCAAGGGCGATCGCCAGGGTGCTGGCTGACCATCTGGGTGCACTGTGAGACCGATGTTGCCAGACAAGTCTCCAGAACCCAACAGGGGCTTGTTGCTGGTTTACATTTTAGGCTGAAAATCAACTACCTGAGCTCAGGCACATGACTATAATCCCAGCCACTCAGAAGTCTGACGCAGGAGGATCACAAATTTGAGGTCAGTCTTGGTAACCTAATGAGATACTGTCTCAAATTTAAAAAGAAATTTTAAAAAGGACTTGGGATATAGCTCAGTGGTAGAGAATCTCCGGGTTCCATTCCTAATACTGCAAAGAAAACCAATTGCCTCTTTGCCAGGCTAAAATCCCATGGGGGCCCCATATCTATATTTACACTTATGGTTACATTGGTTGAGCTCTGTTGTTACATAATCAGAGAAAGCAATACCCGCCAGGGGAGGAATTCCAGGCCTCTCCAGGCATGGCCTTTTGTAGTAAATAGCCAGTTAGGTAAATAGACAACTCTAGAGGCATTTATGAATAAATACTGACCCCCAGTGTCTGGGTGCAGAAATAAGATTTTAAAAATATAAAGATTAGAAAATAGCAAGATCCCCGGAAAAGTACCTAGAATTTCAGCTGCAAATAACATTCCCTACAATTTAACTCAGGATCCGGGGGTGCTTCAGAAATAAAAAATACTGAACAGTCGACCTATGGCTAGAGGCTGCCTGCAGAACTCTAATGAGTGTTCTGTAAAACCTGTGTCAGGTTGCATCCAATGGCCTCAATCTTAGGGACAGAGTTATGTGCTGGCCTTTACCCTCTTTGGTCCAGAGATTACGTGTGCCAAGGTTCAAGTTCAACTACTTCCAAGAGTCTTTTCATTAAAAGGGTAGATTTTGTCATTGATTTGACGAATGCAAACTCCAGCTTTGACTGCCCACCTAGGTCAATATGACACGCAATGAAGTTTCCTCTCAAGTGGACAATGCCAGGCAGTATGGTCAGGTAGATGCTCCCTTTTCAATAGCTGTGTAGTTAGAATGAATTCATGGGACATTTTTAAGTAAACTCTGTAGCAAAATAACTCCTTTAGTTGAGTGGCATCATTGTGAAAATATGACCCTCTAACATCTTGGCCAGTAGTTGCTGTTGTTGCTATCAGGATTACCTCTGCTTTCTTAAGACCAGAAACTAGGCACTGGCTCTTTGGAAATAGACTACATCACCTCCTGGGCTATGTGGAGGTTTATTTTCTTTTTTTAAACTTGGGTGTACAGAGAATTAAATGTGTCGGTCAAGCAGCAAATCTGCCTTGAGAAAGCAGAGTTTCCTTCATGAAAATAAGATATTTTCCAAGAACTTTAGTTATTTTGTTTGTTTCTTGAGATGGGATCTTGTTATATTGCCCAGGCTGGTCTTGAACTCCTAGACTCAGCCTCCTGAGTATCTGGGGGTGCAGGCATGTGCCACTGTGTGCAGAAGGAACCTTGTTTTTAAAAAATAAGAAAAGACTTAGCTGCAACACAAAAGGCACATCTCGAATGTCAACAGAATCCATTTCACTTACATTGTGGGGAACAATGTAAGTGGACCATTCATTTCAGGCCATTGACCCTAAGCAATCTCAGAAGAAGGGTATAGGAGCCGTAAAAACCGTGATTGCTTTGGAGTCACATGGATTAAAGTTGGACTCTGACACTGAGCTGGACTATGACACTATGGACATTTGGGAGAAAGCTGCTGCAGGGAACTAAAATCAAAGAATCAGGCTCAATAATTAATTTTAGGAGCCGAATGATTGCTCCAAGATGGGATGCCACTCAAAGGTATTAAGGAGGATAAAATAGAAGGTTTGCATCACGTGAGAGATTCCACCACTATTTGTTCAGCTACAAGGTGTAGGCGACTGTAGTCTTGTTTCTGATTTGTCATATCACCCCAGCTGACTGCTGGTCTAATGTGGAGCTGTCCTCTCAAAAGACAACAAAAGGAAAACCAGTGTAACAAATTGTTTCTTGACAACATAACCTAGACTTGAGTTTTTTTTAACATGGAGTGTTGTGTTGGCTGAGCCATTCACAAGGGACTTTCAGACACTGGAATACTTACCCTTAAATTCATCAGAGGGCATCTCCTAAGAACAAATTCATTCCTTTACCCCAAAATTGTAATATTTATTATTACCCGATATACAGGTCATATTCAAATTTCTCCAAATGCCAAAAAAACGTCCTTTGTAACTTTTTTTAAAATTCAAAGATTCAATTAAGCTTTACACATTTTTTGTTGTCCTGTCTTTTTAGAGTCATTTGATCTGGAACTGTTCCCTCATGTTTTAGTATTTATTTCTTGGCCTTGATATATTTTAAAAAGCAGCAGCCAGTTGTTTTTTGGAACATCCTATATTATAAATTTGGCCTTGCTGCTTTTTCATTATTAGATTCAGTTTAAAAGTTTTGGCAAAGACTCCATGGGTGATACCTATTTCCCACTGATTTATAGACAGCGGCATGCAAAGTCATTTAATATTCATTTGACTCAGCCACACTAAGATTAATAGCTTGGTTGTAGTGGTATCTGAGCTCTCCATTGTGAAATGCTTTTTATCCTTTGAAATTAATATTATTATTATGAATTGAGACGATATGGATGATTACATCTCTAAGATAGCCTGATGGTTTTAGTATCCATTGGTGATCCTTGTTTGAATCAGTTATTATACTGGAAGTTGACATTCTTTTGTAAAGATGTTTTTCTTTTTGCTCCCTCCCGCTTCAAGATTATTTTTTAAATCTATGATATTATAGGATATTTCATTCCCTTATTTTTTTAAAAAAATCTCATACTGAACCAAATTTGATCCTTCAAATCAACTTCTGTCTCCCATCAATCCTTGGGCGTTTCTTTTCTGACTCTTCAAGATGTTCCAAGTTCACCTACAGCTTTATCTGCCCAACCTGAAGTCATTTTTCCTAACATTCCTCCTTCTGAGGAATATTTAGGAGCCAAGATCAAGGGAATTAGGTGTTCTGGTTGTTAGTGGGTTGTGGTTTTCAGGCCTTTTCAGAGGACAGAGCCAGAGCTAATGGGGAGGGCTAGGGTAAAGAAAGAGGAAAATCTACATGTATACATGTACATATGCATGATCACAAATACCTCCAGTTCAAAACCAGTAACAGGGCTCTTCTTTACCTTCTTCCACTCTGTACCTCACTTACCCCATCATGACCAGCCGGATTTACAGACATTAATAAATATACTCATTTTTAATGCTCTAAAGTTTTTTTCAAAATTATGTGTTCAAGAGTCTCAGCAACAGTATCATCTTTAAATACTTATGTTTAATATCAGAGGTACCCGCACTTTCCTGCAGCAGTCACACACAGCAAGCTCACAGGCTTTAGATAGCAACCAGAGATAATACAGTCAATATTCAAGTCAAAACTCGAATTGGACTGCTTTACCATGGCTGCCATTTGGTCTCTCTAGAGTACCACATAGGACAAAGTTCGGAACAGATTACTGATAACTTTCAGTTTGACTGATAGAGGACTATTTGTTTCCCTTTCCCAAAATCCAACCTCTGATGTTTGCCACATATTTCAAGATAGTTCAGCGGGGTAAGAGGGAAAGAGAAGGGACATGGCAGTGGCCACAAATTCATGATGTTGGAGTTGATATGCAGGGGTATGGCTTTTGTGCTATTAATGATAGTCACTAATACCATTGTGGGGTCTCAGTCTCATGACCTCATCGAATCCTAATTACCTACAAAATACCATCAACAGAAGAATTCAGAGACTCTTTCCAACACGAGAACTTTTAGGGCGACACATTCAAACCATAGCACCCTCCAATAAATAAAACTTCACTAATTCAGCCTTCAATTTTTTCCAATAATTTGGTCATTAAAGGGAGACTGAATGACTAAAGCATTCTTGTATTTCAGATGTCCCATATTGCCATCTTACCACACCAAACCCCATCATTTTAACCTAAGCAGGGGAGACATGTCTAGCCAGCCCCAGGGCAAGACTACACTCTTAGCAAATAGACTGGCCCTCTTCAAGGACCAGATGGGCTGCCTTCCTTTTCTTCAGAAGGAAAAAAAAAATCATTAATTTCTGTCCCAGCTTCAGAAGGGTGCCAAGATTAGGATGCAGGTTAGACAGCCTTCCAGATTCCTGCATGAGAAATTCTGGATCGCCTGTTAACAATGCCAAGAAAGCAGTTTCACTAGGTGGTCCTGAGTTTGAAGTGCGGGGTTGTTAAAAGTAATGTTACATCATTTTCATAAATGTCACCTCTGTTCATATTTCAGCCAAAATCTCAAAAAGAGCTAAGGCCAAATTGTATCAGAAAGTATTAGTAAAAAATTTTCATTTTATAAAAATCATTTCAATATCTCTATCTTAGGAAGTCTTTAAGATTCCCAAGTACCTAGCTAAATGTATTATTTTGTGTCAAAACACACTGTGCTAGAGGGTCCCCTGAAGTAGAAATCTAGATGAGGAACAGGGAAGAATTCTACTGTAGAATCTGGAGCTGCCCTAAGATATGATGACGACTTGGGCTGGAAAATGCAGAGGCCAATTCGAGAGATGAAACTATTCAAAAATGGTCAGGGCTGCATCCTAGCCATAGGTTTGAAATTCCAGGAATTTCAAATTTCTGTGCTATGGTTTGGATGTGAGGTGTCCCCCAAGAGCTCACCTGTGAGACAATGCAAGGTTCAGAGGAGAGATGATTGGGTTGTGCGAGTCTTAACCCAATCAGTGAATTAATCTCCTGATAGGGATTAACTGAGTGGAAACTGAAAGCTGGCAGGATGTGGCTGGAGCGGGTGGGCACTGTGGGCGTGGCTTTGGGTATATATTCCTATCTGGTGAGTGGAGTCTCTGCTTCCTGATCATCATGAGAGCTGCTTCTCTCTGCCACATTCTTCTGCCTTGATGTTCAGCTTCACCTTGAGTCTCAAGGAATGGAGGTGGCTGTCTATTGACTGAGACCTCTGAAACTGTGACCCCTTAAATAAACTTTTCCTCCTATACAATTGTGCTGGTCAGGTCTTTTAGTCACAGCAGCGAAAAAGCTGAATAACACAACCTGGCATCTGAGTTCTAGAGGATTATCTGGTTAAACAATGGCACTAAGATGAAAGACTGCAGTAGAGAATAACAAATAGAAAGCATCCATGTTCCAAGTTTTTAAGTATCACAGATACCGCCAGCGGGGAACAGAATGGTTCGTCTTTTCAGTCATCTTCTTTGTCCAATCCCTAGGATCTAAACTAAGGACTGAATGGAAACCAAGCAGCAGTGAAGATTTCAGATTTAGTTACTTCAAATGTCAATTTTAAATATAAAATAGTTAAAAGTCCACCAATGGAAAACCATGAAAAATGACAGCTATAATAGCTATTAAAACTACAAATTTTTTACAATTGAAATGGCCTATCCTGA
The DNA here is from genome assembly GCF_902686445.1 of Sciurus carolinensis. Lineage (NCBI taxonomy): Eukaryota > Metazoa > Chordata > Mammalia > Rodentia > Sciuridae > Sciurus > Sciurus carolinensis. Next base: position 20,063,440 of record NC_062220.1, read on the forward strand.
CTACTGTGTACTACATACCATATCTTTTGTCCTTAGCTGGTGAATAACATAGGAATGTGACAAGCCCCAATATACCACAGCCCCTGCTCAGGTGAATAAATCACACGCACCATATCCTTCATGCCAACCTTCAATGTAAAGATAGGAGAAGTGTCAGGGTGGCAAAGTGAGTGCAATCTCTGAGGATTAGCAGGAAGACAGGAGTCCACAGCTAGTTCAGACCCCAGTCTAAAATTTATGAAACACACAAAAATACATGGAGATGTCATTTTCAGTCACAGAACTTTATTTTTAACCAACTCTTATACCCAACGATTAAAGTTCAAAAAACAAAAGAGAATGTAAACAGCCATAGTTGTCTATAGTGTGCTCATTTTAGTGGCCAAAGAAGAATTCTACTGAATGCCAAACAAAGGATGACTCTGGACTAGAGAAAGTTAAAGGGTCTTGCTACTGCTGTTTTTGTGGTGGTGGTTGGCCTTCCTGAAGGAACCATCCGTGACTTTCCAATGCAATGGGCCTCTGGTCTTAAGTACCAAAGCATCCCCTTTCCTAGGGGAAAAGACTAGTAATAAATACTTACATACAGTGTATTATCTAGTAATCCTTATTATCAGTTCAGAAGGTCTAATTAAATAAAAGGTGAACTACTTATTGAAATAGTGCCCATCCATGGTGACTCAATAATGATTTATTGACAATGAATATCTTAAACTTCATCTCCACTTGTTACTCTCCCATTTCAGAAACTAACAAAACAACCTCAATTAAATCCCCCTGCTTACTAATTTGTGACTAATTCAAACAGGACTAGCAAGAAAGCTAACTCCAAGGCTTGTGACATTAGCTCTTAGGTACCCTAATGCTTCATCTGAGCCCAGATAAATCACCTACATATCTATACAAAACTCTACCACAAACCTAGCCCTGAAAAAATATGGAAAATCAGGGGAAAAATAGAGAGAAATCAGCACCCATAACACACTGCATGCCACTCCTTCTGCATCTGTTTCTAGCCAGTACTTGGAGATGTTGGGACTTTTTTCACTTTTCCTTGATCATCCACTTTCTTAATGGCTTCCCGGATAGCCTCTTGGTCACCGAGGAACTGGTGAGTCCCAACAGCATGCAGGTTTTCATCCAGTTCCAGAAGAATTGGGACTCCAGTAGGGAGAGTAATGTTAATAATGTCTTCATCTGAGATACCTATTGAGCAGAAGAGGAAAGCACAAGTGTTAAAGACAAACTCAAGAGGAAGTTCTGTTTAATTGTTTAACTGCACATTGACTTAGTTCCATATTAACTGTTTGCCTGAAACCATGCCAGGTGCTGAGGGGTTCCAACTACAATTTCACAATGCCAGGAACTTTCTAGAAATTTAGAGATTCACATGAAGTACTGAATCTTAAAACAGTATATCCTTTCTGGGGCAACCTTCTTCTGCCTATTTCCTATTTACATGTGAAAGGAATTAAAATTATCTTTTCCACACTAGTCTTAAAACTAGGACTTTCCATTAATGTCTGAATCTAGTTCATTTGATGAGAATGTGGCTGGTTTTCCAACACTGAGCTTGGAAAACCCCAGACTAGCCCCAGTCAAGCAGGAAATCTCCCCCAGGGCTTGGGAAGCATAGCCCAGGGGCATCAGGAAGGGACTTCACAGCATGCTCTGTAAACAGCCCTCATTCTCCAACTCGCCCTTTACAGTCCAACTATTAGATGAGGAAGACATGCCTAATGGACAGGCCATCTTTAATTCTTTTTAACTACAAGTACATCACTGGTAATTCAATCTGGAGCAGAAGAGTTGTAATTGTACTGGTGGCTGTGGTACTAACAATACTTTCATTATTACAACTACTTTTAACAATGATCAGCTCACATTATGAGCACATACTACATGCTAGGTACTTTTCTTTTTCTTTCTTTCCTTTTTTTGAAAAAAAAACTTGTAATCTCCTGCCTTAAACTGCTCAAGTAGCTGGGATAACAGGTGTGCTCCACCATGCCTGGCTTGCTTTTTCTAAGTACTTCATATGTATTAACTCATTTAATAATCACTGCTATCCTATGAGGCTGTAAGTTATTATTTTCTCCATGTAACAATTTCTGGCACAGAGAAGTTAAGTAAACAACTCAAGACCACACAGAATAAATGGCTAAACTTGGATTAAAACCCAGGAGTCTATAACTGGAGTTCTCTGAGTTCAAAATAGAAAAACAGAAGATATGAGAAAAAGTGGAACAAACTAAGAAGCAACTGAAAATATTCAAATGATTTACTTTAAAGAAATAACTAGCTGGGCGCAGTGGCATGTGCCTGTAATCCCAGCAGCTCAGGAGGCTGAGGCAGGAGGATCACAAGTTCAAAGCCAGCCTCAGCAATTTAGCAAGGCCCTAACCAGCTTAGTGAGACCCTGTCTCTAAATAAAACATTAATAAAGGGCCAGGGATGTGGCTAAGCAGTTAGGTGCTCCTGGGTTCAATCCTCGGTACCAAAAATAATAAAACAAAACAAAAATCCAAAATATGTAACTGCTCTGTAATCTCAGCGACTCGGGAGGTTGAGGCAGGAGGATAGAAACTTCCAGGCCAGCCTTGGCAACTTAATGACACCCTTTCTCAAAATAAAAGATTAAAAGGGCTGGTTAGGAATGTAACTCAGTCGTAGAGGGCCCCTGGGTTCAATCCCCAGTACGGGGCTGGGGGGTGGCTGGAAATAACTGTTTTTATTATATGCTTCTGTTCTGTATCAGACAGGAAGGATCTAGGCAGAGCAACTGTGAGAAGAGTCCAAGGTTTGTCCTTATTTGATGGTGGCAGAATAAGTTATTATCAGTTAGTTATCAGTGCACTTTGTCATTTTAATTAGTTACTGGTCATAACTATACCAGCCGAGAGCTACAGAATCAATGCGCTGGGTCCTTACTCAGCTGGAATGGCTCTTTATTCCAATTTCAGTCCTAGGCCCTGAAGAGCTACCTTCTCACTCTCATGCACAAACTATCCAAATTCGAACCACTACAAAACAAAAGAATCCCAACTTGTGAGAGATTGTCTCTTCCAAGTGTGCTGCCTAATCACCTCCCCTCAATACACTAAATTTACAATTTTAGGTAAGAAATTTCTCTGGGCCTCCAATTCCTCCATCGAGTTGAAAAGAGAAGACAAAAGAAACATGCTTTATCTCTCCCAGCATTACCAAAGGTTGTGGGATAAGAGGGTTGGCTTAAGAGAAAGCAGACAGGGAAGAGTACATGTTTCTTCTGCCCCTTCTAGGTAGAAGACTTATAGGGAAGGCTGCTGAACCTCTGCTTTATCCTGCCGTGCCCTCATCTCAGGCTGCAGCCTTACTCAGGAACACCCCCACGAACTAAAGCTGCAAGGACAGAGGCATAGACCAGGCACCCAGCAGGTTAGCAGGGAAATGACTGCTCTATATTCTTAAAGTCCTCTGGCTCCACTGGGTCAGGAAGTCTGCTGGCTGTGCAGGAGGGGAGTTCAACAGCATGAGGTTTAGAGCCAGGGCACTACTGAGGCTTAGAATCCAACAGTTCTCCCTTCGAAACCCAGGAAATATTCTGGAGGTCCTCAAGCCTACTCACCCATCTAACCAGTAGCTGAGGACCTTTTATAATAAGCACGGTACTCTAGGGAAGAACATGTGTGACCCTGGCCAGGATTTTACCTCCAATGAAATGAGGGAGGATAGTCTCTTCCAACACAAGTTTCTCTATTTCATATTAAATGGTTGGGAAAAGCAGAAGCATCTTAGAGGTTTGAGAAATACAGAGACACCAAGTAATTTTTATATTCATCTATTGTGCAAGGACCATGTTTTATCTGTTTCTAGAGTCTGTAAACCTTGGAGAGAAAAATGGGTTTTACAGATTTGTCCAACTAATCTGGTCTCATAGGTCTCAGTCATGGTTGGCTGATTCCATTGCTCTGAGCCTGAGGTCAGTCAGACATCATGGTAGAAGGGTATGGTTGGAGGAAAGCAGCTCAGCTCATGATGAGCCAGGAACCTGGGAGAAAGAGGGATAGGGAAAGACAGAGAAAGGGGCCAGGGACAAATAGAGTCCTAGGTCACTCTCTAGTTATCCATTTCCTTTAGCCATACCCCATCTGTCTACAGTTGCCACCCAGTAGTCCATATGAACCATCAATCCATCAAATGGATTAAAGCACTAATGAAGTTTTAGCCCTAATCATTACCTAAAAGCCCCACCTCTGATTCTTGCTACATTAGGGATCATGCTTTCAAAACATGAGCTTTTCAGGGAACATTCCTAGGCCGAAGCCATAGCAGTCCATTAACTAATAAATAGATCAATTAAAGGTGGCAAATCCACACAAAGTAAATGAAGTACTGATATATGCTACAACAAGGCTGGACACTGAAAACATGCTAAATAAAAACGTCAGTCACAAAAGGACCACATACTGTATGATTCTAAATATGGAACATTCAGAATAGGCAAATCCATAATGACATAAAGTAGATTAGTTGCCTACAGCTAGAGGGAAGTGACAGAATAGGGGGTGGTGACAGCTGAGGGGGTACAGAGTTGCTTTTGGAGGTAATAAAAATCTAATTAAACATACCTGTCTTCTCAAGCCTCATTTCTTTATGGTGAAAATACTTAAAATCCTTTCTTCTAGTTTTTTCAAATATACCAATCATAATGGTCACCTATTGCCACCCTAATGCACAACAGCACACCAGAACTTCTTACTTCTATTTAACTGTAACTTAGTACCCCTTGACAATCTTTCCCCACGCCCCACTCCTAAAATATTTTAAAACTGATCATGGTGATGGATTTACAACTCTGTGAATCCATATCCATTGGTTCCTCACCCATGGATTCATTCAACCATGAATGGAAAACACTTTTTAAATTATATCTGTACCAAATACAGATAGACTTTTTGTTCTTGTCATTATTTCCTAAACAACACAGTATAACAAGTATTTACATAGCATTTACACTGTATTAGGTATTATAAGTAATCTAGAGAAGACTTAAAGTAGATAGGAGGATATGTGGTTACATATTATTTTCCAAAAAGAACTTGAGCATCTGTAGATTTTAGTATTTGCAGGAGTTTCTGAACCAGTCTTTTATGGATACCAAGGGACAACTGTATACTAAAATGCAATGAAAAGCTAGGTCTAGGTTTAGCTTAGTGGCAGAGTGCTTGCCCAGTATGCATGAGGCCCTGGGTTTGATCCCCAGTACAATGACAAAAATAAAAATAATAAAAATCACTGAATTGTGCACTTTGAATGGCAGATTGTACATGAATTACATCAGCAAAAAAGCTGTTAAAGAAGTACTAAACAGGTTCAGAAAGGTTAAACAAACCTGCTCAAGTCACAAGACTGTTAAGGCAATAAAAGTAGACCTGTTCTTAGAGGGTTTTTTTTAAATTTCCAAATCCTATGACTTACACTATAGTCATCTTACTTGTCTATGGTTATTTCCACCACCACAGAAAGGGAAAGGGGCGAATGTTTATATTTTTGTTCTGCCCTTGTGATAGACTAGGTCCTAACTGGACACTAGCACCTGGGGGATCCTAGAACTGGAAAAGGGCATAAACAGGTTTGCCTAGCCCTTGAGGTAGCTAAAAAACTGGGATTTGATGGGCCAGGTTTAGAGTACTGTCAGCATGACCCAAAACACAGGTTTGAGATCTTTGGCAAGGAGCTAGGGCACACGTGGCACCCACTGGTTTGACCATGACTTCAGATCTACCCAGGTCCTCTCTTTAATAACACCACTCACAAGTTCACACCTATAGCTTCGATGCTAACAACACACTTTTTGTGAGTCCACTAAATGAAGGCCACCAGAACTATCATCTTTCACCTACAAAGGAAGGAGCGCACAACAAAAATACTGTTTTTCCAATAAATAAAGTTAACATTCCACTTTAATGACTACTCAGGCCATTCACACAATAGACTAATTACTTAAATATTTAAAATACTTAACTGGTTAATAATCAGTCAATGAGACTTACGCAACTGAAATTTTAAAAGAGAAAATTAAGAAAAACCACAGTGAAGTCATTACTCATTACTTAATTTTGGCATAAGCTATGTTCTCCATTCTAAGGCATCAACAGAACTCCTGAGGCTAGAACACTGAATCTACACTGGATTAAGCCAAAGTGAATGAGTGGTGTATTATGTAATATCTTACTACAAACTCATTCACTGGGACTTGACCTGAAAGCTAAAATGAGCAGCTAGATAGCATATCACTTGTCTGATAACTGCCTCAGATTTTTTTATAGAGTTCAAGAATCTTCTACAAAGAAATATCACTAAGTTATCACACTGAATCTACTTCTGTCCATCACGGTCCCTTTATAAACACCTATTCATGTACCTACTGTCTTTTTTCTTTTTTTTTTGGTACTGGGGATTGAACTCAGGGGCACTTAACCACAGAGCTACATCCCAAGCCTGTTTTTTGCATCTTATTTAGAGACAGGGTCTCGCTGAGTTGTTTAGGGCCTTGCTAAATTGCTTTGAACAGTGATCCTCCTGCCTCAGTCTCCTGAGCTGCTGGGATTACAGGCGGCTCCACTGACTTTTTTTGTGTGTGTGTATGTGTTATTGGGGATTAAATTCAGCCACATTCCCATCCCCATTTTGTATTTTATTTAGAGACAGAGTCTCACTGAGTTGCTTAATGCCTCACTTTTGCTGAGCTGGCTTTGAACTCTCGATCCTCCTGCTTCAGCCTCCCAAACCACTGGGATGACAGGAACGCATCACCACACCTGGCATAATTCTTGAATCTTCTCGTAGGAGCACCTACGAGTTAACTGCAACCAATTTATATGACTAGAATATTTCAAGTAAGAAATGATGAAAATTTGGGGAAAAGTCAAGGGTGTAACTCATTCCAAAATGGGGAGAAGTTTAAACAACTTCACTGTCTGCATAGAGTCATTTCCAGAAAGTCAAATCTGCACCTACAAGTGCCTCCCCCAAGTCACTGTAATGAGGACAGTCGTGCACACTGTACATAGATGGGCAGCTTACCACTCTGCCTTCCGTGAGAGGGTTTGAGCAAGTGCTGGCTTCTCCCACCAGAATTACGAATTTCTTGAGAACAGGATCTATGTTTACTGTATCTAATCCATTCCTATATCACCCAGGCTCTTAAAGTAGAGCCTTCCCACTGTACAAATTTAATAAATATTTGTTTGATTGCAAGTAGCACTATTATGGGTTGGCTACTAGGATCCAGAATATAATTAGTTATATGGTTCACTATGTACACTAAATAAATACACTCTGGTTGTATTTTATTTATTTACTTATTCATTTATTTATTTATTTTTGCAGTACTGGGAATTGAACCTAGGACCTCGCAAGTGCCCTACCACTGATTACGTCCCCAGCTCCTTGCTAGTTTTATTTGGAGACAGGGTCTCACTATATTGCACAAGCTGGCCTTGAACCTGTGATCCTCCTGTCTCAGCCTCCCAAGTCACTGGGATTACAGGTATGCACAACCATGTATTTATTACATGAATACACTTTTTACACATAACTAAAGGCTATGAGGGATAAATGATTAAAAATCTCAAAGCATGAAATATGAAGGCATTCCAAAGACTATGTCCCAGCTACAGTACTGGCCAGATTTTAGAGAGAGATTAAAAGACAAACTCCAGAAAAGGTGGGACCTTGTATGTCTAATTCACATGTAGGTGCTACATCCCTAAACCCAAGAGCAAAACCTGATTTACTAGACCCTGGGTTCATAGCTAAACTGAATGAACTCTAATTTCTTGGGCTTTCAAACTAAATTTAGTCTTTTACTGTTGAAACCTTGATTAAAGACTGTGTTGAACTTAACAAGAAAAAAAGGGAGGGTTAAAAGGCTCTTAGCCTTGCACGAAAAGTTGCTTACATCTAGTGCTAATAAACACTTCATATTAAATGTCTTCAACATATTCTTTGGTTTTCTCTAAACTGTTTGCTAGAAAGTCTTTGAACTTCAGGAAATGGGAGAAGAGACAATAAAGGAGCCAGAAAGATTTGTTATAGGGCAGGATGAAATGCACACACTTTGACACTTTGGAATTAGGAAAAGAAAGAGAAACAGCTGCAGTCCATTCATTCAGCTATGAGGTTCCACCCATTTCCCTTTCCCTTCCAGTCAAGCAAATCACAATTAAAATTCTACTGACAATTTGTGATAAGAGTTCTATATTTTTCTATCACCAGTAAAATCTGAAAGAAGAGATTCTGAATTTCACAGATGATCAACCTGTTTTTAGTTTTAGTTCTTTAAAATCTGAATGCTATATATGTACAACTTTAAAATAGACTAGGGGAATAACTGAAAGGGAGTTATTTGAATATTGTAACATGATGATAGAATGGCAGCTTCTAATTTAGAATAAGGCAGAGAGAAGTACCCATTCTTCATTTAATTTTATAGCTAATATAGCATATACAGCTTAAAAATAAAGGTTGCTGTAAATCTTGTATACTGAAAACACAAGAAAGCTTAACCATCCCACCAGGCAACTATTTGTTTCACAGAAGAGAGGCCTGAACTTGCTGCTTCTGAAAATATCACACTAAATGCCAAAGGTGACTAATTCAGTCCCCAGCCCCATAGTTAGTCCCAAATGACCTTTCCTCCCCAATTCTCTAATTTCGCCTGGCCACTTCTTTGCCTTGCCATGTGTGCAGCTGCATACAATTCTTCAGGGATCAAGTCTGTCCTACGTGAGAGTCTTGCCTGCTACTCTTAGTCCAAACTTGAAGCTGCCTAAGCCAGTGCTTGAACCCAGACTAAACAATCTACTTCCTCTGGCAAGGTCAGACTACATCCAACGCTCAGTTTGGTACCTGGTTTTTCCTTCAATGTGGACCAGCAGGAAACAAACAGGAAGTGACTAGGCTGACCACAGAGCAAGGCACACACGCCTGTCTGGAACGCTACAGAACAGGATGCTTTTAGATACTAAGCCTGTGTTGGAAATTTTCATGGTGCTTTGCAAGAAGTGTGTCTGAACCAGTCAGAAGTGAACCTGCTTTAACCTGAACTTACTAGCACAGTACAGGTCATTATTTATATTTCTAAAAAGCAGTAAAGTAATCCCTTAAGAAGGACTTGTCCTACTATATGATATTTATTATCATTTTTCTTCTTTCTTCTGAAAGCATTAAGAACTATCAGATTAAAGAAAAGTAATATCCAAACTACATATCATTTACAAGCAAAATATTATATAAATAGATGCGTATGGTGGAGCACACCTGGAATCCCAGCAGCTAAGGAGGCTGAGGCAGAAGGATCATAAGTTTGAGGCCAGCCTTGGCAACTTTGTGAGGCCCTAACCAACTTAGTGAGATCCTGTCTCAAAATAAAGAATAAAAAGGGCTGGTGATGTAGTTCAGTGGTAAAGCAACTCTGGGTTCACTCCCCAGTACCCAAAACTTAAAAAAAAAAAAAATTATCAGACACAAAGCCTCACCTAGGTGTGGACATGTGGTTCCTACGCTTGCAATTCTTAGACAAGAATGCTATCTAACTCCAAATCAATAACACTTGCCTTTGTACCACTCAAATGTACTGGCTCCAGGAGGTCCTTATTGACCTACTCCTAGACTAGGTGGTGCAAGGAAGAAAAACAGCAGGTGGAAGCTTCATTAAGGCTACAAAGTTTGGTAGCAAAGAAGCAGTCGTAGTTCTGGGATGCAAAAACCTATATGAGAAGAGCTCATGACCTATAAGTAACATTAGCAAGACCCTAACAAAACTTCATGTTTGGATTGGGGATGCAGTTCAGTGATAGAGCACTTGCCTAACATGTAGGAGGCCCTGGGTTCCATTCCCGGCACCACAAAAAACAAACAAAAAACCTTCAAGGTCTAGCAGCTTATAATTTTAAAAGGCAATTTCCTATACTGACCATGTTTTAGTTGCTAAACAGAAGCAGCACCAGATAGTTCTTGATGCCTTGAGAAAGCATAATAAAGGCCCTCCAGGTGAGTTTTCAAAGGCACAGATAGGTGTGTACAGCAATCTTCATTCCTTCTTACTAATTGACAACACACTCACCTAGGCTATAATTGTGTGGAACAAAAATCAAAGTTCTAATTAGGGCAATGGTATTTTCACTGGATAAAGCAGGTCTTTTTTGAGGTATGATTTTCATACTGCAACATTCACCTTTTTTGGTGTACAGTTCTATCAGTTTTGACAACTTCAATAGTAGTGTGACCACCACCAGTGGTGAAATAACATAGCTCTACCATCCCTCCAAATTTCCTCAGCCTTTGCAAGCCTGCCCTTCCCTGGCTGATCTGTGTTCTGTCCTTATAGTTTTGCTTCTTCCCAAATGCCACATAAATGGAATTATACAGTACATAGTTTTTTGAGCCCAGTTTCTCTCACTTGGCATAATGCAATTGAGAGTCATTCATGATGTTAGGTAGATCAGTAGTTTGCTCCTTTTTATTACAGCAATTTCATTAAGCAAAACAGCTTAGTGATCAATAATCAATCAAATAAAATATGATCTAGATACATAATCATAACTTTCCAGGGAATTCAGAGTCACATGCAAGTTCCTTCACTAAACAAGACATGCATGCAAGATGTCTCCATTTATATACACTCCCCACAATTCAGACCACAATATTAGGATAACGGCAGTAATAATTTAAGACTCAACTCATTCATTACATTACCTTTGTTGTGGTTTACCTGCCAAGGACGCTCTGGACTCAGCTCCTTACAATACAGTATTCTGAATAAAGAATAGATTAAGGAAATGGCTACTTTTCAGGATAAAAAAATACAACAAAAACGTCCAGGTGGTAATTGATGCAGAGACTCCTCAGACTGGGTTTTGGGCAAAGTTCAGGATTCTGGCTATCATGATCATGGCCAAGTCATCTGAGCCTCTCTGGGTTTCATTTCCTTCCACAGCACCTGTTTCCTTCCCCCAAATGGAAGAAGTGTCAGTCAGGATTTGACTGCCTATATGTAATGCCATGGTACCGAGCACTTGAAAAACAACATAAATTGAAGAACCAGCACTCTCCATTGCTGAGGTATACAGACGGCACCTTTAAGTGTAGATGTTAGAGCAGATGAGTACTACTGGCATATCTCAGTGAAAGATCTTCAGGTATCTTGAAATTGCAGGCTAGATCAATATTCTAATTAGGCATTTAACTGGGATCCTCATTCTTCCTACCCCCAAGTTACAGCTTTTAAACAGTTAAGAAAGTAGTTTCATGATAGAACACCATGCTGTCATTGATTCTAGCTATTACCGCACCTTCTCCCCAGCAGTAAGTAACATGCTTTAAGTCTGCAAGCAGTGTAAGGACCAGACAGGGAAAAATTGAAAGAGCCCATTTTATGAAAAAAATTTATATAAACATGCATAAAGCATGACTAGGAATCAGACAGATATAATGACCACAAGTATTTTTACTCTTTTAACCAATGTAACTTTCCTTATATATAGAAAAGAAAGTTTTTTTCCTGTCTAACCTCACCTACATGTAATTTCCTCCACCCCCATCATGGGGTGTCCCTTTAACCAGCACTGGTTAAGCCTTCTTCCTATTTCCCTTAAAAAGAACAGTAACAAACAGTTAAATTATCAATGCACTAATAGGAGAGGGCATCTAGAATGAGCTGTAGTTGGGGCTGCAGAATAATCTGAAAGAGATCTAAACTTGAAGGTAGGTGAAGAGTAAATGGCACTGAACAGTAGGTGGCTTTTAAATGACTTTGAAGTGGGGTTTCCTGGCTAAGATGGGGAGGAGAAGATGATCCTGAAGGAGACAGTGGTATTTCTTTGGGGAAGGGACCTGGCTACCATAAGATTTAAGTCCCATCTCTGGAAAAGCAGTTAACATGGTTGGATAGAACATATCTTCTGGCAGAAACTTTGAAATTCTGAATTTCAGTTCCTTGTTGTCCTGACAGGAATCTCAACTCTTCTTCAAGCAATAAAATATTATACCTATTCTGATGAAGTTATATGTCACTTCATCAAATACCTGATTTTTCTGAACAAAGAATAGACTCCTTTACATGGCTCAGTAAATATGTGCGTGCACAAACAGATCGAGTGCCATGTCTAGTCAATGACGTTATTAACAGCTAACAAAGTTTGTCCATTTCAGATCTCTGCTTGATTAATAGATGTCAGGTATTCAAGTAATGACAAAGTAATTTCATTAATATCACTTTGTTTTGTTACCAATAGCCTACTTCCACTTATTTCGCTTACAGTATCAACCTTTTCACTTTTACACAGCCTCTTCTAGAAGAGCAAAGCACAGTGAAAAGGAATGATGGGGAAATGAATCCTCACACCTGTAAGCTAAATGCCAACAGTGATGAAAACAGGAGAACAGCAGACCACTCGAACACACATCCCCGGGGCTTAGCGAAGGGAGGAGAAGTGAGGCATGACCTGAAGGTGTCAGTGCAGCCACTGCCATCCCTCAGAGGTGAGCCAGTCCTCAAAAGGGCTCCTGTGACTTAGGCAGAAGGCAACAATAGAGTACTGACTCAGGAGTTTAAAGAAAATTAAGGTTACTGATTACCTCCAAGCCTTTATTAGAGTCAGGATAAATTAAAAAAAAAAAAAAATACAACAACTATGGCTATATTTTCCTCCCCTAGAACTTTCTCCCAATCAGTGACTAAGCCTGCTCTGGGAAAACAGGACTGGAATAAAAGAACTGCTCAGGAAGCCAGGTCTGAAAACACAGCCACAATTGCTTAAAGTTGGAATGCCCCCTGGGGTGGGGGTCAGCCAGATGTGGTGACACACACAAAGGCAAGCTAAGGCAGGAGAATGGCGGATTCAAGGGCAGCCTTGGCAACCTAGTGAGACCCTGTCTCAAAACAAAAAATAAGAAGGGCTAGGGATGTAGCTTAGTGGTAGAGCCCCCCTGAGTTAAATCCCCAGTACTGCCAAAAGAAAAAAAAAATCAATTTAAAGTTTGAAGAAAGTATCTAGATAAGTATCTAGACTGAAGTCTAGATAATTTACTTAACTTGAAAAACTCAAATAAATTTACTTTCAACACCATTTTTACAATTTATGACCTTCCTAGCCTCCTTTCATCTTAAAACAAAAATATTATATCAGTAGTTTTTAAAGTGTGGAACCCCAAGTAGTATCAGCAGTATCATCTGGAAACTTCTAAAAAATGCAAATTCTCAGGCTGTACCCATACCTACTGATTCAGAAACTCAGAATAGAACCCACAATCTGTCACATAGGGTCTGAAAACCTCTTCAGTTACTGTAAAAGGAGAAAGGCACAGGAGTTTTGATTTACAGAACAAGTTTCTTAAGTCTGAAGTGGCAAAGAGAAGGAAAGTCTATTATGTAAATGGTGCTTCAATAGCCTAATTTCTAGATTAAGGCCCAACTTTAACACTTAGTGACCTTTATCTATAAGCAGTACCTTCCAGATGTTTCAGGAGTGCTCTACTGCTATTCCCATGAGCAGATATCAGAATAGTTTTTCCCTTTAGTACTTCAGGTGCAATCCTTTCATTCCAGTAGGGAAGGAGTCTCTCCAGGACATCCTTTAAGCTTTCAGACCGTGGCAGTTGATCCAAGGGTACATCGCACAATTTATACCTCCGGTCACTGTAGATTTCATGGTAGTAGGGATGAGACTCCTCAATGGGAGGTGGGGTCACATTGTAGCTTCTTCTCCAGAGTCTCACCTGTTCTTCACCATGATTCAAAGCCATTTTCTCCCTGTTGAGCCCAATCAAGGCTCCATAGTGACGCTCATTCAGACGCCAGGAGCTTTCCACAGGAACCCATTCCTGCCCCAGCTCTTCCAGGATCAGCCAGGCTGTGTGGATGGACCGATTAAGGACCGATGTGAATACGAGATCAAACTCAAATTTCAGCGATCTGAGTTGCTTCCCACAGTTCCGGGCTTCCTCCACTCCTTCTCTGTTAAGTTTCTGATCCACCCAGCTACAAAATCGGTTCTCCTTATTCCAAGCACCCTCTCCATGTCTTAGTATGATAAGTTTATACTTGGACATACTGATGGCTGAGTTTCCCTGATGTTTTCAAATGGGATACTGTTCAAGAACAGCAATACATCTAGCAAGAGAAGAACAAAAAGTACAAGTTATATTCTTCATTCAAATGACTACCTAGGAATGGAAGCACAATTTTACAACAACCAGTTTCTAAAATAAACTGAAATTCCTTGAAACAGTTTTGACATCAGACATCCGGTATTCATCTACTATAGTGCATATAAGCATATTCTCCAGATAATTAATTATAGACAACATAGTTGATGTAAATTTTCTGATGGCTGGATAATATGTTAATTTTATGATGTAAAACAACAGAACACTTCATTCTCATGGCATGCTGTGTTTCTGCTAAATAAAAAGAAAGTTTATGCTTATAGAAGAGACAATTTAATTGAATGAGTTATATATGTCTAAAAGCATGTCTAGTACCTGGGAACTCCCAGCTCCTAGCAGCTGACTCTACATTGAAGGCATGCTTCTTACTTTGTTTTTCCTCCGGTGGGAAAAAAGTTTACCAGCCTCACCTCTTTATTACATAAATTATTAAACAGGTTAACTCAGTGAACCACCACATAGATCTTGTATATATCACTGACTGGTGGCAAAGAGTTCTTCAGTGCTGTGGGCTACACCATGTAAGAACAAATTGAAGGTACACAAGACACACTGGCTCAATATTCAAACATGAAAAGTGATTTTAGGTGACATTAACCCAAGTATGGTGTCACCTAAATAATCTTTCACCTGCTTAAGACAGAGCTGTTGGCAGGAATAAATCCGGATGCAAAACAACCTATCAAGTGCAAGCAGCTGTGAGATGCGCCTGTAGAAAGAGATTAACAGGAGCAGGTCTGTGGGAAGGAGAGGAGCCACACTGATAAGGAGGTACTGCCTCCTCCCGCAACCCTGCAGATACACTATGCACACCAGCCCCATCTTAGCAGAAGAATCTAGTAAAGTGGGTCAGCAATCCTAAAAAGTGCTTTTGAATCCGCTTCATTCAAACTGCAGGCCCAAAGTCCTGTGGGTCCACTGTCCTCTGGAAAATCTGCAGACTGGGCTGGGTCAGCCAGCCTTCACTCTCTTTGCAGTGGACATATCTACATTGACAAATGTGGCTTGGTTGACATGCCTGGCGTTCTCCACCTCCACCCCAGTGTTTTTCCACACTGGGGAGCAAAGATTATAAGAGCATCAAGGCCTGGTTTTCTGCCATTCTTGGCAACTTCCATTAACTGGTGATTTTCTGTCCCACTTAAACTGTGATTCATAGACAGTTATATAACAATCAGCGACAAAGTTCACCGGAATCTAGATCTAGTTTCTACTTTTCTTTAGTAATTCCTAGAGATTCTAAAGTGTAAACTATCTTCTAAATAAGGCTGCGGAAGTCAGGGAGGAAATCCAGTGGAGGTGATTAGCAAGTAGCTGAAAGTCTACTAGTTAGGATTGTGATCTCCCTTTCTTGTTAAGTATCAGATTCGAAGTTTTGGTGCATGTGATGCAGGAAAGCACCAAGAGACTAGAAGGGACGGGGCTTGGGGCTCAAGTGAAAGCATCTCACAGGGCTGAAAATCTTTAGGGAGGGAATATGATGTCCCTGCCTTCAGTAAGGAGAGACGTGTGGCAGAAGAGAGAAGGGAACGAAAGGAATCTGGGCAATGCTTTGCCAGGTGACTGCCTGTGCCCAGGGCTGAATTGCCATGAGGTTAATGAAGCTCCAGCTTCAGGTTCCCTCACCAGAAAGAGACCAAGCTATACATCTAGTGGATGGGTGTTAGGGTGTATGTGGGTGTGTGTTTAATTTGCAAAAGAAAGATATTTTTATATTATTTCTTTTAAAATCCCCAATTCACCACGTAGTAAAGATTCAGGCCAATGAAGAACTGGATCTCCCTATTGTAACCACTCACCATTTTATTTTTTGGTAGTAATGGAGGTTGGAGAAAAGATAAGCAAACTATCAACTGTACCTTTACCTCAACTTCGGTTTGCATGTCAAGAGATGCCACCAGGCTGAACAGCTAAAGAAACTATTTCCCTTCAAATGAACAAGGGTGTGGTGGACAAATTCCGCAGGTAGAAGCCCTTCCCCATGGTCTTTTGATTATGGACTACAGCAAGGGAACAAAACAATGTCGCAATGAATACTCCTGCAGCCACCACCAAGCTTTGCAGGATCTTAATCTGCTATATTAGCATGTTTTGTTTAAAAAAATTGTTTTCTTTTTCACTCAAAATACATGCACTGAAGCAGAAGAATAGCACTATAGCCATGAAAACTATGCAAATATACACAGTCCCTCACTGCGAGGGATGGGAAGTGAATACAGGCTAAGTACCAAACCAGTTAATCTATCTCAGGTAAATGAAAACTTCCTTCTCTCCTCCTTTGTACTATCAACTGACTTTTCCTATTTAATGAACTGCTGAATGCATGCAAAGCTCCAGAGGTATACATATACCTTAGACCAAGTTGCATCCAAGCAGGTAGCTAGGCAAGCTGCACCTCTAGAACCTACCATGTTACTCAAAGCATACAAGGCACTTAGTACGTGGGTTGATTTAATCAAAATCAGTTAGACATATATTATTAAACTGCACTACTGATCTAATGCTTAACAGTTCTAGAGGTAACTACCCAAGTAAAAATAGTCAGTTGGCAGAGTATATTCACGGATGACCATAACCTCTAAGAAAATGGAGATTCTGATTGACTTGTTCAAAAACATACGGTCACTAAATGGCAAACTGGGACTGTGCTCTAGATCTTCTGCCTCCAATTCCTGTGCTCTTGCTTCCTCACCACCAAGTACTCTGCAGTCTTGGACTGGGGATATGAACTTACTTGGCTTCACTTCATAGGAGCATCTCCAGTCATAACCTGTTCTTCCAAACTCAGGCCAACACTTTATAAAATGCATCTAATGAACAGCGTATAAAGGAGGGCTCAACCCATCACTGCTCTTGAGATGAACTTCAAGGCATGAAGTCAGGTAAAGCAGTAGTTGCCCCAACTTATGAAGAGGTAAGTGACTAAGAATATATGCCTCCGCCCACCCCTCCAAATTCAAAACTACTCCTTTAAAACCTCGAGCTTTGCTTTCCATTTTATTTTATTTTTGGTAAAGCTCACCACCATGCAGTTTGCTCTCAAGGTTCATCTATCCTATAGAAAGAATTACTGACATTTAAGGACTAATTTCCATTAATAATCAATATATTTCATCAGTAATCACTTCATGCCAAAAAAAGGACACACCGGTTATGGGATTATCATTCCCTAGTTTCTTCCTTTACAAAGTATGGTCTAGCTTGAAAACAAGGTTTACAAACCAAACACATCTTTTACAAGACTTTTCCTCATCTACCCTTTCTTTCCTCCCCAGTTTTTCCTTCCTTTTTAGCCATGGCTTTCTTAGTCCCCTGACACCTAATATGTGCCTTTACCACTCTACTGAAATGGTCTCTCAAAAGGCTACAGATTAGTCACTTCTTACTAAGTGGAGACCTCTCAGGACTCACACGGCTTTGACCCCTATGAAGTTGAATACTTCCATCAGAAAATAAATCTGCAAAGCTTTCAGTGCTGCTTTCCTCCAACACAGCTATTGTTATATCCTGTCTTGGTCTCTGCACTTTGTTACCCACCTATGACAGTACTATGTTGATGATCACGATATTAGTCACAGCAGCCAACATTCATAGAGTACCCACGTACTGGGGATTGTTTGAGCCCTCAACCATCATTCCATGGAGTAGGTTCTATAATTACTTCATTTTACAGATTCAGAAATAGGAGAAGAGGCAGGGCTAGAATTTAGGCGGAGGCTGGGCCCCCAAAGCCTATACCTATACTTTGAACCATTCTATTCCACTGCCACACTGAAAACCAAGGGTCCCTTCGGTGTCTTTGGAAACCCAACTTTTTTCACTACTTAAATCACATTAAAATGATATCCCCAAATATCATAATTGATACCCCCAAATATTTGTCAGTGTCCCCAGCCCAGTCAATTAATGCATTCTGTCTGCAACAAAGGTTGCAAACCCCATTAGGGCAGAGCACAAGGGTAGGCTTGAGAGGAATATGGACTCCATCACAGATTATGTGTTCAAGAAATCAGTGAGGAATGGTGACGTGTGTGTGTGTGTGTGTCTGTCTGTCTGTCTAAAGTCAAAACTAATTCACACCAGGAGAAGCACTTCAATCATAAAGAAGTGGGAAGAGAGAGATTCTTTCTACGCCAGACTTTATGGACATGGCACTATAAGCTGGATTTGGAAAGTTATTTAAGATTTAGATTTATAGGAAAAAAGGAAAGGAATTCTAGCCTAAGGGAACAATGAGAGGAATTAAGGAACAGGTGCCTATAGAGAATAGTAAGCCATTCAAACTAGTTGGGGTTATACGTAGGGTGACTATACATCCTGATTTGCCTAAAACAGGCCTGTTTCCTTCCCCAACATAATTATTACTAGGGCCCCTTTCACACTTAAGTATCCCATTTGGAAAATTATATGGTCACCCTGATATAGAGTATAAACAGGAAGTAGGAGGAGACTAGTCTAAAAAGATGAGACTGAACATCTAAGAAGGAGGACCTTATGCCAAAGAATATAAGTTCTTCTATAAATATTGAGACATCATTAAAGGTTTAATAGCATGCATTTTAGGAGGATTAGGCAACCTTACACATACAAAGAGAGAGAAGAAAAACCAGTAGTGTGAAAACTAGTGGTGAAGTTTTTGTAATAATTCTGATAACACATAATAGAGAGCTAGACTAGGATAACAGCTGTCAAAATGGGATGAACGAGATAAATGTGAAAGACACCAGCTCAGCTCAGATGTTAGCAACTTTTTCTGTAAAAGCCCCCATAGTAAATTTTTAGGTTTTGTGGGCTATAAGGTCTTTATCATAATTATGCACAACTGTATAATTTAGCCAGTGTAGCCGAAAGCAGCTGCAGACAATACATACATGCATAAATATGGCTGTGTTCCAATAAAACTTTGTGTATGGATACCAAAATTAAAATTTCATGTAATTTTCAAGCCAATAAAGATTGTTTTCATTTGATTAATTTCAACTATTTAAAATGTAAACCACATTCTTAGCTTGTGGGCTTATATAAAATCAGGTACTAAGCAGAAGGTCTTAGGCATGCAGCTGGATCCCTACTCAGATCTACTAATCACATCAGCATTTATAAACCTTAATTAAGCATCCTGTTTAAGGATACTCCCAACATTATTAAATCACCAGATTTTATTTTGGCTAGAAATACAAAGTACCTTAAATGGAATCCCATTCATAATTGTTTTTATCCCTCACAGAAGACAATACTGAGTGCATTTGAATCTGTTTGAGTACCTGACTTTTGCTTAGCTGATTATTTAGGAATGGGTTCAAGATAGAACTATGCAGAAAAAGTGATTTATCTCTTGAACCGCCTTCAAAACGTAATCTGTCACTCAGACATGATTTAGCCCTATGAGACATCTTCATAAATTATGGCCCAGTGCTTCCACTTCAGGTGATTGTACACTTGCTCAAAAGTGCGGGCTAAGCAATTGCCTTGGTAGAAAAGAAACAAATAGATGATTAAAAGGACATCCTGTGCAGGTGATTTATGACTTTCAAAAAACTTTTCACTATATGTGTATAGAAAATCCATTTAGATTAACTATAAAGCAAAAAAAAGTTATTTCCATAAATGCCACCATAAAATTGAAGTTAAGCTTCAAGATCAGCATGCACTGGGCAAGGCAGGGACAAAGAGGGTTGCAGGGGAACGATGCACATGCAAGGCACTACATTTACTGAGGTCACTTCATAATGTTTTCAGAATCTCAGAGTAGTGTCAACATATGTAGCATGACCATCTTGCTGGTACTTCCTACTCCTGCCCCTTATTAAGCCATATAATTTCATATATCCTGCCCCCATAACTAGGGACCATCCTATCTTCTAAATTAATATCCCTAGGACTTCACTTCCTCCCTTCCTCGAGTGTTTCAAAATAAGTGTGTAAGACTTCAGTATCACAAAGCATGAAAAGGTAGGGAAAATTACACTCCAGTCTAAAGACTAGGTTTTTTTTTTCCCTTTCCAAAAACTGGATAAGAAATTTGATCAACAATAAAATGTTAAAAATAATATAAAATAAGGGACAAGGCCCAGAATCACTTTAATCCAAAGCTTACATTTAAATAAATATTCAATTGTTTCCCTAGATCACTCAGATATTTTCCTTTGTCCAAATCCTCACTGTACAGCTTTGAGCAACTTCTAGTAAACCCCACTAAACTAGAAATCTAACTGTATAGAAGATGCACTGGCTACATTTGGGGTCTGAGAAAGAAGTCAACCATGTCTCTGATGAAACAAAAAGGAACAGTTCTCAAGGGAAATGAAATCTGGTGCTTAGTTCATTAGAGTGTCAGTTATCTTAACAAAATATGCCTTCCCCTCAAATCAAATTCAATACTTAACATTCAAATACGACTGTACTTAAAGGTACTTAATATTCTATGGTCCATTACTTTTCCTAAAGTTTTACAGTAACTTTTCCATTTATATTTACAGTAATAAGAACATCTTTTGCTGGGCCTGGTGGTGCATACTTGTAGTCTGTGACTCCAGAGGCCAAAGCAGGAGGATCACAAGTTCAAGGTCAGCCTCAGCAATTTAGCTAGGCCCTCAGTAACTTACTGAGATCCTCTCTCAAAATTAAAAGTAAAAAGGGCTAGGAATATGACTCAGTGGTAAAGTGTCCCTCAGTTCAATCCTCAGTACAAGAATAAAAAATCTCTTCATCAGGAGCAAATACTATTACTCATGGGTGTTTTTCAGATTGTTCTTAAACCTTACATTGTATTCTAACATCTACTGATCAGAATGATAAAAAGCAATAGGAGGTAGATCCCTATCACAGCGAAGAGATATAAATGTGTAATGAACTGAGAATTTGCCTGGACCATGGGGTCTGGTCCTGCCCACTTAGCATCACCAGTGTGCAAAACACTCATGACTCTTCTTTCCTATCTCTGGTTACTTACTTTCCTAGGTTAGTAACTCTGTTAATACAACTGTTTCCCCCAAATCCCCAAAAAGTTTGAAGTCTAAAAACCTAGACATAAACTCACTCTTCCGCTTGACAGTATGATCTTGAATAAATTCTTGGGATTTCAGCTTCCATGTCTATAAAGATGAGGATAACAAAACTACTCTTCTCAAGGAACTGTTAGGAGAATTAAATGAATTATGATGCAATGCTCTACCAAAAAGTGAGAGGTAGAATGGAGCAGACATTGACTAACTCATGAAGACTGATACAGTTCTTAGGTGCATGGAAGCAATCCTGGCCGGGCTGATGGTATGAAGCAAAATTTGAGAACACAGTACAATGAAGGGAGAGGTTAGAGAGGTTTAGATAGTGGAAGGAAGTATGCAGACAAACGTTGTGAGTCAAAGAGGGTGATGGAAAGAGATAGTCCTAGCAGCATACCAAATACCAAGAAATATTCTGCAATCCAAATGCAAAGTAAAAGTGGTCAACATTTTATATTCTATAAAATAGATTTTTTCTCATATTTGTGGCCAAGCTTCAAAAAAGGGTTTGTTATTATTACCTTTTGTCCTGTTTCCCCATATAAACATCCCCTCACATCAGACTTCATTCCAAAGATATTCAAGAAACATTTCAATTCAAACATTTTCGTATCCTGTTTTCCAGGCACCAGACACACAAAGATAAATGCATTGATGAATTTAGACATATCAATCACTAAATATACCTCTTAATCTCAACCCACTATAGAAGGCAAAAGAGTAAGAAAGACTAAAAGATTTACTGAAACATTAACAGTGGTTGCCTCTTAAGAGTGGTTGCCTCTTAAGTTGTCATTAAGAATGACACTTTCTGCCACATTATACTTCTGTACTCTAAAAATTTTCTACAGTGGTCTACTTGATTTGGTTTAGTTTATATACCTACACAGAAGAACATGTCCTTGAAAATGGAAACTTATTTGCTAACAGATTTGATACAAAATTTACTGCAATATGATATTTCTTGTATATCTGTAATAAAACTAATCACATTTATTTTAAAATAGACTAATATAGGCATGGGTCCCAGAAGCAATCTAATGTAACTTCTTCTTTTAAAAATATGAAAATTAAGAGTCAGAGTTGAAATGATTTGTTTAAAATGACACAAATAAGGAACAGCTGCAGGACTAAAACCAAGATGTCTTAACTTGTAACTTGGAGTTCCTTCTACTATGCCTGTTTGTTTGAATGACAAGTCTCTAAAATCCACCATCGTTTGGGGAGCATCTATGATGTGTGAGGTGCTACAGGGATACAAAAGTGGAAAAAACTTAAGTCCCTGGGCTCAGGGGAGACAGTTTTAAAATAAAAGACAAATTAACATGAGTTTTGCTTTCATTATAGAAAACCTTAGTACCTATTAACTGTCAATCCTCAACTTTGATTATTTTTTTCCTCTGAAGGGTTCCACATTCAATGAGTCAACACTCCAGTACCACTTCTCAAGCTATAAATCCTGCATAATTTGTAAGGGAGGAGGTGGGGAAGTTAAGTCAGCTAAAAACCAATTATCTTTTCAAAGTCTAACTATGAACTTAACTTCCATGATGCATTTCTTTTGACTTTCTCTAGTGCAATATCAGTCCCCATCCTGTAGAACAGAGGGAATTACACTTTTTTATTTTCAGTGTTTCTGTGATTTGGGGCCCAAAACCACTGCACTGACTCACTTTCTTTCCCTTTTTAGCATTCGAATTGTTTGGTTTTCTTGCTGTTGTTGCTTATTTGTTTGTTTGTTTTCCTATCTACTTACACTTATACCACCATGCCTGCCATTGCCCTACGCACAGTGGCAGAGCCCTGCCTCCTTGCAGGGAGTCTGCTAGTGAAGAGGCTGTACCACCGCGCCTCGGGAGTCCACCAGAGTTGTTCATCAATCCCTTCCTTCTGATGTACTCCGGCCAACCGACACCTCTGCCCGGGAGGTCCTCCTTTCAGTTGACCTAACTGTTGACTGCCGGAGAGGCGCACTCTGAGAAAGGGACAGTGGGGCGGACCTCGAGGATACCTGAGGGTCACAGCTTGAGCGGTGGAGTGGTCGCCAGATTCCGACCAAAGACTAACCTGGGAGACTATAGGAACTGGCCTCCTCCGCATCTCAAAATAAAACCCCATCTCATTTAAATAGAGAAACGTTCGCAACCGTAACATTCTAAAACAAAACCACTCACCTGCAAAAAGACCACCCGCAGCAACCGCCGTATCTCCGGGCCGCGGAGCAGGCAGCGCCTCCTAGGATTCATCGTTACAACCGGCATCGACGCTCTTTTCTATCCCTGGAGCCAGACGGGGCAGGTCCCACGACTCTACCTATTGGAGGGGAGAGCTGTCATTCACCCATGGCCCCGCCCTGCCCCCGGGACCGACCGAGGTCTTTTCCGTTTCCCAAATCCCTAGGGTAAGAAGCGAGGCTATGACTGGCTGTCTGAGGAGATGAGCTCTCGCCTGGGCCAATAAGGATACGACTTCAGAGCCGGTGGGCGGGCTCGGGCCTAAGGAAGTAGAGAAACAAACCCTGGCGTGTCGCCGAGGCGATAGGAAAACCCCCCGGCCTGGGGAGACCCGGCGGTTTGAGATTCTAGGAAGTATTTGGCGTCACTGGGAAACACCTGCCGAGGAAGAGCGGTGTCGGAGGAGTCTTGGAGTAGATGAGGTGATATTTCTTTTACTCAAGGGAAGTTTTCGGATTAAACCCTGGGATGAAACCAGGCAGTCATCGCAGAAGAAAGGTCCCTTATAACAAAGCACCGGTGACTTTAACTCTTAAATCGTGATTAAAAGGAAAGCCTGTAAGGTGCCCGATTTATAGGCAATAACGTATTCTTACTTTCCCTTACTGCTTTTATAGGGATCCCCTTGGGCATTGCCTGAAAGTTTTTTAGGGAAGAAATGGTGAATGGAATTTCCTAAAAGCTTCTAGAACAGAGAAAGGGAGGATGGGGTAGAATGGGAGAGAATTGTAAATTTGGAGGCCACATTTACAAAACAAGAGAAAACCATGAAAATGCTGGCCTGTCAGGCCCTGGAAGCTTCCAAGCAGGCTTGAACTCCCACAGAAGTTTGAAGCCTGAGTGTCGGAATGTTAGGGTGGGTGAGAAAGATAAGGAAGGGTATGTTTGTCCAACCACGTGCGAAGTTCCCCTTCTTGATTTCTAGAAGCTGCCCTACCCATTGTTTTGGGCCCTTGAATTTTTCCTGTTTCATTCTCAGGTCCAGTAGGTTCGTGACCAGCCCGCAGGTCCTTTTGAAAAGATAATCTGGCCACATTTTTTATTTTTATTTTTTAACTATGACACATTATGAATTGATCTCACTAAGACCGAATTAGAATTTGACAATTCCTCCCTGGTTCTCAAAGAACAGAACCTGCATTTCAAGGAGAACCGGAAACCAAGATCCCACAGCTCCCAGTAGGTGATAGCCCCTTACCGAGTGATAGTTGAGTTTAAACTTGCCCAAGATTAACTAGAATTCAGGTTAGAACAAGTAAAGAAGGCAACTTTCAAATCCTAGACAACTTGTCCATTTGCTCTTTTCCCTTGCTTCATACCAGATGAGAACAAATTAAGGAAACAGCTTTTCAGCTGCAGTATAATGTCAAAGCTGACCTCCAGGTGCTGGCTGTCCACATTAAGGAGGATAAAGACAACCATTCAGAGCCAGAAATGGTGACACATGCCTGTAATCCCAGCAACTGGGAAGGTTGAGGCAGGAGGATTGTTAAGTTGGAGGCCAGCATCAGCAACTTACTGAGGCTTTAAGCAACTTAATAAAACCCTGTCTCCAAGTAAAAATAAAAAGGTCTGAGGATGTGGTTCGGTGGTTAAGGATGCTTGGGTTCAGTCCCTGGCAACCGAAGGAAAAAAAAAAAAACATTCTTAAGTGGCAAAGTCATGTGGCATTTGACATTCAGGGATACTGACTCTGGACTTATGGGCACTTGCTCATTGGATTCAATTTTGCTGTTGTTATGGATACCCATGGAATACTAGCTTGTCACATAAAACCTTAATATCAAACATGCCTTTTAGAATTATTCACAGAAATATTTGGCTGATGAGTAAATCATTTCGATATAAGATGGAAGCAATTGCCAGTGATTCTGTTGAGTAAGAATTAAAAAGCAAATTGTTAGAAGCAAGCTTGGTCTTTGTGACATAGATGTGCACAGAGACTAAAAAAATTATAGGAGTCACTGTTGTCCTATGGCAATACTGTTTCCATAGTTACCAGGATATGATATGTAAATGTCATATCCTGGACCTTGTGTCTATTTGATTAAGCGTTTTTCTTAAGAACTTTTAAGTAGTGAGATTGTGGCTCACAAAGTTTATGCCCACTTAAGGCAAAGTTTATACCCACTTAAGGTATAGTTTACACCCACTTAAGGCAAAGATGAATTCCAAAGAATATTAGACTAATAAAGGGCCTTACAAAGTAAACCTAGCCCCTTATACAGGTAAAGAAACTGAAACTTAAATGATTTGCTGGGTTGGAGGCAGAGCTGGGACAAGGACCCAAGGTTGCTAATTTTTTAATTTTGGTAAAATGCTCCCCTCCTCCTGCTGCTTCTCTCCAAGTGCCCCTCCCAAAGCAATATACAGTTTTTTAAAAAAACTCAAGGTTATTAATTTTAAATTAACTTCCATTAAGACCAATTATGAGGAATTCAATTCTGATATAACAGACATTATGAAAATAACTTTGCTCACTACTTCAAACAACTTCTGATGTAGTCCACTTTTAACCACAAAAGAAATGAAAAAGCAATTATTATAGCCTGTTGCCTCTTTTTCTGTTGTGTGTGTTAATATTTACCTATAATGATAGTTGAAGGATTATCTTATTCATGACCTGAATAAAATACCATTTTATGATAGCATGTATACCTAGTCAAAATAATTTTACAGCTGGGCACAGTGGTGCACGCCTTTAATCCCAGCCACTCAGGAGGCTGAGACAGGAGGATCACGAGTTCAAAGTCAGCCTCAGCAAAAGTGAGATGCTAAGCAATTCAGTGAGACCCTGTTTCTAAACAAAATACAAAATAGGACTGGCAGTGTGACTCAGTTGTTGAGTGTCCCTGAGTTCAATCCCCAGTACCCCATAACAACAATAATAATAATAATTTTACAGCTATCTACACAGAGTCTCTCGCCTTTTCTAGGTAGATCTGAACTGGTCCATAAAGCATAAAAACATCATCCACTGACCTAGTCTATTCTACCTTTTCCTGGCCTGGCAGAACTATTGTTTCTCTCCCTCCAGCAAACTCCAGAGTGAGTTAGGCCCGTATCCCAGGTTCTGGACTGTCTCCTTTTCGTAACAATGTCAGGATACATCATGAGCTTGTTGCTGCTGGTCTCCCATCCTACCCCCTACCTTTTTCAGGGTTAGATCATAATCTGCTACCCTTAATTTAGTGTAATTGGCTGACGTTTGTCTGGCCCCTGCCATCAACCGACTTAATACAGGTTCCCCTTTGCTGAAACTGAAAACCAGAAGTGTCCTCACAGAGCATACACACACACTGTCACAACACCTAGCTTAAGCTACCATACCTCTTGCCTGCATTTTTTCAGCAGTTCTTAGTAAGTATTCCTGAATCCACTTTTACTGTCTTCTAGGAAGCCAGGGTGATGTTGGTAGTTTATCTTTGTGATTATTTGACAAGTAACACCCCATCTTCTCCCATCATGGAACAATGGCCTCCCATTACTCCTCTTTCCCTCCCCAGTCCCCGTCCCCCCCACTAGGGATAAGCCTGGGGCCTCTCTACCACTGAGTCACATCCCCAGCCCTTTAATGTTTTATTTTGAGACAAGTTCTTGCTAAGTTGCTTAGGGCCTCCCTAAATTGCTGAGGCTGACTTTGAACTTTCCATTCTCCAGCCTCAGCCTCCCAAGCCACTGTGACTACAGGTGTGTGCTACCAGGCCTGGCTCCAGCCCTTTTCAATTTATTATTTTGGGATAAGATTTTGCTGAATTGGCCAGGCGTACCTTGAACTTGCAATCCTCCTTCCTCATCCTCCAGATGAGCTGGGATTATAGGCATGTGCTATCACACCTGGACCTATTGCTTCTCACATTGAGCTTCTTCGTTCCCATGGTCAGTCAGTCTTTTCACATGTGTTTTCCCTATCTACTTGCCCCACTCCCTTGGTTTAATGAACTGCTATTCAATATTTCAGTGTTAGTTGAGTGATCATTTCCCTAGGAAAAGTTAATCTTTCCTGGTTGGTACCTCCTAGGCTAATTAAATATTGTAGCGGTACCATGCACATGTTCTTCCTTGAACTTTACATACATATATTTACATTGTGCATTATCTGCCTTTCTGCTGGTCTGCAGGCTGCCTGAATACATGAACCCTGTTGGCTTTGGTTTACCACTGGTCCACTTTGTCAGGCATCAGGGAAAGAGAAGATTATGTTCCCTTCAGCTTTTCTCACTAGTACTTCATATATACATTCATACAAATAAATAAGCACATCTTTAAAAAAAAAAAAAAAAAACACTTTATCCATTCACATCCTAGGAGCTTGTCAAGATAAATTATAATGTGTGTGTACACACATTTATAAAAAATAATGTTAAATTTCATATGTAGACTCAATGTTAGCTCTGAAATAAATTGAGAAATCATATTTATATCCTGTATGTTTCCTTTTTCTTCTTTAATGTGTGTGGGGGCAGGGGTTCTGGGGATTGAACTTTTACTGCTGAACTTCCTCCTTAGCCACTTTTATTTTTTATTTTGAGACAGGGTCACTAAGTTGCCCAGGCTAACGTCAAACTTGTGATCCTCCTGCCTCAGCCTCCCACATAGCTGGGATTACAGGGGTGCACCACCTCACCCAGCTGAAATCAAATTCTTTAGTTGCCACATATGAATGAGAACTTGTGGTATTTGTCTTTTGGGGCCTGGTTTATTTCATAACATAATGACTTCCAGTTCTGTCCATTCAGCTCCCTTATTTTATAGTTGAGAAGAACTGAGGCCCACAGTGGGTGAGAGAATTGCTTGTGAACAAAAGCAGTTAAAACTCAGAATCAAAGTGTCCCCGCTCTCAGGCTGACTCTCAAGTGCCAGTGTTGTACTGGGGACTAATAACGATCCACCAGGGGGCAATAGGACTTGTGGGTTCAAAGAAAGTACAGCCCTGAAGTGGGTAGGAGTGTGACATCCTTGCCTTTTTCTTTGGTTGTATAAAGGGCATAATAATAGTAGCCACATTATAAAGTTGTGTATTTAAACAAGTTAATATATGGAAAGAGCTCAATAAATTTTAACTTTAAAAAGTTTCAGCGATAGGGCTGGGGTTGTGACTCAGTGGTAGAGCACTTGCCTAGCATGTGTGAGGCACTGGATTTGATCCTCAGCACCACATAAAAATAAATTAATAAAATAAAGGTATTAGGTCCATCTACAACTAAGAAAAAAATATATTTAAAAAAGTTTCAGTGATAGATTAAGGACCCAGTATAATTTATTATGTGTAGAACAAAATTACCTTGTCAATTTTCTCTTCTCTTCTAGGAAAAAACAAAGATAGCATGCAAGTGGGAGGCCCTCCTCGGGCAACGAAAGGCTGGTTCTAGCAGATAAGGTTTCAGTGACTGCACTAGGTAGAGGAAGGCATGTGATTACTTAGGCAAAACAAGTGCTGGGCCACAGGCTAGTCAGGTGGGGTAATGGAAGCCTGAGGGAGTTGAAAAGTACACAGAGGGAAGCATTTTTAACAAATCTAAAACAGCTTGAAAATCACAACAGAGGACAAAAGACTAATGATGAAATCATCTTACATTTCTGACTGAGCTCTTTTAATGTGAAATATGTTTCCTAGAGTGGGGGCATTCAAAATAGAGTCCTGGGTAGCACCCCTTTTAAACAGCATGCTCTCTGCTGGCTTTGAGCACTGTTACTTCTACTGTTTGTAGTTGTTGTTTTATGTCCAGAGGGAACTACTTTACCTCTGAATCTGTGACTCCAACATGAGGGAGACAAAGCTGCCTCTGTTTCCCCTCTGAATCCTCACAAAATCCTTATAAAATAAATTTAGGAAATAGCTCGGTGTGCTTCATTATCAGTAACTTTTCAAGTAAGAATAAGAGTAAGTGATTCATTACCAGTGTTGTATCATCAGTCAGGAGAGACAACTGAATTTTAGTCTCTTCCTGCTAGGTGAGTGTCCTAACTAATGTCTGACGTTGCCACTCAGTGAGATGTCAGGCAAAAGAAACAGATAAATAAGTTGGCAACCAGGGCATGTAAAATTAGCAAAAGAAGGAAAGTTCCTTTCTTGCATGGTGCTGTATACTAGTTATGAGTTACAAAGTGAGTAATGGCAAAGACTCTGAAACGTGGTGATTCTAGGTAGGATGGTGTGCCAAAAATCAGGTTGTTGTGATCCATGATCATGCTGATATTAGAAGCAAGAAGCCACAGGACCTCCATTTCTTCACTATAGGAACACTAAGCAAGTAAGGGCCAGGGCATCTATACCCCGCTAGAGTTTCTGCTGTAGAGAAATACAGGAAGGGACCTGTGTTCTCAGCTCCAAATCCAGCTATATCAGACAAAACAAGAATAGAGCAACTTCAAACAAAATATATCATGAGTTTTCCATGTGTATAAGCATACCATGTATATAAGTATATGTGTGTGTATACATATATAAGTGTATCCCTTTTTTCTAAATGCATCTATTTCCTCAGACTTTGTTACATCTCCATCTTCTCTAAAAATGGGGGAGGAATAGAAAAAACAAGTAAAACCTTCAGATCACTGAATCTGATCTCAGCTAACAAATCAATAAGCAATCAGCTATTCATTGAATGCCTCCTGATGTTTAAGAACTTACATTAGGAATTTTGAAGGAGGTGAACTAATATTTTTAGTGCCTGCCATAAACAAGTCACTGTGGCTTGGTGCTCAAGAAATATCCTCAACAGTCTAATTGACTATTCATAACTTTTTATCATAGAGCCAAAAGGAAATATTTAATTCGATTTATCATCTGTCAATGTATTTGTATTTGCTAAAGGGTTAGTGGAGCTGAAACCATGACTTTACAAACACTCCATTATAGTATTCTTGAAAACCGTATATATTTCCTTTACTGAAGATATGTACCATAAAAGTCATGGGTGTGAAAGAATCATTGCCTTTGATGGCTTATAAAGTGGTGGACTGAATTTCTGAATACCCTTAAAAAGAAATACAGCATAACACTTATTACTACTTGCATTTCTTGAGAACACAGTGATATAAAGGGACTTTGGAGACCATATATTGTGTAATTCTATTATATAAAACTAACAGAAAAGGCAAAATTGTAGAGATAGGAAACAGATCACCGGTTACCTAGAACCAGGGGTTGGAGCAGAGATTAATTTCAAATGGGCATAAAAGAACTTCGTAGGGTGACGGAAGTTGTTCTAAAATTGGGTTGTGGTAGTGGTTGCACAAATGTATTAAACTTGTTCAAACTCATCAAATTGTGTATTTTAAATGGGTAATTTTATAGTTTGTAAATTACCCCAAAC
This sequence comes from Sciurus carolinensis, assembly GCF_902686445.1. Lineage (NCBI taxonomy): Eukaryota > Metazoa > Chordata > Mammalia > Rodentia > Sciuridae > Sciurus > Sciurus carolinensis. The sequence goes on from NC_062220.1 coordinate 20,094,211, forward strand.
AAAAACCTTTCCAAAAATGTCTGTTACAGAATCAGATGTGAACAGATTCCTGGCTTTGCAATTTATTAGTTGTGTAGGCAGGTTGGTTAACCTCTCTAATCTTCAGGGTTCTCACATGAAATAGGAATAATGCTATCTACCTCTGGTTTTGTTGGGAAGATTAAACAAAGTAGTGTATGTGAAGTGCTTCCTACATAATGGTTGCTTAGCATGTGATAGTTCTCTTTCCCAGGGATGTTTAATGAGTGTTTAATTATATGTGCTGTCCACCTGATGTCTCTGTTTGATGTCATTAAATGGGGTGGGAGCTACTGAAGCTTCTTCTGACTTCCTTTCACTAGAACTTGACTCTTACTCCCACTAATTATTCTCCCATTTATCTTCCTCCTCTTCCTGCCAGGCACCTTTATCAGGCATCTTACCTTTACTTCCAGTGGTATTTCTTTATGCCTTTGCACATGCTGCCGTTTCTGCCTACAATGAGCTTCTTATCCCCACTCACTGAACTAAGCCTTAATCATTCTTTTATTTGAGGGGGATTTTTTAAATTATGTAATATTTCAAACAGTTTACTAGGGAATAATTTATAAAACCCAGCTTTATTAACATTCTTCCATATTTACTTCACAACTTTTTATTTGGACAAGTCTGTGGACTAATTCTTTCTTGAGAGTGAGGTGTGGTGGAGTAGGAACTAAATTGAAAATATAATTTCTGGGGTAGACTACATGTTGAATTTAAATTTTAGATTGACTTTGTTCAGTAAAATCATTTTTATTAACAGTGGTCTGTATATTTTTACCAGTTCCATTATTAACACAGTTCATAAAGAAGTGATAATTTCCCACAAGTTCATTGGTAGGGAAGAAGTGGGGGCACTGTGTAAAGCTAATAGCATCATTCCATGGCAGGAGACTGAAGTTTCTCCTCTTAGAGACCCTTTCACCATTTCACTGCCCCTAATACAGTAGACTTTCATTTATGATTTTGATTTTTTTCAACATATAAATTGACTTTTTAAAAATTTGTTCTTTGTAGATACACATGACAGTAGAGTGTATTTTGACATATTATACATACTTGGAGTATAACTTACTCTAATTAGGATCCCATTCTGTAGTTGTACTTGATGTGGAATTACACAGGTTGTGTATTCATATATGAACATAGGAAAGTTATGCCTTATTCATTCCACTGTCTTTCCCTTCTTATCCCCCTCCCTTCCCTTCATTCCCCTTTGTCTAATCCAATGAACTTCTGTTCTTCCCTCCCCCTCATGGTTTTGATATTTGAAATGCAAAGTTACTGTGATCAGGCTGTCTGAAATAATCGGAAGAACCTCCTAAGTTAAATCAATTATTGTTTTTTCTGAAAAGATTGACATAATCAAATAAAAAACATAGTAATATCCCCAAGTCCTTTTCAAATTAGAAGTGTTTGTGTGTCCTACCTTTTTTTTTTTTTTTCCATTGTTAAATGTCTACTGGACAATCACACAATCCTTCTTTGTAGTTCTTCTGTATTAGCATTTGTTCTTTCTCTTTAAGTGTTTTTGTTTAAAGTGCTCAGGGCTCTCTCCTTGAGCCCTGTGTGTCTTGTTCTCGAATCACAGCCACACAGCCTCCAGTCTCCCAAAGCACCCATTTCATAACTTGACCATCTAAATAATGTATTTTCTTCATGCATCTTTTACTTCTTTGTGGGAAAAGTTTTCCAGTATTCATATATTTAGCTTCAGTGGCATCTTTACTAGGTAGCAGGCAGGCCGTAGTTCTAAGTAAATCCCAGGAGATTCAGGCCTGTTCCTTCCAGGGAGTCTCCAGAGACTGGGGAATCCTGGCTCCTGAGTGACTGTTCTCTTTCCTACTCTTCTCAGACTTCTTTTTCTTGTATATCTTGATCCACGGTTCCTCCCCCCACCCCACCACCTCCACCCCGCGCACCTTCGCCTCTCCCTTTGCATCTTCATCACCAGCACTTATTTTAAAATTAATCACTGTCAACTGTTCTTTTTCCTTTTTGACAATATTTTGTCAATTTTTCTTAGACCCCATTTTTCTTTTCCCCCTAAACTGTAGGCAACTGCTGCTGTTCCCCATGCCCTGATTCCTTTTGTGAAGTGGCACCTTTCATTAATCAGAATATAGGTCAGAGGTCTTTGAGGAGAGTTTCTATGTGACAGGAGTTCCCACTTTTCTAATCTTCTCTTTCTATATAGGTTTTTTGCTTGTCTATGAGGTTAAGTCACAACTTGTCACCAGTATAGGGCAAGGTTGCAATGATAGGAGAAAGAGACAAAAATCAAAAAGACACTTTTGAATCCAGATGCACTTAACCACTGCATAACATTCCTAGCCCTTTTTTATTTTTTCTTTTGAGAAAAGGTCTGGCTGAGTTGCTTAGAGGCTCACTAAGTTGCTGAGACTGGACTCAAACTTGGAGTTCTCCTGCCTTGGACTCCTGAGTTTCTAGGATTATAGGTGTGCACCACTGCACCTGGCTTGGAACATTTTCTTCTTTCTGGTATCATAAGATGTTTCAGGCTCATTTGTATATTCCTTGTGCTAGCACTGTAATCAGCAATATCTTCAAGGAATTCTGTATCCATTTATTGAAGAATGATGTTTAGAAACCAAGATCTGAGATTAGGTAAAAAAATTGGCTAAAATTTCATGTTGGTGAGAATGTACAGTAATGAGCTCATGGGACTTGGTACCATCAATTTGGAAAACCATTTGGCAATAACTACCTTTTTTTAGAATATTGACATGAATTTATTTTAATCTTCCATAAAAAATGGACTAAGAAGAATATTCATAGTTAACCATCTTATGCTGGTATTTTCTATGACAAATTGTCATGATTGTCAAGTGATTCAGCCATTCTTTTCTTTCTTTTTTATTCTATTAGTTGTACATGATAGTAGAATGCACTTTGACACATCATACATAAATGGAGTATAATTTCTCCTCGTTGTACATGATGTAGAATCACACTGGTCATGTAGGGTGGTAATGTCTGATTCATTCTACTATCCTTCCTACCCTCATACCCACTCCCCTCCCTTCATTCCCCTCTATCAAATCCAAAGTAACTCTATTCTTCCCTAGCCCACCCCTTTTTTTGTGAATTAGCATCCGCATATCAGAGAAAGCATTTGGCCTTTCGGTTTTTGAAATCGGCTTGTTTTGCTTAGCATAATATTCTCCAACTCCATCCATTTATCAGCAAATGCCATAATTTCATTCTTCTTTTAAGGCTGAATAATATTCCATTGTGTATATATAACACGATTTCTTTATCCATTCATCAGTTGAGGGACACCTTGGTTGGTTCCATAGTTTAACTCTTGTGAATTAAGCCGCTATAAACATTGATGTGGCTGCCTCACTGTAGAACGCTGATTTTAAGTCCTTTGGGTATAAACTGACGAGTGGGATAATTGGTTCAAAATGGTGGTTCCCTTCCAAGTTTTCTGAGTAATATCCACGTCGCTTCCCATAATGGTTGCACCAATTTGGCAATAGCTACTTAACCTGAAGTCTCAGGCTTCAGAACTTGAGTGCTTTTCCCCACTTTTAGAAGGGCAATATCGGTCTGCTCTCTGGTGGTCAGAAGAGAAAGCACATGTGAAGGCCTTGTCAGTCAGGTCTCAGCTTCAGGATACACAGTAATGATAATGTAGTAGCAACCTTGCCTGGCTCTATGCCTGTCAGTCTATGGCTGGCTACTTCATGCTCCTTGTATCATGCAATTCTCAGTCCTGAAGTATTCATCATTTTAGCCCATTTTCCAGGTGAAAATATGGGTCTCCCAGTCAATGTGAATGAGCCGTAGTCACCAAGTAACTGATAAACACATTTCTTTCTCATAACTGTCTGAAGGCGGAGCCCCTGCTCAGCATCTAACCATGTCTGTTGGATGACTGAGAACTCCTCAGAGATCTTAACATCTGAGCAGACCTTCATTATCTGTTCTTATTCTTTCTTTTGAAAAAATGTTTTTCCCATATTTTGACTGGACCCCAAACTGGCTACTTCTCTTGTCTCTGACTTCTGATTACTAGCTCCTGGTCTTTTGCGTTATCTCTTATTCTATTAGTAAAATCTATTAATTGATTATTTTATAGTATTATATGCCTAGTATTTATACTGTATAATATATAGTTATTTTTTTATCCATCCTTTAATTTCTGAAATAAAAACCTATAGAAATTATTAGCTGTCTTGAATAGTTGATGGAGTATTCTTGCCCAGTCATTCAAGTGGGGTAGATATTTTAGAAGGTAGATATTTTTATATTTTTATGTGCTCTTTACCCCTTCGGCCCCACATCTCACTTCTGGTCCTACTGGCCTATTCAGTTTCGTAAGTCTTCATGAATCAGTTTGGGTAATTTGTTTCCTATATAATCATCTGTTCATCTATATTTTCATTTATGGCACCAAAGTTGTATGCCATGTTCTCTTAAAATTTTTAAATCTTTTTTTTGATACTGGGAATTGAATGCAAAAGCATTTTACTACTGAACTACATTCCCAACTTGCTTTATTTATTTATTTATTTTTATTTTGAGACAGGATCTTGCCAAGTTGCTGAGACTGACCTCCAACTTGTGATTCTCCTGTCTTAGCCTCCTGAGTCCCTGGGATTACAGGCATGCCTCCCAGCTTAAATATCCTTTTTGACTATACTTAATAACCTTTTGCTGTTCAGGTTGCCATCATTTCTTTTTGTCTGCAATAAACTGACTGGTTCCTCCACATCCCTTTAACTACCCTTTGCTGTGTATGTGCCTCATCTTTTGCCATTCCTTCCATCTGTAAGAGAGACATAAGGAGACCTTAATCAACAATCCCCACATATTACGGAAGGCTGTTGTAGTAAAGCAGTCGTGTCTTCTTGAGTCCCAGCTGTGAGCTGTGAGACAGAGTCCTGTGCCCACTCTTGGGTGTTTGGAGTTGCCATGGTTACATCCCTCGCCCTCCTTGCCTCTGTGAATGTGTATATCTTCCCTTCATTGTTCCTTGCTCTACTCAGCCTAGCTGCCTCTGTCCTAAACACGCTGCCTCCATAGCTTACTTCTGTTTTTGGAAAAGGAAATGAGGTGTGCTCTACAGGTCACCTTAGGTTCTCAACATTGCAGAAAACAATGGCAGCACCTGTGATTACATGAGTGTCTGTAATGCTATAAACTAACAGTCATATGTCAGTTTTAACTAAACAAACCACTAAAGAAACTTCAGTCCAGTACTACTGAGACCCACCGTGAAAGGAGGAGGATAAACACAGATAGTATGCAGACCCCAGAGGTTACAGGGTCTACCAGACTGCCCCCCACACACATAGATACACACACATCCTTAGGTGATAGTTGTGAATCCCAGGCCTTCCTTACTTCAACCAAACAACTACAAATTAGAGGTTCTCATGACCCCCCCCCCGCCTCAGTTTCCATAATTTCCTAGCGTAGCTCAAAGAACTCAGATGCATAGGGCATTAGATATGGGGTAGTGGGGTGCATGAATCTTCCGTGTCCTGTCTGGCAGCACCATCCTCATAGCCTCTTGATAAATTCACCAACCTGAAAACTCTGAACTCTGTTATTTAGAGTTTTAATGGTTTCATCTTTATATAAGATTAAGTTATTGGCCACCAGCAACTAATTCATTCTCCAGTCCCAGTCCCTCCTCCTTCCTGAGGGTTGGAGGAGTGAGGCTGAATGTTTTAAGCTTCAATCAGCTGTTGGTATTTAAATTCTTTTTGTTTGTTTGTTTGTTTGTTTTTTGGTTGTTGTTGTTGGTGGTGGTGCTATTGAGGATTGAACCCAGAGACACTTTACCACTAAACTATATCCTTAGCCCTTTTTATTTGGAAACAGGGTGTCACTAAGTTGCTGAGGCTGACCTTGAACTTGTGATTCTCCTGCCTCAACTTCCCAAGTAGCTGGGATTATAGGTGTGCACTACCATGCCTGCAAGGTCTTAAGTCTAAGCAGTCATTGTTCTGAAACTATCTAGAGACCCACCAGGAGTCACCTCATTAGAACAAAGATGCTTCTGTTGCCTTTATCATGCAGAAAATCTGAGTTTTAGGAGCTCTTTACCAGGAACCAGGGACAAAGACCAACTGCCTTTCTATGTATTATAAGATGAGTTATAAGAAATAAGAAATTATCCCCATGTACCAAAAATAAAAATTATAAGCAGCTAAAACTGAAATTGGGATTGAAGCATTGGGATTTGAAGAGTAAGCATTGAGATTTTTGCAAAAAGTTCAATGAGATGCTTTTATTAGGCCAGTATCTTTGAAGGGGACTAGAGTGACCTCAGATATGTAATCTCTCCTGGATCCAGGAAGAAGCAAATGTAAATCTCCAATTAAGAAAGATTAAATTCAGAGACAACTTATAAAGATACTAACAAATATATTATGAACAAAAATTAGACAAAAACAAAAATAACACATAAATGGAGATAACCTAAATGTCCATTAGTGGGTGAATGAATTAATAAATTATACATCCACTGAGGGTGTGAAGAACTGATACATGCTACAACTTGGATGAAACTCAAAAACATTATGCTAAGTGAAAAAGTCACAGCTTATTATTCCATTTATTTAAAATATTCAGAGTAGATTAATCCATAGAAACAGATAATAGATTACTGGTTTCCAGAGACTAGACGGAGAAAAATGAGGAGTGATTACTTAATGGATATAGAACTAGGTAATGCTGATGGTTGCACATCACTGTGAATGTACTAAATGCCATAGAATTGTGCACCTTTAAAGACTAAATGGTGACTTTTATGTTATGTGAATGTTTACACAAAAAATTCTCACAGGGCTGACAGTATAACTCTGGTAAGGAGCACTTGCCTACATGCTCGAGTCCCTTGGTTTAATACCAAGAACCATAAAAGAAAAAAATTCAGATACAAATTAGAAAAATATATAAATCTAGAAGTTGTGTTATGATAAATGATCATGAGAGTATGATGTAATAACAAATTGTGCTATTACATATGAGTACGAATAAAAGAAAAATAAAAGTTATGAAAAACTCTAATGAGAACTACTTAGGAACAGTGATGCGCACCTATAACCCCAGTGACTTGGATCTCAAGTTCAAGACCAACCTGGGCAACTTAATGAGAACCTGTCTCAATATTAAAGAAAAAAAAAAAAAAGTGGCAGGTGGGTGTAGCTCAGTGTAGAGCACCCCTGGGTTAAATCCTCAGTACTGCAAAAATAAAATCATGGGCAACGTGAACATGTCAGCTGAAAAAAGGATAATCAGAGTTAAGGCATTTTAAAGTCCTGTGAGTACCTGTGAGAGCAATTGGCTCTCAAGTGCTTTTGACTGTATCCACAATAGGACATTTTTTACATTGCCACCCAGTGCACACACATATGGACAAGACTAAAACAAAAATTTAACAGAACAATACTTGCCCTGTGTGTGTTGTCCATACTTTCTAATCTAATTTCATTCTTTAAAATGTTAATTGTGGTGATTAAGTCAGTTTTGTAACTTGTGAATGGATTGTAACTCACAGCTTGAAAAACACTACTATGAAGAGTATGTGGTAGCATCTAAATAAAATGGTGAGCAAGACAAAAAGAAGAAGAAGAAAGGGTCCTAGCAGTTTAATCTAATTCTGTGTGATCAAGTATAAACAAATGGTGAATTAACTGTATTTTCCAAAATCTTTTGAAAATGTCATCCTGTTGCAACATTGTTATCTCCATGGGGCAAAAGAATATTTCTACTTGTGCACTGGACACCACTTGAACAATAGTGTATTTTTGTAGTAATCTGAATCATCAAGATAAATTTATCTTAGTTATTCAAGAGGACTCAGCTAGTGGAAAGCATTTCAGATTAATGCACATTGTAGTCTAGTCTGCCTCAGCTTGAAGAAATCAGAAGATCTGCGATGTGGTTTTACCTCTTGCCATCTTGGTTAATCTCACTTCTCTTGGTTTCAGTTACCTCATCTATAAAAGTAAAGGGAATTTTAAGTTCCCCTACCAAAAAAGAAATCCATAATTCACTCTAAGTCTAAAAAGAGTTCCAATTTCACACACACACACACACACACATACACATTCACACAATAAATGAATTGCATTAAAATGAAGGAAATTTGCTGGGCTAAGTGTTTCACACCTGTAATCCCAGCAGCTTGGGAAACTGAGGCAGGAGGATCATGAGTTCAAAGCCAGCCTCAGCAACTTAGCAAGGCCTTAAGCAACTTGGCCAAGACCCTGTCTCTAAATGAAATATAAAAAGAGTTGGGGATGTGACTCAGTGGTTTAGTGTCCTCAGTACCAAAAAAAAAAAAAAGACAAAAAAAAATTTTATTGAAACATCCATTGACAGTAATCTGTCTGAAAATAATGTGAGTAGGATTGATTTATTGAGCATGTTTCTTATATATTTTCAGGAATATAATTTATTATAAAACATAGTTTTTTTTCATTAGTTGTTAGTTGGATGTGGTATAATTTAGTTAGTACAATTTTAGGAGCTTTACTAAGTCAAGAAAGGGAATTTTGCTGGTCTGAACCTGTATCATCAAACATGTCCATAAACATGGAAGCCAATTGGCTCATGGGTAATTACTGTTCCAATTACTGCCAGGTTCCTCAAGGAACAATATTTGGTAAGTTGTGTTTACACTTGAGATGCCTGTTTTGCCACCACAGTTGTTCACTTATGTTAGTTAATCACTGTAATCCAAGGTGGAATGAGAAGTGAGTAAGAGATTTGGTGTTTTTAGTTTACCATTGTCTGGAAAGATTCCAATGAGATGAAAGAGTGGGAAAAAAAAATCTCTGCTCCAGCCATGCTGAACTATTTTCGGTTCCCTGAAAGCCTTTTGATCATTTTTGCTTGTCTTTTTTTTTTTTTAATTGTGATAGTATTTTTTTAAATTTATTTTTATTGTAAACAAATGGGGTACATGTTGTTTCTGTTTGTACATGGAGTAACAGCATACCATTTGCATATTCATACATTTACATAGAGTAATGATGTTTGATTCATTCCGTTATTTTTTTCCTTCCCCCCACCCCTCCCACCTCTCTTTTCCCTCTGTACAGTCCCTCCTTCCTCTATTCTTGCCCCCTTCCCACTCCCCATTATGTGTCATCATCCGCTTATCAGTGAGATCATTTGTCTTTTGGATTTTTGAGTTTGGCTTATCTCACTTAACATGATATTCTCCAATTTCATCCATTTGCCTGCAAATGCCATAATTTTATTATTCTTTATAGCTGAGTAATATTCCATTGTATATATATATATGTATATATATATATATACACCACAGTTTCTTTATCCATTCATCAATTGAAGGGCATCTAGGTTGGTTCCACAGTCTGGCTATTATGAATTGAGCAGCTATGAACATTGATGTGGCTGTATCTCTGTAGTATGCTGATTTTAAGTCCTTTGGGTATAGGCCGAGGAGTGAGATAGCTGGGTCAAATGGTGGGTCCATTCCAAGTTTTCTAAGGAATCTCCACACTGCTTTCCAGATTGGCTGCACTAATTTGCAGCCCCACCAGCAATGTATGAGTGTACCTTTTTCCTCACATCCTCTCCAACACCTATTGTTGCTTGTATTATTGATAATTGCCATTCTAATTGGGGTGAGATGGAATCTTAGTGTAGTTTTGATTTGCATTTCTCTTACTACTAAAGATAGTGAACATTTTTTCATATGTTTGTCGATTACTTGTAGATCTTCTTCTGTGAAGTGTCTGTTCATATCCTTAGCTCATTTGTTGATTGGGTTATTTGTATTCTTGTTGTAGAGTTTTTTGAGTTCTTTATATATTCTGGAAATTAGTGCTCTATCTGAAGTATGAGTAGCAAAGATATTCTCCCACTCTGTAGGCTCTCTCTTCACATTGCTGATAGTTTCCTTTGCTGAGAGAAAGCTATTTAGTTTGAATCTACCCCAGGTGTTGATTCTTGCTTTTATTTCTTGTGCTATGGGAGTCCTGTTAAGGAAGTCTGATCCTAAGCCAACAAGGTGAAGATTTGGACCTACTTTTTCTTCTATAAGATGCAGGGTCTCTGGTCTGATTTCAAGGTCTTTGATCCATTGTGAGTTGATTTTTGTGCAGGGTGAGAGATAGGGGTTTAGTTTCATTCTTTTGCATATGGATTTCCAGTTTTCCCAGCACCATTTGTTGAAGAGGCTATCTTTTCTCTATTGCATATTTTTGGCCCCTTTGTCTAGTATTAGAAAATAAATTGTATTTATTTGGGTTTGTGTTCGTGTCCTCTATTGTGTACCATTGATCTACCTGTCTATTTTGGTGCCAATACCATGCTGTTTTTGTTACTATTGCTTTGTAGTATAGTTGAAGTTCTGGTATTGCGATACCCCCTGTTTCATTCTTCCTGCTAAGGATTGCTTTAGCTATTCTGGGTTTCTTATTCTTCCAGATGAATTTCATGATTGCTTGCTCTATTTCTGTAAGGTACATCATTGGGATTTTAATTGGAATTGCATTGAATCTGTATAGCACTTTTGGTAGTATGGCCATTTTGACAATATTAACTCTGCCTATCCAAGAACATGGGAGATCTTTCCATCTTCTAAGGTCTTCCTTAATTTCTTTCTTCAATGTTTTGTAGTTTTCATTGTAGAGATCTTTTACCTCTTTGGTTAGATTGATTCCCAAGTATTTTATTTTTTTTGAGGGTATTGCAAATGGGATTGTTTTCCTCATTTCCCTTTCAGCTCTTTTGTCACTTGGGTATAAAAATGCTTTAGATTTATGCATGTTGATTTTATAGCCTGTTATTTTGCTGAATTCATTGATGAAGTCTAGAAGTTTTCCGAAGGAGTTTTTTGGATCCTCTAAATATAGAATCATGTCATCGCAAATAGTGACAGCTTAAGTTCCTCTTTTCCTATTCGTATCCCTTTAATTTCTTTGGTCTGCCCAATTGCTCTGGCTAGAGTTTTGAGGACAATGTTGAATAGAAGTGGTGAAAGAGGACATCCCTGTCTTGTTCCCGTTTTTAAAGGGAATGGTTTCAGTTTTTCTCCATTAAGAATGATGTTAACCATGGGCTTAGTATAAATAGCCTTTACAATGTTCAGGTATGTTCCTACTATCCCTATTTTTTCTAGTGTTTTGAGCATGAAGGGGTGTTGTATTTTATCGAACGCTTTTTCTGTGTCAATTGAAATAACCATATGATTCTTATCCTTAAGTCTATTGACATGGTGGATTACATTTACTGATTTACGAATTTTGAACCATCCTTGCATTCCAGGGATGAACCCCACTTGATCGTGGTGCACAATTTTCTTAATATGTTTTTGGATACGGTTTGCCAATATTTTGTTAAGGATCTTTGCATCTATATTCATCAAGGATATTGGTCTAAAATTTTCTTTCCTTCATGTGTCTTTTCCTGGTTTGGGTATGAGGGTGATATTAGCTTCATAGAATGAGTCCAGTAGGGTACCCTCCTTTTCTATTTCCTGGAATACTTTGAGAAGTATTGCAATGAGTTCTTCTTTGCAGGTCTTATAGAACTCGGCTGAGAATCCGTCTCGTCCTGGGCTTTTCTTGGATGGTAGATTTTTAATGGCTTCTTCTATTTCATTGCTTGATATTCATCTGTTTAAATTGCGTATATCCTCCTGGTTCAGTTTGGGAGGAGCATATGTCTCTAGAAATTTGTCAAGGTCTTCGGTATTTTCTATTTTGTTGGAATACAGATTTTCAAAGTAGCTTCTCATTATGTTCTGTATTTCAGTGGTGTCTGTCGTGATACTTCCTTTTGCATCATGTATTTTAGTAATTTGAGTCTTCTCTCTCCTTCTCTTTGTTAGTGTGGCTAAGGGTTTGTCTATTTTGTTTACTTTCTCAAAGAACCAACTTTTTGTTTTGTCAATTTTTTGAATTGTTTCTATTGTTTCAATTTCATTGATTTCAGCTCTGATTTTAATTATTTCCTGTCTTCTACTACTTTTGCTATTATTCTGTTCTTCTTTTTCTAGGGCTTTGAGCTGTAATGTTAGGTCATTTAGTTGTTGACTTTTCATTCTTTTCTGGAATGAGCTCCATGCAATGAATTTTCCTCTTAGTACCGCTTTCATAGTGTCCCAGAGATTTTGATGTGTTGTATCATCGTTCTCATTGACCTCTAAGAACTTTTTTATCTCCTCCCTGATGTTTTTTGTTATCCATGTTTCATTCAATAGCATATTATTTAGTCTCCAGGTGTTGCAGTAATTTCTGTTTTTTATTTTGCCATTGCTTTCTACTATCAGTCCATTATGATCTGATAGAACACAAGGCAGTATCTCTATTTTTTTGCATTTCCTAAGGGCTGCTTTGTGGCATAACATATGGTCTATTTTCGAGAAGGTTCCATGTGCTGCTGAGAAGAAAGTGAAACCGTTCATTGATGGATAGAATATTCTATATATGTCTATTAAGTCTAGTTTCTTGATTGTGTTATTGAGTTCTATGGTTTCTTTGATTGGATTTTGTTTGAAAGATCTATCTAGTGGTGACAGCGGTGCATTAAAGTCACCCAGAATTATTGTGTTGTGGTCTATTTGATTCCTGAAATTGAGAAGGATTTGTTTGATGTACAGGGATGCACCATTGTTTGGGGCATAAATACTTACTATCGTTATGTCCTCCTGATTTATGGTTCCCTTAAGCAGTATGAAATGTCCTTCTTTATCCCTTCTGACTAACTTTGGCTTGAAGTCCACTTTATCTGATATAAGGATGGAAACCCCTGCTTTTTTACTGAGTCCATATGCATGGTAGGTTTTTTCCCATCCTTTCACCTTTACTCTGTGGATGTCTTTTTCTATGAGATGAGTCTCTTGCAGGCAGCATATTGTTGGGTCTTTCTTTTTAATCCATTCTGCCAGTCTATGTCTTTTGATTGATGAGTTTAGGCCATTAACGTTCAGGATTATTATTGAGATATGATTTGTATTCCCAGTCATTTGGCTTATTTTTGGTTTTTTTGTTGGCTTGGTTTCTCCTTTGAGTGGTTTTTCTCTAGGGTAGTTCCTCCCTTTGTTCGCCCACATTGTTGTTTTTCATTTCCTCCTCATGGAATATTTTGTTGAGAACATTCTGTAGTGCAGGCTTTCTATTTGTAAATTCTTTTAACTTTTGTTTATCATGGAAGGATTTTATTTCATCTTCAAATCTGAAGGTTAGTTTTGCTGGGTATAGGATTCTTGGTTGGCAACCATGTTCTTTCAGAGCTTGATATATGTTGGTCCAGGCCCTTCTAGCTTTTAGAGTCTGGGTTGAGAAGTTGGCTGCTATCCATATTGGTCTCCCCCTATATGTGTCTGATGCTTTTCTCTCACGGCCTTCAAAATTCTATCTTTATTTTGAATGTCAGGCATTTTCATTATAATGTTCCTTGGTGTGGATCTGTTGTGATTTTGTACATTTGGTGTTCTGTAAGCCTCTTGTATTTGATTTTCCATTTCATTCTTCAGGTTTGGGAAATTTTCTGATATAATTTCATTGAATAGGTTGTTCATTCCTTTGGTTTGTTTCTCTATGTCTTCCTCAATCCCAATAATTCTTAAATTTGGTCTTTTCATGATGTCCCATAGTTCTTGGAGATTCTGTTCATGATTTCTTACCATCTTCTCTGTTTGGGCAACTTTATTTTCAAGATTCAATATTTTGTCTTCATTGTCTGAGTTCTGTCTTCCAAGTGGTCTAGTCTTTTGGTGATGCTTTCCATTGAGTTTTTTATTTGGTTTATTGTTTCCTTCATTTCAAAGATTTCCGTTTGTTTTTTTTTTTTTGAGAATCTCTATCTCTTTGTTGAAATGATCTTTTGCTTCTTGCAGGTGCTCTTTCAGCTTATTGGTATTATCATTCATTGCCTGCATTTGCTCTCTTATCTCATCCTTTGCTTCACGAATCATCTTAATCATGTATAATCTAAAGTCCTTTTCTGACATTTCTTCTAACGTACTGTCATTGGATTCTATTAATATAGAATCTAGATTTGTTTGGATCATTTTCTTCCCTGTTTTTTCATGTTGTTCATGTATCTTCCCCTCTAGCAGTGCAGATCTGGGGTATTGCAGATTTCCCCCTATAGGCTTATAGTGGCCCTATAGGTTTCCAAAACTCTTTCTTTAAGGGGAGATCAATATTAGCAGTGCCCAAATCAGACACTATGCAATCCTAGACCAAATAGCCCCTATGGGGACAATAACAAAATTGTCATAGTAAACAGAATGAGTTCAAATATTATCTTCGGTAAAACAAACAGGTTTGCAATAAGGTCTGCAATTTCTAATGGAGGACAAAGAGGATGCAGAGGGATGTAGAATGTGGCTGTTAATGGGATAAGAAAAGAATATAGAGAAGTTCTAGAAAATAGAAAGGGTGAGATTGTAATCAAAAGAAATTGATTATTAGCATGCAAAAAAGGGAGAAAGAGACTCTGAGGGAACAGGTAAACAAAAGGAAAAGAGAGCAAGAAAAGTAAAGAAATAAAAACTTAAATTTTTTAAAAAGGAGAAAAAAGAAAATCTACAGTATAACAGTCATATACTAATGAAACCTCCCCGTATTCAGTAGCCTGATGCATGAGAAGTACCTGACAGTGAACTTCAAGCCTCCAGCAGGCGTCTCAGGATGGGATTTGCCCCACCCAAAGATCGGAGCTACGGCTTCCAGGATTATCCAAGATGGCCACTCTGGCTTCGAAATGTGTTGGCAAGTGGGGAGCTGCAGCTCAGGGGTGGACGTGGTCAGCTGGAGGTCCTGGAGGCGGGATGTGGTTGGTCAGGCAGGGGTCCTGGAGGTCCGGTGTGTTTGGTGTGGTTGTGGGATCCTGGATGCCGGGTGCAATCAGTCGGTCTGGGGTCCCGGTGATAGGGCACAGTCAGTTGGTCTGGGGGTCCTGGTGGCAGGAGCAGTCAGTTGATGTGAGGGCCCCAGAGGCAGGGAGTGATCGGTCGGGCTGAGGGATCCTGGAGACGGGGCTCAGTCAGTCCGGCCAGGAGTCCTACGGGGCCTGGCTGTTGTCTCAAAATGGCAGCAACCACCTTTTTGCTTGTCTTTTAAAAAAATTTTGGTGGAAAATTTCTAATATATATAAATAGAATAGTATAATGAACTCCACTTACTCATCATTCAACTTCAACTATTTTTTTACTTTTTCAAAAAATTATTTTTATTAAAATATTACACACATACAAATATACAGTTTGATGAATTGTCACAATGAACAAATTCAGAAAAACACCTATCCTGATCAAGAAATAAAAGCATAACCAGCATCTGGAAACTGCCTTTTTGCCCCCCCCCCCTTTTTAAATAATTTGACATACTTATACAAACATGGAGTACATTTTATTTTAATTAGGATTCCAGTCTGTTTGTGAGCTTCTCTGTGGTGTATTTATACATGTACATAGGAAATTTAAGTCAGAATCATTCCACTCTCTTTCCTATTTCCTGTCCCCATCACTTCCCTTCATTCCCCTTTATCTAATCTATTGAACTTCTATTCTTACCTCCCCTCCCCTTGCTGTGTGTTAGCATCCACATATCAGAGAGAACATTTGATCTTTGTTTTTTGGGGATTGGCTTATTTCACTTAGCATTTTAGTTTCCAGATCCATCCATTTTCCAGCAAAATTCATAAAGTCATTCTTTTTTATTGCTGAATATATTCTATAGTGTGTATATACCACAATTTCTTTATCCATTCATCTGTTGAAGGGCACCTAGGTTGGTTCCATAGCTTAGCTATTGTGAATCAAGCTGCTATAAACAGTGATGTAGCTGCCTCACTGTATTATGCTCTTTTTAAGTCCTTGGGGTATATACCAAGGAGTGGGATGGCTGTGTCAAATGGTGGTAGTTCCATTCCAAGTTTTCTGAGGAATCTCCACACTGCTTTCCACTGTGGTTGCACCAATTTTCAGTCTACCAACAATGTATGAATTTACCCTTTTCCCTATATCCTTGCCAACATTTATTGTTACTTATATTCTTGATTGTTGCCATTCTGACTGGAGTGAGATGGAATCTCAGTGTAGTTTTAATTTGCATTTCTCTAATTTCTAGAGATGTTGAACATTTTTCACATATTTGTTGACCATTTGCATTTCTCCTGTAAAGTGTCTGTTTAGTTCCTTTGCCAAAAGGGCTATATAGATTTAATGCAATTCCTATTAAAACTCCAATCATGTTCTTCATTGAAATAGAAAAAGTAATCATGAAATTCATTTGGAAAAAAATAAGAGACCCAGAATAGCCAAAACAATCCTTAGTGAGAAAAGTGAATTGGAGGTATCACAATACCAGACCTTACAGAGTTATAGTAACAAAAACAGCATGGTATTGGCACCAAAACAGACTTGATGACCAGTGGAACAGAATAGAAGACACAGACCCACATAAATATAGTTATCTCATACTAGACAAAGGCACTATAAACATACCTTGGAGAAAAGATAGGCTCTTCAACAAACGGTTTTGGGAAAACTGGAGATCCATAAGGAATAAAATGAAATTAGACCTCTATCTCTCACCCTGCACAAAACTCAACTCAAAGTGGATCAAAGACCTCGACATTAGACCAGAAACCCAGCATCTACTAGAAGGAAATATAGGCCCAATACTTTATCATGTCAGTTTAGAAACCTGGATCCTCAACAAGACTCATAAAGCACAAGAAGTAAAATCAAGAATCAATAAATGGGCCCAGCATCATAGTGCATGCCTGTAATCCCAGTGGTTCAGGAGACTGAGGCAGGAGGATTGCAAGTTCAGAGCCAGCCTCAGCACCTTAGTGAGGCCCTAAGCAACTTAGTGAGACTCTGTCTTTAAATACCTGGGATGTGACTTAGTGATTAAGTGCCCCTGGTTTAATCCCCAGTACCCAAAAAGAATAAAGAAAGAAAAGTCAGTATAAGTGATGGTATCAAACTAAAAAGCTTTTTCACAGCAAAGGAAACAAAAACATGATGAGAAAGTCTGCAAAATGGAAGAAAATCTTTGCCACCTGCACCTCAGATAGAGCACTAATCTCCAGGATATATACAGAACTCAAAAAACTTAACACCAAAAAAAAAAAAAAAAAAAAACCAAATCAGTTTAACTATTATGAATATTCTGACACTCTTATTTCATCTGTATCACCCAGTCCCCAAACACTGTAAAAAGAATAACCATTCTTCACTTTTAAGAACGGTTATTCTTTTTACAGTGTTTAAGGTTTTGTGTATACACTGAAATACACAAATCTTAATTGAATAATTTTGACAATTGGATATACCTGTACACCTACACCCTTACCACATTTCTCTCTCATGAGAAAGCCCTCTCTTGGGATCTATTCCTTAACCCACTAAAGGCAACTACCGGTTTGCTTTCACCTTGCATTAATTTACCTGTCCTAGACTTCCTGTAAGTGGAAACATATGATGTATACTCTGCTTTTCTCAGCATTGTTTCATTTGTTCATGTTGCTTGTATCAACACAGTAATTCACTTCTTTTCATTGCTAGGTGCTAATATACCACAACTTGTTTACCTGTTCTCTTGTTGATGAACATTTGAGTGGTTTTCATTTTTGACTGCATTAACAAGGCTGCTATGAACATTCTTTGCACAAGTCCTTTAATGAACATATATTTTCACTTACCATGTGTAATTGCCTGGGATTGCAATTGCTGGATCAGAAGCTATGTGTGTTTTTCAGAAGGTATGTGTGTTTTTAACCTTATAAGAAACTGGCAAACTCTTTGTCAGAGTGATTATATCATTTTATACTCCCATCAGCGATATATGTTACTTCTAATTGTTCCATATCCTTACAAACACTTGGTAATTCAGTCTTAAATTTTAGCTAGTCTATGGCATGAAGTAGTATATATAATAATAGGGAAATCACCACTTCAGACACAACTTAGACTCACTCTGGACTCGATTTTTTCCATCGATAGAATGTTGTAATAAAACTTAGAGGTTAAAGGAAATAGTGTAATTGAAAGAACTTTGGGTAAAGCAAGAAGGCCAGACTGATGAAAACTGAGATACAGATATTCCAGGTATCACAAGATGCCAGAGATGGGAAATAGATCAGTTGGAAAATAAAACCTGTTACTTAACAGTTCCTTGTTGTCATATTGTTTTCCTTCTTGAAAGTTAAGTACAAGAAGTCAAATTTAGGTAATTAACTGGAACCCCACTGATCAAGACTTCTAATCACTCATTCCAATCACCTATCGGGTATCCAATAAATGTGAAGTTACACAATGCAGTATCGATAGTTACTTATTATGTGAATGCAACTCTTATTGTCCTTTTAAAGAAAGTATGGCTTATTTAAAGAGGGTCCTCAGGCATGATCTGCTGTTGATGTCTTCAAGTGATAACTGCCAAAGCTCCCAGCCACCCTGATTTTTCCTTCAGCTGTGATTTTCATAATTTCACTAAGTAATTACATGTATTGGCCATCAACTAAAACCATAGCAACCATATAAAAAGATTTTATTTGAAGCAAACTATTGTGCTACTTTTAGATTTTTTTTTTTTTTTTTTTTTTTGTAAATGGCATTTATTGGTGCCTTCCTATCATCCTTGCTTTATCAAGGAATCCTTCCAGTGAAGTCAAGAAGTAAGAAAATCAGCTTTAATATTACATGAGATTTCTCTGATAAGTGGATGACGATATATAATGAGGGGGGTGGGGGGGAAGAGACGAATGAAGGAACATGGATGGTGTAGAGGAAAATTGGGTGGGAGGAGGTGGGGACAGAAAGACAGAATGAAACAGACAGTATTACCCTATGTATATATATGATTATATGAATGGTGTGAATCTTCATTGTGTATAACCATAGAAATGAAAAGTTGTACCCCATTTGTGTACAATGAATCAAAATGCAGTCTGTAAAATTAAAAAAACTTTAATAAAAAAATTACATGAGAATTAGTTTTCAAGAATTGACAATGAAAAATGTCTAGTTTGGACTGAACACGGTGGTGTTTGCCAGCAACTCAGGAGGCTGAAGCAAAAGGATCACAAGTTTGAGGCCAGCCTCAGCAACTTAGGCCCTAAGCAACTTAGACCCTGTCTCAAAAAATGAAAAGAACTGGGAATTTAGTTCAATGGCAGAGCATCCTGAGTTCAATCCACGGTACCAAAAGCAGAAAAGAAAAATGTCTAGTTGCCTGGACTCTGCCTCATTTCCCAATTTAGAAAATACAAATAAGTCTTGTTGATGATTCGTTTTGGTGTTAAGAGGTACAAAAAGCTTTTAAGACTGGTATTCAAGTAGAGATTGAAACACCCATAAAATTTAGTACTATGTGGATCTTGCACCTGAAGGATAGTAAACCATTTCCTTTTGAGGGGGTAATCCTTCTGGCTCTCAGCCTGTAAAGAAATAGGATGATTAAAATAAGGGGTTGGGGTTGTAGCTCAGTGGTAGAGCACTTGCCACTGGGTTCGATTTTCCATACCACATATAAATAAATTAGTAAAATAAAGGTCCATCAAAAACCAAAAAAAAGTTATAGCATAAGCAAGCTATTATTTACATGGAATATAGACACTACATTCTCACTGATGAGAAAGGCATTGCATTCTCTTGCTGGCTGTGCTCCCTAAAGCTTCTCTCTTGACTGGTTCCTGATGTCTTCTGAGAAAAGAAACAAATTTTTCTCAGACCTCCCTTAGCCTGACCTTCAGTGCTTGCCTGGGGATTTAGGAGGTGCATGCAAGGACCCTGTGTGGGAAGAAAATAAGATTACAGTTTGTGCTTTCCATATCTAGCCACCTTCAGTTGCCTGTCTTTGGTTTTCTTCTAGTAAAAGGGAGTTCTAATTGTGTTTGTAATGAGTCATGCCTCTGAAGTGGGTACATTTAGTGACCCATGCATATCTCCTCCACACTAACATTCTTAAGCTGATAGCCTTCTACTGCAAATGCTTGCATCCCTTAGTTTGAGAGTACTCTGACCATAGGAGCATGCTGGGTGCCAGAGAAGCTAGAAGTACCCAAGAATTAAAATCTCTGGAAACAGGCGTGGTTGTGCACACTTGTAACCCAAGTAAGTCAGAAGGCCGAGGCAGGAGGATGGCAAGCTTGAACCCAGCCTCAGCCCTTTAGCAAGGCCTTGTCAAAATTAAAAGGGCTGGGATGTTGCTCGGTGGTTAAGCACCCTGGGTTCAATCATCAGTACCCTCTGGAAACAGCCCTATAACAAATGTATGGTGGGAGTTAGTATCTGAATTTTCTAGCTTTCTCTTCCTTCGGGTAGGACAGGATAAGTGAGGCATGCTCTATGCTACCTTTTAGAGTTGCCCAGTAGAAATAAGCTCCAGCTCCCCACAGGAGTAACTTACTCATTAATGGATCCTCTCTGGGCTTCCTACTCAGTCTGGTCCCTCACCCAGACCCTGGGACCACTTTCTAAATAAACTACTAGCATTCAGTGGTGATCTAAAAGACCTGTTCTGGAGAAACAGCCTAGGTTAGCTTAAGGCTAAGCAAACTCACTAATAAGTAGTGAGGATGAACATATTGTTAGTGAATCTTCTGATACTTGAAATGTTTCACTTTGTGTCCAGCATTCCCGAAGACCTAGAATTCACTTCTTTTGAGTTTTCTTGGTATTATCCCTGAAATATTGTTAGAGAATTCTCCTCAGGAAAAGATATAGTATAAAAAATAATTCCAAAACCAAGGAAGTGTGTCTCATGTTTGCATTCAGATAGATAATCAACTAATCACTTCCTCAAAGCAAATAGTACAAGAGATTAATATTGTTTCCCAGCACAATAATATTCTATGTACAATAATAGTTCTCCTTTATGTATTGATATTTTGACTTTGCTAATTTTTGTCACCTAAAGTGGAATACAAGAGTAATTTTAAACCATATTTATAAATATAAAATTGAGCTATATTTGGTTTAAATGGACTTGTTGGGCTAGCCTGGGAAATGTTACCATTTTTATAGTTTTCTACAGAGAAAATATTTCAGAGTTATGTGTCAGATAATTCAATGGGCTTAAAAATCACAACCCATTTTTGTGTTTGAGCTCTGTGCTATGGTTCCTCTGCAGTGTACATAAAACGTTTTTACTATAAACGAGTTAATATCACATGCTGCTTTATGCCATAAGAAAGAAAAGATATTAGTAAAGTAATTTTGCTGAAGACAGATGGTTGATACTGGTGGCCATATATGCATGTTTATAGGTGTGAATGAAGGCGTCCTCAGCATCCCTTGCCCTCCACAATCACCTTCAAAAACATTAGCAGCAATTAAAATGTGCTAGCAGATGTGGGTTTATGGATATGTCATGGATTGGTAAGTTTGGTAAATAGCTCCACATAGTATTTTTATAGGTCAACAATCAGAAGAGATCACCAAATTGAAACAAGTCAGAAATCTGCCGGCACTGGGATACCTTTTACTTCCCTACCCATTTAAATATTTCTTCCATTATCCTGACTCAAAATCCGGAGATTTAGGATTTAGAGTTTAGTGCTGTAGTCTTCAACAAAATATCTTCCAGGTCCTTTAGCATTCATTTCACCAATGCTTTCTGGTGCCACAGGATTGGCTCTTGCTACTTAGAGAAATCCTTGGGGTCAAACAAGTGCCATGCACTTACTGGTCCAATCACAGATTTTCTAATTGGCCATTTTTTTACAACTCAATTCAACATCAAAGACATGCAAACTCTGTAGAACCAATTTCCTTGTAAGCATAATTTCTGTCTTGCTCTCCCTTCTCTTCCATGCATGCTTTGTTACCTGAGGAAACCTGGGCAAGTAGTAAATAAGTATCTACTTTGGTTTTTCTTTGAATCTCCGCAGATCCTTTCTCTGCTTTCCTACTATGTTCTTTGTCCTGGGAGCCTAACCTCTATGGAATATGTCACTCGGGTTCCTTACCCTCTGGCCAGTGGGAGGAGAGAGAGGGCAGTATATTTATTCCTTCCACGCACACTGCCTCACTGATTCTGTCGATGACATAATCACCAAACCTACAGCTACACTACAGTTGGGCCACCCCTCTTGCATCCAGCCCCTCTATACATAAGTATTATCTTTTATTGTACATAGAAGAATCTTAATATGCTAGGGAACAACTTATGCCAATTTGAGAAATTGATCAGCTGACTGTCCATCTGAATGCTCCCCTTTTAACCAAATTCTGATAGCAGTTTTCTCCTCTTCCTGTTCAGACTTGGGGATACTAAGAGCACCTTGCTGTTCCTCTCTGGTAGCAAGTATCCCTTACTGAATTCTCCATTTAATCCTCAGCTCTAAAGAGTTCCTTTATTAAAAAGCCTCTACCCAAATAAGATGAGTGTACTCTCTTGCTAAGCCCCTGGTTGATGTAGCCTCCTACCTTCGAGTTCTTTGCAGTTCAGGGATATATAGAAGGATCAAAATCAGATTCCTCTGAGCTTGGACTCAAATAAGTACCTGTGCATGCAGAGGTATCACAGTTCTCTCTGTGCACTCCCAATACTCAGAGGGAAGCATAGCATCAGAATTGAAAAACAATTAGCTGGGTGTAGTGGCCCATGCCTGTAATCCCAGCAGTTGAGGAGGATGAAGAAGAAGGATCAAAAGTTCTAAGCCAGCATCAGCAGCAACTTAGTAAGACCCTAAGCAACTTAGACTCTGTCTTAAAGTAAAGAGGGCTGGAGATGTAACTTGGTGGTAAAGTACCTCTGGGTTCAATCCCTGGTACGGGGTGGGGGTGGAGGTTGTGATTTGTCTGAAGCATACTATGCCACTGGAGCTAGACATTCATAGGAAAATATATTTGCCCTTTTACAGTCTCTGTGTTACTTCACCCACCTTACACCAGAGGCTGGTCAAGATGGTGGAGATGGTAGATGTACAATAGGATAGGCCCACCATTTAAGCGCCTTTCAAGCCCATTTGCATCACTTCTGCCAAAGTAAGTCACATGGCCAGGCCTCCAAAAGTGAAGGGGTGGGAGAAATACACTCCTCTCATAGAGGTGAAAGAGGAAAAGTATTTTTGACAGTAATCTACACAGAAGGTAAGTAACAAAGAAAGGTCATTCAAGGGTAGAACAAAGTTTTTTCAATTAAAGGCAGAAATTTTGTTTCAGAGTTTTTTTCTTTGAATCTTCACAAGCAAACCAGAGTGATTTTCAAAAATATCAGGCTAAATTCCTGAGCATCCAGAAACACTGAGCTACATTTACAGATAAATGATTTTGTTGTAAAAATAACAGCATTTTAAGGTTTCGGGTCTTAGGCAAATGTTGTTATTATAAAGAGTCCATTTTCTGTTCATAATTAAACTAGAATTGCCAGACTTTGGGATCTGAATCTAGCCTTGACAATTTTTTATTTCCCATCAAATTTCAGATTCTATAGCTTATAATTACTTTCAGGATGGGAAAAAACACATCTCTCACATGGACTGCATAAACAAGCAGGGGTTTCTATCTTCATATCAATTAAAGTGGACTTTAAGCCAAAGTTAATCAGAAGGGACAAAGAAGGCCATGTCCTACTGCTTAAGGGAATTTTATATCAACGAGACATAACAATGGTAAATATTTATGCCCCAAACAATGGAGTATCTATGTACATCAAACAAACCCATCTCAATTTCAAGAATCAAACAGACCACAATACAATAATACTGGGTAATTTTAACATGCCTCCATCACCACTGGATAGATCCTCCAAACAAAACTAAAAGAAACTATAGAAACTGGGCGTGGTGGGGCACACCTGTAATTCCAGTGACTCAGGAGGCTGAGGCAGGAGGATTGCACATTCAAACCTGGACTCAGCGACTCAGTGAGGCCCTAAGCAACTCAGCAAGACCCTGTCTCTAATAAAAATATAAAAAGGGGATGGGGATAGTTCAGTGGTTAAGCGCTACAGGGTATTGGAAAAAAAGCTATAGAAGTAAAAAATATAATTGATAATTTAGACTTAACAGTCATAGAATATTTCATCCATCAATGACTGAATACACTTTCTTAGCAGCACACAGATCCTTCTCTAATATAGACTGTTATATAAGCTACCACATATATTTGCATATAATTGTAATATTACCTTAATATATTGTTAGCATCTTTAGGGTTATTTTGATAGCTCCCTTTCCATTGATATCAATTTTTGTGTTCTTGTTTTTTTCCTTGATTAGACTTGTTTGATTTTTATCAAATTTTAGTTGTATTATTTTTTCTCTTTCATATATTTCTGCTCCTACTTTTTTTCTTCCTACTACATAATTTGAAAACAATTTGATTATTCTAGTTTCTTTCTGATCCTGTTATAAATGTTCATCTGAATATTGTTTCATCCCAGAGATCCTGATATTTTAAGCTTTTAATATCACTTAGTTCAAAGCACTTATTTACTTTTCTTGTGCTTTCTTCCTTGACCTCTGAGATATTTATGTGTGCCATCTAATTTTGAAATAGTTGACATGTGGGAGTGGGGTTCTACATAACTTAAGGTGATTAATTTCTAATATGATAAATCATGCAGGAAACACAGTCTACATGATTTCAAATTTTAAAAAAAGTAATGGAAAAAAATTACTTTCATGCTGAATATTGAAGTGAGACTTGGCACATACCAGTGAATATGCCCATTGGAGATATCATAACCCAGGTATCCAAAAAGTGTTCAAAAGATCTAAAACTAATACTCCCTTCTCTGTACAGCATTTTCCTCATGAGAAATTGATGTATGCTTTAACTGTGGCTTATTTAAGAGCCCTTCAATTAGGAATGGTTTCAAGTTGAAGAACCCAAGAGCTTTCAACACCTTAGTATCTACCAATGTTTTCTCTTTGTAAGGAAGGCAGAAAAGTGTTTCCTTAGGATAGGGATTCAAGAGGAGCAAACAGTCCCTAGTTATCTCAGTCATCTTTGAGAAGGCAGAAAAAATGTTTGAAATCCTAGGCAGCAAAGGAAATAGCTCAGTGATCAACAAGAAACCTCAGTAATGCTACAAGCACACTGTGTGGACCAAAGAGTGTCCATAAATAATGGATGATTTCAACAGAAGCATTAGCTTGGGTTTCTCCCTCATGACTAGCAGTGTAGAAATTCAGAGCAGGAATATGTCGATACAGTTGTGACAAACTGTAAAGACCAGATGGTACTAGGACTGAAATTTAAGAATATATTGGTTTGGCTAGATGAGGAGGAAGAAAAATGCACAAGGAGATGGAGAGTGTGAGAAATGTTTTGGAGTTGGGAATGAACATGAATGTTTAGGGGGTAGTGAGAAGATCAACTTGACCCAAATGGGGAAAGGGTCAGAAATCAGGTGGGATAAAAATGAGGATGCCATATTATGAGGATATTAATAGCTAAAAACTGTAAATGTTATGTGGTGGATGCTAGAAGCTGTTGGAATTCCTCTGTGGGAAGATTATTTAGTGCAAACATCTGCAGTTGTCATAACAGTCTGGCTTTCACTGTGACTCTGGGCCAGCTTTTGACTTGGAGATAGTAATGATCATGGTGGATGAAAGGGGATGATTCATGTGTATTTTGTCTTCTTTACAAATTTGATTTTAGCCTGAATCATAGAAAGAGTGTGTAGTCTTTTCCCATGGCTTTTGTTGGCAGCAGCTGCGTGTTCTCATGGGAACACACCACTTACCTACTCAAACCTTGTTTTTATATTTCTACCCTCAGCTTCTGTTCATTGGCAACTTTTCATCTTTTCTGTGGAGCTTATTTACATGTAGACTTCGAGAAGTTGTTTTTCTTCTACAACTTAGGGTTCATTCTGAATATTTCTAAATACATAAAACTCCAGGTGTAATTCTAAGCAAAACATGATGAAAGGGGGCATTTGGACAACCCATGGACTGATACCATAGGGTTGAACACCATCTAGTACAAAAACTTGAACCTTCTGCAGTGACCAGATGAAGGACTATGGCTCAGTGGGCTTCTTCAGTGATTAATTCTGGAAAGCCTTTGCTGAGCTCTAATCCCAAATAAGAAACTCCTACCCACCCCACCCCACCCCACCCCTGCCATGTGCTTCAAGAAGCTTGTGATCCTTGGAGTAACAAGCTGTCTTCATCTGTAGGAAAAAAGTTCTTCCCTGAACTCTTTACTCATGTAGGACATATTAACTTCCATGGCACTTTGTTCCTTTGCCAAATTCTAGGAGCATGCAATTTAAAATAAATGGAGTTAAATCATAGCAGTTGTATATGTTGGAAAATTTTTGAATGTGTTTACTGTAGATTTGCTAAGGTATTGCTTTCCTTGATTGATATGAACATTCTTTATTGAGCTATGTTCTAGAAAGTGCTGGTGATTCACATATGAATAAATCATGTTGTCTCCTCTGAAGTGTTCCAGGTAAGACAGAAATGAAGAAATGTAAGCTATAATAGAATTTAATAAGTCATTAAACAGAAGTGTTCAGTTCTGCGAGAGCACAGAAGGAACCATAATTAATCATGCAGTTTCAAGGACAAAGCATTTGGGCAAGTTTTAGAGGCTAAGCAGGGACTCCCTAAGTGGGGTAAGGAACTAAAGGCAAAGAACAGAACAAATAAAAGCATCAAGTGAATAAAGCACCAAAGTACAATGCTGGTCATCTCTTCATTCCAGATGAAACAAGTTAGGCCTTCTGGAATGCAGAGAGTCTGGGGGGCCCTCCTCCAGAACAGACTACTCAGCACAGAACTGCTGCAAGCCGAAGCTTCAAGACCACAGGACCAAGCTGACTAAACCATAGGGTATGACTTCCTGGAGAACAAAATATGTGCAAACACTTTGATGGAAATGGGACAGTGGCCTCAAAAGAGCCTCAGGGTTTCCAGACTATCCGAATGTGTGGTTTCTGGAAGAGGAACCATATTCTTCTAGAGGGAACCTAAAGGAAATGTCCCAAAGTTTAGAAACTTTGGGGGCCCCTGTCTCTTTCCCTAGCCCCAAGAATGCTTCAGTGTCTGTTCCCCAACTTTACTTTGCTGAAGTATGAGTTCACTCCCTGTGTCAATTTCCTGTGGCTACCATAACAAATTACCACAAAGCCGATGACTTACAATAACAATTATCCTCTTACAGTTCGGTAATCCAGAAGTCTGAAATCAAGATGTTGGCAGGGTTGGTTTCCTCTGGAGAGTCTGACAAAGGCCCTGTCTCATGCCTCTCTCCCCGCTTCCGGTAGTTGCCAATAATTCTTGGCACTTGCGAGTACCACACTCCAAGCTCTGCCTCCATCTTCACACCTCCTTCGTTTCTGTGTCTCCACCTGTCTCACATCTCCCTGTCTCCTTAACTTACTTATATCTTCAAGGACCTTGCTTCCAAATAAGTTTATGTCATGGCCAGGCAGAGTGAAGCACACTTGTAATCCCACTAATTCCAAAGACCAAGACAGAAGAATCACAAGTTCAAGAACAGCCTCAGCAGTTTGCAAGACCCCCAGCAATTTAGCAAGACCCTGCCTCAAAATAAAAATTTTAATGATTACTTCATATCTTCTCCTGTCTCTTCAATCCTCCAACAGCTTTTTCTCCTCCATCGCCAAATGTCAGCTGACTTCTTTGGTTCTGTCCAACTTGGAACATAACAGAAGAGAGTTTCTGCACACTTCACCACCTGTCTGCATTTGTGACCAAATCCTCTGCCTTCTCTGTTACTGTCGATGAACCATCTTATGTTCCTGAGGAAGTTGCCTCCAACTGTGGCAAGATCCCATTCCCTCTGCTCTTTTCCCTTCATCATAGTTTGGTTTTGTTCTTTTGTTTGTTGCTGTTTTGTTTTGTTTTTGGTACTGGGGATTGAACCCGGGGGTGCTTAACCACTGAGCCACATCTCCAGCCCTTTTTATATTTTATTTAGAGACAGGATCTCACTAAGTTGAGTAGAACTTCACTAAGTTGCTAAGGCTGGCTTTGAACTCGTGATCTTCCTGCCTCAGCCTCCCAAGCCACTGGGATTACTGGTGTGTGCCACCGTGCCCGGCTCATCATGTTTTTTTTTTTTTTTTTTTCCTCTTGACTGTATCAATGCCATCAACATAAACCACGCTGTAACATTTCTTTTCTTAAACACGCCTTACACAGCCAGGCGTGGTAGCACACACCTGTAATCCTAGCGGCTCAGGAGGCTGAGGCAGGATCACGAGTTCAAAGCCAGCCTCAGTAAAAGCAAGGTGCTAAACAACTCAGTGAGACCCTGTCCCTAAATAAAATACAAAATACGGCTGGGGAGTGTGGCTCAGTGGTCAAATCACCCTGAGTTCAATCCCTGGTACAAAAAAAAAAAAAAATGCACATTCACAAAACCTCTCATTTAACCCCTAAGTCCCCTCCAACTGCGTGCTTCTCTACAACAAAACTATTTTAAAGAGTTGTCTATACAGGTTGTCTCCATTTTCTCTTCCCTTTTAAACTTATTCCCTATCCTGAACCTCACATCTAAAACCGCTCCTGTCAAGGTCACCAGTAGCCTCCAAGTTGCTAAATCCATGGGTCAATCCTCAGTCTTCACCTTACTTGGTCTCTCTGCAGCATTTGACATTGTTGATCTCTTCTTCCTGCTTGGAGCACTTTCTTATCTTGGATTCCAGGACTCTACTCTCCCCCATCACTGGTCTCTTCTCAGGCTCCTTTGCTGATTTCTTTTCATCTCTTTGACTTCTAAATATTGGAATACTCTAGAGTTTTGATGACAGACACCTTTGCTCTCTAATTTCACTCACTCATAGGGTGATATTAAATAGTCTTATGCTTGGGTTCCTCACCCATGTTCCCTGGCTGTCTACTGGGGAATGCTTTGATTCTCTGCCTGGGGGCCTTTTATTGGCCCAAGAAGCACTGGACTCTTGCAAAGAAGCTGAAAGTACTAGATAGTTAATGCCTTCAGAGAAACCTTTAGCCAAAGATGAATGCAGTTTGGTGGATAATTATCCTAGCTTTCTGGTCCCTCAGGATAACTTTGAGACCTATCCTATATTCTCTTTCAGAATTCCACAATGAAACTATTATGAGATTACAGTCACTGTAAGGTAACCTGTAACTTACTTCTAATGTACCATTTATTTACTTCCTTCCTTTTTCTCTCACTTCCCCAATTCTCCAGTAATTCTTAGACTCTTCCCACAAATAAACTGTTTTCACTCAAAGTTTTGTCAGTATCTACTTCCAAGGGAACCCGAACTAAGACAAATACTATTTATGTGCTTATATCTCCAGCCCAAATGTCTCCCAAATTACAGAATTATATGTTGCTTATTAAGGTGCCAGAAATGCTTCTAAATGCTTTACAATTAGATTATTTAGCCAGGCATGGTAGTACATACCTGTAATCCTATTAAATCAGGAAGCTGAGGCAGAAGGATCACAAGTTTGACACCAACCTGGACAAAATAGATCAGCCTGTCTCAAAATAAAAAATAAAAAGCGCAGGGGGTATAGTTCAGTAGTAGAGAGATCCTGGGTTCAAACCGCAGTAGCACAAAGTCAATAAAGAAAGAAATGTTATTCAATCCTATGATGTGAATTTCATTATCATCCACATTTTACTGAAACAAAAGCTGAGACACAGATTGTTGAAGCAAATTGCTCATGTTGATACAGCCAGCATGTGGAAGAGCCAGGATTCAAGTCTAGGACCTATACTCTGCAACACAGAGTTTCCTATGCTGCCTCTAGGAAAAGGGAAACATTTGAGAAACCATTTGGGGGTGGGGAGGGGCAGGGCATCTCTGACATTGATAAATACAGTATCTTCAAAGAGCCATCCTGCAGTAGATTTATTTTCATTTTGGCGAACTTCTAGACTGAAAGATGGAGTAAATGCAGCATCAGTTGTGTGTGTAGACTTGGACAAGGCATTTGTCAAGATCCCTCATAGAAAGCATCTAATAGTGTGGACTGGATTCTAGATCAATTAAGTAAATTCATACCCGGTCGAATGACCATACCCAAAGAATGCTGATTAATGAATTTCTTTCAACCTGTTAAGAGGCTTCTTGTGGCAAATCACAGGACTTTGGGCTGCGTCCTGTCCTATTTAAACATTTTAGCAATGTCTTCATTAAAGGACATCACTGGGAAACCTATCTAATTTGAGGAAGATACATGAAGCGAAACAGCATAGTTAATGTGCTAAAATGGAGGAAATGAATGTAACGAGGTGGAATTTAATGGGTAGGAGGAGTCCTTTACTGAGTTCTATTTAAAAAATCACATGAAAAAAAAAAAGGCTCAGGGGTTTCCTTTGGGTAGAAGCTAAATATGAGTCAACAGCAAGTTGTGGCCACTAAACCCAACAAAGCAAAACAACACCCTAAGGAAATATTTAGCCTGGAAAATCAGAAATGTAGTGTGTAGGCCAGAGCAAGGGAACCCTTCTGCTTTTCCTTCCTTCGCTGTACCTGGGCAACTACTTGAAGTATTACATCACAGAGGGATAGCAACAAACCACAGTATCCAGAAGGGTACAGAAATGGGAGGAGAGAAACCATCTCATACAGAAAATGTCTGCAGGAGTGGGGGAAGGAGTTGATCAGGGGATATAATATATCATCAGGGCAGTGATGGTCAGGGAAGATGTTGGATAGAAGTTATTCTATGTCAATCACTCGCATCTGTAGGAAAAGAACAGAAAGGGAACTTAATATTGAATACCCTCTCTGTGCCTGGACGTGATGGTCACTTTATATGAGTTGTGGTGTCGCATCTTATACCAACTCTGAGACAGTTACTGATGTTTTTAACACCTTCGCAGCTCTCTAGTAACTTTCTTCTAATCAAGTGAGGAAAAACACAGGTTTGTTAATGTAAACACATTGTTTTGATATTGGATCCCAGTGTTCAACTTTACGTGATCAACTTCAGAGGGAAATGACCCTTTCCGCCCAGAATCTGACACAGAGGTGTATAGTTAACTTCCTGTATCCAGACCAGATCAGACAGAAATGAGGTAGTGAATGGACTTGAGGGAAGATAACCTATTTGGAGACTGCCAAATCCAGAAGTGATGGCTCAGTAACAGGCTTCTTCCTGCTCTACCTCAGCTACTGCTTACTGGTAGACAGAACAAGAACTTTAAGGTACCCAGTGTGATAGCACATGCTATCCTAGGTACTTTGGAGGCTAAGGTGGGAGGATCACAAATTTGAGGCCAACCTCCAACTTAGTGAGACCCTATCTCAAAATGAAATAAAAATAAAATAAAAAGGGCTGGTAATATAACTCAGAGGTAAAGCAGCCCTGAGTTCAATCCCCAGTACAAAAAAAAAAAAAAAAAAAAAAAAATAGTGTACCAGAGGAATCTAAATCCTGGTTTCCAAGACTCTTCCACTATAGGCCAAGAAGTTTTACAGGGTTTTTTTAATTGTTCATTTTGGTATCAGGGATTGAACCCAGGGTCACTTAACCACTGAGCTACATCCCCAGCACTTTTTTGTATTTTATTTAGAGAGGATCTCACTGAGTGGCTTAGGGCCTCACTAAATTGCTGAGGATAGTTTTGAATTCATGATCCTCCTGTCTCAGCCTCCCTAGGCCGCTGGGATGATAGGCACATGCCACCAGGCCCAGCTATGGTTTTGTTTTCCATTCCTTCCCATGTAATGGGCTCTTCGTTTCATCTAAATTGGATCTCTTGTTCCCGCTATCGTGCTGCCATGCATTTTCCTCTTGCTCCCTCTACTTGGAAAGACTTCTTTCTCCATATTTGTAAAAATCTTACTCAGCATGTCCAGTGATGCTTAAATATCATCTCCCTCATAAAACCTTCTTTGACCAGTAAACCCACCCCACACATTCTTTTCCTTTCTTGAGCTCCATAGTATATAACTAAAACTTCTGTATAGCAAATGTTATTATTTCACAGTCTCTGACACCAGTTCACAAATTATGGTGTGCAGATTTAACATTTTGTTCTCTGTGTTTATAAAGACAGGATTCCTGGTGGTTTCCATTGCATAACAGTTTCTTTTAACCCATTTCCTAAATGGAAAAAACAAGTCAAAGCATTGGGAGGCAGTGCCGTCCTTCTGTACTGCAACACTTGAACAACTAGTGATTTGAAGTATCTGTGGTTGTTAGTGTACAGCAAGAGAGGAGCCTATTTCTCTTCACTGCTGCTTTCAAAGGTGCTAATGCCAGCCAGGCACTGTGGCTCATGCCTGTAATCCCAGTGACTCTGGAGCCTGCGGCAAGAGAATCAGCAACCTAGTGAGACCCTGTCTCAAAATAAAGACTAAAAGGAGCTGGGAATGTAGTCGAGAACCCTGGATCCATTTCCCAGTACAGAAAGAAACAAAAACAAAAACAAAAAAAGGTACGATCGTCTCTCCATATTCTTTGCCTTGAATCTATCATGGGTAAATCAATGGCTTTTCAGTCACATTTCCTTCTCATTTAGCTATTCAAACAGTCTGATTTTTTAGGTACTAAAATCCACTTTCCAGTTAGAAATTTTAAACATAATACATTTCAAAGTGCTTCTGTTCCCTGGGTTCAGAACTGATGGGGCCGAGAGCTTCGCAGCGGGAACGTGTGTCTCTACTTCCACTCGCCCTGACTCTTCGCTTTCTCATTCCCCGGCTCCTGACTCTTCGCTTTCTCATTCCCCGGCTCCTGCCAAGGACATCTGGAGTCATTCCCTGGTAAACTGCTGAAGTATCTCCTGGAAGTTTGGAAAAAATTATGCCTACAATAAGTGCTGTGAAGATGCTAGAAATTCCTTGACAGGAGTAGGGGAGTAGGGGTCAAGGGGCTTAGAGAAGTAGGCCTGTTAGAACTGACTTACTCCACAACCTGAAGAACAGCTGTGGGAGGGGTTTCCCAGGAAGACTCGTAGGGCCCTCTCTGCATTCTTTCACAAGGAATGCACTTGTGAGGAAGGCAACGGGCATCTTAAGATGCTCAGTGTTGTCTGTCCAAAGAAGGCCAGTTATTTGTTATTTAATATATTTATTTATTGGTACTAGGGATTGAACCCAGGGGCTCTCTACCACTAAGCTACATCCCCAGCCCTTTTTATTTTTTAATTTGAGACAGGGTCTCACCTCAGTTGCCTAGTGCCTCACCAAGTTGCTGAGACTGACTTTCAAGTTGTGATTCTCCTGCTTCAGCCTCCTGAGTCCCTGGGATTACAGGCATGTGTCACCACGGTTGGCCTATGTAAGCTGGTATTTACAGGAGATACCATGGGCAACTGGGCTCCTGGTGATGATAAGATTTGGAATAGTGGACACAAGAGGGCAGCATAAAGCTGTCAGAAGGTTGGTTTGGTGGAATTAACGGTCTTAATTGCCATAGTAAACATGGAGGAAGGCAGGTGGTTGTGACTGATCCAATGGACAACAAAACAAGAACAGTGACAACCATTGGACTGTGACAAAGGTGAATAAAAAATGTGACATCTTCACAGCAAGATCTAAGGGCATGCAATGAAGTATTGCCTAATTTATGTATCCAAACAAGATCGAGGGAGTCACACCCAAATGAAAACCATGGCCACTTGGCCAGTTTTGACACCTAAGATAGTTTTCAGATTTAGAATGAACTGATTGAAGGGCCATGTCCCCTTGAGGACGTTCCCTGCCGCACCAGAACAAGTAATTAGCTATGCCAATCCTTCCTCAAAAGGGTCAACTGCCATTTATCCAGAGTAAGTTTACACTAGGAAAAGTGAATACCCAGGCATTTTTAGGACCATAAATAAGTTATCATAGATAACAAGTGACCCAAAACAGCATCAGTCTCCTTATCAGAGTGGGGGTGTTTAGAAATGGAGTGATAAGTGTAGTCTTAGCCCAAATCATACGGCTGTGGGCCACTTACAACTGGAAGAATCCTCCATTGGTTCCCTGTGGAATAAGTCTTTATGGTGGGAAAAGCTAAGTAGCCTCTCTGATCTCCTTCCCTAGGCAAAGGTAGGAAGTTGAAACCACAAGGCATCCTGTTTTGTGTCACCTTCACACACTGAAAGGATGCAGGAGTGAACCAGGCCTGGTGGCATACACCCATAATCCCAGTGACTCAGAAGGCTGAGGCAGGAGGATCTCAACTTCGAGTTCAATCTCAGCAACTTATCAAGACCCTGTCTGAAAACAAAAAAATAAATAAAAGGACTGCAGATGTAGCTCAGTGGTAAAGCCCCTCTGGGTTCAATCCCTGGTACCAGAAGGAGGAGAAGAAGCAAATACAATTGGTTCAGTAAGTGAGGTTAAATCTAAACTTTAGGAGGATGCAGGAGTGGTATTCTCCATGAACACTCATTCCGTTCACCAGGGGTCCTTGCTTAAACTAGGTAGATGATGGACAATGACAATAGTACTTGACCACCTGGACATTCTGGCCATTGGTCCACTATTTCGCCAACTGGACCTGGTAGCAGAAAGAGGTTAGAGATCTTTTCTTTTCTTCCAAAGAAAAACGTCTGTACCTCAGGTGACAAGAGATAAATCTTATGGACCCAGCGACCCAACACCTCTATGGAATTTTAAGATATACAAAATTCTAGCCCAGGAGTTGGCAAACTATAGCCCACTGTCTGTTTCTGATATGATCTACAAGCTAAGAATAGTTTTTTCATTCTTACGTGGTTGAAAAAAAATCAAAGGAATATTATTTTGTAATGTGAAAATCATTTTAACAACAGTTCAGTATTACAAACGAAATCTTGTAACGTAGCCCCATCCATCTGTTTACATATTATCTATGGCTGCATTTGAGTTTCAACAGCAAAGTCGCAGGTTGCAACAGAGACCATATGTTGAACTTTCATCACTAAATACTGCTGCTCAGTGAGTCGTAATAGCATTTCGTGTGCCAAGCATATTTGTTTTATTTTTGATTTTTGTTTTATTTTGCACTAAGAGCATATCCTTCAAGTCAAAACAAGAAAAATAGACTTCAGCCAGCTACTGTGGCACACACCTATAATTCCAGTGACTAGGGAGAATAAAGCAAGAGGATCACAAGTTCAAGACCAGCCTGGGCAACTTAGCAAAACTGTCTCAAAAATAGAAAAGGTGGTAGAACACCCCTGAGTTCCTTCCCCAGTACTAAAGAGGAGGAGGAGTGAGAGGGATTGACAGGGGGTGGAGGAGAAGAAGAGGAGGAGGAAGAAGGAAAGAAAAGGAAGGAGACTCCTTCAAATGTTGTTCTTCTCAAAATGTTTTCTATTTGTTCTAATTAGTTATACATGATAGTAGAATGCATTTTGACACATCATACATAAATGGAGTATAACTTCACATTCTTCTGGTTGTACATGATGTTGAGTTATACAGGTCATGTAATTATATATGCACGTAGGGTATTAATGTCCAGTTCATTCTACTATCATTCCTACCCCCATATCCCCTCCCCTTCTTTCACTCCCCTCTGTCTAATCCAAAGTACTTCTATTCTTCCCTAGCTCTCTACTTTATTGTGAATTAGGATCTGCATATCAGAGAAAACACTTGGCTTTTGTTTCTTTGGGATTGGCTTATTTTGCTTAGCATGATATTCTTCAGTTCCATCCTTAACCACCAAATGCCATAATTTCATTCTTCTTTAAGGCTGAGTAATATTCCATTGTGTATATATACCACAATTTCTTTATCCATTCATCTTTTGAAGGGCACCTGGGTTGGTTGCATAGTTTAACTATGTTCCACAATTCAGCTATTGTGAATTGTGTTGCTATCAATATTGATATGACTGCATCACTGTAGTATGTTCATTTTAAATCCTTTGGGTATAAACTAAGGAGTGAGATAACTGGGTCAAATGGTGGTACCATCCAAGATTTCTGAGGAATCTCCATACTGCTTTCCGGTGTTGTTACACCAATTTGCAGTCCCACCAGCAGTTTATGAGTGTACCTTTTCTCCCACATCTTCACCAACATTTATTGTTACTTGTATTCTTGATTGTTGCCATTCTGACTGGAGTGAGATGGAATCTCAGTGTAGTTTTGATTTGAATTTCTCTAATTGCTAGAGATGTTGAACATTTTTTCATATATTTCAAATGTTGCTCTTTTAAGTCACTGCACATGTGGCTTGTTTTGTTATTACATTTGATGGGAAAGCATGCATTTATTGTACATTGACACTATAACTGTGCTAAAGCAGCATAGTACATGTCAACATTATCAGACTAAGCATGCATCACAATGCCTCCAACTCACAATGAAGAATAGGCAGAAAAATTTGGAAATTTAAAATGGCATATCTCATTATAGGAGGATTTCTTCACAAACATTACAAATGTAAACCAGCTGTGGAGGTGCACACCTATAATCCCAGCCATTCAGAAGTCTGAGGCAGGAGGATGGCAAGTTTGAGTCCAACCTCAGCAACTTACACCTGTGTCAAGATAAAAAGGCTGGGGATGTAACTCAGCATTAGAGCCCCTCTGGGTTCAATCTCCAGTACCAAAAAAAAAAAAAAAAAAAAAAAAAAAAAAGTCGCCTTCTAGATAGGTTAATTGACAAAAATATTTTAAGAATCAAAAGGCACCAGGAACAGTAACCCACAACTATAATCCCAGCAGCTCTGAAGACTGAGGCAGGAGGCTGTCGAGTTCAAAGCTAACCTCAGCAATTTAGTAAGGCACTAAGCAACTTGGTGAGACCCTGTCTCAAAATTAAAAAAAAAAAAAAAAAAAAGGACCTGGGATTATGGTTCAGTGGTTAAGTGCCCCTGGGTTCATCCCTGGCTCAAAAGATAAATAAATAAATAAGTAAGTTCATAGGGAGAATAAATGGTTGGGGAGGCAAGAGGGGCATTTCTAAGCGTGCTGTGCGCATTGCAGGCACTGAGCCCACAGCAACATCCAGGAAGTTTTCCTGCCATAGGAGCACAGGCATGAAATTGTAAAGTACCAGCTAGGGGAAGGCTTGCTTAGGAAGGTACGTTGGGACATTCATTAAAAGCTTGAAAATAAGCTGGGCACAGTGGTGCACACCTGTAATCTCAGCCACTCGGAAGCCTGAGGCAGGAGGATTGCAAGTTCAAAGCCAGCCTCAGCAACTTAGCAAGGCCCTAAGCAACTTAGGGAAACCCCTCTCAAAGTAAAAGGGCTGGGGGTATGGCTCAGGGGTCAAGCATCCATGAGTTCAATACCTGGTACCAAGAAAAAAAAAAAAAAAAATAGTTGCTTGGTTTGAGAAAAATCAAGTATTTGAAACCATTTCCCATCTAAAAGGTCAGCTAACCCACTGGTGTAATCTCAACTTCATCCCTTAGAATCACCATTAGTGAGTTTTTGATATTCAAGTCAATTCAACCAGCATTTTATAGACAGTGTACTAGGAAATGTGAGAAATTAAAAAAAAAATTAGTGGTGAAATATGGGCCCTGACAAAGGGACACTCGCCTCTGAGTGGAGAATGTGGACGGCCCTTTAACCAGCGGGCCCTGAATTCTTTGACCTCTGAATAATGCCCTTCCTCAGTCCTTTTCACCTGCACCCACCATTGCCACTCCTTTGGTATTACTCTCGCCTACTCCTCCTCCATCACTAACGTCTCTAACCCTGAAATTCTAGGCTACAAACTCTTACTATTCTGTATTTCTTGTGCCTACTCGGTTTTTCTTTCCCCTCTTCACAATCCCCAGGCCTTTTGAATGCTCATATCCAAATCTTTTGCTTTGTCCTTCCTAGCATACACGCCTCAGACCTGTGAGGAACACTAGGTGGCAACAGAGTCCCAGCTAAGCTGTCAGGCACTAAGCACTGGGTCAGGAAAGGTAACTCTTATTTGTAATGGAAGCCTCAAGTTTGATGGGGCAAGACAATAGCAGAATCAAACTGAGAATCAAAAAGCCAGGCTTTATGACAAGCGCCTGTAGTTCCAGCACTCGGGAGGCAAAGGTGGGAGACCAGGCATCATAGGAAGACCCCATCTTAAAACGAAAACAAAAAATAAAGGATTCTGAATACTGGCAGATCAGTCAACCAAGGACAAGGTGAGCTTGAGCTCCATACAAGAGTGAACCAGAGCAGTGGCTGGACCTCAGCAGTGGGGGAGATGACATGTACTCAAGTTCATACCTGTCCACGAGGTTAGTCTTCCCCAAGACCCTGTCTCAGAATGAAAAAATAAAAATAAAGGACTGGTGATGCAGCTCAGTGGTAAATTTTCTCCAGGGTTCAATTTCCAGTACCCCAATTTTTAAATAACAAAATAAAAAGGGATGGGGATGTAGTTCGGTGGTGGAGCACCCCTGGATTCAATCCTCAGTACTGGGGGGTGGGTAAAAAAAAGAGGAAGGGGAGGGTGGGCAGGAGGAGGAGGAGTTTCTTGATGGCAACAAGCTTCCAGGAACGCCTTGTTCTTAACTGCTCACTGATACCACTGCTCAAACTCAGCCTTCTTGTCTCTGTTTTTAGGCAGTCAGGTGCCCCAGCAGAAAATCACAAAAGCCTGCACGCTGACTCGGCTCTGAATTCATGCTATCTAACCTCGGCAGTGTCCGCAAGGCTGTGCAGCTTTCCATCCTTTCATTTTAGTGAACTCCGTGGGGCATTCCCCATAGAAGCAATTCTGGAACTTTTCCAGTCCCTATAAACCCTTTATCAAATTTCAGCTCCCCCAACCATAGCAGGTGGCCTTACATCCATCCTGTCCTCCTCTCCACTGTAGACAGAGCACAGGAGCTCCTCAGTCCCACAGAGTACACTGACAGGGTTGGATGGGGAAGACATCGGAAATTCCACCCTCTTCAGCTTCATCCCAGCTGAAGAACAAAGAGCTGCAGGCAGCACGGATGTCACCACAGCTCAGGATTTTTATAACTTCTGTTATCAAAAGGGCAGAATTTTCCATGATCATATTGGTGGTACCCATCTGATTTCTTTATTTTTTTAAATTAAAATATGTTTATTTTTACAGACACATTTTGATTCATTGTACACAAATGGGATACAACTTTTCATTTCTATGGTTGTACACAATGTAGATTCACACCATTCATGTAATCATACATATACATAAGGTAGTACTGTCTCTTTCATTCTTTTTTTCCATTCCCACTCCCTCCCACCCCTTTTTCCTCTACACCATCCAAAGTTCCTTCATTTTTCTCTTCCCCACATCACCGCCCCCCCCCCCCTTGTTATATATTATCATGCACTTATCAGAGAAAACATTGGGCCTTTGGTTTTTTGGGCTTGGCCTATTTCACTTAGCATGATCTTTTCCAACTTCATCCATTTACCAGCAAATGCCATAATTTTATTCTTCTTTATGACTGAGTAATATTCCATCATGTATATATACCACAGTTTCTTTATCCATTCATCAGTTGAAGGGCATCTAGGTTGGTTCCACAATCTAGCTATTGTGAATTGAGCTACTGTGAACTTTGATGTGACTGCATCACTGTAGTATGCTGATTTTAAATCTTTGGGTATAAACTGAGGAATGGGATAGCTGGGTCAAATGGTGGGTCCATTCCAAGTTTTCTGAGGAATCTGTACTGCTTTCCAGAGTGACTGTACCAATTTGCAACTCAGTAAGGTACGAGTGTGCCTTTTTCCCAACATCATGCCAACACTTATAATTGCTTGTGTTCTTGATAATAGCCATTCTAATTGGAGTTAGATGAAATCTTAGGGTGGTTTTAATTTGCATTTCTCTAATTACTAGGGATGATGAGCACTTTTTCCTATATTTGTTGATCACCTGTATATCTTCTTCTGTGAAGTCTGCCCATTTCCTTAGCCCAATTATTGATTGGGTCTTTGTATTTTGCGTGTAA
Organism: Sciurus carolinensis; assembly: GCF_902686445.1. Lineage (NCBI taxonomy): Eukaryota > Metazoa > Chordata > Mammalia > Rodentia > Sciuridae > Sciurus > Sciurus carolinensis. The sequence continues at coordinate 20,134,002 of NC_062220.1, forward strand.
AGTGTTTTATTCTCCTATGAGGCGCCAGGGATTCAAACTGCGGCCCTTGCACATGCTAGGCAAGCACTCTCCAACATGAGCTATTTCTTCAGCTCAGGTGTAAAATTTTTTAAGTTCTTTATAAACTTTGGAGGTGAATGCTATGTCTGAAGTGTGTGTGGAAAAGATTTTCTCCCACTCTGTAGGCTCTCTTTTCACATTGTTCATTGTTTCCTGTGCTGAGAAAAAACTTTTTAGTTTGACTTTATCCCTTTTATTGATTCTTGCTTTTATTTCTTGCACTATGGGGTCTGGTCCTAAGCCAACATGATGGAGATTCAGGCCTACTTTTTCTTCTATTTGGTGAAGGGTCTCAGGTCTAATTCCTTGATAATATATCCTAATATCCTTGATCCATTTTGATTTGAGTTTTGTACAGGTTGAGAGATAGGGGTTTAGTTTCATTTTATTGCATATGGATTTCCAGTTTTCCCAGCACCATTTGTTGAACAGGCTATCTTTTCTCCATTGTAAATTTTTGGCACCCTTGTCTAATATGAGGTTACTGTACTTATGTGGGTATGTCTCCATGTCTTCTATCCTGTACCATTGATCTACCTGTCTATTTTGGTGCCAGTACCATGCCGTTTTTGTTACTATTGCCCTATAGTAGAGTTTAAGGTCTGGTATAGTGATACCTCCTGCATCACTCTTCCTGCCAAGGATTGCTTTGGCTATTCTGGAACTTTCGTTCTTCCAGATGAATTTCATGATTGCTTTTTCTGTTCTATGAGAAATATCATAGGGATTTTAATTGGAATTGCATTAAATCTGTATAGCACCTTTGGAAGTATGGCCATTTTGATAATATTAATTCTGCCTATCCAAGAACATGGGAGATCTTTCCACCTTCTAAGGTCTTCCTCAATTTCTTGCTTTAGTGTTTTGTAGAATTCATTGTAGAAATCTTTCACCTGTTTGGTTAGATTGATTCCCAAGTTTTTTTGTTTTTTTGTTTTTTTGTTTTTTTTGAGGCTATTGTGAATGGAATTGTTTTCCTCATTTCCCTTTCAGATGTTCATCACTTATGTATAAAAATGCTTTAGATTTATGTGTGTTGATTTTATATCCTGCTATTTTGCTGAATTCATTTATGAGGTCTAGAAGTTTTCTGGAGGAGTTTTTTGGATCCTCTAAATAGAGAATCATGTCATCAGCAAATACTGACAGCTTGAGTTCCTCTTTTCCTATTTATATCCCTTTATTTCTTTAGTCTGTCTAATTGCTCTGGCTAGTATTTCAAGGACAATGTTGAATAGAAGTGGTAAAAGAGGGCATCCCTGTCTTGTTCCTGTTTTTAAAGAGAATGCTTTCAGTTCTTTTCCATTAAGAATCATGTTGGCCATGGGCTTAGCATAAATAGCCTTTATAATGTTCAGGTACATTCCTACTATTCCTATTTTTTCTAGTGTTTTGAGCGTGAAGGGGTGTTGTATTTTGTCAAACTTTTTTTCTGTGTCAACTGAAATAACCATATGATTCTTATCCTTAAGTCTATTGACATGATGAATTATGTTTATTGATTTATGGATGTTGAACTAACCTTGCATTCCTGGGATGAACCTCACTTGATTGTGGTGCACTATCTTCTTAATGTTTTTGAATACGGTTTGCCAATATTTTGTTAAGGATCTTTGCATCTATATTCATCAAGGATATTGGTCTAAAATTTTCTTTCCTTCATGTGTCTTTTCCTGGTTTGGGTATGAGGGTGATATTAGCTTCATAGAATGAGTTTGGTAGAGTCCCCTCCTTTTCTATTTCCTGGAATACTTTGAGAAGTATTGCAATGAGTTCTTCTTTGAAGGTCTTGCAGAACTTGACTGAGAATCCGTCTGGTCCTGGGCTTTTCTTGGTTGGTAGGCTTTTGATGACTTCTTCTATTTCATTGCTTGATATTCATCTGTTTAAATTGCGTATGTCCTCCTGGTTCAGTTTGAGAGGAGCATATGTCTCTAGAAATTTGTCAAGGTCTTCGGTATTTTCTATTTTGTTGGAATACAGATTTTCAAAGTAGCTTCTCATTATGTTATGTATTTCAGTGGAGTCTGTCATGGTATTTCCTTTTTCATTACGAATTTTAGTAATTTGAGTTTTCTCTCTCCTTCTCTTTGTTAGTGTAGCTAAGGGTTCGTCTATTTTGTTTACTTTTTCAAAGAAAAAACTTTTTTTGTCAATTTTTTGAATTGTTTCTTTTGTTTCAATTTCATTGATTTCAGCTCTGATTTTAATTATTTCCTGTCTTCTACTACTTTTGATGTTGTTCTGTTCTTCTTTTTCTAGGGCTTTGAGCTGTAATGTTAGGTCATTTAGTTGTTGACTTTTTATTCTTATCTTGAATGTGCTCCCCGCAATGAATTTTCCTCTTAGTACTGCTTTCATAGTGTCCCAGGGATTTTGATATGTTGTATTGTCATTCTCATTGACCTCTAAGAATTTTTTTTATCTCCTCCCTGATGTTTTCTGTTATCCATGCTTCATTTGCTAGCATATTATTTAGTCTCCAGGTGTTGCAGTAATTTCTATTTTTTATTTTGTCATTGATTTCTAAGTTCATTCCATTATGATCTGATAGAACGCAAGACAGTATCTCTTTTTTTTTTGCATTTACTAAGGGCTGATTTGTGGGTATAATATAGTCTATTTTCAAGAAGGTTCACGTGCTGCTGAGAAGAAAGTGAATTTGCTCGTTGATGGATGGAATATTCTATATATGTCTGTTAAGTCTAAGTTATTGATTGTGTTATTGAGTTCTATGGTTTCTTTGTTTAGTTTTTCTTTGGAAGATCTATCCAGTGGTGACAGCAGTGTGTTAAAGTCACCCAGAATTATTGTGTTGTGGTCTATTTGATTCCTGAAATTGAGAAGGATTTGTTTGATGTACAGGGATGCACCATTGTTTGGGGCATAAATATATACTATCGTTATGTCTTCCTGATTTATGGTTCCCTTAAGCAGTATGAAATGTCCTTCTTTATCCCTTCTGACTAACTTTGGCTTGAAGTCCACTTTATCTGAAATAAGGATGGAAACCCGTGCTTTTTTACTGAGTCCGTGTGTGTGGTGGTTTTTTCCCATCCTTTCACCTTTACTCTGCGGATATCTTTTTCTGTGAGATGAGTCTCTTGTAGGCAGCATATTGTTGGGTCTTTCTTTTTAATCCATTCTGCCAGTCTATGTCTTTTGATTGATGAGTTTAGGCCATTAATGTTCAGGGTTATTATTTTTTTTTAATTAAAAAAATTGTATTTACTTAGAAGCATTCAGAATGTCAATGAAACAGCTACAAATTTTTTTTTTTTTTTTTTTGCAATTACAGAGTGGTATTCAGTTAACAGAACAACAATTATTTCGTATAATCTGCATCAGAGACAAATGAAGATGAAAAACTACCATCCCCATGTATAACTAATTTGTGCTGTGCACCAACAAGAACCTGCTTTAAATTTCCATGCCAATTTACATCCCCCATACTGTACCAGGCAAGGTTAGTGGCTATTGAAAAACCACCAGGACAGGGCTATCTAAAGACACATTTGGTAGTGTGTTAACTGTACAAAAAAAAGACACTGTACAGTTTACAAACAAATCTTACACAACCTTTAAAAGGAGTGAGTTGTGTACAGGGGGTTTAAATGCTGTATAGACAAGAAAAAAAAACTGCGCTAGAACCAACTTATTCATCATCATCATCTTCTTCATCTTCATCTCTTCATCTTCCTCTTCCTCTTCATCCTCTTCATCTTCTTCATCTTCCTTTTCTTCCTTCTTTTGCTTGCTTTTTTCAGCCTTGACAGCTCCCTTTTTTGCTGCATCAGGTTTTCCTTTAGCTCGGTAGGCAGCAAAAATTTTCGTATTTTTCCTTCAGCTTAGCAGCTTTCTTTTCATAAGGCTGCTTATCATCTGCAGCAGTGTTATTCCACATCTCTCCCAGTTTCTTTGCAACATCACCAATAGATAGACCAGGATGTTCTCCTTTGATTTTTGGGCGATATTCAGAACAGAACAAGAAGAAGGCCGACAGAGTCCTCTTGGGTGCATTGGGATCCTTGAACTTCTTTTTTGTTTCCCCCTTAGGAGGGATATAGGTTTTCATTTCTCTTTCATAACAGGCCCTGTTCGCCTTTGCCATGTCTTCAGATGTTCCTTTCTCTTTAGCAGACATGGTCTTCCACCTCTCTGAGCACTTCATAGAAAACTCTGAAAAGTTGACTGAAGCAGCTGGGTGCATCTTGTGCTCCTCCCGGCAATTTTGCACAAAGAATGCATATGATGACATTTTGCCTCTCAGCTTCTTAGGATCTCCTTTGCCCATGTTTAATTGTTTTTCCTCAGCGAGGCACAGAGTTGCCCAGTGCCCATCTGTGTAATACAAAGCCAATCTCCCGTCCTTTCTGTTGCACCACAACCTAACTTGCCAGTCTGAAAGTTACTCTGCCCGCCTCTTACGTTACAGGAATTTCCGACCTACGCTACAGCCATTTCCTGCTTCCCACGTTACATCCTAGCTTGTCAGACTGAACATGCTAGCTAGCTATTGGTTCATCAGTCAGCTTGCAAGTATTCTCCTCCGCTGTTGGTTCCTTCCAGCTGGGAAGATTCCAGTATCTGGGAGGAGCATCCACGCCATCTTTCTCTTTCCCCTTCTTTTCAACCGCGGAGTGGACGCGCTTGTCATCCGCATAATAAAGTATCTTGTGTGAGGCCCTGTGTCTGTTGTGGATTTCTGGGAGCTATTGTTGAGCCGCAACTGAGACGGGGCATACGGAGCGCCAGTTCTGTCGGAGGGGCTGAAACTACCATGGGTCCCGAGCTGAGCTGCATTTTTCCTTACAGTCTGACTCTCACTTGCCCTGGCACTGTCTCTGTGGAGCTCAATGCACTGCAATGGCTGTGAGAGCGGGAGCCAGACGCAGCCTCCTCACTCTCTCCGCTCTGTAGCATTACTCTCCAGCCAGCCCAGGGTTATTATTGAGATATGATTTGTATTCCCAGTCATTTGGGCTTACTTTGGTTTTTAACTTGGCTTGGTTTCTCCTTTGAATGGATTTTCCTTTAAGATATTTCCTCCCTTTGCTGACCTACATTGTTGTTTTTCATTTCCTCCTCATGGAATATTTTGTTGAGAACATTCTGTAACACAGGCTTTCTATTTGTAAATTCTTTTAACTTTTGTTTATCATGGAAGGATTTTATTTTGTCTTCAAATCTAAAGGTTAGTTTTTCTGGGTATAGAATTCTTGGTTGGCAACCATGTTCTTTCAGAGCTTGAAATATGTTGGTCCAGGCCCTTCTAGCTTTTAGAGTCTGGGCTGAGAAATCTGCTGATATTCGTATTGGTTTCCCCCCCATATGTAATCTGATGCTTTTCTCTCATGACCTTCAAAATCCTATCTTTATTTTGTATGTTAGGCATTTTCATTATAATGTGTCTTGGTGTGGATCTGTTGTGATTTTGTGCATTTGGTGTTTTGTAAGCCTCTTGTATTTGATTTTCCATTTCATTCTTCAGGTTTGGGAAATTTTCTGATATAATTTCATTGAATAGGTTGTTCATTCCTTTGGTTTGTTTCTCTGTGCCTTCCTCAATCCCAATAATTCTTAAATTTGGTCTTTTCATGATGTCCCATAGTTCTTGAAGATTCTGTTCATGATTTCTTACCATCTTCTCTGTTTGGGCAACTTTATTTTTAAGATTAAATATTTTGTCTTCATTGTCTGAAGTTCTGTCTTCCAAGTGGTCTAGTCTGTTGGGTTTTTTTTTGTTTGTTTGTTTGTTTGTTTGTTTCTGAGAATCTCTCTTTGTTGAAATGATCTTTTGCTTCCTGCAGTTGCTCTTTCAACTGCTTATTGGAGTGATCATTCATTGCCTGCATTTGCTCTTATCTCATCCTTTGCTTCATGAATCATTTTAATCATGTATAATCTGAAGTCCTTTTCTGACATTTCTTCTACCATACTGTCATTGGATTCTATTAATATAGAATCTAGATTTGTTTGGATCATTTTCTTCCCTTGTTTTTTCATGTTGTTCATGGATCTTCTCCTCTAGCAGTGCATATCTGGGGCATTGCAGTTCTTCCCATAGGCTTATAAGTGACCCTATAGGTTTCCAATATCTTTTCTTTAAGGGGGAGATCAATATTAGCAGTGCCCAGTTCAGACAGTATGCAACCCTAGACCAAATAGCTCCTATAAGGACATTAACAATATTGTCATAATAAACAGAATGAGTTCAATTATTATCTTCAGTATAACAAATAGTTTTGCAATAAGGTCTACAGTTTCTAATGGAGGACAAAGAAGATACTGAGGGGTGTAGGATGTAGCTGTTAATGGGATAAGAAAATAATATATAGAAGTTCTAGATCATAGATGACACATAATGGGGGGTGGGAGGGGCAAGAATGGAGGAAGGAGGGACTGTATAAAGGGAAAAGAGGGGTGGGAGGGGTGGGAGGAAGGAAAAAAATAACAGAATGAATCAAACACCATTACCCTATGTAAATGTATGATTACACAAATGGTATGCCATTACTTCATGTACAAACAGAAAAAACATGTATCCCATCTGTTTACAATAAAAATAAATTTTTTTAAAAAAAGTTCTAGATCATAGAAAGAGTGAGAGTGTAATCAAAAAATAAGTTGGTTGTTAGCATGGGAAAAGGGAGAAAGAGACTCTGAGGGAACAGGTAAACAAAAGGAAAAGATAGTGAGAAAAGTAAAGAAAAAACTTAAAATTTTTCAATAAGGAGAAAAAAGAAAATCTACACTATAACAGTCATAT